>NW_026294424.1:15983512-16621012 GCF_007827085.1 Peromyscus californicus insignis
AACTTTAGGGAGATCTGACTCCTTTTTCCTTCAGGGTACCAGGCCTGCATATAGCACACTTAAATATATGTAGGTATTCACAGATATACACACAAAATATATATTCTTTTAAAGATTTATTTTTAATTATGTATTGTGTGTGTGTGTGTGTCTGTCTGTCTGTCTGTGTCTGTGTCTGTATGCATGTGTGTGGATATGAATGCAGAGCTCAAGGAGGCCAGAGGAAGGTATCTGATCTCCTGGAATAGAAATTCCAGGAAGTTGTGAGTCTCCTTGTATGGGTGCTGGAACTGAACTTAAGACCTCTGTAAGAGCAAGTTCTCTCAATTACTGAGCTATTTCTCCATTCCTAGAAGTGAGTTGTTGAGGACAAATACTGTGTCATTTACTTGATGATCTCAAACTTGGCAGTCAGAAGACAATAGATTGAGTTAATGAATATATAATACACTCTGGAAAATTGGGGGTTTGTTATATTTCCTTCTCGTAAGTCTGTAGCTGGACTTTCTTGTTGGACTTTTTTTTAGACTGCCAGCCCTCAATGACACAGAGAGTTATTATTAATTATAAAAGCTTGGCCTTAGATTAGGCTTGGTCTCAACTAGCTCTTATAGCTTTAATTAACCTGTTTCTATTAATCTATGTTCTGCTACATGGCTCTTTAATTCTCCTCTTTATGACTCTCTTCATGTCTCCCTGGTGAAATCCCTGTACCTAGATTCATCCCCTGAGTTTCTCTCACTGTCTGGAAGTCCTGCCTGTCCTCTTCCTGCCTATCTATTGGCCATTCAGCTCTTTATTAAACCAATCAGAAAAAATAGTGACATATTTTCACACAGTGTGATCAAATATCCCTTAACATAAGTCTGTAATTTTCAGTAGAGATTCTGATTGAAACAAAGAAACAAATTGTAAACAGTAGCATTAAAAGCATCAGATGTGATTTTAAGAGTCTTTTTGGATATTCAAAGTATTCGTGTAGACAATCCCATCCTTTACCAATGAGCAAAGCCTATTCATTTATAGATAAATGAACTGGGTATGTGGAAAAAGTGTACCTCCTCTTTGTACATTAGTTATCTCTCCACTTATTCTATTGTTAATTCTACCATTAGAAAAATAATACATTTCTTTACTATATTTGATGTTGAGGGAAGCTATCACTTACTATGCTACAGCTTATCAAAAGAAAAGAAACTACAAAGAGCTTCAGTATTAAAAAGTGCTTTTGCATTTAAATATTAAATAGGTTTTTATATATTTATTTATTGGTTTTTCTCCAAGGCAGGGTTTCTCTGTTTAACTGTCCTGGCTATCATGAAACTTGCTCTGTAGATCAGGCTGGCCTCAAACTCACAGAGATTTGCCTGCCTCTGCCTCCCCAATTATGGGATTAGAGATGTACCTGCAGCTGCCCAGCCAAATAGGTTTTTATTTTGTGCTTTTTGAGACAGGGTCTCACATGTTGCCCAGATTGCCTTGAACTCAAAATGTACTAGAGGCTGAACTTGAACTTCTCATTCTACTGTTTTCATCTTGAAAGTGCCTTCATGTCTTTCTTTAAATTTTTTTTAAAGATTTATTTATTTATTATGTATACAGCATGTATGACTTCAGGCCAGAAGAGGGCACCAGATCTCATTACAGATGGTTGTGAGCCACCATGTGGTTGCTGGGAATTGAACTCAGGACCTCTGAAAGAGCAGTCAGTGCTCTTAACCTCTGAGCCATCTCTCTAGCCCTAAAAAACTCTCAGATGTCTATAATTACTTACTTTTGCTCATGTGGTGTCTAATACTTTAGAATTAAAATTCTATTCCTAAAGAATCTTCCTAGGAGATCCTGAGCTGCCTTTTAATAGGAGTGGCCAAGTTAAATATAAAAATGAATGGTAACCATAGATGAGTTCACACAAAAAGAAAATCTCCAAATGCCAGAGAGTGCTAAGTGTGTGCAGAGACTCTGAATCAACTTTGGGGTAATATTATTGAAACTTAGGCAGGGTTCTACATAGACAGTCAGACAGTGTCTCAGTGTTACAGTGCCTTGGTTGTTTAGATCTTATGAGGTGGAACACCTATGTGGGTTTTTTCTTTTAGAGACTGATTATCTGAGTAAGTCATTGTGGCTTATGAGAGATCAGAATCCAGATGGTCTGGATCTGCTTATTAAAGTGTGGAATTATTTTGTAATAGTGCCATAACACCTAAGACAAAGTAAGGCTTAACATAATTAACTCTCTCTGACAAGGTAATGGCCTGCTTGGGTGGCACCAGTGACCTTGCCCTAAGTCTAGCCTACTTTGAGGCAGATTAGTCTTATTTTGAGAATAGAACAGTTTAACATAGGCATCTGTACCAGAGGGTATACACAATTTATATTTATAAATTTATTATTGTTTGCAAAGCAACTTACACACTTGATACACATTCTTTCTTTGATCTTCCTATCAAAACTCAGTCCATCTCTCAAGACCTAGTTTACATTACTTCTTCTACAAAAAATAATATCCAAACCTTTTAAAGAAATAGTTCAATATTTCTCCCATTTGTTCATATTCTTCCTTTTTAATCTTTAAAAAAAGATTCAATTATTTTAATTTTATGTGTGTGAGTGTTCGTCTCCATGTCTATATGTGCACCATGTGCATACCTGGTGTCAAAGGGGGGTTACAAGGCATTGGATCTTCTGGAGCTGGACTTTAAGGCATGTATGAGCCACTGTGTAAGTACTAAGAACTATACCTAGGTCCTTCACAAGAGAAGCAAGTACTCATAAATACTGAGCCATCTCTCCAGCCCCATATTTTTCCTCCTTTTATTACTAATTTATTTATTTTTAAGTTAATTCATTTTTAAATTAGGTATATAAGTGTTTTGCCTACATGCATATCTACACCACTTGCCTGAGAAGTCCAGAAGTGGGCATCAGGTCCCCTAGAAATGGAGTTAGAGAAGGTTACAAGCTGCCATTTGGGAACTTAAATTGAACCTGGGTTCTTTAGAAGAGCAGGTAACCTGCTAACTGCTGAGCCATCTCTCTAGCTTCCATCTGTTACTGAAGTTTTGATGTAAACAAATGCTTTCCCAGTTATACTGTCATCTTGTTTAGAGGAAGATGAACACAGTGTTAGGCATGGTGGCTCTTGCCTGCAATACGAAAATTCTGGAGGCCTAAACAGGAGGACCTCTCAAAATGCATACCCCACTGTGCAGCTATTTTCTACACTGAGACTCCCTGTTCCCAGCATTGTTCATCATTGGGCTATTTCGATCTGTTTCTGTGACTGAAGGGGACAAGAGAGACTAGAAAGTGGTACAGATAGACCCCACTACTCTGGAGTGACATGTGTGAGTTCTGTTCATGCTTCACTAGTATGCTAGATAGTTTTATGTCAACTTGACACAAACTAAAGTCATTTGAGAGGAGGGAACCTCCATTAAGAAAATGCCTCCATAAGACCTTTAGTTGTAAAGCATTTTCTTAATTAGTGATCAATGGGGGAGGGCCCAGCCCACTGTGGGTGGTTTCATCCCTGGGCTGGTGGTCCCGGACTCTATAAGAAAGCAGGCTGAGCAAGCCATGAGGAGCAAGCCAATAAACAGCACCCCTCTGTGGTCTCTGCATCACCTTTTGACTCCAGGTTCCTGCCCTGCATGAGTTCCTACTTGACTTCCCTCAGTGATGAATTATCACCTGTAAGTGTAAGATAAAATAAACCCTTTCCTTCCTAAGTTGTCTTGGTCATTGTGTTTCATCACAGCAATAGAAACTAACTTTGACAACGAGCAAGAACCAGTCTGTGCCTGTGTTTAATCGATGGGAGGACTGTGGAAGTGTAACAGAAATGGGAAAAGGGATTTGGAGGGGTTAATCATCTAAGCTGCATAAAAGGATCAAGAAAAAGACAAAAAAGCTCACTGGTAGAGTGCTTGCTTAGCATATACAAAGCTCTGAGTTCAATCCCCACCATGCATAAAACTGGGCCTGGTAGCTTGTAACCACAGCACTTGAGAGGTGAAGGCAGGAGAATTAGAAGTTCAGCGGTATCTTCAGCTACAAAAAGTATGAGGTTATCTTGGCCTATATGAGACTGTCTCAAAAACCTAGGGCTGTTGGGTAGGTATGCTTACACAATCTTAGTATACCCTTGGCTATGGCTTCAACCTCTAGTGTAGGGAAAAGGGGCTGGCTAAAGAAACCCACCCTGACCCTGGAGCCCAGAATTAGGGAAGGATGGCTCAGATAAGGCCAGTGAGAGAAATACAGTTTAGCTCAGATCAGAGTCATCTCTGCCCCTGTCCAACTGACTTGTGAAACCAACCAATCACAGAGCAGGACAGCAGAATCCTGGCCCTAGGGCCTAGGACCAGGGAAAGAAACACAGCCTGTGTTTGGGACCTGAGCCAGAGAAATGAACACTTTATCCCCAAACCCAGAACCCAGGAAATATGCCCTGACTCTGAAACTAGTACCAAAATAACACTCTTGGCCCCTAGAATCAGAGTCAGTGAAAGAAATGTGTCCTGGCCTTAGAGGTAGTGTCAAAAAGCCGAGAAAGGCCAGTGAAAGAAACACAGTTTGGCCTGAAATCAGGGCCATCTCTGCCCCTTGCCCACAAAACTGGCCAATCCCTGGGCAGAAAATAAACTAACCAATCACAGTTGGCTCCGCCCCCTAGACATTCTATATAAACTGCCCTGCCTGGTCAGTTATGAGCTGTTCTCTCCACCCTGGTAGAGGAGTCTCTTGGACTCCTCCTTCCCAAATAAACCTCTTTCTCAAAACAGTTTTGGGTGAAGACCTTCATTCACTGGTACACAGAAGAACCTTGCTGGGATGTCCCATAGTGGACTGAGCAAGGGGGAGCTGAACAGAAGAACCCTGCTAAGATGTCCCATAGTGGACTGAGCAAAGGGGAGCTGAACAGAAGAACCTTGCTAAGACACCCCTTAGTGAACTGAGCAAGGGGGAGCTGAACAGAAGAACATTGCTAAGACATCCCTTAGTGAACTGAGCAAGAGAGAGCTGGTAACACTAAGCCAGAGATTGTAGCTCTCCAGGAGAGGAGCAGGATTGCTGTGTCCTGTGGGGAGACCATTCCCCATCACACCAGGTATATCCTGACTTTCCCAAAGAGTCAGGATACCCTTCCTTGCTGAAGCAGTTCCAGGCCTGACTCTGCCGAGAAGTCAGAAAAATTTCCTTTCCAAGGTTGGGCTGTTTCTTTGCAGTCCCAGCCACCAGAGCGGTGCTAAACAGCTCCAGGTGTCTGAGACACCTTCAGGGCAGAGCTCTTGTTCTAAGTAGCTTGAGGTGTGTCCGGGATATCTTGCCCTCTAGGGCTGAACTGTCTCCAGTTCAGCCGTCAGAGCTGTGCTAAACAGCTCCAGGTGTCCAGGACACCTTCAGGGCAGAGCTCTTGTTCTAAGTAGCTTAAGGTGTCTGGGATACCTCGCCCTCTGGGACTGAACTGTCTCCTTGCAGTTTCAGCCATTAATTTACTAACATTTTGGTGCTGAAACCTGGGACACCAAACCCAGAGTTTTTGTAGTTTACTTATATCTAGCACCTAAAAAGAAAGAAAGCAAAATAAATTATATAAAGTTGGAAGTGTTATCATTTTTTAATATCCCCCGATCTTCCCACAGAAACTGTCTGGTAAAACCTAAAATCCAAAAAATATCAAGTTTATACTGCAAGGCATGAACCCTCAAACATATAAAATAATAATACTTGACAATGGATGCATCATTGTAACATGACTCACATGTACAAAGAGGCAGAGGGAGCTAAAACATAGTGTGTGGGAGTGTAGCTAAAGAGCAGAGTGTATGATTAGTAGGCAAGAGGCCAGGAATTCAGTTCCCAGTACAGACCAACAACATCCACCTAATTATTAAAAGATGTCCTCAAAAGGACCATACTTAGTGTGTGTAGAAGCAGTCAAAGTGGAATCTTTATGGACTCCTATCTTTCAGATGCACACAAATGGGAAGACTAGATATTTCCAGAATGGCTTGGTTCTTATGTATCCTCAAAACCAACCCAGACTCCCAATATCAAAATCTGCAGGGGAGAAAAGCCACTAGAAATAGACATAAGAAAGAAACATATCTGTTTTTAAGTAGTACATTAATTAAAGAATATTTATCCCCTTAGGCATTTTCAATGACAGTTGTATTCAGCACCATTGTTCAAGCTCATCTTGCAGATTATTTGGAATGAGGCCACTTGGCCTCATTAAGATACTTTATCCCAGCACTTAGGAGACAGAGACAGATGGATCTCTGTGAGTTCAAGTCCTGCCTGGTCTAGAGCAGGTTCTAGACAACCAGAACTGTCTGGGAAAACCAAAAAAGAAAAAAAAGATACTTCAATAACAAAATCCATTCAACACAGAGCATACTTCCCATTATCAAATTCCCAGAGAAAATTAAGTCTAAATATTAGAAATAAACGTAGAAAAGAAATTGCAGGATGCACATGTGGGTCCTTTGGATCCAGAGTGTGATTGCATTCTGGTTATTTTACCTTCTACACATTCCCCTACCAGAATTTTAATGCAGAGAGAAGATAATATCTTAGAATAGATGTTTTTACCACACAGAATAAAAGATTAAAAACCTATGTGGAAAAGGTTTCTGAGTTGATTCTAAAAGGAAAACTGAGACTTTACCAATTAGCAAGAATAGACCCAGCAGAAATGGCAGTACCTTTTACTGAAGATAAAATTGCTTCTTTACAGGCAGAAAATGAACATTGGCAAAGAGCCTGCAGTAATTTTTTTGGGAGAGTTTAACAATAAATATCCCAAAAGCAAGAGAATTCAATTTATAAAGAGAACTAACTAGATCATTCATCACATTGTACAGGGGACACCAATTTCTGGAGCTCCTACATTGTATACTGATGCAAAAAAATCAGGAAAGGCAAGTAGTAAATCAGGAAATTTGAACAAAGTGACTCAAATCCCTTGTGATTCTGTTCAAAGTCAGAATTATATGCTATTCTCATGGTATTATTGGATTTACCAGCAACTCTTAATATAGTTACTGACTCTCAATATGCAGAAAGAGTTGCCTGACATATTGAAATGGCTGAACTTATTCCTGATGATACAAAATTGAGCTTGTTATTTATTCAGTTATAAGATATAATCAGAAATAGACATCATCCCTTATATATAAAACACAGATTAGATTCCATATGGGTCTACCAGGCTCTCTAGCACAAGGTATTAATGAAATCAATCAACTATTGTTAGAAAATGTGCTAGAAGTCTCAGAATTTCATAAAAAATACCACGCCAGTAATAACGGTTTGAAAAAAAGATTTCTCTATCACTTGGCAACAAGCCAGAAATTATAAGAAAATGTCCTACTTGTTCCTTGTATAACCAAATTCTTCTACCTAAAGGAAGTAACCCAAAGGATACTCAAAGAAATGAAATTTGTGGATGTGTTTAATTTTGCAAAATTTGGAAAATTAAAATATGTACACCACACCATAGACACATATTTAGGATTTCAATGGGCAATTGCTTTGAGTTCTGAAAAGACTGATTCTGTAATCACACATTTGTTATAAGTTATGACCATCATGGGGATACCTGTACAACTAAAGACTTACAATGCTCCAGCATATGTCTCTAGTAAAATGAAACATTTTTTTGCCTATTACAACATAAAACATATTACAGGTATACCACAGAATCCTACAGGGCAAGTAGTTATAGAAAGATCTAATCAAATTCTAAAAGATATGCTTAATAAACAGAAAGAGGTAATAAAGGCCCCTAGAGATAGATTACATAATGCTTTACTAACTTTAAGTTTTCTAAATGCTAATGGGAAAGGAACAACAGCTGTAGAGAGACACTGGATAATAGAAAAAGACTACTGAATTAAATGAGCCTATGTACTTTAAAGATGAGTTGACTTCAGAATAAAGACAAGGATATGTGTTATATTGGGAAGAGGTTTTGCTTTTGTTTCCACAGGTGAAGAAAAGCTGTGGATACCATTAAAATCATGGGAGAGCAAGGAAAGAGATACCATGATAAATGGAGACTTCATGGTGATAAGGAAAAACAGGGTGCTAGGGAAGTTCTCAGGAATCCACAAGGATGACCCCACCTTAGACTACTAGCAATAGTCAAGAGGATGCCTGAACTGGCCTACTCTAGTAATCAGATTAGTAAATACCCTAACTGTCATCATAGAGCTTTCATCCAGTAATTGATGGAAGCAGATGCATAGATTCATGGTCGGGCACTAGGCTGAGCTCCAGGAGTCCAATTGATGAGAGAGAGGAGGAATTCTATGAGCAAGAGACATCAAGATTGTGATAGGAAAACATAGAGATGGCCAGGCCAAACTAGTGGAAACTCGTGAACTGTGGACCAATAGATGTGGAGCTGCCATGGAACTGGACTAGGCGAGACATTTGTTTAGCTTGATCCACTTAAGGGGCCCCCTGGCAGTGGGATCAGAATCTGTCCCTGGTGCATGAGTAGGCTTTTTGAAGCCCTGGAGGGACACTTTGCACAGCCTTGGTGCAGTGAGGAGGGGCTTGGACCTGCCTCAACTGAATATACTGGGCTCTGCTGACTTCCCATGGGAGACCTTGCCTTGGAGGAGATGGAAATGGGGGGGTGGGTTGAGGGGAAGGCTGGGGTGTGGGAGGAGGGGGATCTGTGGCTGTTTTGTAAAATAAATATAAAATTTCTTAATAATAAAAAAAAGATTTGATTTGAACAAGAGAGACTTCTTGATTAGAAGAGGTGGTAGTTCATCAACCAGTGTGACAATTCAATCTAAACTGACTTACAAGACTAACAAACGCTTTTCACTTGATCAGATATAACCTGCCAAAAGGGAAACTCCTCAAAGTTAGGGTTGGGGCAGGGTTTTATTTTTGTCTTTCCAGGAGAATGAAGGCATCCAGCTAAAGAATCTTAAGACCACTGGACAAATGAGACATCTGAAGAAAAAGAATGAATCATCCAGAGAAAATGTCCTTGAAACACTTTCTTGAAACAGCCTAATGGGAGATCACATTTTCAACAGGATACAGTTTCATAAATCTTTCCAAATATTTGTTTCTGCTGTTCTGTACAGACAGATAATACAAATGGTTTTTCTGTAGTTCCAGTTCAGTTAAATATTAAAGCTGGTCTTGGAGTTGAGTGTGGCTCTCTCCTTCTGTAAACCCACACATGCTTGTTAAAAGGAAAATCTAAAATCTCTGTCTCATGCCAGAAGAGCCACCTGATATGGGGCAGAAGAAAAACCAAAATTAAGGGACTATTCTATTGCTACTAATCTCATGATCTTTTCGTTTTATTTTGACTCTTCAAAACTTTTCTTAAGGTATAAATATAATATAAAATTTATGAGATTAATATAAATATTTTAAACTTTTGTCATGATATTAATGGTATAATCATATAGAGTACTGATTAATTCTAGAAAAAGGCTTCTTTTAGCTTTCTATACATGATTTTGTGTTTGCATTTCTATCAAGTAACTAGAAATTAAGTTTTTGTACTCTGGTTATATATAACAAGTTATGGTCCTTTAATCTCTTTGAGATCTGCTGCAAATGACATTTAAAATGTATAAGTTTTCTGCAGTGAACCATGACCATACCTAACAGTGACCTTTGGAGTCTCCAAAAGGATGATGAGGCCTCACAATGATGATTCCACATGGACTATGATAATGCCACTAATCTGACAAACAACACCTAAAGATCGGCTTTGGACTACAAACTGCTAAGAACAATTTCAAGGTGGCTGGTTGAGATGATCCAGCCTCACAGACTGCTTTATCCAAACTTGAACAAGCCCTACACTTTTTTGTTACACAGAGACTGGATAGCAAATAATACAGCTAGCTCTTCTAGGACTGGACAGTTATCCCAGTTTTTTTTTTCAGGGTCCTATAAAGATGCTGTTGTCCCCAGACAGCAGGAGGTAATTTTAAGAACACAATGCCCATATTCCCAAGAGGTGGGGTGGTGGTTTTTGATCATTCAATTGGTTATGGATATTTGTCATCATTTGGGGGGTTGGTTACAAGTTGTTATTGGTAATGGTCAGGAAAAAAGCTGAACAAAGGAGATTCGATTTAGAGATCTTATTCTAAAAAGAAAAAGGGGGGATACATAAATAGGATAAAAGAGTAGATTATTGAATCTACTTTTAATCCAAAAAAGCAGCTACTAGTTTTAAATATTTTACATTGGAATGGATTTCTCTATATTGATACTAATTTAAGGTTATTTTTGTTAGAACATACTGTACATATGTTTCTACTCTTGTTCAAGGTATTGTACCTATACAGTTCTTCTAACAGTGTAATGTAAAGTTCTAGTCATTGAAAGTTATTATTAGAAACTATTTAGGATAATAAAGAAATGCAGGTTAGGAGTTAGTCACCTATTACAATCAAACTTGTCATGTTAGGTATGTTTTCAAGGTCAAACAGAAATATGTTTTAGATAGACAGATGGTCTTCAAACACCTCAGAGATCTACAGAATATGGTATTTAAGATATTTTAATAACAGGATTTTTTAAAATGACAATAATACATGTCTGCTCCTGGCAGCACCAATCTACTTCAGAGAAGATGGTGGGTATTGAAGAAACACCATATGGAGTTTACTTTCTTTGTGGCAAAAGTTAGCCACTGGGCAAGCAAGTACCCTTGCCTTGACTACTGACAGTATACTGTCCAAATTGGATAGAAAAGAAAGTAACTGCTGGACTTTGCAAAGACAAGGGAGTACAGTCCATCAAAAATCCTACTTTACTGAAAAGTCTGTCAGATATTCTAGGCTTGCAGGCTGAAGAAAAAATGCCCCAACATTGTAGAGGAACCTTGGGTAACTGTCCAGAAAGACAGCTGTTTTGTCATTTTAATTTTGGAAGTTGTTTGCGCTGCACTTCCTGTTTACTCATGAAGTATTATATCCTTCTCAGGTCTCTGATAGAGTTGAAGACTAGATAGTTACATTTTTTCCTTGTTAAGAGACTCAGAAAAAAAAAACTCACAAAAGAGATGTAAAGTGTATAAGGTTGAAAGACATAAAAAGATAGTTTGGGTTTGGTAATGCAAGTTTCGATAGAAAGTGAATTAGATACAGCACTTTGGGCTCACCAAGATAGCATAGATAATGCAGTATTTTCTTTGTATTTGAATTTCTCAAATGCTAATGGACTAGACATTGTTAATGTATATGTATATATAATGTATATGTTAATGTATTGCCTGTATATATTTGTATTTAATGTATTGCTGTATATATTTGTATTTAATTATTGTACTTATTCTATATAGTTTTTCTGTAACATGAATCTTAAAAGGTTTAATTTAAAAAAACCCAGACCCAAATATTGGGTGAAAGCTGAAATATCAGAGAAGCAGAATAAGCCAGCCACAAGCTCTTACTTCTATGAAATCCCCAGCATTTCTTTTTCCTCATACTTTATATGCCTTTCTGTGTATTGCCATATTACTTCCTGAGATAAAAGGTGTGTGTCCTTCACAAGCAATACATGAGATCTCAAGTTCTGGGATTAAAAGTGTGTGCCACCATGCCTGGCTGTGTTCCCAGTGTGGCCTTGAACTCACAGAGATCCAGATAGATCACTGCCTCCCAAGTGATAGGATTAAGGGTGTATGCCACCACTTTCTGACTTCTATGTCTAATTTGGTGGCTGACTTTTTCCTCTGATCCCCAGATAAGTTCATTAGGATACACAATATATCCTCACATTTCCCCTTTTTTGTCTAAAATAATAAAAGAAGGTTATAACTAATATAAGAAAAACTATATACAATAAGTATATATAATATATACAGTCAAGAATTACATTAACAATGTCCAATCTGTTTGCATTTGACAAATTCAGAGAAAATACTCCATTGTTTATCCTATTTTGGTGAGTCCAAAATGTACCTATTGGTGAAATTATTAAGGCCACTCCAAGTAGTTAAAAGGGAGATTTATTTAGTGGCATAACTTACAAATGAAGGGATAGGTAACAGGGTCTGGAAAAGATGCAGTGCATCCGGCAGTGTTCTCTGGAGAACTCTGCTCAGTCTACCTCCAGCATCCAGGGTCCAGGAAACAAGAGAAGGCAGCACATCTGGATCTTGGGTCTTCAGGGCCCTCTCTTGGCCCCACCTTGTAGGTGTGAGTTACCGAAGCCTCAATGGGGGTTGGAACTTCCAGATCAAAGCTGGAAGGGCTACCCACTACATCTCCCCCTTTTGTCTAAATAAGAAGGTTCTAACTTAATATAAGACTATATACCAAGGAATGGTTTTCAAATATTGTTCAGGAGTAATGAGGGATAATGACCTAGATAAGATGGAACTACAATCAATGCGAACAATATCAAGCAAGAAACACATACTAAAATCCAGAGAAGTCTAGAGCGTAGGTAAATGGTATGTTACAAAGATCATTCCAAAAGGTGTCCTATCCTAAAGAACCTGAATCTAATACTTAATATATTCTATCATATATATATATATATATAGTTGTAATTATAACTGCTAGTCTTCAATCCCATCAAAGACCTGAGAAGGAATATAACAGTACCTGAGAAGTGGTAGATGGATGCAAGCAACTTTCAGGAATCTTGCCAGAGTAGACCGAGACAACTGGCAGCCTGGACAGTCACCTAATGTTTCTCAGCATTGTTGGTGCATTCAAATTAGCTACAGGCCTAGAGTATCTGACAGACCCTTTTCAGAAGCAGGAATTCTGAAAGACCATCTTACCCTGTCTTGGCAGAGTACAGTGGTCGCTTTCCTTGTGTCCTGCTTGTCCAGAAAGGACAGCATTCATACTGTCAGCAGTCGAGGCAAGGGTAGTTCTTTGCCCAGTAGGCCATTTTGTGCCAAGAAGACAAACTTCCAAATGGAAATGTCTTAAAAGCCCAACATTCTCTCAGGATCAAATTGGTGCTGCCAGGAGCAATTGTGTCTCACGTCAACAGGATTCTAAGCTATTTAAATGTCATATACTCTAGGTCTATGAAGTGTTTGAAGATTACCTGTCCATCTGACCTATGTATCTGTAAATCTGGATAACCTAACTAACGTAACTATAGAGATGACAAGCATAGGTGACTATAAATCTATAAGTCTTATCTACTGAAATAACCTAAGGACTAAGGCTTCATGTAAACAAGGTAAACAGTCTATAAGCAAATGTATGGTAAAGAACGATGACTTCAAAATTGTGAAAATACACAAGATATTTATAACAGAGGTAGGAATATATAGTGCAATATGCAATATGACAATAATCTTAAATATATATCAATATACAGAATATCCTAAACAGAAGTAGAACCTACATAAAGTATGACAGATATAAATTTACATTTGCATCAATATACAAATATTTCTAATAAGAGTAGAAATATATGTACATTATAACAAATATAGTTCTGTATTTGTATCAATATACAAATTATCTTAAACAGGAATATAAAAATAGTTTACATTTGTATCAACATACAAGAATCTATAACAGTGCAAATTACAGTGCAAATTATCTAAGGCCGCTATTTTACTAAATTTGTTTACTAGTATATACAATAATCTACCATAATATCTTATACCTATCCATTCCATTTCTCTTTTTTCCATTTTTTAAGGAGAATACTGAGTTTAATATTTTCTTCCACCCCCAATCTTATAACCATCATCCATAACCCTGAGAAATATGAAACCTTAGGGAGAAGGGGTGTCATCTTCTTAGAATTGCTTCCTGCTGTTTTGGGGGTGATGGTATCTCTGTTGGGTATTGTGAGAAAGCTCAGATAGTTGAATACTCAGTTAAACTAACTGTAGATTCCACAGCAAGTCTTAGAGTAATGGGTAAAATTGCCTGAAATTCTACCAAGAAGTGTAGTATGATGATGATTACCATGGCATCATTCTGGACTGGGTAGAGTTGTTGTTGTTGGGGCTGCATCTTCCTTCTGGAAACTTCAGAGATTGTTATTGGAAAAACTTAGTTTTTATCAAAATGGAAAGTTTGGATTTAAAGAGGACATAACATGTAAGAAAGGATTCTGAGAGATCAAGAGTAAGCATGGAGAGAATTAGAATCTTGAAGACAATGGTTCCTTTTTATTGGTTGCCTTCTGTCCCACACCAGAGGGCTCTTCTGATACGGGACTGAAGAACCTCTCAACCTTTTCTTTTAGCACTATGCTTGGGTTTAGAGAAGGAGTGAGCCAATTCCATCTCCAAAGTCAGCTTGGTTTATAATTGAATTGGAACCACAACTTTTCTAGATTAATAGAGATATGGATGTTAGACAGTGAGATTTTACCGTGTGTAGATTGGTACCAATAAATTCTTTCTTTCTGCTGTAAACATCCAGATATCCAAGGCCTTAGGTTTTTTGGAAGATGGGTATTTCCATTATCCTGGAAAGACAAAAACAGAACCCTGCCCCAACCTTTGATTGTTAAATTTTTCTTACAACTTGTAGAGATGTCACATTGGTGGATGATCTTTTACTTCTCATCAAGGGGTTTCTCCTGTTCGAATCAAATTTTTATTAGTTTTGTTGGTATCAATAGCTTTTCTTTTCCTGCAGAAACAAAAGCAAAACCCTTTCCCCAACATAGAACATATCCAGGTTTCCATTCTGAGGCCAGCACATCCTTGAAATAAATTGGTTGTTTTAGCTCAGGAGTTTTTTCTGTCGTCCAATGTCTTTCTGCAGCTGTTGTTCCTTTCTCATCAGCATTGAGAAAATTCAAGGTTAATAAAGCACTATGTAATCTCTTTCTAGGAGTCATTGTTACATGTTGCTGTTTATTTAGCATATCCTTTAAAGTTCAATTGGATCTTTCTATGACTGCTTGGCCTGTGGGATTGTGTGGTATACCTGTAACATGCTTTATGTTGTAATAAGCAAAGAACTGTCTCATTTTATTGGAGACATATGCTGGGGCATTGTCTGTCTTAATTTGTACAGGTATTCCCATGATGGCCATAACTTCTAATAGGTGTGTAATCACAGAATCAGCCTTTTCAGAACTGATAGGAATTGCCCATTGAAATCCTAAATAGGTGTCAATGGTGTGATGTACATACTTTAATCTTCCAAATTCTGCAAAATGAAACACATCCATCTGCCAAATTTCATTTCTTTGTATACCTTTTGGATTGCTCCCTGCAGGTAATGGAATTTCGTTATATATGGAACAAGTAGGACATTTTTTAACAATATCCTTAGCTTGTTGCCAAGTGATGGAGAAATCCTTCTTCAAACCTTTGCTATTTACATGGTATTTCTTATGAAATTCTGAGGCTTCTAGCACATTACCTATTAGTAACTGATCAATCTCATCATTACCTTGTGCTAGAGGTCCTGGCAGACCTGTATGGGATCTGATATGTGTTATATATATATATAATATTCCCCTTTTCTGATGATTTCCTCCAATTGTATGAATAATGAAGTTAATTCTGTATTATCAGGAATAAATTCATCAGTTTCAATATGTAAAACAACTCTCTCTGCGTATTGAGAGTCAGTGACTATATTGAGGGGTTCTGTGAAGTCCATCAGTACCATAAAAATGGCATACAGTTCTGCCTTTCGTACAGAGCTGTATGGACTTTGTACCAATTTACTTAAGTCTCCTGATTTATATCCTGCTTTCCCTGATTTATTTGCATCAGTATAGAATGTGAGGACTCCAGAAATTGGCTTTTGTCATACAATGTGAGGAAGGACCCATTCAGTCTTCTTTATGAATTCTATTCTCTTGCTTTTGGGATAGTGGTTGTTAATCTCTCCCAAAAAGTTACTGCAGGCTCTCTACCAGTATTCATTATCTTTCCATAGTGATGAAATTTCCTCATTAGTTAAAGGTACTACAATTTCTGCTGGGTCCATTCCTGTCAATGGCTAAGTCTTAATTTACCTTTTTGAATCAAATCAGAGATCTTTTCTATATAAGTCTTTAATTTCTTATTTGGTTTACATGGTAGGAATATCCATTCCAATATGATAATATATAATATAATATACTATATAACATATATAATATAATAATATATAATATAATATAATAATAATATAATATGCATTCCAATATAATATCTTCCCTCTGCATCAAAATACCTGTGGGGGAATGTCTGGAGGGGAATATGACAATGCATTTAAAAGTTCTGGATCCGGCCTGGAGAGATGGCTCAGAGGTTAAGAGCACTGGCTGCTCTTCCAGAGGTCCTGAGTTCAATTCCCAGCAACCACATGGTGGCTCACACCATCTGTAATGAGATCTGGTGCCCTCTTCTGGCCTGCAGGCATAATGCAGACAGAAGACTGTCTATGAAATAAATCTTAAAAAAAAAAAAACTACATAAAAGTTCTGGATCCACATGATCCATATGTGCTTCTCTAATTGTCTTTTCTACTAGAGCCAATTCCTTCTCAGCTTTGGTTGATAATTCTCTTGGACTATTTAATTCTTTGTCCCCTTCTAGAGTATTAGCCAGATTTTGTAGTTCATTTTTGGGTATTCCCATGATACCCAGTAAGTTGGAAATGCTTCCTAATAACTTTTGAAAATCATTAAAAATCTTCAATCGATCTCTCCTCAGTTGTACCTTTTGGGGTCTAATTTTTTGTAGTTCTATCTTATATCCTAAATAATTAATAGAATCTCCTCTTTGTATTTTTTCAGGAGCAATTTGCAGTCCCCAGTGAGGCAAAACTTTTTTTTACTTCTTCAAACATCCTTTCTAATGTGTATAACTTTGGATCAGCTAATAGGATACCATCCATATAGTGATAAATTATGGATTGTGGAAACTTTACATGAATTATCTCCAATGGTTTTTGCACAAAGTATTGGCACAACGTAGGGCTGTTTAACACTCCCTGTGGGAGGACCTTCCATTGATATCTCTTGACTGGCTGAGAATTGTTATAATTAGGTACTGTGAAGGCAAATTTTTATCATTTTCTTGCAAAGGTATGGTAAAGAAACAGTCTTCTAAGTCAATAACTATTATAGGCCATTCTTTGGGTAACAGAGAGGGAAAGGGCATCCCAGTCTGTAGGGAGTGCATTGGCTGAATTACTTTATTAATAGCTCTCAGATCTGTCAGCATTCACCAGTTACCAGACTTTTTTAAAATAACAAATACAGGAGAATTCCAAGGGCGATAGATTCATCAATGTGTTGAGCATTTAACTGCTCTTGAACCAGCTGTTTTAAAGCTTGTTGCTTCTCTTTTGTTGAAGGCCATTGTCCAACCCAGACAGTTTTATTAGTTAGCCATTTTAAACTTAAGGCAGTTGGTACTTCTGAGAGCTCAACAGCAGTTGTGCTGTTTGTGTACAACCTGAATGGTTGGTGACTGATTTTTATAGCATGTTATGATATTATTCCTAGGAACATGCATTTGTCTGTATTCCTTTTCTGAAAGTGTAGGAATTTTAATCTGGGTATTCCAGTGTTGTAACAGATCTCGGCCCCAAAGATTTACTGCTACATATGCTACATATGGCTTCAGTCTTCCTCTCTGTCTTTCTGGCCCTATGCATTCAACCCATCTTGAACTCTGTTTTATCTGAGATAGGGTGCCAATCCCTAAAAGCTGGACATCTACCTCTTGAAGAGGCCAATTTGGATGCCATGATTTTGGTGTAATTATAATGACATCTGCACCTGTGTCTACCAGGCCCTCCAGAACCAGGCCATTAATTCAAACTCTAAGCTTTGGTCTTTGTTCATTTATGGAAGCCTGCCAAAATATTTGTTTTATTGTGTTATTTGTAAACTGTGATCCATCTATCAGAGCTGTTTTATCATCCATTGCAGTATTGGTTTTTACATTAGGCATTGGTTTATTCAGTTGTCCTGGGGAGGAATTTCTTCCACAGTGGCTGGGAATGTTCATACTACATTTGATTTGGGGGCCTGCAAGAGGCCCCCTGAGGTGTTTCCCACCAGCAAAGGGTTGCCTGGTATATCTATTTTTGATCTGCATTCACTGGTTCAATGTTGGCCTTTGCCACACCTTCTACATAATCCAGGAGGTGGTTGGGGTCTCCTGTTTAGGCTATTCCTAAAAGGAGTATTACTTCTAGGAGTACCCCATGTACAGTTTTTACCTGGTGTACCACATTTAAAACATTTGGTACCACGGGGCCTTCTTTCACCTCTGGGATTTTTCTCTCCTATCCAAGCCTCATTACTGTAGTTAAGAGACTCAACACCATTAGTATACTGAATCCATTCTTCCAAAGGTGTTGATCTGATCTTTAATGGTGTAAGTATTCTGCATTCTGCATTAGCAATGTCAAACGCCAAGGACTCAGTTAATACTTTTCTTAATTCTTTATCTGACACAGCTTTTGTTATACCTGTGTTCAGCCTTTGTAAAAAAATCAATGAAGGCTTCATGCAGTCCCTGAAATATCTTTGTGTATACCTCAGTTGGTTTTCCAGGTTCTGGGATCTTTTCCCAAGCATTTAGAGCTGCTGTACAGCATAGAGATATTGCATGCTCATCATAAGTGGCTTGTACATTCCTGTCAGCGAAACATCCCTTACCAAGTATTAGATCTTGGGAGATTACAAAACCTCTGAGTTTACCTTGTTGTTCTAAATTTTTTGCCTCTTCTCTCAACCAGCGTTTCCACTGTAACTGCTGGCTATATTCTAGAACAGCTGAAATTAACTGATGCCAGTCATCTGGAATGATTCTATGTGAGGTAGACCACGAATTTAACATCTGTCTTACATATGTGGAGTGTATCCCATACATAACTACTGCTTCCTTTATATTTTTAAAGTCCCTTGTTGAAATTGGTTGTAATGTATATGTATTATATGGCTCGGGGTGTGTGTCATCTGCTGGCTTCTCATGGATGATAACAGGATAAGCCATTGTATGAGAGCCATTTGGAGATGTTACAACCTGTATGGTCTTGCCCTTCTGCTCATTAGGTCCCTTGTCATGGTTACTGAGAGTTTCTTCTAGGCCTGCAAATGAGCACCTAGGTTCTGTTCTAGGGAGTGAACCTCCTCTCTTGCAAGGGACTCCAGATTTCTCATGGAATCATAGAAGTTTTTATGTTCCTCAGAAACACATGATTCCATGGACCTTATCTTATCAATTAATGATAATCTTTCTTCCTTATATAGTATCTGGAGAGTTAGTGTTCTATCCATTAAATATTCACATTTATTATCAATAAGATCAATTTTTGGTACAAGCCTGTTTTGTAAATCCTGATTAGCAGATTCCGGAGAGAGAATCTTTTTCTGTAAGCTTTCACTGCTATTTTTGAAAGCCTGTAAATCCTGGTTAGCAGAGTCCTGAGAGAGAATCTTTTTTTCTGTAAGCTTTCATTGCTATCTTTTAAAGCCTGTAAATCCTGGTTAGCAGAATCCAGAGAGAGAATCTTTTTATGTAAGCCTTCACTGCTATTTTTGAAAGCAGATTCCAGAAAGAGAATCTTTTTCTGTAAGTTTTCATTGCTATTTTTTAAAGCCTGTATCAGTCCCAATAATGACTCATCTTTGTTCTTATTATTAAACCAGTGTTTGAACACTGTGTGAATTATTATGATGAATGCCAGAATGGTACAGGCCAGATATGCCTGAGGAAGGTCGTATATTTCCAGGAAAATGTCATTCATCATACAGGCAAAAAGGTTTTTAAATTCTTGTGAGGTAATGTTGTTGGCCATATTACAAGAATTACTCAAAATTTGTTAGTTAATTTTAAGATAAAATTATCAAGCACTTTTAATTGAAATAAGATGCTGCTTTGTCTATCTTACCTTTCCATGGTTCTGGGGGGTGTAGTAGCACTTTTCAGCCAGAAGGAGGTGTTAATATAGCACCAACACAGGTCCTATTGAATGCCTTGGTTGGCAGCAGAGTGAGCACAGGCAGTAGGCAGTTTTTCCGGTGACTCCCTGGAGCTTCAGGGCGTGGAGACTTCCAGGCCACTCTAAGCCCCTCTCTGCCTCTACAGACAATAGGTCTGCCAGCAGGCATGGCTCCAACCCCCGCTGGGGACAGGGGATAGTGCCCTGTCTATTTTAACTAGGTGAAACTGTGGAAGCCTCGGGCTAGGGCGGGGTGCTGGCACTCAGGGAGGAGGGGAAATGCCCCACTCACAGCAATTTCGCTGGTCTGGGGCTAAACTTGCCTCGGAACTGAGACCAGATTAGCTCCTTTTCAGGAATGGAACCATGTAGGTTTTTCCCGGTTTTATGAAACTCTGTAGGTGGTAACCTGTAGCTTCAAGCACCTGCAAGCTGGGGATGAAGCTGAGGGTAGGAGCCACCCAGGCCTTTGGAATTTGCCCCACGTGAGCACCAGATATTGGTATAATTATTAAGGCTACTCCATGTAGTTAAAAGAGAGATTTATTTAGTGGCATAACTTACAAATGAAGGGATAGGTAACAGGGTCTGGAAAAGACGCAGTGCAGTCCAGCGGTGTTCTCTAGAGAACTCTGCTCGGTCTACCTCCAGCGTCCAGGGTCCAGGAAACAAGAGAAGGTGGCGCATCCGGATCTCAGGTCTTCAGGGCCCTCTCTTGGCCCTGCCTTGTAGGCGTGAGTTACCGAAGCCTCAATGGGGGTTGGAACTTCCAGATCAAAGCTGGAATGGCTACCCACTACATGTACCTAATTCACTTTCTATGCTAACTTGTATTACCAATCAAAAACTATCTTTTGATGTCTTTCAAACTTACACACTTTACACCCCTTTAGGGAGTTTCTTTTCTTAATTTGTTAACAAAAAAAACCCTATAACATAACTATCTAATTTTCAACTCCCTCAGAGACCCAAGAAGGAAATAATATTACCTAAGTAAACAGGCAGTGCAAACAAATGACTTCCAAAAAATTGTGAAAAATGACAGAAACAGATGGCTGCCTAGATAGTCATCCAGGGTTTCTCTGCAACATTGAGCCATTCATCTTTGGCCTACAGGCCTAGCAGATATGACAGACTCATCTATAAAGCAGGATTCTCTAAAGGACCTTTCTACCTTGTCTTGGCAAGGATTAGCAGTCCTTTCTTTTGTGTCCTGCTTGTGCATTTTGGACAGCATACTGTCAGCAATCGAGGTATGGGCACTTTCTTGCCCAGTGGCTAACCTTTGCCACAAAGAAAGTAAATTCCATATGGAGTTTCTTTAATGCTCATCATCTTCTCTGAAGTAGATTGGTGCTGCCATGAGCAGACATGTCTCATAGTCATAAAAAAAGAGAAAAATCTATGTTATTAAAACAACTTAAATGCCATTCTAAAGATCTGTAAAGTGTTTGAAGATGGCTTGACTATCTAAAACACATTTCTGTTTAACCTTGAAAACATACCTAATATGACTACAAGATTAATTGTAATGGCTATTAACTTGTATTTTTTAAAAAAATTATTATTATTTTATTAAGAAATTTTCTATTCACTTTACATACCAACCACAGATCCCCCCTCTTCCCTCTTCCCACCCCACAGCCTTCCCCCCTAAAACCACCCCCATCCCCACATTTCCCAAGTCAAGATCTCCCATGGGAAATATTTTAATCTTATATCCTTTTACATGGATAAACATATTGGTTTCTCCTCTAGGTTTATGATCTATCTAAATGGTTATAGGCCATTTGTTTTCATCTAAGAAGTGTTCCATCATGAATGGAGAAGTCAATTGTAGGCGTCAATGAAGTTCTGAGTAGATGTGTATTATCTGACACAGACACAGCCATATCAAGGGTCTGGTGCTTCAGACTCATGAGAAATTTGCAAAGGTCAATCCCCCAGGCCTAGGAGAGATGGCAAAGCCTTCTTCTGGTCCAAGCATGAATTTTTTTTAATTTTTAAAAATTTTATAATTTAATTTTGCATATCAGCCACAGATTCCCCTGTCCTCCCTCCTCCCGCCCCCCCTTGCTCTCCCCCCAACCCACCTCCCATTCTCATTTCCTCCAGGGCAAGGAACCCCCTGGGGATTCAGCTCAGCCTGGTAGATTCAGTCCAGGCAGGTCCAGTCCCCTTCTCCCTTCACCCAGGCTGAGCAAAGTGTCCCTGCATAGGCCCCAGGCTCCAAACAGCTAGCTCATGCACTAAGGACAGGTCCCGGTCCCACTGCCTGGGGGCCTCCCAAACAGTTCAAGCTAATCAACTGTCTCACTTATCCAGAGAGCCTGATCCAGTTGGGGGCTCCTCAGCTATTGGTTCATAGTTCACGTGTTTCCACTAGTTTGGCTGTAGCATGAATCTTAAAAGTTCTTATTAATAAGATCAAACCCGAGGTCAGTTATTGGGGTAAATGCTGGAAGGTCAGAGTACCAGAACAAGCCACAGCTAACCTCACCTGGCCAACTTCTCAGCTGGTCTTGTTTCCTCAGACTGGAAGCTTCTGTGTCCTCATCCCAATGGCTCTTAGCTGAACTGCTGCTCGAAATCCTGAATGCTTAACCAGCCAAATGCTTCTAGTTTCTGGTCCTCACACCTTATATATCTTTCTGCCTTCTACCACCACTCCCTGGGATTAAAGGCTCACTTTCTGGGATTAAAGGCTTGATGAGTCACCATGCCTGGCTGTATCCTTGAACACATGGATTTCTGTCTCTGGAATGCTAGGATTAAAGGCATGTGCTACCACTGCCTATCCTCATGTTTAATATTGTGGCTACTCTGTCTCTGACCCCAGATAAGTTTATTAGCATGCACAATATTTGGGGGAATACAATACCACATTTGGCTTATATCCTAATTAGTTTGTAATAACTTTCAACGACTAGCAATTTGCATGACATTGTAGATATAATTCTGAATGGTCTTATTAAATAAGAAACACATAGCCAAATGCAGAGTTAAAAGCCCAGAGATCGAGCAGCGACCAAGAGCTAAGACTGCCTTCTTACCCCTCTCTGTCACTGTTGTCCTTCCCCTCAGAAAGAGACCTACTTCCTGTGTGTCTGCATTTTTATTGACTTTCTGTTCTGCCTTCTCATTGGTTGTAAACCCAACCACATGACCTCCTTGTCACTGCCTGTCTATACAGACCTCCAGGTCTCTATGGTTGGTATTGAGATTAAAAGCATGTGTCTCCAGGCTAGCTCTGTCCTTGAACACACAGACTCTGCCTGCCATGTGATTGGATTAAGGGCGTGTGCTACTACTGCCAGACTTCTGCTAATGGCTTGCTATTAGCTCTGACCCCTAGGCATACATACAAATAAAATCATATTTCAGCACAAATAAAATATCACCATATTTCCCCTTTCTATTCTAATAAAAAGAAAAAAGGAAAAAGTTATAACCAATGTAAGAAAAACTATATACAATAAGTACAACAACTATATACAATATATACAAACAATAAATACCTAAACAATGTCTAGTCCATTCGCATTTGACAAACTCAGGGAAGATAATTCCATTATCTATCCTATTTTGGTAAGTCCAAAATGTACCTGATTCACTTTCTATCCTAACTTACATTACTAACAAAACTATCTTATAATGTCTTTCAAATTTATGCACTTACACCTCTTTAGTGAGTTTCTTTTCTAAAATTCTTAATAAGAAAAACTTTAACTATCTAATCTTTAATTAACTATAACTATCTAATCTTCAACTCCCTCAGAGACCCAAGAAGGAAATAATATTACCTAAAAAATAAAAATAAAAACAGGAAGTGCACACAAGCAGCTTTCCAAAAAATGTGAGTTGACAGAAACAGCCAGCTACCTGGACAGTCACCCAAGATTTCTCCGCAGCATTGGGGCATCATTTTTAGTCTATAGGCTTAGCATATCTGATGTATTATTTGTTTCATCATTTTTGTGTTATCATTTAAAAAAATTGTTTAATATGGGTGTCAAGATAAAAGTTTTAGAAAAACTTGTTAAAACAAATCATAGAGAAATTCAGACCTAGACAGAAGAATTTAAAGGTGAACCAATCTCAGCATTGCATTATATAGTTACAGAAAAAACAGCCTAAGGTTTTCAAACAGCCAACCTTAATCTATTCAGTAACTTTATAGGAACTGCTAAATGCTCAAGGCTGTATATGAGCTGATTGGACTCCTATGCAAATATTAGATTTGAGGAGATTCAAGGATGCTATAGTCTCATATGGTATGCATTGTCCATTTGTAAAGCAGATGTTAAACTTGTGGTCAACTTGTAATATAATTATCCCTCAAGACTGGAATATTTGACTGGAATAATCAAATAATAATTTGATTACAGCTACCTAGAAGCTGGTCCACAGTTACAATGGAGGACCTGGTGAAAAGATGAGGGTAAGACAATTGAACAATGACGTAGGGCTAAAGACATGGAAATTTCTTAAGATCAACATCTTGGAGAAGGCGATTATGCTGATATACAAAGATAATCTTTATATGATGACCACACACTAATTTTATGCTGAATGGTAGACCTGAATGCTTGGGACAGAATTGAAGAAGTAGAAAACAAAAAAATTGAGTCATTTACAAAAGTTATACAGGGCCCAAAAGAAATCTTTACTGATTTCTTACAAAGACTGTCTTTAACAGTAAATAGAATAATACCAATATCAGCTAGACAGATAATAATTAAATCTCTGGCTTTTGAAAGTGCTAATGCACAATGCAAAAGAATAATTAGGCTGTTAAAGGCAAGATCAACACCCTTAGAGGAATGGATCCAAGATACAATTAATATTGAATCTCATGACCATGATGATACTTAGATAGGAGAGGTGATTTCCAGAGGTTGGAAGAAAAATCGTATTGTCAGATGTTTCAAATGTGGTAAAGAAGGTAATCTAAAAAGGGACTATAAACAGGACATTCCTAGAAATAATGTTTTCTCAAGGAATAATCCCAACAGAATGCCCCTCCCTTCTGGATTATGCAGAAGATGTAAAGGCAAACATTGGACTAATGAATGTAGATCAACAAGGGACAAACAAGGTAATCCTTTGCCTTTGCCATTAGGAAATGCCCTGAGGGACCACTCAAAAGCTCCCATGTCAAATTCCATTCAGTCCTTTTCTGTCATTATGGAAGAAAACCTTTCCCAGAGCAATCAAAGGACCTAGTGACTACTGCAAGAAACTATACTGCTCTGGGTGATAGAATACCTTTAGAAAGTAAAACAAAAATTTAAGTAGAAACTATAAATCCAAATTGATAAAGATTATATTGGGAACCTCCCCAAAGTCAGGGTTGGGGAAGGATTTTGTTTTTGTCCTTCAGGAGAATGAAGGCTGAGGAATCTGAAGAACACTGGACAAATGAGACATCTGAAGAAAAATGATTAATCATCCAGAAAAAATGTCCCATAAAAAGATTTGTACAGCAACCATGACCATGTCTAACAGTGACTTTGAAGTCACCAAAAAAGATGATGGGGCCCCATAATGATGATTCCATCAGGACAGTGATAATACCACTAAGCTGACAAACACCACCCAAAGATTGGCTTTGGACTACAAACTGCTTAGAACAGTTTCAAGATGGCTAGCTGAGATGATCTAGCCTCACAGACTACTCAAGCAAGGACTTTGAGACAAGCCCTGTACTTTCCCATTGTGCAAAAACTGGACAACAAATGATACAGCTACCTCTCCCAGGACTTGACTATAACCCAAAATTTTCTTTTCAGGATCCCCTAAAGATGCCTTCACCCCCAATCAGCAGGAAGTAATTTTAAGAACAAAACAGCCACATTCTCAAGAGGTGGGGTGGGGTTTTTTTTTTTTTTTTGATTATTCGTTGGGTTATAGATAATTGTCATTGTTTAGGATGGATGGTTACAAGCTGTTAATTGATAATGGTCAGGAAAAAAGTTAAACAAAGACTAGATGCAGGGTTCTTGTCCAAAAAAGAAAAGAAAAAGAAAAAAGAGGATATAGATAAGAGGTAGATTATTGAATCTAGTCCAAAAAATATAGAAATGATAAAATAAAAGGGTAGATCATTGAATCTACTTTGAAGAGAAAAAAAAGAGGATATAGATAAGATAAATGGTAGATTATTTAATCTACTCAAAAAAAGAGATAAAAATGATAGAATAGGGGCTGGAGAGATGGCTCAGTGGTTAAGAGTACTGACTGCTCTTCCAGAGGTCCTGAGTTCAATTCCCAGTAACCACATGGTGGCTCACAACCATCTGTAATGAGATCTGGTGCCCTCTTCTGGCGGGCAGTCATACATGCTGTATACATCATAATAATAAATAAATCTTAAAAAAATTAAAAAAAAGAAATGATAGAATAAAGGTACATTATTGAATCTACTCTGAAAAGAAAAAACAGAAAATATGGATATGACATGATAAAAAAGTAGATTATTGAATCACTTTTAGAAAGCAACTACTAGTTTTAAATATTTTACATTGGATTGAATTTTTGTATATTGTATACAAAGTTTGTATATTGATACAAATTTGAGATTGATTATGTTAGAAAATACTGTACATATATTTCTAATCTTGTTCAAGATATTGTATCTATACAGCTCATTTAACAATGTAATGCAAATTGCTAGTACTTGAAACTTATTATTACAAACTAATTGGGATATAAAGAAATGAAGGTTAATAGTCATTACAATCAAACTTGTAGTCATGTTACATATGTTTTCAAGGTCAAACAGAGGTATATTTTAGACAGACAGGTCATCTTCAAACACTTCAGAGATCTGCAGAATATGACATTTACGATGCTTTAATAACATAGGCTTTTTTTATGACAATGAGACATGTTTGCTCTTGTCATCACCAATCTACTTCAGAGAAGATGATGGGCAGAGAAGAAATTGCTTATGGAGTTTGCTTTCTATGTGGCAAAAATTAGCCATGAGGTAACTAAGTGCCCTTGCCTTGAGTGCTGACAGTGTGCTGTCCAAAATGGACAAGCAGGACACAAAGAAAGGACTGCCAAACCTTGCCAAGACAAAGTAGGAAGGCCTTTTACAAAACCCTGCTTCACAGATGAATCTGTCAGACATGCTAGGCCTGTAGGCTGAAGATGGATGCCAGAACATTGCACAGAAACCTTGGGTGACTGTTCAGGCAGTCAGCTGCTTCTGTCATTTCTCACATTTTTTGAAAGTCACTTGCTTACACTTCCTACTTACTCAGTTTAATATTATTTCCTTCTCAGGCATCTGAGGAAGTTGAAGATTAGATAGTTCTAGTTTTCCTTGTTAATAAATTCAGAAAAGAAACTCACTAAGAGGTGTAAAGTATATAAATTTGAAAGACATCAAAAGATATTTTTGGCTGGTAACACAAGTTAGGATAGAAAGTGAATTAGGTACATTTTGGACTCACCAAAATAGGATAAATAATAGAGATTTTTGTCTGAATCTGTCAAATGTTAATGGACTAGATTTTGTTAATGTAATTCTTAACTGTATATATTATATATACTTATTGTATATAGTTTTTCTTACATTAGTTATAATCTTCCTTTATTATTTTAGACAAAAAAGAACAAATGTGGTGATAAATTGTGCACCCCAATAAAACTTACCTAGGGATCAGAGGACAGAGCCAGCCACCAGATTAGGTATAGAGGCCAGACAGTAATAGTACACACCCTTAATCTTATCACTTCGGATCTTTGTCAGTTCAAGGCCCAACTGAGAACAGAGTCAGGCATGGTGGCACACACCTTTAATCCCAACACTTGAGATCTCAGGCCTTTTCTTGGGAAGCATACACGTCTTTACTCCTAGGAAGTAAGATGACAGGGCAGAGGAAGCTATATAAAGCATGAGGAAACAGGAACTCACACTCTTTAGACTGAGGGTTTCCTGGAGGTAAGCTAGTGATAGCAGCAGTTTAACTGAGACCCTAGTGGTGAGGACTCACAGGCTTTCAGTCTGAGGATTCATGGAAACAGGATCAGCTGAGGAGTTGGCAAGGTGAGGTTAGCTGTGTCTTGTTCTGCTTCTTTGATCTTTCAGCTTTCATCTTAATACTGGTTCTGTTTTTCTTATTAATAAGACCATTTATCAGTTCATGATACATTCATCTCTTCTTTTTCTCTCTCTGCCTGCAAATCCTGCCTAATCTTTTCTGCCCAGATATTGGCCATTTAGCTCTTTATTAAACCAACCACAGTGACACATATTCATACAGTGTAAAGGAACATTCTGCAACACCCCTCATTTTCAGAAAAGCCTCAGGGACTCATTTTCCTTATCAAGATGATTTTAACTCATCAACTCACCTGGGGTGACTGCCAGCAGCTCCTTAAAACTCTCTTAACTTATGAAGACACACAGAGAGAGTCCTCTGAGAATTCTGGAGATTGGTTCAGATGATGATGGGCAGCCCACACCCAACTTAGTAATCATAGGTGTTATCTGTCCTCCCTTTCTTCTCAGCTGGGATCAGAACACAGCAGAAGGTAAGGAGTCCCTGAAGGTCTATCATCAGGTTCTACTGGGAGGTCTGTAGGGTGCAGCTAAGCACCCTACAAAGTTGTCTAAGGTCTGTCTGGTTGTTCAGGAAACTTATGAGTCATCTTATGTTTTTCTTGAATAATGAAAGAAATCTACGGAGTCTATTTAATGAGCAAAGGAATTTATTTTGGAGTTAACTGGTGATTTATCATAGGGTCTGGAAAAGCTGATCTGTGTCCCATACTGATTTGCTTGGTCCAAGATCTCAGCATCCAATACCATGAGGAGGCAAAGAGAGAGCCACATACATGCATCCTGGGTCTTAAGGGTCCTGAGCAGCCATGCCCCAGGGGCATGTACTTCAAGGTCATAGGCAGGTGTAACAGTTACCTGTTACCTCACTGGGGGCAGTGCTTCAAGGTCATAGCTAGAACATCTACCCATTACACTTGAATGACTTACGTAGGCCTATTGTACATACACCCCAATTGACCCAGGGGCCAAAGAGAATAGAACAGTCATTAATATAGCCTTTGTCTCTCAATCTGCCCCAGATATTAGCTGGAGGCTTCAGAGGCTAGAAGGATTTGGGGGCAAAATGCTCTCCAAATTAATGAAAATAGCCACAAAGGTTTATAATGATAGAGATTCAGAGGTGGATAAACAAATGAAAAAAATGGCCAAAGTCTTGGCCATCATGCAACAAGAGTTAAACACCACTAGGCAGAAAATTTAAAGATGACCACCCAGCACTAGGGGATTACAAAAACCAGAAGGACCTCCCACTTGTTGCCTCTGGAGATCAATGTGCCTGTTGTATAGAAATGGGGCACTGGAAGAATGAATTCCCCCATCAAATAGGGACTAGCAAAACTAGGATCCTGGAATTGAATGAGGATTGAGGGAGTCAGGGCTTGGATACTCCACTCCATGAGCCCATGATAACTTTAAAAGTGGAAGGGAAACCAATTGACTTTCTAGTGTATATGGGGTCCCATTATTCAGTCCCCAAGAAAACAAAGCCACCAAACACACCGTGGTGCCCAGGAGCAGCTGGCTCAGAACAATACTGCTGGAAAATGGAATGCCATGTGGACCTCAGAAAAGGTAGTGTAACACATCTATTCTTGGTTATTCCTGAATGTCCCTATCCTCTTCTGGGTAGAGACTTGATTCATAAGCTCAAAGTCCAAATTACCTTTGAGGAAGGAGACATCATTGTGAAATTCAGAGATGAAGGGGGAACTAAGGTATTGGTCGCCTTTCCTCTGGCTTGGAAATGTATATTGTCTGTTCCACCAATACCTGACAATCCCCCAAGTAGCTCCAACTTACTTATTTACAAGAAAAAATTCCCTGGTTTTGGGCCAGAAACCACCCCCCTCAGATTATCCAAACACCAAGCCCCAGTCATGATTCAACTTAAGGTGTTAGCAGAGCCCATCTGAGTGTACCAATTCCCCATGAGTCCAGAAGCTCAGGAAAGAATTAAAAATCACATAAACAGGCTGAGGGATGCAAGAATCTGACATGCTGTAGGTCTCACTGGAATACTTTGTTGCTCCCTGCGTGGAAGCCTGGAACAAATGACTACAGACCAGTCCAGGACTTAAGGGAAGTCAACAAGAGGGTGGAGGATATACAACCCACCTACCATTCCCAACCCATATACCCTGCTGAATATGCTCTCTTTAGAGCATATTCATATATATATATATATATATATATATATATATATATATGTATGTATATATGTTTGTGTATATATGTGTGTATATGCATATGTATATGTATATGTAGTATTGGACTTAAAGGATGCCTTTTTCAGTATACCTCTGGTCCCCAAGAGTCAACCTCTGTTTGTCTTTCAATTTACTTAGACAATGGCTTCACTGGACAACTGATCTGGACTCAACTGCTTCAAGAATTCAAGAACTCTCCCACCATCTTCAACAAGGCCCTCCATACAGACCTGCCTAAAGTTTTCTCAGGTGATGCTTCTCCAATATGTGGATGGCTTCCTTATTGCAGCTACTGATGAGAATACCTGAGGACTGGCCACTGAAGTTCTCCTAGAAACCTTCTAAAGGCAGGAATACCCAGTGTCAGCTAAATGGGCCATCTCTATACATCAAAAGCTATGTACCTGGGATTCAGTCTTCAGAAAATAAAAATAAGATAGTCACAAAAATAGACTATCTTAGAGGTTCCTGACCCATCAGCTAAGAGACAGATCCAAGAATTCTTAGGGTCAGCAGGATACAGAAGACTCTGGATTCCAAGTTTTCCTGAAATGGCTAAACCATTGTATTGAAGACCAAAGGGTCTGAGGAGACCCTCAAATGGACAGACACTGCAGAAACAGCTTTCAGGCAGATTAAATAGGCCTTTCTTTCAGTTCCAACATTGGCACTCCCAGACATTGACAAGCTTTCCTCTTGTATGTTGACAAAAGAAAAGGGATTGCCAAGAGAGTGTAAACGCATGGACTGGGCCCATGAGAATGTCCTTGGTGGCTTCCCTACCAAAAAACTAGACCCAGTAGCTCCAGAGTGGCCTGCTTGTTTGAGAATTGTTGTTGTAACTGCTCTACAAACAAAAGACTCAGATAAATTAACTTTGGGACAGAATTTAATCAACACCATACCCATATCATAGAGAATTTACTCAAGTTCCTACCTGATTAGTGGATAAGAAATGCTTGGTTGACCCATATCAGTCTCTTCTTAAATCAACCAAAGGTCATCTTTGCCCACTCCACTGCCCTCAACCCAGCAATCCTGCTTCCAGACCCCATGGGGGAACCCCTTTACAACTGTTTAGAGATCACATCCATTTCTAAGGAGCCATGGATATCAACATAGACACTGGCTATGGTAGGGCCAAGTTAAAATGTTTAATCAACAAAGCTTTCTGATAGACACATGCCAGATCCTATCACAGCCCTAAGGTTTCCTCCAAAAAAGATGATGGGGCACAGATGACTCCACCTGGATTGTTGTAATTGTTGAACTGCCCCATGTCTCACCCACTACCAATATTTTGCACAAACTGTGGACAAGTAGGGCACTGGAGAATTGACTGGCCTTCTTTGACTTGCCAAAGTAGGCCGGTCTCTCAAGTTCATCATATACAGGAAAGTCTCTAATATCTTCTCAGTCTTGCAGTAGAAGGCTGATGCTGTTTTGCATGGCAGCCAAAAAGTCAATGCTGTCCTACATGACAGTTGAAGACTGATGCCACTCTGGGAACTCTGCCACCAACTAAACTATTTAAACCATTGAGATCACTATAAAGGAGCCTATGGTAACCAACCAAGAAGCAGGTAAGTCTCTATCATTTTAATTGATACAGAGGCTTTTTGATTTTATCCTTTTTGAATTTATCCTTCTCAGATCTCTAATGATATTTGACAACAAACTGGTAACTAACAGTTTAACAGTAGCAAGTATACAGCTCTCTCCCCAAGGCTAAAGCTGTTGGCTATTCACACCAACTTGGGCAGTGGGGGCTGCACAGAGAGGGGTTCACACAGACAGTCTCCTTGTAGGTCCCTCCAGAGACCTTCAGCTGTCAGACTCCACTGGTGGCAAAGCCTGACTCTTCCAGTTGCACAAGTGGACAGGGCTCCCTTACCCCTGAGTAACTCCAATGACCAGACCCCACCCCGCAGCCATAATGGCTATTTCTAGGCCCTTGGGGTGGGATAGTGGCCAGGCCCCACCTTACAGAAAAAAAATCCCATCAATCCCTGAGCTTGCATCAAGATCAGGTCACCTAATCCCTCTAATTCCAGGCTACCCTGGAAAACTCTGCCCCCTAAGAAACCTTATATAAACCCTGTCTTCTGCTCAGTTCTCTGCTGTTTCTCAACCAAGCAGAGACAACCACCCTCCTGGGTTTTCCCACCCAATAAATCTCTTTGTGTGTTGTGTGTATGCCTCTGTGGTATTCCTTGGCTCCCTACTACCAGGATACCTTTTCTATCTGAGTTGTAATACTTACATTGGTGCTGTGATTCAAATAGGATATTCTGGTACCTGAGCTCCATCTTGGGGTCTGAGCCACACTGGGACCTTATCCCTCATCTCCAGTCCATCTGCAACAGACTCACCTTCTGTCTCATCAATTGCTCAGTACACCAGTGGCAGTTAGGAGAATTTTCCCTTTAGTCAGTGAGGTTGTTTGAATGTAATTTTGCCCCTTAATCTCACAGGGAGTGGCAATATTAGGAGGTATGACTTTGTTAGAGTGTGTATGGCGTGTTGGAGGAAGTGTGTCACAGTGAGGGCAGGATTGAGGATTTCTATGCTCAGGATATTGGCCAGTGTCTCAGACAACTTCCTGTAGCCTGCAAGATACAGCACTCTCAGCTCCAGTACCATGTCCACCTGCACACTGTCATATGATGATATTTTATTTGTGCTGAAATGTGATTTTATTTGTATGTTAATAAAGTTGCCTGGAGATCAGAGCTAAGAGCAAGTCATTTTAGCAGAAGTCTGGAGGTGGTGGCACATGCCCTTAATCTGATCACATGGCAGGCAGAATGTCTATGTGTTCAAGGACACAGCCAAGCGGTGACCCAAACCTTTAATCTATCTCAGTACAAACCATAGAGACCTGGAAGTCTGTATAGAAAGGCAGTGATGAGGAAGTCATGTGGTTGGGTTTAGAACCAATGAGAAGGCAGAACAAAAAGGCAAAAAAGACAAGACACAAGAAGAAGGTCTCTCTCTCAGGGGAAGGACATCAGCGAGTGGTAAGATAAGGTGGGCTTAGCTCTTGGCTACTGCTCGATCTCTGGGCTTTTAACTCTTTATTTGGCTCTGTGTTTCTTATTTAATAATACCGTTTAGAATTACATCTACACTGTCATTTCCCTCCCATGATGATAATGGACTGAACTTCTGAAACTGTAAGTGAACCACCTTCAATTAAATTTTTTGTAAGAGTTGCTGTGATCATGGTGTCTTTTCACAGTAATAAAAACCTTAACTAATACAGAAGTTGGTACCAGGGACAGGGTTATTGCTGTGATAAGTCTGACCTCATGTTTGGAGGAATTTAGACTTTGGTACTTTGGGTTATGAAAGCACTGGAATGCTTTAAGTGCTGCTTAATGGGCCATATTAGTAAGAGTAAGGAAGACAGTGGTGCTCAGAGTTATTTCAACTGGGGGGCCTGGCTTGAGAGGTTTCAGAGGAGAAGAATTTTAGTATGTTGCATAGAGATCACTCTTTTGATAATTTGGTGAAGAAATGGCTGCCTTTTGCCCTTGTCCAAAGATTCTGCCTGAGGCTAAAGTGAAGAATTTTGGATTAATTATGTTGGCAGAGGAAATCTCAAGACATCCTAGTATAGAGTTCATTTTGTGATTATTAGTGTTAACTCTAATGAATATTAATAATTAAAAGGAGCAACCTGAGCAGGGTAAATTACAAAATGTAAAATCTAAGGAGAAAAGGAATACCATAAAGCAGTATGGAACTAAGTCATATGTTCAAGGAGATTAATAGATTAAGAAATGGAATAAAATGCAGGGCAAGATCCCACCCAGCTATGTTTCCAACTTTAAAGAAAAGCTTAAATCCAGGTATGGTGGTGCATGCCTTTTATCCCAGCACCTGAAAGGTGGAGGCTGGCATATCTCTGATTTTGAGGCCAGCCTGGTCTACAGAGCAAGCTTTAGGACAGCCAGACTTAGGAGATAAAGGACAGAAAGCTGGTGAAGATGTAGTTGAATGAGGGGGCCATGTTCTAGTACCAGCAAGTAGCAGAACTTGGCAGCTTTAGCCATGTGTTTCTGGCTTTAGAGGTAAGGATAGAAGAATTGGGTTATGGAATTTGTCTTCTTGCCTAAAGGAAGCCACTGATGCCAGGCATGTGTCAGGGGTGTCCCTGAATGGAGGCCTAGTAGAGAGGCTACTGTGTGAAGCTGTAAAGTTGAAGCCTGGATTACCTTGGATACCTCAAAATGTTAGAGATGCCAGAGTTGTAGGATACCTGCTGAGGAGAGGTACTAACATGGAGTGGAACCAGCCCAAGAGAAAGAAGTATGTTGCAGTCAAATTTGAACAGAGTTGGAGATCTGAAGAGTGTTCTGATATCAGTCATGAAGATGTAGACTTTGGAGTTTGCCCATCTGGTTTTTGGTCTGGCTTTGGCCCAGTATTTCCTCACTATGCTTCCTCCCCTACTTTTCAGAATAGTAATGCATATCCTGTGCATATGGTGGAAGTATGTGATCTGATTTTTTATTTTTATTTTACAGGAGATTGCAATTAAGAGATTACATGTTTCAGAAGAGACTTTGAACTTTGTAACAAGTTTGGGCTGTTATTGACTATGGGGACTTCTGAAGTTGGACAATGCATTTTTCATTATGATATTGTTACAAGTTTATGGGGGCCAGGGAGTGAAATGTGGTAGTTTGAATGTAATTGGCCCCCATAATCTTATAAGGAGTGGCACTATTAGGTGGGTATGGCTTTGTTGGAGGAAGTGTGTCATTGTGGGGGTTGGGCTTTGAGGATTCCTATGCTCAGGATAATGGTCAGTGTCTCAGTCAACTTCCTGTAGCCTGCAAAATGTAGCACTCTCAGCTTTAGCACCACATCTGCCTGCATGCCATCATGCTCTACACCATGATAATAATGGACTGAATCTCTGAAACTGTAAGCTAGTCACCCCAATTAAATATTTTCTTTATAAGAGTTGCCACGGTCATGGTGTCTCTTCACAGCAATAAAAACTAAGATACTTATTATAAACATTTCCCTGAGTCTGAGGAAGTGACTATTGAGCATCTGGTACTGCTCTGATGCTGTTGCATGTGCTCTGATGTTGTTGTGTGTGGAGATACCCCCAACCATGGTCCTTAAGGCTATGGTTAGCCCTCTTCCCCTGATATTATCCCCTTATCCATGATCTACAATCTTACAGTTTGCTTAGGTCTAACTGGGGTTTTGTGACCTTTTCCTGTACTCTTTTCCCACCTTCCCTTTATTGCTATCTGCAATCCCACAGTTACTCTAGGCTTCCATGGCTTTTGCAATTTCATTTCCTGACCCCTCATAGAGCTCAATCTTTGTCCTTACCTCCTGGCCTCTACAAAAGCTCTGGTACCAGGTGCCAAGTCTCTCCTCTAGCTTAGGCACACTAATCCCTTGACCCCCATTGAGTGCAGCACTGACCCGTTGAATGGTTTGAATCTTGTTTTGTCCCCCTTGAGTCCTAGGGACACCTGTGGCTGCAGGCTTCAATGACATTTTTCCTGCCCCTCTCTCATCTGTGGGAATGGTATCTTCCATACCCTCTCATTTCCCCTTGGGATGCCTTTTAGAAAACCTTCAGCCTTTCCACCTGGCACCTGACCCAAAGGGCCCTAAACTTGTTCATCTTTGCAATCAAATTTGTCCTCAATACCCCTTTGTTGTGGGATATTTTGATCACATTCTGATGCTCCCAAGACCGCCATAAAGTTTGCTTTGAGTCAGAGGATGGAGCTAGCTACTAGGTGACAAAAATTAGCCATATAGGTTTTGGAGGACTGAAGACTGATAGAGAGACAGAGAAAGCAGTAGGGTGGGGCTTAGAGAGAGTCTCTGGCATTTTGGAACAAGGAATGAGATATATATAGAGAGAGTAGGTCACTGGTGGCTTCTCTGCTGCTTCTCTGATCATTCAGATTCTTATCCCAATATCTGACTCCCAAGTTATTGTTGATAAAGTATAATTAGATAAATGCTTCATCTGGTGTCCAACTTCGGGCAGGAGATCATGAGCTAGCTGCTGTTTGGTGGCTTTGCAGCCACCAGAGCTGCTGCCATGGCTGGCTTTTTCTCTCTCCCACCCAGGCACTCTGCATCCTCTCTACAACAGCCTCCAGCTGCCACCTGTCCCAGAGTTCTTTGCATGTTTCATGCTGTATAGCAGCAACCAGCATCACACTTCACTGTCATCATCAGCAGATCACGAGATACCTGGGAATTCTTAAGGTGGGGGACTTAGTTCTAAAGATGTTCCCCCAACATTAAGAATGGGGAACAATATTACAATGCAGGGATTTGGTTTCTGTATGATTCCACAATGGATGGTTTGAAAATTGAAAAATTAAATGAAGGAATAATCAACTTAGATGTGATTGACATAATGTTGATTATAATCATTATCAGTTTGATAATTCATATTTTATCCTTTAAAAAGTTATTTGATATCAATGCCAAATGCAAAAAAATGGCTGATAAGACACAATCCTTAGAAAGATTTACTAATTAAACTAACAAAGATATTAACACAGATGGAGGAGTTTACAGCAGAACCTACTGCACCACTGCATTATGAAACTGAAGAGGAATGCCCTAAGATTATTAGAAAAACAACCTTAATTTATCTAGTTATCATTTAAGAACAACCACAAGATGATATGCACCCCAAAGGCTATTCAGAAGTTAACTGGGATCCTATAGAAATGTTAGGTTTGAAGAGGTTTAAGGAAGCAATATTTTCATATAGTATGCATTTACCTTTTGTAAATTAGATGTTAAATTCATGGGCTACTCATAAAAGAATCATTCCACAAGACTAGAAATAATTAGTTACAGCAGTATTGGAAGCTGGTCCTCAGTTACAATGGAAAACATCATGGAGAAAGGAAGTTAGGGTCAGAGAACAATTGAGTAGGGCTAGAGGTATGGAAATTTTCCACCAACACCCTCTCAGTGAGGGCTGGTTTGCTAATTTGCAAAGACAGATTACATTGGATGATCACGCCTTGGCTCTATGCCATACAACAGCTTTGAATGACTTAAAGTTCTTGTCATATAGGTCCTTTACTTGCTTAGTTAGAGTTACCCCAAGGTATTTATATCATTTGTGGCTATTGTAAAGGGTGATGTATCTCTGATTTCCTTCTCAACCTGTTTGTCAATTGTATATAGGAGGGCTACTGATTTTTTTGAGTTGATCTTGTATCCTGCTATGTTGCTGAAGGTGTTTATAAGCTGTATCAGTTCCTTGGTTGAATTTTTGGGGTCACTCAGTGTACTATCATGTCATCTGCAAATAGGGAAAGCTTGACTTCTTCCTTTCCAATTTGTATCCCCTTAATCTCCTTATGTTGTCTTATTGCTCTGGCTAGAACTTCAAGTACTATATTGAATAAGTATGGGGAGAGCGGACAGCCTTGCCTTGTTCCTGATTTTGGTGGAATCACTTTGTTTCTCTCCATTTAATTTGATGTTGGCTGTTGGCTTGCTGCAAATTGCCTTTATTATGTTTAGGTATGTTCCCTGTAGTCCTGATCGCTCCAAGACCTTTATCATGAAGGGGTGTTGGATTTTGTCAAATGCCTTTTCTGCATCTAGTGAGATGATCATGTGGTTTTCTTCTTTGAGTTTGTTTATATGGTGTATTACATTGACGGACTTTTGTATGTTGAACCACCCTTGCATTTCTGGGATGAAGCCTACTTGATCATGGTGGATAATTGTTTTGATGTGTTCTTGGAGTCTGTTTGCCAGTTTTTTATTGAGTATTTTTGCATCAATGTTCATGAGGGAGATCGGTCTGCAGTTCTCTTTCTTTGTTGTATCCTTATTTGGTTTAGGAATCAAGGTAATTGTAGCCTCATAGAAGGAGTTTGTTTCTATTGTGTGGAACAATTTAGAGAGTATTGGTATTAACTCTACTTTGAAGATCTGGTAGAATTCTGCACTGAAACTGTCTGGTCCTGTGCTTTTATTGGTTGGGAGACATTTAATGACTGATTCTATTTCCTTAGGGGTTATTGGACTATTTAAATAGTTTATCTGGTCTTGATTTAACTTAGGTATGTGATACCTATCCAGAAAATTATCCATTTCTTTTAGATTTTTCAGTTTTGTGGAACAGAGGTTTTTGAAGTATGACCTGATGATTCTCTGGATTTCCTCATTGTCTGTTGTTATGTCCCCCTTTTCATTTCTGATTTTGTTGATTTGGATGCTCTCTCTCTGTCTTTTGGTTAGTTTGGATAAGGGCTTGTCTATCTTGTTGATTTTCTCAAAGAACCAACTCTTTGCTTCAATAATTTTTTGTATTGTTCTCTTTGTTTCTATTTTATTGATTTCAGCTCTCCATTTGATTATTTCCTGGCATCTATTCTTCCTGGGTGACTTTGCTTTTTCTTGTTCTAGAGCTTTCAGGTGTGCTGTTAAGTCACTAGTGTGAGATTTCTCTAACTTCTTTATGTGGGCATTTAGTGCTATGAATTTCCCTCTTAGCACTGCTTTCATAGTGTCCCATAAGTTTGGGTATGTGGTGTATTCATTTTCATTGATCTCTAGGAAGTCTTTAATTTCTTTATTTCTTCCTTAACCCATTGATGATTCAGTTGAGCATTATTCTGCTGTGATTCAGTTGAGCATTATAACTGCTGTTTCTACAATGAGGATTTCCATACAGATTACAAACAGTGATTGTGCTAATATATCTAAAACTTTTTATCTCTTTTTCAAATTAAAAAATTCATATGAGCCGGGCGGTGGTGGCACACGCCTTTAATCCCAGCACTTGGGAGGCAGAGGCAGGCGGATCTCTGTGAGTTCAAGGCCAGCCTGGGCTACCAAATGAGTTCCAGGAAAGGCGCAAAGCTACACAGAGAAACCCTGTCTCGAAAAACCAAAAAAAAAAAAAAAAATTCATATGAACTTTAGAGAGTCGAGATTTGGATCCAAGTACTCCTGTCCCATCAGTCAACAGCCTAAGCTTCCCTGAATACTGTACTATTCCTGAGGGTGATCTCTCTAGCCCCACCTTATTGAAACTTCTTCCATTACTCCAACAACCAGCACCATAGGCCTGGAAGTTTCTTATGTAGACCCAAGATAATTATTTTTCCCCTTAGCTCTTTAACTTTACTTTCTGTACCCAGTCTATATCTGTTTCAGCAGATATCCAGTAAACTGATGTTTACAAACTGCTCCAAAAACATCAGCCTCTGGTGGTCCTTTGGAATCAGTGAACCCTGAACTAATATGTATGTAAAAAAAAAAAAAAGCTGATGTAAGTCAAATGTTTCTGATGGAATTTGTTACCAGCTTGAGCCCCCGCTTTGGGCCAGCATTCTAGACTGTTCCAAAGCTACCAGCTCTTCACTAGCCTCAGGTGGCCCAGCAGAACCTGGACAGCAAACCAGATGTGCCCTGCCCCACTCTAGGACTTTATCTGGCATTCCAGTCTTCTTGGACTGCAATGATATCCTAATTTCAGCTGAAAAGCAGTTACAAAAGACAATATATCACCCATTATCCTTAACAAAAGGCTCGACTATTAGGCACAAAGAAAACTAGCTCCTTGCTGCCAAAAGGAATTGCTTTCCTTCTCTTTGGCAAAAAGAACAAATAGCTGTCCATGGTGGCTATTAACATACCAAAGCTCATGTTGGCCTCCAGGCTCCTTCAGTATCACAAATTCCTGTTAAAAATAAAAGAGCTAAAAAACAAACCAAACCAAACAAAAACAAAAAACAAAAAAACCTTGCCAAAAGTAACTCAAGATGGGGGCTGGAATCTGGATAAATGGATCTTATTAATTTTATGTGGGTAAAGCAAATGTTTATTTTCTCTGTTTCATTGCCTTAAACATCTAATGCTGATTATAAATGTCAGTGTCTACCTCTTTGTATCTCTCTGACCCTGCTGACCAATCAAAAAAGAGTTAAATTCCACAACTCATTCCCCTATAGGCAGTAGAGAATGTAGTGGGCTAAAATCCTCTCCTTCTGTTACTTCTGAGTATTACCATAAGCACTTACATCATGAACTGGGTAAAAAAAAAATCAACACAGTTAAGATATCAACCTATATAAATGTAAATCAATGAGTTGCTTAAAATGATCTAGAGCCAGTAGAGAATATGACGCTAAAAATACCTCCATTTTATGATAGGCATCCATCTTTGTACAAGGTCCCCATAATCCTGACTCAGTTATCTGGACCCAGAAATGTACAGCCATGACAATCTACTTTGTTGTGCTGTGACTAACTGCTTGTTGCTTCTGTAACCTTCTTATACAGACACCCAAGGACTATTTTGAGGTTAACTTGACTACCTAATCTTAGCAGCGCACAATAGCTCTTGGCTCTTGTGCAAGGTCTTCTTGTAATTTTTACCTTTAAAAATTCTTCTTTCATGCCCCTATGTATGGCAGTCTCTAATTTTGCTCAGAGATTATTGTCCTGCTAGCAATTTCAATAAATTTGGCTAATTATAGTCTGGATTGAGTATATGATCTGTTCCTATGGTCTCAAACTTCATTTGAAGCTTCTCTGATGATGATCGAGCAAGGTAGTGATCTATGAGTATAACAGAATGTCAGGAGTCATTTTATTGCTATATTCCTTTAGCAGAACAGTAGTATTTGGTTTTCTCCTGGTTCCCTGGCCTATCTAGTCTCAGGTTCTTGGCCACCTGAGCAGTGGCAGGTATGGATTTCATTTCATAGAGTAGGCTTTAAATTCAATCAGATATTGGTTGGTTACTCCACTTTTTTCCCCACTATTTCACTAGGACATCTTGCAGGCAGATCATTATTGTAGACTGAAGGGTTTATAGCTGGGTTAATGTTTACCTTTCTCCTTTGATAGTATGCAGAGCACCTTCTAGTACCATAAACATTAGTCATTTAGGATAAAACATCTAGGTAGGCACCAGCTCAACTTCTCTGTGTTCAGTGAGTTGTGCTGGTATTATTTTCACACATAGGGCCTTACGAAAGGGTAGTATGTTAGTCAGGGTTCTTTAGAGTAACATTACTTATAAAATGCATCACTTTCTGTATATGTATATATATGTGGGGGGATTTATTAGAATGACTTACAAGCTGTGGTCCAGCTAATACAACAATGGTTGTCTATGAACAGAAGAATCCAGTTGTTCAGTTCATAAGGCTGAATATCTCAGCTGGTCTTCAGTATATACTGGAATCCCAAAGAAATAGGCTCTAATGCTAGTGAGGGAATGGATTTGTTAGCAAGGGCAAGAACAAGTACACAAAGAAAAAGAACTTCCCTTTTCCATGTCTTTTATGTAGGCTACCAGCAGAAGGTGAGGTCCAGATTAAAGGTGGATCTTACCACCTCAAAGATCTAGATTAGAAGTTGGTCTTCTGCTGGGTGGTTGGTGACACAAGCCTTTAATCCATGCACTCAGGAGGCAGAGGCAGGGGCAGATAGATGTCTGTAAATTCAATGCCAGCCTGTTCTACAGAGCTTGTCCCAGATGAGCCAGGGATACACAGAGACATCCTGTCTCAAAAAAAGAGAGGGAAAGAAAAGAAGAAGGATAATAATAATGACAAATAATAATAATAATAATAATAATAATAATAATAATAGGAGGAGGAGGAAGAGGAAGGGGAAGAAAAGAAGAAGTTGTGGAGGAGGAGGAGGAGGAAGAAGAAGAAGAAGAAGAAGAAGAAGAAGAAGAAGAAGAAGAAGAAGAAGAAGAAGAAGAAGGTGTTCCTACTTCAAATTATTTAATTAAGAAAAAAAATTCTCAAAAGTGTGCCCAGTCATTAGGGTTTAATCAGTTCCAGATGTAGTCAAGTTGATAACCAAGAATAGTCATCATAGAAGGCAACTTTTAATTTCTTGAAGTAGACTTGATTTTTTTCAAGAATGCCACTGGTAATTTTTTAAAAAATGACAAATAAATAGCCTGATCACAAGTTCCAATCTCAGTTTGTTCAGAACAAAGTGTAGATTTATTTAGTATAGCCACCAATTTTGTTAGGAGGTTCATAAATCAACAGAATTTGAAACAGCAGATAGGGATTTTGCACTGCCTAGTTTTAAGTCAACTTGACACAAGCCAAAGTTATCTGAGAGGAGGAAACCTCAATTTAGAAAAAGCATCCAGCTGTAGGAAGCCTGTAGGGCATTTTCTTGATTAGTGATTGATGTGGAGATCTCAGCCCATGGTGAATCCTGCTCCTCCCCCGAAGGGCTGGTGATCCTGAGTTATATAAGAAAGTAGGCTAAGGAAATCACAAAGAGCAAGGCAGTAAGTAGCACCGTTCTATGGCCTCTGTATGAGCTTCTGCCTTCAGATTCCTTCCTGGCTTTAGTTCCTGCTTTGGCTTCCCTCAATGGACAGTGACTTGGGATATATAAGCCCAATAAATCCTTCCTTACTCAAGCTGCTTTTGGTAATGGTGTTTCATCATAGCAATAGTAACACAACTAAGATTCCTTGCAAGGCCAAGAACTGGTGTAACTGTTGAGACAAATGTCATTCCTTGCCTGTACTACCTTCTTTTAAAACTGATCTTAAAATGTCTGCATGGCCGGGCGGTGGTGGTGCACACCTTTAATCCCAGCACTCAGGAGGCAGAGCCAGGCGGATCTCTGTGAGTTCGAGGTCAGCCTGGGCTACCAAGTGAGTTCCAGGAAAGGCGCAAAGCTACACAGGGAAACACTGTCTTAAAAAAACAAAACAAAACAAAAAAAAGTCTGCATGACTCCAAAACAGATTCATAAATAAGTTGGGAACTTTTTAGAATCAGAGTTCAAAAGTTGTTTGAGAGTCTTTTATTTTACAACTAGGAGGTTACTGGAGTTAGACACATAATCCTAAATTTAGTTTAACCATCTGTGCAACTTTTAATAAGCAGTGAGAACAGATTGCTCTGTGAAGACAGTCACATTGGAAGTGCTCAGACCACATAAATAGCCAGCCCTGTTGCAGTGAGCAATGTAAAAAATAAAAACTTGACCTCTAAAGAAATTCCTGTCAGTTTACCCATGGTATTCCAAGCTTGCTTTCTGTTACAGTTTTCTATTCTAAAATTTTTCAGTAGCAAGAATAACATAACTCATATGCTGTTCATTCTCACTCTCCAGTTCTGAACATCTTGTCACATTTACTCTTCCCCACTTCCTTCTCTTCCTCTCTCTGTTATTTTCTTTCCTTGGCTCACATGAGATGTTGCAGACATCATTGCATCTGCCCCAACAGTGTTTAGGACATACTACCTCAAAATATGGTCCTTAATATTTTAAGTTGAAAAAATTTGAGATATGGCAGGTTCAGGAAGGACTCTCTGGCCTTCTTCTGAAGCAGATTGTAATATCTTTATGGGGTAGCTGTTCATGTTATTCACACAGGAAAGAAATATGCTTGATTCTGGAGATGAGGAAATCATTTAAGAGGAATCACAATGAATAGCCTTGCAAAGTACCTTTTTTTTTGCCTCTCTGTCTACTCTTACCTTATATGTTGTTTGTCCTGTCAGATTTTCTCATAGCTTTCTACTTCTCATCAAGCCTACAAGAATATAAAAACATTCAGGTGGAGGCTGAAGACATGGCTTACTAGTGAAGAATATCTTCTGCTATTGCAGAGGACTCAAATTCTATTCCCAGCACCCACGTAGGGTGACTCACAACTATCTATTACTCCAGCTCTGGGAGATATGACACTATGCTGTCCAAGGACAATTACACTCACAATGCACAAAACCACACACATGAACACAAATGAAGAGAAAATAAATCTTTCTTCAGATCTTCTTTTCCTTATGAACTTTTATGTTTTGTACAGACTTCTATACATTTGTATGTTTTCCTTTCTTTAGTGCGCTGGAGGTTCAGAATGTTCTTCATGCCAGCTCTACCCTTGAGCTGTATGTGCAGTACTCCCTTTTAAAAAGTGTTTATTTTGAAGACTGGAGAGATGACCCAGAGGTTAAGAGCACCAGATGCTCTTCCAGAGGACCAGGGTTCAATTCCCAGCACCCACGTTGGAACTCACAACTGTCCATAACTCCAGTTCCAGGGAATCTGACACCCTCAATCCAATGCACATAAAATAAAATTTTTAAAAATTTATTTTGAAATATGGGTTTTGCTATGTTGCCAAAGCTGGCCTTATACTTGCAATACTCCTACTTCAGTCTCATGATTAGCTGAGATTACAGACATTTGCCACTAAACCAAGATTGAATAAACTTTATATAATAGGAATTGCTGGGGAGAATGTAGCATGGTGGTTGGGCACTTGTCTAACACAACCAAGATCCTGGGCTTGATCTGTAAGATTGTAAAAATACATGGAAAGAATATGTTCAACATGGTAGCCCACAAAAAATATTTTATAGTATGTGCCCATTCTAACAGGTCTCTTTATATATGTGCATATCTATCTATCTATCTATCTATCTATCTATCTATCTATATCCTGTTAGATCTGTTCCTTTAGGGAACACTGACTATACAACAGGATATTGCTATGTAGACTAACTTTGATCTAACTATCTGTCATAAGGGTGCTATGTCAAATATATATTAGATCTATTTGTATCTTTCTACAATGTCGTAATGTATTGAATAATAATAAATTCATGAGGTATATTAGTTTCATTGACTGCAGTTTGTTAAGTAGTCCTTATCTCCCTTGATAGCTACCCAAGGTGAATACAGGTTCTTTAATTCCAATATAGACTATTAATATTAATTCTCAGATTAGATAGCAAGTACATCTAAGTGCATGTATATACATAGATTACATAATGGCAGCAAAAGGTCAAGGTCAAAGATGCTACAACAGACTTAAAGGAGTTTCAAATATGCCTAACTGGAAGCAAGAAGAAACCTGATAGGGTGGAAAAGGAACCTGGAGTTGTCACTGCATCATTATGCCACTGAGCCAAACCTCAGAGTTGAATTGAGCTACAAAAAGAGGTGGAGGACCATGAAGGCCATAAAGGCAAAGGGCAGGACTGGATCTAAATGGATGCATAGGGACAAATGGAGAGCATTTCCAGACAAATGAATGAGCAGATGAATGGCGGTCAAGTAGATCATGCCAATAGTGAAGACTGAGTTGAGCTAAAGCCTTTGGAATAGTTGGGATTTGCCTGTTGATTCCTTGATGCACACACTGTGGTCAGGTAACAGGTTGGTAGGGACCATAGCCATATAAGTATTAGGTGTCCTAATTTGTATGGGTCCAGATAAAGGTTCTGGGCCCTTCCTTGGTCTGCTGTATTTGGTAAGTTCTTTGGTCTTGTTTTCTTGTATGATTTTAATGTGCCCATAAGCTCACATGATCTAAATTTACTTGGATAAATTTACAGGGTGATAATCTTCCTGCTTTTAGGAATAAATTGTCAATCTGTGACTTGTGGATGGTGCTGGACACATGGAGTTATTTATGTGCTCACTGAAGTGTGGAGTATCCCTGTCTCTGTGCTTAAATTAAAAATCAAGTCCAAGTTGAATGTAAGTGGACTCCTTTCAGGCAAATCACAGTTTGATATACACAATTTTACACAAAGTGGAATGACTCAGAACAAGGTATATAGCCTGATCTCAACATTATCCTTCTGCCTCAGCCTCCCAAATTCTGGGAATAAACCTAGTCCTTTGACCAAAATACATCCTTAATTCAGATTTTTGTTCTCCTTAAAATAGGGCCTTATCACCTTCAAAGGACAGAGGCACAGCTCCATTTTGTCATTCTCACTGCCAGTAGAGTTTATTTAACCTTTCAGAGACTTTGACTAGGGCCAAAATGGGAGCCACAGCTTTGATAGAGGGAAGACTTTCAGGACTAAGAATATGAAGCAGAGTTAAAAATAACATGGCACACAAGAAAAAAGTAAAAGTGGATAAGAGCATGGATGTGGGCTTCTCAAACACAAGAGAGATTCAAGAGAAAAAGGTGCCCAGAAAGAATTAGACATACCCAAGTGTGGTTATGGACTCCTCAAAGGAGAGCAGAATATACCACTTTGGTGGCTCTCCGTAGGTTACCAAGAAACCTTTTCTTTTCTCTCTTTTCAACAAATGAGATTACAAGGTGAATCCAGAAGTATCTTGTATGAGATTGCAATTTGATAAGGTAAACCCAGCAGTCTACTTGACTAAAAGGAGTTTCTAGTAAGATTCCTAAAAAATTGCAGGAGTTTTTATTTTTAAATTTTTATTACAGTAAAAAACTTTCAAGGCCAGCCTAGTCTATGTGGGGAGTTCCATGATAGCCAGAGCTACATAGAGAGACTTTGTATCATTTAAAAAAACCTTTTGTGTGCCTATGTGGGGGTGAGAGGCCCAAGGTATTTTGTAGCATGTCTCTCAACTGTGACTTATTTGATATTTTTCTTGTGATTGACTAAGGGTTGTGGACTTCAGAAAAGAAAACTTCAGAGGTACTGTGTAGCCAGAAGGTTTTCTCTGGTCCTGCCCAGCCCTGCAGTTCCATGGCTGCTTATAAAATAATCACTCAGAGACTTAATATTACTTACAAACCATGTGGCCTATGTCAGGCCTCTTGCTAGCTAGCTCTTATCTCTTAAATTAACCCATTTCTATTAATCTATGTTTTGCCATGTGTTCCATGACTTTACTGGTCTCCTGGCATGTTGCTTCCTGGGTGGCAGGCTGGTGTCTCTCCTGCCTCTGTCTTTCTTCTTCCTCTCTCTTCCTTCAATTTCCTGCCTGGCTATAACCTAACTCACCATAGGCCAGAGCAGCTTCTTTATTAACCAATCATAGAAATACATATTCCCAGCATACAGAAAGACATCTGACAGCAGTAATGTCCTACTTTTAATCTCAAGAGTACATGTGGGGGGGATCAGGAGGAGGGATGAGAGGGGGATCTGTGGTTGGTATGTAAAATGAATAAAAAAAATTCTTAAATAAAAGATTACATGCAACCACCTACATGACTTAAAGCTGTTGTTTACTTTGATGAGGTAATGCTTATCAGGTCTTTCTTTCCTTCCCTCCTTCTCTCTCTCTCTCTTCTTTCTTTCTTCTTCCTTGTACCCTCCCTCCTTCCCTTCTTTCCTTTCTTTCCTTTCTTTCTTTCTTTCTTTCTTTCTTTCTTTCTTTCTTTCCTTCATTATTTTTTTGAGACAGGGTTTCTCTGTGTTGTGATATTTTATTTGGGCTGAAATGTGGTGATATTTTATTTGTGCTTTTAATAAATAAAGTTTCCCTGGAGATCAGAGAAAGTAGAAAGCCATTTTAAGTAAACATAGAAGTCAGGCAGCACATGCCCTTAATCCTGTCTCTTAGCAGGCAGTACTCTGTGTGTTCAAGGCCACACTAGGGAATAGAGCCAAGCATGGTGACATATGCCTTTAATCCCAGTACCAACCATAGAAGCCTGGAGGTCTGTACAGACAGACAGAAAGTAACAGAGCTGTGTAGGAAGAGGAAGTGAGGTATCTGGGCTAAGAGAGCCAATGAGAGAGCAGAACAGCAAGGCATATAAGCCTGGATAGAGAGAAAGTCGCTCTCTTTGAAAGCTGCAGAGTTGGTGGAGTAAGGTTGGCTGGTGGCTTTCCCTATTTCCCTGATCTCTCTAAGGCTTTCACCCCTATATTTGGCTCCATGTTTTTTATTTAATAAGACCATTTAGAAATTCATCTACACTATGTAGTCTTGGCTATTCCAGAACTCACTTTATAGACCAGGCTGGCTTCCAATTCACAGAGATCTGCCTGCCTTGGCCTCCCAAGTACTGAGATTAAAAGCATGTACCACCACACCTGGCTTTATTATTTTTAAAACATGTTCAGTATTCTTTTCATTCTTATTAATTTTCTTTTCTTTTTTGATTTTTTGAGACAGGGTTTCTCTTCATAGCTTTCCTGGATCTCGCTCCGTAGACCAGGCTGGCCTTGAACTCATGAAGATCCGCCTGCCTCTGCCTCCCGAGTGCTGGGATTAAAGGCATGTGCCACCACCACCCAGCTCCTTACTAATTTTCAAAATTATGTGCCTATTTAAAAAATTAACAAGGTTGGAAAGATGGTTCCATGGTTAAGAGTACTTGCTGCTGTTTCAGAGGATACAGGTTTGATTCCTAGCACCCATGTGGTAGCTCACAGTTGTCTGTAAATCCATTTCCAGGAGATCCAACACCCTCTTCTGGCCCCTCTAGACACCTGAGTGCAAGTACCATAGATTCAATTCACACAGTTACACACACACACACACACACACATAAATAATAAAAACTTCAGAAAAACTGTCAGTACTCCCAACTCCATTATTTCTTTCCCAGTGTCATTAAGTAGCAGTCATTGGAATTCTGTGGCTTCCCTTCCCTTTAACAAGGCATCATGAAAGCAAGTCCATGCTAATCATCATGAATTATAATAGTGACCACAACACAGCTTTTGCCTTCAAGTGGCCAGAGAGTAAATGACACAAGATATAATGAACCTAACATAATAGAGGACAGTGGGGATAGGGAGGAGGGATATGGTGATATTTTATTTGTGCTGAAATGTGATTTTATTTGTATGTTAATAAATAAAGTTGCCTGAGGATCAGAGCTAAAAGCAAGCCATTTAGTAGAAGTCGGCAGTGGTGGCACACCCCCGTAATCTGATCACATGGCAGGCAGAGTCTCTGTGTGGTCAATGACACAGTCAAGTGGTGACCCAAACCTTTAATCCCAGTACCAACCATAGAGACCTGGAGGTCTATATAGACAGGCAGTGATGAAGAAATCATGTGGTTGTGTTTAGAGCCAATGGAAAGGTAGAACAGAAAGGCAATAAAAAGGCAGGTCACACAAGAGAAGGTCTCTCTCTCTCAGGGGAAGAGACAGCAGTGACTGGTAAGCTAAAGGTAGCCTTTGGCTTTGCTAGTGCTCTGATTTCTTAGGCTTTAACTCTGTATTTGGCTCTGTTTCTCATTTACTAAGACTGTTTAGAATTTCATCTACAGAGGGAGTACTGTGGAAGGAGAGAATCTTGTGGTGGTATTTTACTTGTACTGAAATGTGATTTTAATTGTATGTTAATAAATAAAGTTCCCTGGGGGTCAGAGCTATTAGAGCCATAGCAAGAGCGTGGCGGTGGCGGCGGCGGCGGCAGCGGCGGTGGCGGAGGTGGCAGCAGCGCACGCCTTTAATCCCAATCCCAACCATAGAAGAACTGGAAGTCTGTACATACAGGCAGTGATGAGGAAGTCACATGTTTGGGTTTACAACCAATGAGAAGGCAGAACAGAAAGGCTATAAAGACAAACACACAGGAAGTAGCTCCTTTTTGGAGAGCTCTCTTGGCTGAAGAGGATCGCTGAAGCAGGAAGGGTGAGGCTCTTAGCTCTCACCTCTTGGCTTTCTTCTCTGAATTGGCTCTGTGTTTCTTATTCAATAAGACAGTTAGTTACATCTACATTTGGCACCCAACGTGACAAGAATCCATTACAAACCACTTAACTTGGCTTGGCGGCAGGTCCGGTTTCCCGCTTGGGCGGCTAGCTCCCTAGCCCGGGCCCAGGTCGCCTTGGCCTCAGGCCGGACTAACCTTGAGCTACTTGCTTAAAGCCAGTGCTACAGACAACTCAGGCCTGCCCTGCCGAACAGGGCCCCTGCCTGTAAAGCCAACGCACGAGGTTGGAGCTTAAGGAAGGCAGAGCCAAGGCTTGACTAGGCTCAAGCGGGAACACGTGGCTGGATTCAAGCTCTTAGGCAGAACTTGTGGCTGCTCTCTCTCTCTCTCTCTCTCTCTCTCTGGATTCACACCTTGGACACTAGGTGGCTGTTTTGAAATTCCCTCGGATTTGTACTGTTCTACGCGGACTTGGTAAGTCACTTAACATATCAGATATTTTAAAGGAAACTATTTAAAAGAGAAATTTTTTTTACATTAAAAAAATGTTTTTTTTTGTGTACATTGGAAGAAAATTGGGCTTTGTTTGCAATTTTAGGCAGTCTGACAATGGAACAACTATATGAGAAGATTAATGTTGATCAAATTATGCAGTTTATTACTATGCTTATCCTCATTTTAATATTTAAAAAGATAGTCAATTTAAGTGCCAGGGTGACAGTTTTAGAAAAACTTGTTAAAACTGTAAAAATTCAGACAGAAGAAATTAACAGTGAAGTTGCTTCAATATTGGATCATAAGGTTACAGAAAGAAAGCCTGTTTTCACACAGTCACCCTTAATTTGTCCAGTAACCATACAGAAGTTGCCTGATCAAATGACTACACAAAATATTTGGGCTCCAATTGAAATGTTAGATTTACGAAGGTTTAAGGAGGCAATAGTATCTTATGGCATGCATTCCCCATATGTAAAGCAAATGTTAAACTCTTGGTCAACATATAATAGGATTGTACCACAGGACTGGTGGGAGCTGGCACAAGCTGTTCTTGAACCCAGTCAAAGGCTACAGTGGCTAACTTGGTTCAAGGATGAAGCTAAAAACATAGAAAAACAATGGCGGGATAAAGGAATACAAGTCTGCCAGAATCAGCTTATTGGAGAAGGTCAATATGCTTCAGCACAAACACATTGTTTATATGATGTCCAAACCCTAATTTTATGTCGAATGGCAGCCTTGAATGCATGGGACAGAGTTGAGGAACCAGGAAAAAAACAGTCATTTACAAAGGTTATACAAGGCCCAAAAGAATCTTTCACAGATTTTTTACAAAGACTGGCTTCAGCAGTAAAGAGAATGGTCCTGGATTCAGAAGCTAGTAAGATAATAATTGAATCTTTAGCCTTTGAGAATGCAAATGCAGCATGCAAAAGAATAATCAGGCCATTAAAGGCAAGATCTGCACCTTTGGAAGATTGGATTAGAAACACGATTAATGTTGAAGCTCATGAGCATGACGATATGTGGGTAGGAGAAGCAATTTCAAAAGGTTTGAGGAATGTTAGATGTTTTGGATGTGGAAAGCAAGGACATTTGAAAAGGGACTGTAAACAGGTCATTCCTAGAAACAATGTCCCTTCCTTCTGGAGTATGCAGAAGGTGTGGTAAGGGAAAACACTGGACCAACGAATGTAGATCAACAAGGACAGACAGGGTAATCCTTTGCCTCAGTCTTCGGGAAACTCCCAGAGGGGCCTCATGCAGGCCCCAATAGCAAATCCAGTTCAAACCTTTCCTGCAGTCATAGAGGAAACCCCTACTCAGAGCAATTAAATAACCAAATGCCTATTGGAATAAGTCATGCTGGTCAGGATGATGAAACAGAGAGAATAGAAAATTCAGGAGAAAACATAAAGAAAAATTTTTGGCAAACTTCTATTAATGAACAAAGACCAAAATTATTGATAAAAATAAATGGTGTTTTGTTGTCTGGTCTGGTAGACACAGGTGCGGACGTTACCATAATTGCACCAGAATTTTGGCATCCAACTTGGCCTCTTCAGGAGGTAAACATTCAACTGTTAGGAATTGGCACATTATCTCAGGTGAAACAGAGTGCAAGATGGCTCGAATGTATAGGTCCAGAAGGACAGAGAGGAAAATTAAAGCCATATGTGGCTAACATAGCTATGAACCTGTGGGGTCGAGACTTGTTGCAACAATGGAATACTCAGATTAACATCCCTCCAATCTCAGAAACAAATCATGAACTAGCACATGTTTCTAAGAGAAATATTAGAAGGCATTATTCTGAGTGGTCACCAGCCATCCATATTATACAAGAACAGGGCACAACAACTGATGATCTTCCAAAGACACCAACAGCTCTATCTTTAAAATGGTTAACAGACAAGCCTGTATGGGTCCAGCAATGGCCTTTAACAACAGAGAAACTACAGGCTTTAGAAGAGCTGGTAGAAGAACAGTTAAATGCTCAGCATATTGAAGAATCAACCAGCCCTTGGAATTCTCCTGTATTTGTTATTAAAAAGAAATCTGGTAAATGGAGAATGGTAACAGACCTTAGAGCAATTAACAAAGTAATTCAGCCAATGGCCTTTCTACAATCTGGAATTCCTTTGCCTACTCTGTTACCAAAAGGATGGCCTCTCATAGTTATTGATTTAAAAGACTGTTTCTTTTCAATACCCTTACAAGAAAAAGACAGAGAAAGATTTGCTTTCACAGTGCCTACTTATAATAATTCTCAACCAGTTAAAAGATTTCAATGGAGGGTCTTCCCACAGGGAATGCTGAATAGCCCAACTCAGTGCCAATGTTTTGTACAACAGTCATTGGAAGTGGTACGTAAAAAATTTCCTAAATCTATAATTTATCATTATATGGATGATATTTTACTAGCTGACTCAAATGCAGATACTTTAGAAGGAATGTTTGAAGAAGTAAAGAAAATTTTGCCTTGCTGGGGATTATAAATTGCTCTTGAAAAGATACAAAGTGGAGATTCTATCAATTATTTAGGATATAAAATAGAGCTACAAAAATTAGACCCCAAAAGGTGCAAATTAGGAGAGATAGACTACAGACTCTTAATGACTTTCAAAGATTATTTGGAGATATTTCTCATCTACAAACTATTGTTGGGATAAAAAATGATGAACTGAATAATTTGTTCAAAACCTTAGAAGGTGACAAGGACTTGAATAGTCCAAGAGAATTATAACCTGAAGCTGAGAAAGAATTGGCCTTGGTAGAAAAGAAAGTACCTGAAGGGCACGTGGCTCGTATTGATCCAAAGCTGGATTGCATTTTGGTTATTTTACCTTCTAGGCATTCTCCTACAGGAATATTAATGCAGAGGAAAGATATTATATTAGAATGGAAATTTTTACCAAATAAACCAAATAAAATATTAAAAACTTGTGTGGAAAAAATCTCTGATTTGATTTGGAAAGGAAAATTGAGACTTCGTCAATTAGCAGGAATAGACCCAGCAGAAATTGTCATACCTTTAACTAAGGAGGACATTGAAAAATTATGGACAGAGAGTGAACCTTGGCAAAGAGCTTGAAGTAATTTTTTGGGAGAAATTAACAGCAAATATCCCAAAAGCAATAGAATTGATCTTATAAAGAGAGCTGATTGGATCTTGCCTCAAATTGTATGGGAAAAACCCATATCTGGAGTTCATACATTTTATACAGATGCCAACAAACAAGGAAAGGCAGGTTACAAATCAGAAAATTTAAGTAAAGTGGTTCAAAGTCCTTATAATTCAGTTCAAAAATCAGAATTGTATGCTATTCTGTTGGTATTAATGGATTTTTCAGAACCTCTCAACATAGTAACTGACTCTCAGTATGGTGAAAGAGTAGTATTACATATTGAGACTGCAGAATTTATCCCTGATGCTTCAGAATTAACTTCACTATTTATTCAATTACAAGATACAATCAGGAAAAGGAGTCATCCTTTATATATAACTCACATCTGATCCCATTCTGGTCTGCCAGGCCCTCTAGCACAAGGCAATGATGAGATTGATAAATTATTGATAGGAAATGTGCTGGAGGCCTCAGAATTTCATAAAAACATCATGTAAATAGTAAAGGTTTAAAAAAGGATTTTTCTATAACCTGGCAACAAGCCAAAGAAATAGTAAAGAAATGTCCTACTGGTTCCTTCTACAATCAAACACCATTACCAGCAGGATGTAACCCAAAGGGTACTCAGAGGAATGAAATCTGGCAGATGGATGTGTTTCACTTTGCAGAATTTGGAAAATTGAAATATGTACACCATACTATTGATACTTATTCAGGATTTCAATGGGCAACTGCTTTGAGTTCTGAAAAAGCTGATTCTGTAATCACTCATTTGCTAGGAGTTATGGCCATCATGGGCATACCAGCACAAATTAAAACTGACAATGCTCCATCATATGTCTCTGTTAAAATGAAACAGTTTTTTTGCTTATTACAATATACAGCATATTACAGGAATACCACATCATCCTACAGGTCAAGCAGTTATAGAAAGATCAAACAGAACTCTAAAGGATATGCTAAATAAACAGAAAGGGGTAACAAAACCCCCCAGAAATAGACTGCATAATGCTCTATTAACTTTGAATTTTCTTAATGCCAATGAGAAAGGAACAACAGCTACAGAGAGACATTGGATAATAGAAAAAACTACAGAATTAAATCAGCCTATATACTTTAAGGATGTGCTGACCTCAGAATGGAAACCAGGGTATGTGTTACATTGGGGACGAGGTTTTGCTTTTGTTTCTACAGGAGAAGATAAGCTGTGGGTACCATCAAAATTGATAAAGGTTCGATTTGAACAAGAGAAACCTCCTAATTAGAGGAGGTGATAGTTCATCAACCAACATGAACATCCAATTTAAACTAACTTATACCAGTAACACATGCCTTTTCATTTAATCAGATAATAACTTGCCAAAAAGGAACATCCCCAAAATTAGTCTTGGGAAAAGGTTTTTGTTTTTGTCTTTTAGGAGAATGAAGGTTAAGGAATCTGAAGAACACTGGACAAATGAGACAACTGAAGAAAAGGGACAAATCATCTATCCCAGGAAACAGAGTGAAACGACGTATGGGTATATATTATCTAAAAAATTTTTGTTTTCCTAAATGTTTGTTTCTGCTTTTCTCTAAAGATTTAACACTATTGGTCTTCTAATAGTCCCAGTTCAATTAAAATTTAAAGCAGACTTTGGAGTTGGAGAATGGCTCTCTCCTTCTTTAAACACAAGCATGTTGTTAAAAGGAAAATGCAAACTCCCTGTATCATGCCAGAAGAAAAGAGCCATCTTCTGCTATGGGACAGGAGAAAAGCCAAATTAATTAAGGGACTATTCTATTACTAATCTCAACTCTTTGATTCTATTCTGATTCTTTAAACTTTTCTTAAAGTATAAATTTTATATCAAAATTTACAAGATTAATATATATAGATATATAGTTATATATACATTTTAAACTTTGTTAAAATATGAATGATCATATAGAGTACTAACTAATTCTAGAAAAAAGGCTTCAATTAGCTGCATATATATGTCTTTGTGTTCGAGTCTCTTATCAGTTTTCTGCAGGAACTCACGGCCAGGCCTAACATCAACTGAAGTCTCCAGGAAGAAGATGGGGCCCCACAACAACAACAATTCCACATGGACAATAATAATATCACTAAGCTGACAAACATCATCTACAGATCAGCTTTGAACTACAAGGTGCTCAGAGCAATTTTGAGATGACTAGCTGAGATGATCCAGTCTCAAAGACTACTTGAATAAGGACTTGAGATAAACCCTGAACTTTGGCATTATACACAGACTGGATAATGAAGGATATAGTTACCTTTCCTAGAATTTGACAATTAACCTAAAATTTTTTTTTCAGGATAAAGATAACTTTGCCCATACCCAGCAGGAAGCAATTTTAAGAATACGATGCCCACATTCCCAAAGAGGTGGTGTGGGGCAGGTGGTTTTTTGGTCTTTTTAATGGGTTTTGTGTAGCTAGAGTTTTCCTGCCTGGCCCACAAAGTCAGGGCAAATCTCTCTCACCTGCCAGTCCCACAGCCGCTCAAACCCGACCAAGTAAACACAGAGACTTATATTGCTTACAAACTGTATGGCCATGGCAGGCTTCTTGCTAACTGTTCTTACAGCTTAAATTAATCCATTTCCATTAATCTATAACTTGCCACATGGCTCATGGCTTACTGGCATCTTCACATGCTGTTTCTCATCATGGTGGCTGGCAGTGTCTCTCTCTGACTCAGCCTTCCACTTCCCAGCTTTATTCTCCTCTTGTCCCGCCTACACTTCCTGCCTAGCCAATGGCCAATCAGTGTTTTATTTATTGACTAATCAGCAACACATTTGCCATACAGAACATCCCACAGCACTTCCCTCCCTTTTTTTTTCAAAAAGGAAGGTTTTAACCTTAACAAAGTAAAATTACATATAATTTGGGAATTTGGGTGTAGCTTCTCTTAATACTTCCTGCTGGAGGGGGGCGCTGTATCTTATGGGGAAACAAAGAAAATTTTAAGATTATGGAATAGTCCATGAGGCTGTATGGTCTGAGCCAGATGCCTTCAAACTGTTCTGGATGTTGGATCATTTGGGCCATGGTGTCATCGGAGACCTTTCAGGGGGTCTTGGCTGGTCAAACCTGATGTATCTTAATCTGAAAAAAATCCATAGCCTCTGGCTTTCTGTGGAAACAAAAGAGACTCTTTTCCAAAGCAACATATCCTTATATCCAAATTTTGAAGTCAAGGTATCTTTAAAATATACATTTTGGCATAACTCAACAGCTTTTACAATCAAATGTTTTTCTGCAGTTAAAAATCCCAAAGACAACACAATCCAGATTCTCTGTGTAATATTCATCTTTACGTGGCTTATTTTTTATATTAATTTTACTGTCTCTTTAAAGACTTTATTTTTTAAAACTATGTATTTGTTTATATAACTTTATATATCACATTTTTTGTCTCTTTCAAGCCTATGTATATTTTACACACATTGTAAACTATTACATCTGAATTTGTCTTATTGTGAATCTATTGCTTTAAACTGCAGCAGCTGTGGCTGCTGGCTCCACCCACCTCAGCTTCCCAGCATGGTGGTGGTTTACCACGCACGAGCTCTGGGAGCTATCGTGGGTCTATGCTTTTATCCAAGCAGCATGTAGCCCAGAAACCTCTTTTTCTGTTTTGTACTAGCAAAGTCTAAATCCACCACACAGCTTAATGTGCCACTTGCAGAGGCCTCATTCCCGCCATTAAGGCAGGTCAAGCACGCATGCTAGGAACCTGCCAGTAGCTCAAACCGGCAGCTGCCGCTCATTTGAGAGAGACAATTAGGAAGCTGTTTTTAGCTCCGTTTTAGAATCTTTTTTCTCAGTTTTTAGGTGGAAACTCTTGCCCCATGTTGGGTGCCATTTGTAGCTAGAGTTTTCCTGCCTGGCCCACAAAGTCAGGGCAAATCTCTCTCACCTGCCAGTCCCACAGCCGCTCAAACCCGACCAAGTAAACACAGAGACTTATATTGCTTACAAACTGTATGGCCATGGCAGGCTTCTTGCTAACTGTTCTTACAGCTTAAATTAATCCATTTCCATTAATCTATACCTTGCCACATGACTCGTGGCTTACTGGCATCTTCACATGCTGTTTCTCATCATGGTGGCTGGCAGTGTCTCTCTCTGACTCAGCCTTCCACTTCCCAGCTTTATTCTCCTCTTGTCCCGCCTACACTTCCTGCCTAGCCAATGGCCAATCAGTGTTTTATTTATTGACTAATCAGCAACACATTTGCCATACAGAACATCCCACAGCAGTTTTGGGTCTGGGATAATTTTCATTGTTTAGGGGGGTTGGTTACAAGTTGTTGTCAAGTGTTAGGAAAAAGGCTAAGCAAAGGAGATTAGATTTAAGGTTCTTGTTTAAAAAAAGAGAGAGAAAGAAAGAAAAGAAAAGAAGAAAAAGACAATTACTAGTTTTAAATACTTTACATTGGATTGGATTGTTTTATATTGTATACAAATTATATATATTGAAATTGATATTGTTAGAAAATGCTATATGTATATTTCTAATTGTACTTATACCGTTCATTTAACAATGCAATTTTCTGATCCTTGAATGTTATTATTACCAACTATTAGGATATAAAGAAATGAAAGTTAGTAGACATTACAATAGAACTTGTATTCATATTAGGTATGTTTTAAAAATTGAGCAGATATATTTTAGACAGGTCATCTTCAAACCCTTCAGAGATCTACAGAATATGGCATTTAAAATGTTTTAATAACTTAGAAAATTTTTCTTTTTTGTTATGACTATGAGACATGTCGGCTCCTGGCAGTACCAATCTACTTCAGAGAAAATATGGGCATTGAAGAAACTGCATATGGAGTTAACTTTCATTGTGGCAAAAGTTAGTCACTGGACAACAAAGTATCCTTGAATTAACAGGACAAAATGGACAGACAGGACATGAAACAAAGGACTACTGATTCTTGCCCAAACAAGTGTGGTTATGGCTTTATCAAAAGGCATCTTCTGAGGCCAGGACAATATGGCATCATCCCTGAAGTGGCCGGAAAAGGTACAGTGCCCTTTTCTTCGAAGGCAGCTGAACAGGCAGTGGGCCGATGACTTCTGATGTGCAATGGAACAGCAGCTTAAACAGTTATTCTTGAAGAGTAAATAAGCTCACACCTCTCAATAGTAGACTGGCATTTGATAGAGGGATGTGGAGAAGAACAGGATGCTGAGATGAAGCCATATATACACAGCCAAGAAGAATGGACAGCTGAATTAAAAAACCATCAACAATTTCCAGAATTTAAAATCCTGAATCATGACATGACACTAGTGGAATTCAGGTGTTTCTGGTACATGGACTGCTCTCATCCAATGTGAGGTTGAACTGTTGACCTTGTGTACATCCTACTTCACAAATGAGTCTGTCAGATACGATAAGCCTATAGGCTGAAGATGATGGCCCAGCATTGCGGAGAAACCTCAGGTGACTGTCCAGGCAGCTGGATGTTTCTGTCAACTCACAAATTTTTTGGAAGTTGCTTGCATGCACTTCCTGTTTTTATTTTTGTTAGCTAATATTATTTCCTTCTTGGGTCTCTGAGGGAGTTGAAGTTTAGTTAGTTATAGTTGAAGGTTAGTTAGTTATAGTTGAAGATTAATTAGGATAGAAAGTGAATTAGATACATTTTGGACTTAACAAAACAGGATAGATAATGAAATTATTTTCTCTGAATTTGTCAAATACAAATGGACTAGACATTGTTTAGGTATTTATTACTTGTATATATTGTATATAGTTATTGTACTTTTGTATATAGCTTTTCTTTTGTTAGTTATAACTTTTTTCTTTTTTTTCTTTTTATTAAAATAGAAAAGGGGAAATGTGGTGTTATTTTACTTGTACTGAAATGTGATTTTAATTGTATGTTAATAAATAAAGTTGCCTGGGGGTCAGAGCTATTAGAACCATAGCAAGAGCGTGGCGGTGTTGGCGGCGGCACATGCCTTTAATCCCAATCCCAACCATAGAAGAACTGGAAGTCTGTACATACAGGCAGTGATGAGGAAGTCACATGGTTGGGTTTACAACCAATGAGAAGGCAGAACAGAAAGGCTATAAAGACAAACACACAGGAAGTAGCTCCTTTTCGGAGAGCTCTCTTGGCTGAAGAGGATCGCTGAAGCAGGAAGGGTGAGGCTCTTAGCTCTCACCTCTTGGCTTTCTTCTCTGAATTGGCTCTGTGTTTCTTATTTAATAAGACAGTTAGTTACATCTACAGAATCGTACTGACTTCCCCAGTATTTCCTGTGGAACAAACTTCTAAGCAGAAATTTGATGAAATTCAAATTAGATAAATTAAGCTGGACAGAAGATAGGGGAAAATTCTAGGTGTCTTCTAAAAACATTAATAATTAAAAAGAAAAAAAACACAACAGCATTGTATGCACATTAAAGTCTAAGGCAAATGAATCAGTCCAGAGAGAAAAATAAAAGGAAATTGGTGATGAAAACAAAAACAACAATAATAAAATAAAAAAACAGGTATGGCTGTGCAGGTGTATAACCACAGCATTGTGGTTGCACAGACTGGAGGATCACTGGTGCTAGCCATCCAGCCAGTCTAGCTGAACTGATGAGCTTCAGGTTCAGTGAAGACTCTCAAAATACAAGATGGAGCATGATTGAGGAAAACACATGATGTTGACTTCTGGACACACACACACACACACACACACACACACTCACGAGAGAGAGAGAGAGAGAGAGAGAGAGAGAGAGAGAGAGAGAGAGAGAGAGAGAAAGAGAGAGAGACAGAGAGACAGAGAGAGACAGAGACAGAGAGACAGAGAGAGACAGAGAGACAGAGAGAGACAGAGACAGAGGCAGAGAGGGATGATTATTACCATGGCAATTCTATATCCATTAATTAACAATAAAGATTAACCTCGCACCCTTAATTAAGCCATTTTACAGCTGGGTTTGGTGGTACACACATTTAATTCCAGCACTCAGGAGGCATAGGTAGGAAGATCTCTGTGTTTGAGTCCATTCTGGTCTATATAGTGAGCTCTAGGACAGCCAGAAATACATAGAAATAACATATCTCAAAAAACAAAACAAGCAAAAACATGCTGCAATTCCATTTGCCAAAGGAAATTGTTTAAGAGAAATAAACAAATCAGGTGACATATTTTAATTAGCTGTTAAGCTTTAATCTTTGAATCTTATAAATTGTATCATTTGAGTGATGTAACTTAGAAAGCCAGAATCAGATGTATAGTCATTACAAAGACACCTAAGCAGCCCCATACTGCGATTACCTGAAATGTGTGCTATCTCCACTTCTATTTAATACACTCACTAACTTTGCTCCACCCTGTCCCATCCTTTCTTTTCTGTCACCTAATCAAAGATCCAGTTTTCCCTGAGGATTCAGGTGGCTAGTGGCAGCATTGCTGGGCTCTGTCTCTGCTGCAACTGAGTTTCACATAATTTCGACCTATGTGTCTATGCCCTCTGTGGTGTCCTTTATGATAAGCTGGGGAATGTGAAGAGAGTGTTTCTTGAGGTATTCTAGGAAATTAGCCAAGTTTTTGGGAACCCCAGTTTACAGCCAGTTGGTGAGAGGCACAAATGAAAGAATCCAGGGTTTAGGATTGACATCTGAAGTGGGGACAAAAACAAAATAAACCTGAAACTTTTAAAAAAAGTTTGTTTCTTTTCTTTTTCCTTTGTACTTTTTGTTCCTTCCTCGACAGGGTCTTGAAACATAGCCCTGGCTGGTAACTCATTACTTGGCCCAGGTGGCCCTTCTGATCGTTCTGTCTCAACCTCCCAAATGCTGATATTGCAGGCCAGTGATCAGCTTAAGTGTCCAAAGTGAACCAAATTAAACGGAACCTAACTGGTGTCTACTACAGAAATACCTGGCTGTTGGTAGAGACAAATCCCTATACATTTGTTGCTGGCCTGGGGGTCACAGACATCTACTGTCCTTACTATTAAATGAGAATGTGGAAGAAATGTTTGTTTTTTTCCTAAAACCACATAATTCTCCATGAATTCCTTTTATGCTATTAAGGGGAAGATGATGAAAATGATTTGTTATATAGAGTTTTGCTTACAAGGAGTGTTGTAGACCATGCTGAAGGACATAGAGAATCCCGGAAAGGATTTAAACAAAGGAGGGGCATGAATAGATCTGCAGATTTGGGGATCACTGTGGCTTTAATGTAGGGAATCAACTAGTCTTCCTGACCTCTAGAGATGGCTCAGTAGTCAAGAGTACCTGCTGCTCTTGGAGAGGACTGCTGTTCAGTTCCCAGCACCCACCTGGTGGTTCCCAAATATCAGTAATTCCAGTTCTAGGGAATCTCATGCCTTCTTTTGGATTCTGTGAGAATCAAATACATACACAGTGCACTTATATACATTCAGGCAAAACATTCAAACACATGAAGTAAAAATAAATAAATCTTAGGAAGAAAGAGAAAGTATTCATATTTATTCTTTACGAACAGCATCCCCCTATGTATCTCAAGTTGAATTCTTGATCTTCCTGCCTCAGCTCTCCAGTTGCTGAGATTACAGGTATGCATTATGATATCTAGCCTCTCTTTTAATTGTTACTATACCAAGTAACCATAAGCTTGGTCACTCAGAGTAAATTTGTTCTTTTAACAGTCCAGCAGGTCAAGAGTCCAAAATGAGTCTCACTGTCTTAAATTGAGTTAAGTTGGTGGCAGCTATGGGGTAAGGCCTAGTTGGTGAAAGTATACTGCTAGTACATGCCTTTGAGGGAATCTTTGTAACAGGCCCCCAGACCTTAGTAGGTCCCCACAACTGACTCCATGGTGGAAGTACAATTCAGGTTATAAAACTCAGCATGCAGACAGCACCACCTGCCAAAATGAAAATAAAGACCTACTTCATCAAAGTCTATAGTTCTAGGAAAGTCTCTAAATGTACTACCCTTGCTTTTTAGTTTCTGTAGTTCCACTTCTGGCTAAATGTTCTTGAAACATGTAAATCCAGTATATGTTTTTGGTTTTTTGTTTGTTTTGTTTTGCCTAAAAGCTCACCTTGAGAAAGGATTTGGACTATACTGGGATCCTGAACACTCAGTATAGTTGCCAGCCAACTAATAAAGATTTTCTATCAGTTTAAACTTGTGTCAAAGTAGACTTCTCTGGTGGATACCCCAAGACATTTTGTCCTGGCGTCTTCTCTTCCACTTACTATTTCCTGTCTGCTATAGGGTAAGCCAGCTTTTCCCATGTTCTCTGCCTCACCAAGCATGAGCTCAGAAACAATGGGTCTAAGTGACCATTGAAAATTAAATGAACTATTTCTCCCTTTTTTTGAGACAGGGTTTCTCTTTATAGCCCTGGATGTCCTGGTATTCACTCTGTGTCTACACAGGCTGACCTCGAACTCACAGAGAACTGTCTGCCTCTGCCTTCTCAGTGCTGGGATTAAAGGCGTGTGCCACCACCATCTGGCTCATCATTCCTCCTTTTAAATAGTTTCTGCCATATGTTTTGTCATACCAACAGAGAGTGACTAACAGTCCGGAACAAATGAACACTCATGTAAGAGGGAATATATTTATACATACTCATATTACACATGAATACAAGTTCTAGCTATGTAACTGGTACTGAACTTGCTAGATAAACAGGCTGCACTGAACTCATAATCCTACTATTGTCTCCCAGTGCTAAGATTGCAGGCATGTGCTACCATGCCCAGCTGTCCCTACATACTTCTTAATGTAGAAAAAGAAGCATTTAGGATAGATTTTTAGTGAAGTTAGGCATAGTGGCACATACTTGTATTCTTAGCATTTGGAAGATGAAGGCAGGAGGATTAGAAGTTATATTAAATAGTGAATTTAAGGTCAGCCTGGGCTACATAAGACTTTATCTTCAAAAATAGTTTTATAACTATTATGGTTGAGTTTTTTTCACCCAAAGAAATAATTATTATGAGCTCATATTTCTGGTAATATGACAAAAAATATTCTCCCATGCACTATAGTTTCTACCTCTAATCCAAGCATTTGAAAGGATAAGGCAGGAAAACCAGGAATTTAAGGGCAGCCTGGGCTTTATTGAAAGACTTGGTATTAAAGGACAAAATAAACAAAAAAGCCCATGAATTAATTAACTATATTTTACTTATTTGTGAAGCAGGGGATAGAGCAGGCTGTATATATACCCTTATGATTTTTTATTTGGTAGCCTAGACTTTCAGAGTTAACAAGTAGCTGGAATTATATGGTTGCACTGCCAGGCTTAACTAAACACATGCTTTTCTTTTTCTTCACTGTTGTTATCAAACCCAGGGTCCCATGCATTCTAGGCAAGTGATCTATCACTGAGTTCTTAGGGCCACAGCCCAAACACATGCTATTCATTAATTAACAAAGTAAGTTAATGAAGTATATGACAAAATTGAAATCAGAGCTTCAAAATTTTTTCAGGTAGGTCTTATTTGGCCAGGTTAGTTTCAAACCCATGTATTCAAGAGTCTGAAACTACTTCAGACTCTGAATGGTATATGGGGTTGTAAGTGTGTACCAGCATGCCCAGCATTGGGGTGTGTGGGAAGGTGCTGGGATTTGAATCCAAGCCCTTGGGCAGTTAGATAAAGCTCTCTACTACTAGCTATACTGCCAGACCTCAGAAAACTCTTTAAACAAATGAAATTTAATGTAACTTATCACATCATGCAACTGTTAGTGGTTATCTTAGAAAATTGGAAGTATGAACGACATTTAAGAACCTGAAATTCTTTCAGCAATATGAGATGATCTAGAGAGGAGGGTTCTTTTCACCAAGTGGATCAAGTGAATTGGGATAAATATTTTCTCAGGGTGTAAAAATTTCCAAAAGTTTCTCTCCTACATAGTGAAATGGCTACAATTTAATATTCAGTGTTACCAACACCTTTCATTATATAATAAGGAAATTAAAAGATACAGCAGGAAATATAAGCTAGATTTATTGAGACAACTTTGGATTCTCACTTCCTGGAAGGTGGGAGGACAGATTTGATGTAGCATGAATCTTAAAAGGTCTTACTAATTAAAACAAACCCAGAGCCAGGTATTGGGGTATATGCTGAAAGATCAGAGAGACAGAACAGGCCACAGCTAACCTCACCTCGCCAACTTCTCAGCCGATCCTGTTTCCTCAGACTGGAAGCCTCTGTGTCCTCATCTGGAATGAATCTGAGCTAAACTGCTGCTGTAGCAGGAATGTTAGAGAGTCTTATTAATAAAATCAAACCTGAGCCAGGTATTGGGGTGAACTGGAAGATCAGAGAACGAGAACAAGCCACAGCTAACCTCACCTGGCCAACTTCTCAGCTGGTCTTGTTTCCTCAGACTGGAAGCCTCTGTGTTCTCATCCCAATGGCTCTCAGCTGAATTGTGCTCGAAAGCCTGAATGCTTAACCAGCCAAATGCTTCTAGTTTCTGGTCCTCACACCTTATATATCTTTCTGCTTTCTACTATCACTCCCTGGGATTAAAGGCTCACTTTCTGGGATTAAAGGCATGTGTCACCATGCCTGGCCATTTCCAATGTGGCCTTGAACTCACAGAGATCCAGAGGGATTTCTGTCTCTGGAATGCTAGGATTAAAGGTGTGAGTGCCACCATTTTCTAGCCTTTGTATTTAGTGGCTGTCTGTTCTCTGACCCCAGATAAATTTATTAGGGTACAATATTTTGGGGAACACAATACCACCACATGCTGATAAAAGCCTAAAAGCTTAACCAGGCTCTATTCCTGGTCTTCATGCCTTATATACGTTTCTGCTTCCTGCCATCACTTCCTGGGATTAAAGGTGTGTGTCACCATGCCTGGCTGTTTCCAGTGTGGCTTTGAACTCAGAGAGATCCCTCTGGATCTCTGCCTCTGGAATGCTAGGATTAAAGGTGTATGTGCCACCATTTTCTGGCCTCTATCTATCTATATCTAGTGGCTGTTCTATTCTCTGACCCCAGATAAGTTTATTAGGGTGCACAATATTTTGGGGAACACAGTATCACCACATTTCCCCTTTTTGTTTAAAATTTTAAAAATCTTATAGCTAATACAAGAAAAATATATACAGTCAAGAATTATATTAACAATGTCTAGTACATTAATATTTGACAGATTCAGACAAAAACTCCATTATATATATTAAGAATGTCCAGTCCAGTAGTATTTGATAAACTCAGACAAAAAATTTCATTACTTATTCTATTTAAAACAAGTAGTTCCTTTTTAAAAGTAGATTTAATAATTGACCTTTTATCTTATCATACACATATTCTCTTTTTTTTAGTAGATCCCAAAATCTACCTTTTATCTTATCATTTCTATATCTTCCCTTTCTTCAGAGTAGATTCAATGATCTACCCTTTTCTATATCTTCTTTTTTCTTTTTCTTTTTTTAAAACAAGAACCCTGTATTTAATCTCCTTCGTTTAGCCTCCCCTTTTTTACCATTAATAATTAACAACTTGTAACCAACCATCATAAACAATAACAATTATCCATAAGTGATTAAATGACCAAAAACCACCCACCCCACCTCTTGGGCATGTGGGCATCATTTTCTTAACTTCCTGCTTTCTAGGGGCGAAGACATCTTTAGGGAAACCTGAAAAGAAAATTTTTGGGTTAATTGTCAAGTCCTGAGAGAGTTAGTTGTATCATTTGTTCAGTTTCTGCATAATGGGAAAGTGTGGGGCTTGTCTCAAGTCCTTGCTTGAGTAGTCTGTAAATCTGGATCATCTCAGACAGCCATCTTGAAATTGTTCTGAGCAGTTTGTCCAAAGCCAATCTTTCCATGGTGTTAATCAGCTTAATGGTTTTACCATAGTCCATATAGAATCATTGGTGTGGAGTTCAATCATCCTTTTGAAGATTTCAAAGTTGCTGTTAGGTATGGTCACGTTTCCCAGACTTTTTTTTGTGCCTCCTCTGTGGTTTGGAGCAATTACAGTCTGATAAATGTCTGTCTCTCGAAACCATGAATGTTCTTCCCTGGAAGAGAATATCTTCACATCAATTTCTTCCCACCATTTGTCTTGCCAAACTTTTCCAAACTGACCTTTGCTGATGCTTTCTTGTAACACATGGTCCTGGCAATTCTTTTCTGAACAAGCAGCAGTAAACCCTTTGTCCCAGGTGGCAGCATCACCACAGTCACTAACATGATGAGAAGGAGCCAGTAACTCAGTGCAGCAGCCACTGCCTCCATTGTTTCTTACCTCTGAGCCTCCTGATTCAAGCATTTGTTCTGTGTACTCTGCCTATAATGCCTTTCTTGGTGACCTGCTAAGCCTCTCCTCATTCTCCAAGGTTATTGAGGCTTCTTTCACTCCCAGGAAATAATTTTCTCTGTTACCAATGGACACTCGATTCTTTCTTGCAGATACATTTTATTAATCTTTTCACTATATGGAACTTCTTGAGGGCAGGAATATTTGAGAATTACAATAACTAGAGATTTATTAAGCCAGCAAGCCACTCTTCTTACAAAATTACAGTTGATAGGGGGTAGGCAGTGGCAATGGGTCAGAAGGTGGGACCACTGCAGGTGAGAAGGCTCTGTTAAGGGGAATTTGGAAGAATAGGAATTTCAATATGCATATATATATATAATATTTACATATGTAAGTACTTTATTTACTTAATATATGTTAGTAAGTGATTTGTATTGTTCTAAACACTATACAAATATTCAGTCATTTAACACTCAGAATAGTTCTGTGAGGAATATTTTTACATTTATTTATTTATGTTTGAGACAAGATCTCACTAAATTGCTCAGGTTGGCCTCAGACTCAAAATCCTCCAGTGTCAGTCTTCTGATTCTTAGAATTTTAAGCACACATCACCACACCAATCCTTATTCTTTTTTTTAATTTAAATTTGTTTTTGTTTCTTTAGGGCAGGGTCTCATATAACTCTAAGTGGCCTCAAACTCACTCTGTAGCTGAGAATTGTCTTGAATTTCTGATCCTTTGCCTCTCCTGAGTGCTAAGCTTACAGGCATTTAACTCAGTTAATTTATATGGTGCTGGGAATCTAACTCAGGTCTTCATCCATGTTAGACAGTCACTCTACCAACTGAACTACCATTCCAGCCTCCTACGTCCTAATTTTATAGATACAAAACATACAGAACAGAGTATTAAATAGCTTGATTCCTCTGTTTCATTGGTACTTCAAGCTGATGTTTCACATGCAGTAGGTGTTTGTTCACTTAGTAAATATACTTTTCTTGTTTTAAGGCAGGGTCACATACAGTCCAGACTGGCATTGAACCCTTGATCCTCTTAGGTACATATCTTGAGGGCTGGGATTACAGGTATGTGCCATCACACTGATTTGGCTTTGTTCACTATTTATTGAATGCTTTAAATGTACAGGTACTCTTCTGGATGACTCAATTGATCAATGGAAAAAATTGACAAATACCTTTATTCTGGTTGGCAGATAGTGCCCAAAAGATGGAGGAAAGAGAGAAGTGGGGTTGGGGGAGTAGAGGAGGAAGAAGAAAAAGGAGATGTTAAAAACACTTGGGCTGCAGAGATGGCACAGAGAGAACTACAGGGGGATATATCCTTTGGGATCTGGTCTAGTGGTGCAGACCAGTGTTCTAACATAAGTGTTACCATGTAATCAGGTGAATATCTCAAATTATGAGAGGAGACAAGGGAGAAGGAGGCCTAAGTTATGTGATATAAATTAATTTAACATGGGTGTGTGTTATGATTTGGAAATGAAATGTCTCCTAAAAAGGCTCTAGTGTTGAAGACTTGATCGCCATCTTGTGGGATAATCATTGAGAAGTGATTGGATTATAATGGTTCTGATGAAATCAATGGATTAATCTCCACTGATTGGGAGTTGATGCCTCCTTGAAAAGAGCAGATCCTTGGGGGTTGTGTCTTGTACTTGCCACAGAGTGAGTAGCTATTTTTGCTGTGTGTTCCTGCCATGAAGAATCTGCCTGGAGGCCCAAAGCAGTGGAACTAGCCCACCCTGGACTGAAACCCTGACCCAGAATAAATCCTCATCCCTTGAGTCATTTTCTCTGAGTTTTGTTCCACTGATGGAAACCCTGACAGATCTTAGACAAGGTTTTGATTTCAGTACTTTGGAGCAGGAGAGAGGGGAATCAGGAATTCAAGATCATTGTGATCTAATATAGCAAGTTTGGGGACAACCTGTGCTATGTAGGGCTGTCTAAAAAAACCTGACACTGTATGGGATTAAATGAATGCATATTTACAGAAATGAATATTTACCCATTTGGAGTGAATTTTTTCCTCCCCATCCACTGATTCAAACCTACATTATTATTGTCTGCATCATCATTATTATTTTTTTCTCATGGCATGAGAAATTGAACCCAGGGTCTTGCATTTTCTATGCAAGCCATCTCTATTGAGCTGTGTCCCCAGACCCTACTTCATTAGTTTTTTGCTTTTTGTTGGGTTTTTGAGACAGAGTCTCACTATCCAACCCAGGCTAGACTCAAACTCAAGATCCTCTCTGCTTCAGTTTCTCAAACACTGAGACTTACTTTATTCTTAATGGCCTGCATAGGAACTGATCATCCAGGAAGTAGGCTTGGTGTTAAGCTACTAAATATTGTTCTTGGGTGAGAGTAATTTAAAAGGAACAAATGCTCTATCATAAATTTTAGTTCAGAGATCTTGCTCTCTAAGTTTTCCCTCAGAGTTTTAGAATTCTTGTATTCAAATGTTAGCTCATCATGTCAATGAAATGGATTGACCTCTGGTAAATCCATTGACCTCAAAAGGTTGACTCACCAAAGTTTCCACAAACAATTTTTTACTCCTTTTTTACTTTACTTTTCCTGGTGAATGATATTAAGCAGATCACAGTTAAGGATGTTGTGATGGCTATTTGTGGTTGCCAACTTGACTACATCTGGAATCAACTAAAACCCCCAAATGGAGGGGCATATCAGTGAGAAATCTTTGCTTAATTGAAGTGGGAAGATCTTCTTCTAATCCAGGTCAATGAGGTGGAAAGACACACCTTCTTCAATCCAGACCTTTTGAGCTGAGAAAACCCACCTATAATCTGGGCTACACCATCTGCTAGAAGTCTATATAAGGGAGTGGAAGAAGGAAGGTTTTGCTTTTTGCCTACTTGCTCTCACCTTGCTAGCAACTCCATTCTTTCACAGGCATTAGGGCTTAGTTCTTTGGGATTACAGCATATACTGAAGACCAGCTGAGACATCCAGCCTTATGTACCACACAACTATTGGATTCTTGGACTTTCCATTCATAGCCAGCCATTGCTGGATTAGCTGGACCACAACCTGTAAGTCATTCTAATAAATCCCCTTTCTATATATTTAGAGAGATTCATTCTATAAGTTCTGTTACTCTACAGAACTCTGACAAATACATAATGTATCAAAAGATATGATGATGGGATTGGGGAAATGGCTTAGTAGTCCAGTACACTTGTTCTTGTAGAGAATGGATTCAGTTCCCACCATCCATATGGTGCTTCACAAACACCCTAATTCCAAATCCAGAGCATCTGAAATCCTCTTCTGTACTAGGAACACACATGGTATACACACAGGCATGCAAGCAAAAACACTCATATACATAAAATAAATAAATACAAAAATTATTTTTGAAAAGGAACATCTTTTTTAAAAAGGAAGTATGATAGTATCTGGGAATGTGGCACATGGTTGTAATTCTAGCAGATGGCAGGTTGAGACAGGAGATTATCATGAGTTTAAGTGAGGCCAGTCTTGGCTACATAATGAATATGCACACACACACAGAAATAAACAACAACAGAATAACTCAAGGCTGGATCTATAACCCAGTTGGTAAGTTGGTAGAATGCTTGCCAAGAATGCACAAGACTCTGGGTTGGATCCTTAGCACTGCATAAAAGGGCATGGTGGTGCACCCTGTAATCCTAGCACTTGGGAGATAGAGGCAGGAGTGCTGCTGGTGGTCAGACTCAGGTGTTTCCAGGTTCTTGGCTTCTTATTCAAGGAACTGAGATGAAAGCTCAGAGAGATTTGTAAAAGTAGCAAAAATATTTTACTTAAAGAAAGCAATAGAAAAGACCAGAAGACACTACAAAAGAGCAGCAGGCCATAAAAATGAAGGTACTCAAGGGTCCCAGTTGTTTAGGACAACAACTTTCATAGGATTCAAGAGGAGGAGGAATTTGGTTATTGAGGTACTTAATGAAGGTAGTCCTTTGCTTTGATAGATAGATTGTTATATAATAATTTTTTCTATTGCTCAAATCCCTTCCTATAATGCATATGATTTTATTTATATGCATAGCCTATGATGCTAGTTAAGATGATAAATAGGGGATTCTCTCTAAAAGTTTACTTTTTATATTTTTGTGTTATTACACATGTACCTAAAACCAGTTCAGACTGAATCAGCATTCCTTATTCTATACCTGGACTAAGATGATTTAAATTCAAACTAAGAATATGTTTGAATTTAAATCATCCAACTCTCTGATAGTTGTTAGGGGAGAATAAACATATCCAATTGTTCAGAGAGAGGTTTGTATGCAGTTCAATGCAGATTGGTGTCTTAAATTGCAGGATGTATTATTTGGAGAGGTACAAATATGCAGAGTACAAGCAGGTAAATTAGCTTGGCTACCAAGTGCATCATCAAAAGAGGAGGGTGTGCATAATGCAAACCAAGTAGAATCCCTATGCTTGCCTGCATGCGAGGATTAGGAACTTGCTGTGGATATGTTCTGTATAAATAAAACACTGATTGGCCAGTGGCCAGGCAGGAAGTATAGGCGGGACAAGGAGAGGAGAATTCTGGGAAGTGGAAGGCGGAGGAAGGAGACACTGCCAGCTGTGCCATGACAAGCAGCATGTGAAGATGCTGGTAAGCCATGAGCCACATGGCAAGGTATAGATTTATAGAAATGGGTTAATTTAAGATATAAGAACAGTTAACAAGAAGCCTGCCATGGCCATACAGTTTGTAAGCAATATAAGTCTCTGTGTTTACTTGGCTGGGTCTGAGCGGCTGTGGGACTGGCGGGTGACAGAGATTTGTCCTGACTGTGGGCCAGGCAGGAAAACTCTAGCTACAAATGGCACTCAACATGTTGGCAGGAGTTTCTACCTAAAACCTGAGAAAAAAGATTCTAAAATGGAGGTAAAAACAGCTTCCTAATTGTCTCTCTCAAGTTAGCGTCAGCCTGCTGGTTTGAGCGACTATGGCAGGTTCCTGACATGCATGCTCAACCTGCAGTATGGCGGGAATGAGACCTCTGCAAGTGGCACATTAAGTTGTGTGGTGGATTTAGCCTTTGCTAGTACAAAACAAAAAAAGAGGTTTCTGGGCTACACACTGCTTTGATAAGAAGCATAGACCCACTATTTCTGAGAGTTGATGGCTCCCAGAGCTGGCAGAAAATGTACCACCGCCATGTTGGGAAGCTGAAGTGGGTGGAGCCAGGAGCCACAGTGCGTTTTAGTCTTAGAATGCCATAGTTTAAAGCAATAAGCTCAAGGTAATATAAAAAAAAAAGCCACGTAAAGATGGCTACCACACAGAGAATCTGGATTATGTTCTCTTTAATATTCGTAACTGAAGAAAAACATTTGATTGTAAAAGCTGTTGAGTTATGCCAAAATGTATATTTTAAAGGTACCTTGACTTCAAAATTTGGATGTAAGGATATGTTGCTTTGGAAAGGAGGCTCTGCTTTTGTTTCCACAGAAAGCCAGAGGCCATGGATTTGTTCCAGATTAAGATACATCAGGTTTGACTAGCCAAGACCCCCTGAAAGGTCTCTGATGACACCAAGGCCCAGATAATCCAACATCCAGAACGGTTTCAAGGCAACTGGCTCAGATGATACACCCTTATGGACTACTCCATAATCCTAAAATTTTCTTTGTATCCCCATAAGATACAGCACCCCCTCCAGCAGGAAGTAGTAAGAGAAGCTATGCCCAAATTCCCAAATATACCAAGCTGGCTTTGGAGATGTGTAAAAATTAAAACCTTCCTTTTTGAAAAAAAAAAAAGAAAAGGGGAAGTGCTGTGGATATCGTTCTGTATAAATAAAACACTGATTGGCCAGTGGCCAGGCAGGAAGTATAGGCGGGACAAGGAAAGAGGAGAATTCTGGGAAGTGGAAGGCTGAGTGGGAGAGACACTGCCAGCCGCCGCAATGTCAAGCAGCATGTGAAGACGCCGGTAAGCCACGAGCCACGTGGCAAGGTATAGATTTATAGAAATGGGTTAATTTAAGATAAAAGAACAGTTAGCAAGAAGCCTGCCATGGTCATACAGTGTGTAAGCAATATAAGTCTCTGTGTTTACTTGGTTGGGTCTGAGCGGCTGTGGGACTGGCAGGTGACAGATATTTGTCCTGACTGTGGGCCAGGCAGGAAAACATCTTCAGTTTCAGAGAGTTTGAAGCCATTTGGGCTACTTGACACTCATTCTCTAAATAAATAAATACCAAAAACTCAAGCAAACAATGGATGTATGGTGTGAGGTGACTTTTACTTCTTTAGGATCATTGTTTGACTCCAATTTTGTTCTTAGAAAGCAGAAAGAGAGGCATATAATATTACTTGTCTTTGTCCTATGGCACATATTTGCTGTAAGCTGCAAAAATATATGAAGTAGGATTTCACCTGATTATGACAAGCTAATACCTGGAAGAAGCCAAGGGCCTTCCAGAGGTCAATCTGAGGCTCAAGGAGTCTTGGTGATATTGGCTTTTGATTATTAGCTGTTTCCTACTATGAATTTCTCATGTGCTATTGTAGCTTTTCCATCATTCATTGGGGACAATTTCCCCTCTACTAAAGGAGTATTTAGATAACCTTCTGTGCCAGGATCCCTAATTTGAGGCCTTTCTGTCATTGTTGTCATTGGCAGCATCTGGCCAGGTCCATTCCCAGACAGAGGAAAGTATCTTATCAGAGATACCTCTGTACTCTCTAAGAACATACTTAAGCATCCAGACTGTTTGAGAAGGCCTGGTGGATGTGCTAATTAAGCTTAACTTTCTCTCTTTCCAAAGTCTTATCTCTAGTTTTAGATCTACCTTTAACTATTAACTTAGAACTAAAGTGTTTCTACTTACAGGTACAACAAGCCGACTTAGGCTACCCAGCCACTGAGTACACTCCCCGACCCTGCCAGAAAGCAGCAGCCAAGACAGCTTAGACAGATAAGGGGCCAAAGGAAAATAAGGCAGTTTTATTTTCACTTGTCACTGATAGATTCCTAACTATTCCTAACTTTAACTAACCACTTCTAAGAATATAGTTGAGCACATAAAATCTTCCTTGCTCAGATATTAGCCAAATTTAGCCCTCAGTTGATTCTATTCCTCATTAGTCACTTCCTTTTTGGGTTGCAGATGATGGATGGCAATTACTGCTCTTTTGTGTAGGTCTTATTGCCCCTCCTTTTGACCCTGAGGGAATTCAAGCCTGGTGACCTTGCTTTAACCAGAGCATTGCTATTGCATGGGTATATAACTGTAAACCTCAGAGACTTGGGAAGATGAGAAGAAGAAGAAGAAGAAGAAGAAGAAGAAGAAGAAGAAGAAGAAGAAGAAGAAGAAGAAGAAGAAGAAGAAGAAGAAGAAAAAGAAGAAGAAGAAGAAGATAAAAGAGAACGGTAAAACTAGATAGGTAAGAACTGGAGAGGAGTGAACTGAGATAGGGAATAAATCAATAGTAGGGCTAGAAGAGAGAACTAGAGGAATGAGATGGAAGATGAGGAAGAACCAGATGGGGAAGAACAAGGTGAGGAGGAGCAAGATGAGAAAGAAGGAGATGGGAGGAGAGCTAAGATGGGAAAGAACTAGATGGAAGAGAACCTAGATGCGGCAGAACTAAGATGAGAAAATTAAGATAGAAATTAGTGGGAACAGCAGATAAACGTAGAGAGAAGTCAGGAAAGAAAGGAGCTAGGCATGAGAGCAGAACTGAATCTGTGTAGACAGAATTTTATCCCAAAGGAATAAAGTAGATGGACAAAGGAGCTCGGTGTACTTAGATTCTTTTCCTGAAAATAATTTTCACCATTTGTAGCCTCTCTTCTGGGCCCCTGGGAAGAAGAGTATTAAGGCTGATCCTTAATAATTTTTGAGACATTTATTATAGACTTTGGCTAATCTTGTGCTGGAGGACAGAGAGAACCAAGAGACTGAGTATAAGATCAGCAGCCAACCTTTCTATGGAGCCTACCAACATACCCATCATTTATATACATCCCTAAAACTTAAATATAGACCAAAATAGCTTCATCTACCTCACTCTACCATCAGTCCATGCACATCATGACTACTCCCTGACCAAAACTTTGTTTTATGTGCTCAAGGCACCTTAGTGAAAGTGGAGCATGTTTCTGTTTGTGTGTGCTATTCTAAAATTAGTGACCTAAAAATAGATGTGTACAAATAGAAAATACATGCTTGTAGAGGTCAGGCTTGTCAAGTCCTATAACTCATCCCAAGAAGATGACAAATATATCTTGTACTAACACTGGGAAAAATGACCCAAGCAAGAATCAAAAGGAATCCAGTATATAGGAAGCTATTATTCAGACATGCAATCATCAACAGGTGCTGTGTGCCTTTTTTGGATGTTGTTTGGGATTGTTGGGTCTATTTTTGGTTATCATAATGATTGAGTGCATTTGAATGAGCATTTGGTGGCTGAGGGTCAGGACTGACAGATGAGTGGAACAGTTGACAGGGCAAAGCTCTCCTGCTTGACTTTCAAATGCCCTTCAGGGCACTGATGTAGCAGAAAGTCTGTAATTATTTCAGCATAGACCTCAATTTTAATTTTTCTTCTCCTTTATATTAATATTGAAGGTATTATGTTTTGTTTTGTTTTTGCCTGTATATAAATAGACAAATTCCAGGAAAGTGAGGGGTATTTATTTTAAAACTTTATCTAAAAACTGAGTCAGATAGGGTTGAGAACTACTGTCCCAGATATTTGCATGTATATTGGTATCCATTACATGAAAAATTTTCAGGTCCTTTATAGCTTTATCCAATCTTAGCCACATGAGGTAGAGGGCCATCATGTCTAGCAGCCTACATTTAAATCAAAATGTGTGAAGAGTCTCAGTTCAGGGATGGCTATGATTCCTTTTTACCTCATAGTAGGAGGAAACTAAAAATAGGAACCACCAAGTTTCTTATGGAAAAGGAAACCATGGAAGGGTGGTAGCTGGATGAAAACCTAGGATGTTATGGGGAAAGGAAGAAGGGAAGAAGATCCTGGGTTAGGTGTCAGGTTAGGCAGCATCTGTTTGCCCTGCAGACCTTCACAATCACAGATATTCACACAGAGCCTCTTCTTGTCTTCAGAATGTAAACTGCATGTCACAATTACTCTCCACATCCCACAAACAGCCTGCCTTTGTTCTCTGGATATGTGTTGGATGATGAAATGCTTACATTAGTATATGCCATTCAGTAAGCTCAACCTTTCTGCTCACTGAAGAGTAAAGTGAAAGGTTTGGGAAGATCTCCAAAAGAAAATGCAGAAAAGTCGAGGACTTACTAATCAGATCCCTGCAATTGCAAGGCTCTGAGGCCCTTTTTCATCCTCAGGTTGAAGGAGCTCAAGTAGTCACAGGAAGGAGCAGGGTACAGCAGGCCACATTACTTGCTTAAAACTGCACTGGGAAAATTGCTGAAGTTCATTCTTAACCTTTTTGAGACAGTCTCATTCTGCAGCTTAGGCTAGCCTCCAGTGTGTAGCAACCTCTTGCCTTAGTTTCCTGTGTGATAGGATTACAGATGTGGATCATCATGCCAGGCTTGTTTGTTTTAAGAAGGAAAATAGACTAACAGCAGAGAAGGATTGATACTCAAAATTCATTTAAAATTGTGGAAAAATTCTGGCACAGCGTGAAATAGTGAAATATAGTGTTTAACTTGGGAATTCCAAGAATTAGCCGAGATGTATGTGTTTGTCTCCAGGCTGGTTCTACACCATACACAAGTAGAATTATGGGTTGAACAAAGTATTTACTGAATCAAATTGAGACATGAGGATAAGGACTTGATAAAGGGAATCAATATAGTGTCAACATAAAATAAAAACTCATAAAAATATTTTGTTTTGAGTCAAACACAAATGTCCATGCCTTAAGAACACAAATTAATGTTGGCCTGGACAATACTGTTTCATAACATGAGTTACAGAAAACTTTTATAGTTATAAAAAAACCTAGTAGGGTCTTGAGTGTGTAATTCAGTTGATAGAGTACTTGCCTAGCATGCATGAATCTGTGTTTAAAAAGCAAGAAACAAAAATGAAGTAAATGAAGTAAAACAAAAAATAATCAGGTTGGGTCATTAAGTAGAAGAGGATACAGAGGAAGGCTCTATGGGAGTCAGACATTATCTTGAACAAGGGAAGAGAATCTTTTTTATTTTTATTTTTTTTGAAACATAGTCTCACAATATATATCTGGCTGTGCTGGAACTCACTACATAGACCAAGCTGGCCTTGAACTCACAGAAATCTGTCTCTTGGGTAGAGAATGTTTTATAAGACTTCCTTTATGGAATTTTGAGTCTATTATTTTTCTCAGCTTTCAAATTTAAGGTTGGCATAGGCTAGAGTTCTGTGAAATTTAAACACTAAAGAGCTTTATCTAGTAATCACAAAATGTTATTTCAGATGCAGAGGTTGGTAGCATATGACTAATAAAAGAGACTAAAGATCCCAGAGGGGTGGTGGACTCTTGTAATTCTAGTACCTAGGTTGGTGATGTGTTGGGAGCCATCCCACTCCCACTTTTCCCCAGGGTACTCTTGAGCAGGAGCAGTAGGAAATATTAGATAGAAATATAGCTAGAGAGAGAGAGAAAAAAAAACCACAGGATAGCCTCGGGTGGGCCTGGATCCTAATCCATTGGGCCCAGAACTTTAGTCCAAAGGGCTTCTTATGATAATACCAAGGGCAGGGGCAAAGAATATCCCCTTTACTAGACATAGCCAAGTGTAGACCCTTCCAAACATCTGGTACTCAGACACATGATCCAATCATCCTCTTATGCAGTCTGATTGGGTAAAGCCACTAGGAAACCTAGATGGGCTCCAACAGTGATGCAGGAGAATGGAAAGTTGGAGACCATTCTAGACTACATAGGATGGAGAAATGGGTACTGAGAAGGGGAAGACAGTCCTAAATAACTTTAATTTCTTTTCTTAAATATTTATTACTTTATGTGTATGTGTGAATGCTTGAGTGTACATATGTGCATCACATGCATGCAAGAGCCTCAGAGGTCAGAAGAGGGATTAGGTCCCCCAGAACAGGAGTTAGAGATGGTTGTGAGTTACTATATAGGTTCTGGGAGCCAATCCCATGGCCTCTCAACACCATTAAGTACTCTTAATCACTGAGCCATTTCTCCAGCCCCAACTGCTTGACTGCTTGATTTGCAACATTCTATCTTTCTACAGTCTTGAGCCTACATTCTTGATCCTCTTTAGTCTGCAAGCAGTTGAGTAATATGGCTTCTTAGGAGAACTTTATTCAGTTAATACTGCTTACAGGGTATATAACATATAATAGCACTATACTGAGAATGGCCTCACATCATCTACTTTAGTGTTGTGCTATTGCTCTCTTGATGCTATTTATTAGTCAGTGTGTGTGGTGTTGGAGTTGGGGATCTAACCGAAATTGTGCATACTAGATAAGAATTCTACCAGTAACCCATATCCTCTAGCCTCATTAGTTTTTGAACAAGAGATCTTGAGCATTTGCATTGAACTGACTCCTTCAATTTTATAAATAGTTTTCATCTAGAGAATGAACCCAAGTCTTTGAGACCTGGTTCTAATCCAAATTCCACCATTAGCCAGTTGTATTATCCTGGGAAACTTAATTAAACTGCCTTCATTTATAAAATAGGAGCCACAATCAGACTTGTTATGACAAAAAAATCTATGTAGCAGTTTTCAGTAGCTATTATTAGTCTTGTCATTAATGACAAAAATTCAGATGACTTTGCAGAGGCACCATAGCAGTCCTAGAAGAGCGCTGTTTTGATAAAATATTTCTGGTCTGGATGTGTAGACTGATATCACCACCCTGTGATAGGACAGGCCAGGACAATTCTCCTGATTGCAGACTGCACTGACACGGTTTGTGCCAGAACCAAAAGAGAGTAGGTGTAATTTCAAATCTGAATCATCACCAAAGACTCCTGCATAACATATTTCTTATAGGTTTAAAAGATCTGAACTATAACCAAGATAATAGATACATTATTTTAGATTGTAAAAATATGCCCATATAAAGGAATTTTGCTGTTAAAAATACTTCTGCAATGTGGGCCAATCAGTTATTTTATTTGCTATTTAATTATTGAACTTAATATTCTTAACCAAAGATGGTATAAATCAAAAAATATTGATAGACCCATTATGCTAAGAGTACATGATAATTATTACTTTGCTATGAATAAAATGATTGTGTTGTATTAGATTATGGTTTGGGCTAAGTTAGGAATGAAATGTGAAGGTAAGGCCAGGTAGAATAAATTTCTTCCATGTTAACTGAATAGTCTCTGTAGCTCCTTGCTTATTACTATAATTAAAAGTTTTATTTGGAGGCACTTGTCCTTTTAAACTATTTCTGAAGTTGAGAAAAAGTTTTTAAAATGTAAAATAAACACTTAAAAAATGTCCTGGGGTTGGGGAATGGCTCAGCAGCTAGTACTAATCTTGCAGAGGACAGTTTGGTCCCAACATCCACATCAGATGGCTCAACTTTCTGCAATTCTAGCTCCAGGGAATTTGCCACCTTCTATCTTCCTTAGGCACATGCACTCAGGTGCACACATAGACATACATATATAACACAATTAAAAAAAAATAAATCATTTAAAAATAAGCATGTTGGCACACAGTGTTTTCCCTTCAATATTTCATGACTTGGGAGACTGAGGCAGAGGATTGGTATGAGTTCCAGCCAGCCTGAGTTAAAAAGCAAGACCCTATCTAAAAACAAAACAAAACAAAACAAAACCCAAACATTTTAAAACATGTAATACAGTATCATTCTAGTTTCTTTTTGTTGCTGAGATAGAATATGCCTGGCCAAAAGGAACTTGAGAAGAAAGGGCTTATATTTCCAGGCCAAAATCCCTCCCTGAGGGAAGTCAGGACAGGAGCTCACAGCCAGAGTTTGAAGCAGAAACCATGGAGGAATGCTGCCTGCTGGCTTCCTCTTGATTAGCTAGCTTTTTGTTTATTTGTTTCTTAAATATCCTAGGACCACTTCCTTGAAGAATGGTGTCACCCATAGTGTGTTGGGCCCTTCTACATGAATTAATAATCAAGATCAGCCCACAGACCAACCTGACCTAGACAATTAATTAAATTGAGGCTTCTCTCAAATGACTCTAGGCTGTTTCAAGTTGACAATTAAGGCTAACAAGGAAAAAAATGTTTAATATATCATTACTGTTAGTGGAAACAGCTTGGCTGCAATACTCTGGTAAGAAAATCCTCACCTAAAGAGTTGAGTCATGATTCTGGAAGAAAACTCTTCAGTGGTCTTGGAGACAAAGTGGCTCTGTGTTGTACAACATGAGTCCAAGGCTGTTTCCCTGGGAGATCGAAGAGATCATCAAGGCTCCAAGCATTCTAACTTTGATGGGCTGAGGACATAGCTCAGTGGTAGAGCACAGGCCTCCTAAGCCCAAGGTCACAAGTTGGATCCCTAGTAACACACACACACACACACACACACACACACACACACACACACACACGCACACACACTCACGCACACACAGTAAATGAGTAAATAAATTCATCAATTAAAGTTCACCTTGAACTTCATACATCACTTGTTATTAGAAATAATTTGATAAATAACAATGTTTTATTATTCTAATTTTATTTCTTGGGTACATTTTTTAATATGACATACCCAAATAACATAAAATGCAGTATATAATTCTCTTTGTTCTTTGTGATGCTGGGAATTAAACTCAGGCTTTGGCTCTACATTCAGCTGTAGAGGGCTGCCTGCTAGCTATTTGTTAAGTATCCAGTTCAGTCATATTAAATACACTCACACATCTTGCCTTTCAGTTTCCTAATCTTCAAAGCTGTTGTCAAGACTTTGTAAATAATTAATGTGAACAGTCACAAAACAGTGATTGCCTGTAACTATACCTAAAGAGAGAACAATTAATCTGACTCTATTTTTTTTCATAAATGATTTCACTTTCTTTAAAATTGGGCTTCTGCATTTTTTCCCCAGTAATCAAATGAGGTAGGGATGGCGGCAGAGATAGTAAACAAATCTAGATAAATTAGGAAGATGAAAACTTACTAATATTAGCACACAAACTACTGGCTGTTCTTAAATATTATTTCCTCAGTATAAGAAAGAGCTGACCATGCAGTGGTTGTTTCTTCTTTCATCTCTTTCCTTCTCTTCTCATCTTGTTTTATTTAGACGGGGTTTCATCTAACCCACGCTGGACCATGGTGGCCTTAAACTCGCTACACAGCCAAAGCTAGTCTTGAATAGCTGATACTCCTGCCTCATCCTCCCAAGTGCAGGGATTATAGACATGTGCCACCAAGTCCAGTTGAAAATTATTTTTCTTTGATAATACTAGGACAACTATAGCTGTTTAGAGAGTGAGACAGAATTATGAACTGTAACTTGACCTAATCCAAGGAGTGGAGGGAGGAAGATTAGCTAGGCCTGAGCTAATAGTCCAGGCCAACACTGGCAATTAATGAGACCCCCGTATCAAAACAAAATGTAAATAGAGGTCTAGGGATATAGCTCAATGGTAAAGTGTCACCACTCTAGAGGCAGTGGTCCTGGGAGAATGGAGCTGATAAATGAGACAGACTAAAATCTCATGCAATAGCCAACTTTATTCAGAACTTCAGACAACTTATATTCTGAGGGTTAAAGATGGTCACATGAGTAAAGTTCTCATGAGTTCAAGCTGTATATAATCAAAATAAGCTGCATGGTTTTTCTATAGAGACATATAAAGGATAGTTTTAATATTTAATTGAATAACAACAACAAGCAATAATGAGTAATTGGAAGTAAAACTCACTCCTGTCTGCTACACCTGGGAGGAACATGAAAACATAATTCCAGAACAATTTTGTTTTGAAGAAAGTGAGGTCACAAAACTCCCATATTATTTATTTGCAACGTTCTCATAAGTATTCAGAATTCTCCTCATACAATTCTATTCCTGGACTGTGTTCCAACATCATTTCCTTTTTTTTTTTTTGAAATGCAGGATATCAAGAGTGGTTTTTTATTTAAGATGTTGCAGATAAATCTAATTGTCATTCGATACATGAGTATCCTGTAAGCAAGCAAATTATGAACATAATGAATAATATTAGAAAAGTGAAAGCATTGTGTGTAGTAAGAATAGGGTTCAAGAGGGAAGAAGTTTATCTAGGAGCCAGTCTGCAAAATATAAACCTAGCAGGCCACCAGAGGACAATCACAGTTCTGCCCCAGGTCACTGGTGCCAGGCAGTTGGGCACCATTATAATTCTTTGAAACAGGATCCTACCCAGTGCCCTGATGGACTGAGTAGACAAGGAGTCTCACATGCAGCACCAGGCAGATGGTCACTATTATAGTGAGAAATTGCATGGTATAGTATGAGAGAGAGAGAGAGAGAGAGAGAGAGAGAGAGAGAGAGAGAGAGAATATCTCATGGCCTGTGGACAGAGGCATATCTGAGGAGGTGAAAGCAATGAGAATCAGGCTGATGTGGGTGGTGTGATTGCCACCCAGGATCATAGTGATGTGTATGCCTGGCCTGCAGCTGAGACCAATGTCTGGGTTCAGGGCCCTGATGCAACCATGGTATGTTTTGATGTCTGTGGCTCCTGATATCACTGAAGGCTGAGAAGAAAGGGTTGTACAGGGTTGGCCCCTCCGTAGGCAGAAGTTTCTGTCCTACCAGCTACTCCCAAATACCTAGCAGCCACTTCTGAAATAATCACTCAGAGGCTTAATATAAATGCTGTGGAATAATCCTCTTGTGTACTGTAAAGATTTGTCACTCTAACTGGTTTAATAAAATGCTCATTGGCCAATAGTGAGGCAGGAAGTATAGGCAGAGTGACCAAACTAAGAATGTTGGGAAGAGGAAGAGAAGAGAGAGGAGTCACAAGCCAGAAGCAGAGGAAGCAAGATGAGAATTCTGTACTGAGAAAAAGTACCAAGGCACATGGCTAAACATAGATAAGAATTATTGGTTAATTTAAGTATAAAAGCTAGTTAGTAATAAGCCTGAGCTACTGGCCAAGCATTTATAATTAATATAAATCTCTGTGTGGTAATTTAGGAAGCAGCTGCTGGGCATTTGGGGATTTCTGATGGGACAGAAACTTCCATTTACATATGGAACCTAAACATTTGGTAAGAATTTCCACACAAAACCTGAGAAAGCTTTAAAAAAATTCTAGGCACACAAGAACAGAGTCAATCATGGCTGCTTGGTATCTGCCTTTTCTCCAGTGGGTTCTGTTTGCTGGTGGCTAGCAAGGGCACAGTTTCTTTAAGAGATGGCTTCCTGACTCAGCGTTAGTGGTAAAAACGAGAAGCTCTTTTAAGAGGCCCTACTATCAAACACTTAAATGGTGTTTATGAACAACATGTGATACACTACTTGGTGGTGGCATGGATCTAGAAACTCCCCACAGTTGAGGCAATACATGTGGCTCCCACCAATAGCTCTGCCATGAAGCTAGACTCTCAGGAAGTTGAGGAATGAGACAGAGGCAGATGCTTTTGTCCTAGCCACATTGATTAGCTCTTTAAAGACTCATGTGGTTAGAAAAAGATAGAGATATGCGGTAAAGACATATTCAAAAAAAAAAGAAGAAGAAGAAAGAAAGAAAAACAAAACAAAACCTCTAAACAGTTCACAGTGTGTTTAAAAATATACATAGGCTTGGGAGAGAAAAGAAAAGGTATAGACAGTCATAAAAAACAAATATATAGTTTTAAAACAATGAAGTTCTTAAGAAAGGAGTAAGGAATATGAAAAAAGCCACATAAAGATGGAAAATACACAGAGAATCTGGATACTGTATGTTATTATGTTGTCTTTCAATTGTTTGACTGCTGAAGAAGTAGCAACAGCTGCTAAGAGACATTTAATTATAAATGTTGCTGGATTAATCCAACCTATTTATTTAAAAAATATCTTGACTCCAAAACTTAAGTCAAAAGATATGACACTTTGGGAGAGAAACATAAAACAAAAATATATCATTGGCTGGCTTGTGTACAATACACAATTTATATTATACAGATATATATGTTACCTTTAGAAGTTTATATATTTTCAGAACAAGGAAACCAGGCACCAATAAAAATGGATGACCCAGATTTTCCATCATTTCAATATACCTCTGTTACAATTTCCTCTGAGTCCTGCATCCAAAACAGCTTCAAGGCTGCTGACTGAGATGGACCAGCCACACAAAATACTCCAGTCAGGACTTGACCATAATTCTAAAATTTTTCAGAATCCTCATAAGATTACCAGCAGCCTCAATCAGCAGGAAGTAGTCTAGAGAACAACACCCAAATTCACAGCATACAGAAAGACTGTCCCACATCATTTCTCCTTTTCTATCTAATTGAAAAGGAAGATTTTCATTTTAACATAGTAAAATTACATATAACAAAACAGTTATCAAGTGAGAATTATGGTTACAATGTCTTTGTATTTGGCAAAATTTAAAGAAAATATTTTGTCATCTATCCTATCTTTGTGAGTCTAAAGCTACATATCTAATTTACCTTTTATCATAACTAAGTAAAACTATAATTGTAACTATATAGTCTTGAACTACATCAAAGACCCCAGAAGGATATAATATTATCTAAGTAAACAGGAAGTGCATTGTAACCAACTTCCAAAATTCTAGAAATGACAGAGACATCTGGATGCCTGGACAGTTACCCAAATTTCCTCTGCAATGTTGAGGCATCCATCATCAGCCTATAGACCTAGAATCTCTGATAGACTTTTTAGTGAAGCAGGAAATTTGAAGGACTATCCTGCCTATTTTGACAAAGTTTGTCAGTTGCTTTCCTCTGTATCTTGCAGAATGTTTGGCACTTTCTTCTGTGAAGCAAGAACCTGAAGGACCTTTCAGCCTTGTTTTGGCAAAGTTCAGTGGTCATTTTCCTATGATTTCTGCATGTCCAGTTTATAAAACATATTGTCAAGCAGTCCAGGCAAGAGAAATTTCTTGCCCAAATGACTATCCCTGCCACATTGAAAGCAAACTCCATAAGGAGTTTCTTCAATACCCATCATCTCTGAAGTGAGTTGATGCCACCAGGAGCAGATCTGTCTCATTTTCATGAAAAACCCTATGTTAACAAAACATTTTTAGTGTCATATTCTATAGATCTTTGAAGTATTTGAAGACCATCTATCTAAAATATATCTCTATATGGTCCTGAAAGCATACCTAACATATCTACAAATTTGATTGTTATAGATGACTAATAATCTATGTTTCTTATTTATACATTGCATTTTTAAATGAACTGCATAATCACAATACCCCAAACAAGAGTAGAAACATATATACAGTGTAACAAAATCAACTTTAAATTTGTATCAATGTACTAAAATCTATGCCGATGCAAAATATCTGAGATTAATAGCTGTCTTTTTATCCTATATTCCACTAAGTGATAACAAACATCCATAACCCATCAAATATCCAAAGACTACCCACACCCTCAACTCTTGGGAATGTGAGCATAGTTTTCTCCATATTGCTTCCTGCTGTCTGTGGGTAAAGGCATCCCCAGGGGTCCCTGAGAAATTTTTGATATAATGACCAAGTCCTGAGTAAGAACAACCTTTGTGGATAGATATCACTTGTCAAGTTTCAAGTGGATCAAATCTGATTAACATTAATTTGGAACAAATCTGTAGTCTCTTGTTTTCTGTGGAAACAAAAGCAAAACTGCTTCTCCAAAGCAATGCATTTTTAAAGTTTCATTTTACAATTATATGTTTTTTTACTTTTATTTTAAAGTTAAGGCATTCTTAAAAGGTCTAGGCTGGTGTATGTCATCAGTCCCTCTTTCAATCCCATGTCTCAGCAGCTGTTGCTTGTCAGCATCAAAACATTCAAAATCAACACAATAACATGCAGGAGCCAGACTCCCTGTGCATTTTCCATCTTTAAGTAGTTTTTTTTCCATTTCTTTGTTTTTTAAGGAGTTCTTTTTCTATCCTTTTCTTTTTTTCTCCCAAGGCTATGTATATTTATAAACACACTGTAACCTGTTTAGAAGTTTTTGGCTTTTTTTTTGTCTGAATTTATCCTTATTGTGTATCTGTAATCCTTTTCTGACCAGGAGAGTTTTTAAACTGCTAAGAGGGTGTGGCTAGGACCAAAGTGGCATCTTTGACTGCTGGCTCCACCCCACTCTGCTTCCCATCATGGCCGAGGTACTAAGAACCATCGTGCTTACCTTCCCAACTCTGGGAAGCAGTATTAAGTAGCATGCAGTTGTGTTCTCAAGTCTGCAGACAGTGGCTGGGAAAAGCTTCTCTGTACTGTGGCCTGTGAGAGACCATGGGAGCCTGTCATGTTGTAGCTGAAGCCTGCCATGGCCAGGGGATGCAGTTCTGTACCATTGCCTGAAATGAGAGACATGAACTATGAAGCTGCTCTTGGCTTCATTTTAGAACCTTCTTTAAGCTCTCTCAGGTTTTACGTGGATGGAGTTGCCAAACTTTGGGCACCATTTGTAAATGGACATTTCTGTCCCACCAGCAATTCCCAAATACCTGGCAGCCACTTACCACATAATTGACTCGGAGGCTTCATATTACTTATAAATGTTTGGCCAATGTCTCAAGCTTATTATGAGCTAGCTCTTACATTTTAAATCAACCCATTTCTATTAATCTATGTGTTACCACATGGCCATGGCATTATCGGTCTCCTAGCATGTTGCTCCTTGGGTGGCTGGCTGACATCTGCTTCAACTCTATCCTTCTTTCTTCCTGTATTCCATTTAGCTTTCCTGACTATCTATATTCTGCCTAGTTATAGGCCAAATCAGCTTTATTTATCAGCTGATGAGAGCAAGACATATTAACAGCATACAGAAAGACTATCCTACATCAGCTAAACATAGATAAGAATTATGGGTTAATTTAAGTATAAGAGCTAGTTAGTAATAAACCTGAGCTATAGGTTAAGCATTTCTAATTAATATAAGTCTCTGGGTAGTAATTTGGGAAGCAGCTGCTGGATATTTCAGAGTTCCTGGTGGGATAAAAACTTCCACCTCTGTTTATATTCCACCCTGTCAGTGGCTAAAACACTAGGGAGAACTGGTCCTGCCCCTCACCTGCTGAAGTACTCAGAAGAAAGGGCCCTACACCTCACCTGGGCATCATAATAGAGCTGACCCTGTTCACAGGTGCAAGAGTGAGCTGGTCTGAGTGTGGGAAAATGGGAGAGCAGGTTGCACCAGCCATGTAGTGAGGGAAAGATGCCTCCCCTTGTCTCTTGCCACCTGCAGCAGATGGGGGACCTGACTCAACCCCTCACCAGCAGCAGCAGTTGGGAGAACAGACATTCCACTTCACCTGGGCAGCACAGTGGAGTTGACTTTGTAGATAGGGGCATGGGTGAGCCAGCCCTGAGGATATGAGAGGGGCATAACTGGTACTGTCTCCTTCACCTGCAGTGTAGTGGTGGGAATGAGGGAAAGGTGTCCCCCACTGTCCTTACCGTGTCCAGCTGGCAAGGGAGCTTTTACCACCTGCAATACTCTGTAAAGTAGACCCTGCACCTGGTCTGGGATGCATAGTGGAGCTGACCCTGGTGATGGGACATAGGTAAGCCCACCCTGAGAATGTGAGCATGGGAGACCTGGCCCTGTCCTTCATCTGCCATATGTAGGCATGGGCTGGGGATAGATGGTCTCCCACCATTAACACCTAAGACAGATGGGAGAGCTAGCCCTGAGGTCACAGGAGAGGGAGAGCTGCCTCTTTCCCCCACCATCTATAACACTCAGGAAAGCAGGCCCTGCACCTTGCCTGGGCAGCAAACTAGAGACAACCCTGTTGGCAGAAGTATGGGTAAGTCAGCCCTAAGGTTGTGAGAGTGGGAGAGCTGTCCCCACAACTAATCTCTAATGAGGTGGTGTGGCCAGGGGAGAGATGCCTCCCATAGCCTTTTCCCCTCAATGCCTCTGATAGATGAGGCAGGAGTAAGATAGCTCTGAGGGTGAGAGAGTGGGATATCTGGCCACACACCCCTCATCTGCCATGTGGTGGTGAGGGTTAAGGAAAAACAACCTCCCTCTTACCCCTGCCATATGTGGTAGATGAGGGAGCTGACCCTCCCCCTTGCCAGCTGTAGCACTAGGGAAAGTGGACCCTGCACCTCACCTAGACAGCATAATAGAGCTGACTCTATTGATGGGGGAGTGGGTGAGCCACCCAGAGAATGTGAACATGGGATACCTGGCCCCTCCCTTCAATTGCAATATGGCAGCATGGGTAGGGGAGAGATACCCTCCCCTTACCCTACAACACCTGAGGTAGGTGGGAGAGCTGACCCTGAGTTCATAAGAGTGGGAGAGCTGCACCTGTCACCCACCAGCCACAACACTCAAAGAGTAGGCCCTGTACCTCACCTGAGCAGCATAATAGAGCCAACCCAATTGGCAGAGGTGTGGGTGAGCCAGCCCCCAAGTTGTGAGCATGAGAGAGCTGTCCCTATTACTCATCTGTCATATGGCAGCATGGGAAGTGAGAGATGCCCTCTCCCACCTACCCCACCCTGCCCATAAATGCCTGAAGCAGGTGGGAGAACTGGCCCAGAGGTTGTAAGAGCAAGAGAGCTGTTCCTGCCCCTTATCAGCTGCAGCACTCAGGAGAATGGCTCCTATGCCATGCCTGGGCAACACAGTAAAACTGACCCTGAAGGTGTAGGTGTAGAAGAATCAACCCTGAGGACACAAAAAAATGGGGGAACTGGTCCTACCACTTGCTCATCACTGCAAGGGGGGACTAGACAGGACAATGCATGAGAGCTCACCTTGTTGGTAAAGACAAGGGAGAGCTGGTGAACTGACCAACCATGCAACTAACCAGGCCCAGAACCAGGGTTATGAGTTGGCCCACCCCAATATCCTTGCCATCTGTGGTCTGTTGGAGCATGTGAAGGCACAAGTCCTGCAGACCCAAAGCTGCAGGATCTCCATGACACAGGACAATGGGATAAAGAAGAGGAGTCCCAATAAGGAGTCAGCATCGATAGTGAAGCAGAAACCAGAAGTCTCAAACAAGACCAATGACTCATTGCAATGAACACTTCCAAATACAGCTTCCAAGATGAAATTGATTTTTCTGTTTTTTTCTTCTCTTAAGTTTTATTTTACTCTATTTGGGGGGGAGGAGGTTGCAAGGGCAGAGAGTGGATATGAAAGGATTGGGAAATAAATGGGATGGAGAGGCATGATGTGAAAGACATAATAAATAAAAATGAAAGTTAAAAAAAAGAATAAGGACCAAAACTATGTCCAGTACTATTGGTTATATTATTATATTGGTCAGAAAAATATAGAAAATAGCTGGAAAAGAGGCCCATATTATTCTGATATCATGTAGAATATATCCCATATTTGCCTTTAATAGGAATACAAATGTTATCATGTCCTATGCAAATAGAAAGTGATTTAAATCCCAAGACAAAATTAAGTGCTGTCTCTTCTCCAGATGAATAAATGAGTCTATTACTGTCCCAAGGTCCAGGTATAAACACAGAGGCATTAGTATAGATAACAGGAGCTGGGTTCATCCAATCTATGAATTGAAGCAAAGGGGGATGTGAAATATAAGACCAATGCACATGTTCAGAGGCATTCACTGCAGATGCACATGTCAAAGGAGCATGATGAACATAAGATCAATACACATGCTCAGAGGCACTCACTGCATATGTACAAGTCAAAGCAGCTAACATCACCAAAAAGAGATTCTCATAGGCTCTTTGTGTTTTATAGAATAACTACTCCCAATGTGCACAGGGCCTTAACTTGGCCCCAAGTGGGCAGATGTGACTTCTGATGATATAGTTGATATCTCCTTTTGCCCATTGTGAATGTTTCAGTGGATTCATATGCAATGACAGATGTATACAGGTTCCCAATTTTCTTCAGCCAAACAACCAGATTTTCAAGTCTTAAATTGTATAAACCATATAGGCCTGTCTAAAGGCAGTTCAGAATGCTCTATAGTAAAATATTTTTGAGCTCTTGACATCATATATAATTTCAGGCAAATTTTAAAAATTAAGAGTAGATAAAGAAAGTGTAAGGATATTCCTTGGTGCTCCACTTTTTATTTTCTAAGTACTGTTTTAATATTCTATGTGCCTTGAGGATTGTAAGTAATGCCTTTAATATAATTACTATTCCATTCCTTACAGAAGTTCTTATTTTTTTTTTTACTACTATAGACTTGTCCATTTTCAGTTTTTATCTAAGTAGGCACTCTTACAACAGTGAAAGTTTATATAAGAGAAGAGCATACTGCAGAAGCATTCTCTGAGGATTGAGGTACAGACCAAAGAAATTTAGAATATGTATCAATGCACATGTGCAGGTATGGCATCTGAGGCACAAGAGAAAAGTGAGTAACACCCCTTTGCCATAATTCATTAGTATTTTAATCTCTGGGAATTAACTCCAGGTACAAGACTATGACAGTGTAAAATAGTACAAACATGACATTCTTGCACAATTGTTCTTGCTTGTCTAAGTGGGATGTGGTATTGTACATGAAGTCTATCAGCATTAACATGTGGATATTGAGTGTTCCTATTCTGGAGAAGTAAAAATAGGGCAAGTTAATGCAAAAACTTGCTTATTTCCTTCTGCAAAACAACCAAAGAGGTTAAAAAGTATGTATGAATATGAGTAATGAACAAAGGATGTATGCAGGCTAAACCAGATGTTATAGTTCCTGTAGTAATGGGAGCATAGCAGGATGAAAAGATGAAATTAAAGTAGTTTCTATTGCTGGAAATAATCCTATAGTATAAGCAGAATCTGAAATGATATTTAAGGGTTTATAAATTAACCATAGTAGATGATTCAAAACAGCCAGTTCTACTGTTGGTCTGAGGTAAAAAAAAAAAAAGTACTAATAGATTGATGAATATCTGGGCCATGAATCTCTCCTATCCATTAGATGAACATCAATAAAATAAGCATTTGCTGTGGAATGGGAGAAGACTGGACAACTTCTGTAATGACAAATTCAGTTTGTATGAGAAAATCCCATAGCTTGTCACATGGATAATGATTTCCAATACTTCCATGGTACTCTGCAAATAAAATTTGAAAATCAGTGGAGTTCTGTAATATTCTTAAAAACTGGTTGTCAGTTAAGGGTAATATAATACAGAAAGGATCAAATCTATATAACTGTTGACATCAGGTCCTCCCCTAATTTACTAATTGAGCAAGAACAGCAAGGCAAGCAGTATTTTATGGCCCTTATGGTTTAAACAAATCAGTTCCAATAGTTTATCCTCTTGTGCTATAATACCTGTAGGAAACTGTTTAAGTAGGGGAAACAAGTAAATTTAAAGACAGTGAAGGATCCACATAATACACAAATGCCACTTTTAGTCTGGATTCAAATGCCTATAGTTCTTTTCTTGCCTCTCTAGAGGACTATTTGAGGATTATCCAACACTGTCTCTTCTTCTAGAGTTTTAAATAGATTGTGTAGCTAGAGTTTCCCTGCCTGGCCCATAGTCAGGACAAATCTCTCTCACCCACCAGTCCCACAGCTGCTCAGACCCAACCAAATAAACACACAGAGACTTATATTGCTTACAAACTGTATGGCCACAGCAGGTTCCTTGTTATCTAGTTCTTATATCTTAAATTAACCCATTTCTATTAATCTATAAGTTGTCACATGGCTTGTGGCTTACTGGTATCTTTACATGCTGCTTGTCATGGCGGCGGCTGGCAGCATCTTCTCTACCTTCCTGTTCTCTCAATTCTTCTCCCTGTTAGTCCCACCTATACTTCCTGCCTGGCTACTGGCCAATCAGTGTTTTATTTATCAATCAGTCTTCCACAGCAAGATTGGTTAGTGCATAATTAGGTATTCCTAAAGTAGGGCTAGAACATTTGTTCAGCATGTGCAAGGGCATGAATTCAGTCTCTAGTACCAAATAATAATAATGTTAACAGTAATAAGAATTGTAAAGAAGCACAACAACTTAGACTATATTTCCAATTCTCTTATTTTTGTTATTGATGTTGTTGTTAAGAATGTCCATTTGAAATCTAGGTGGTTACATGTGATCATAGCTACAGAAATCCCCAAAGCAATTGTAGATGGTTAAATCAGCATAGAAACTTTACAGGAGTATTTTTTTGTCTTTTTGAGTTTGTGGTGTGGTGTGGTGTGGTGTGGTGTGTGTGTGTGTGTGTGTGTGTGTGTGTGTGTGTGTGTGTGTGTGTGCCCACATGTTTTCTTAGCCTCAACTCCTCCAAGATCCTCCACTGCCTATCCAAGTCCATAAAATTTTAAAACAAAGTTATGCACAAATATTAAATAGTGTGTGTGGTCATTGGCCTGATGTAGCCTGTTGTGGTTTGAAAAAAGTGGCACCCATAGGCCCATAAGGAGTGGCACTGTTAGGAGATGTGGCCTTGTTAGAGTAGGGGCATGAGCTTTGAAGTTTCAGAAGCTCAAGCCAGGCCTAGTGGCTCACTCTCTCTTCCTGCTGCCTGAGGATAGATATAGAACTCTTGGCTACCTCCCCAACACCATGTCTACCTGCATGATACCATGTCTTCCTGCCATAATGATAATAGATTAAACCTCTGAACTATAAGCTCCCCCAATAAATGGTTTCCTTTATAGGAGCTATGTGGTCATAGTGTCACTTCACAGCAATAAAACCCTAACTAATACAGAGCTATAGCTTACAACTATAAGAACAATCTATAAGACATCTGGAGTAACATCTAGCATGTGGCCACAGGCAGACATATGTTCTTTTGGGCTTGAAGACTTGATAATGCTGAGAGACTTCTTTATGAGCCTCATATTACCTTGACTATGACCATCAGGGATGTCTGTTCTTCTCCTCTTATTCTCACTATGACATAGGATATGAGTATTTTTAGATGCTGATACCAGATAAACGTATATAAAAATAAATCTGGTTCTTTTTCCACTTCCTGTACAGGATAACATTAGCATATTTTCCATATGAATAGGGACCATCATGTGCCATATGTTCAATACCATATGGTGCTGTGCCTGTTTGAAACCTTTAATATAGCACAAAAGCAAAAAGACTTAGAGTGAAATATTTATGGTGCTTTGTTGCTTAAAGTTTTTGAGCATTACAGTTCTTAAATTAGCTTTCTACTTATATGTCATGGAATGAGCTATAAATAATTTAACTAGGAAAATTAACTGAGCAAGAGCAGCTTTGGGTAAAATAAAAAGTCAATAGCATTTGAGTTTAAAGTAGGCAAGATCTGAGAGGTCTTGAAATTAGAGGACATTTTAGTGTACCCACTACAAAGAAATCAAACTAGGAAACAACATGGCTAACAAAAATGCAGGAAATATTTCCCCTAAAATGGCTCAAAAATTAGATTTGGCAGTAGGGGTGGGGAATGGGTGGATGGGGGGAAGGGGGTTGAAACAGGTTTCCCTAAATAGCCCTTGGTAACACAGAAGTCAATATATAGTGAGAGCTGGCCTTGAACTTGTAGCAATTCTGTCTCTTCTTCCTCAGTGCTAAGATTACATATTTGCCATTATGCTTGGCAAGTATTCATTTCTTTTTTAATCCTGGTTGACCTGATGTGTACCACTGCACCCAGCATTAACTAGACCTCTTAAGCATATGTTCCATATTGTATGTGCCTTCATGACCTCAAGAAATACCAATTGAGGACCTTTTCTTATTTTATGTATATATGTGGTATATGTGCTTATATATTTATGCACGTGTGTGAATGTGCACACTGGTGCCAGAAGTAGAGGTCTGATATCTTCTTCACTTCTTCACCCTATTTTTTAACTATGCTTTTATTAGGCAAACATACTTGGTTACTAATATATAAATTTACTTTTTTATAAAACATTTTTTTCATTGGTTCTTCGGGAATTTCACATCATGTACCCAATCCCACTAATTTCCAAGTCCTTCCATATCCACCCTCCACCCTTGTACCTCCCTGCAAAAAGAAAATAAGAAAAAAAAACTGTCTCACTATCTCCTCTGGGCAATGTCCTGCTCCTCTATCAATCACTGCCTTTTCTCATAACAGTCACAGCTGTGGCATGTCCAGTTCCGCTGTGCATGTACCAGTCTGCTCCTCTGTCTTTCCCACCTCTGCATCACATATTCATTCATCATAGTAACATTGGAAGCTGCTCTCCACCCTATTTTTTGAGACATTGACCTCTCACCAGACCTGTTACTTGCTGATTTAACTAGACTAGCTGACTAGGATCCCTAGTCCTAGGATCTGAACTGATATTCTCATGTCTACATGGTAATCACTCTACCAACTGAGCCATCTCCATAGCCCATTTTATTTTCTGACACAAAGTCTCCTGTTTTCTAGGCTGGCTTTGAACTTGATATAGGCGTGAAGATGATTTGGAGCTCCTGATCCCCTGCCTCCACCTTCTGAGTGCTAGGATTAAGGGCATGTGTCACCAATCTGGTTTATATGGTACTGAAGAAGGAACCCAGGTTATCCTGTACTGCATGCCAGGCAAGCACTCTACCAAACTTAGCTACATCTTCAACCTTATTGAGGTTCTTCTATCAGTCACTATGCTGGTTCCTAGAGAAGTAAGAAATGACAGATGAATGCTTGACCTCAAGGAGTTTACAATCTAGTGGGGGAAGGAAGACAATATGTTTTTAAACAATTATAATTAGAATGTTATAAGTAGAATCAAGTACTCCTAATAAGAGAGTAAACCATTCTAGTTTACTTTCTGTTGCTGTGTTAAAATACCCTTACCACAAGTAACTTAAAGAAGAAAGGGTTTACTCACCTTATAAATCCACCTCACAGTCCTTCACTTAGGAAAGTTAAGGCAGAACTTCAAGGTGGGTCTGCTTGCTATTCCACAGAGTAGTACCTCTGACCATTAGAGTCAAGAAGTACAGCAAGAATCATGGAGGATGATACTTTCTAGCTGGCTCAGGGATCAGCTTATGCTTGGCTAGATTTTGTTATTTATTTATTTATTATTATTATTATTATTATTTATTTATTTATTATTTATCTCTTTGTTTATATTTTCTTTTTTATCTAATATTTTTATTTTTTAATTAACTTAATTTCACATATCAGCCACAGATTCCCCTGTTTTCCCTCCTCCCAACCCCAGCACCCCTCCAATCCACCCCCCATTCCCACCTCCTCCAAGGCAAGGTCTCCCCTGGGGAGTCAACCCAGACTGGTAGACTCAGCTGAAAAGGTCCAGTCTTCTCCTCCCTACACCAAGGCTGAGCAAAGTGTCTCAGCATAGGCCCCAGGCTCCAAAAACCCAGCTCATGCACTAAGGACAGGTCCTGGTCCCACTGCCTGGGGGCCTCCCAAACAGTTCAAGCTAATCAACTGTCTCACTTATCCAGAAGGCCTGATCCAGTTCCATGGGGGCTTCTCAGTCATTGGTTCACAGTTCATGCGTTTCTACTAGTTTGGCTATTTGTCCTTGTGCTTTTTCCAATCATGGTATCAATATCTCTCGCTCATACAATCCTTCCTCTCCCTTGCTGATTGGACTCCCGGAGCTCCACCTGGGGCTTGACTGTGGATGTCTGTATCTGCTTCCATCAGACACTGGATGAGAGTCCTATCACAACAGCCAGGGAGTTCAGCCATCTGATCACCAGAGCAGGTCAGCTCAGGTACTCTCTCAACCATTGCCAGTAGTCTACAGTGGAGGTATCTTTGTGGATTTCTGGGGACCTCTCTAGCACTTTGCTTCTTCCTATTCCCCTGGGGTCTACATTCATCACGGTGTCTCCCTCCTTGTTCTCCAACTCTGCTTCTGATCCAGCTGGGATCTCCCACTCCCCTAAGCTTTCTTTCCCCCAACCCTTGCCCTCCATTACCACCCCCCCAAGCACACACCCCAGTTTGTTCATGTAGATCTCATCCATTTCTCTGTCATTGGGTAATCCCTGTGTCTTTCTTAGGGTCCTGTTTTCTAGGTAGCCTCCCTGGAGTTGTGAGTAGCAGTCTAGTCATCTTTGGTTTACATCTAGTATCCCCCTATATGTGAGTCTTTCTGAGTCTGGGTTACCTCACTCAGGATGATTTTTTCTAGTTCCATTCATTTACCTGCACACCTCATGATGTCATTGTTTTTCTCTGCTGAGTAGTACTCCATTGTGCATATGTACCACATTTTATTTATCCATTCTTCAGTTGAGGGGCATCTAGGTTGTTTCCAGGTTCTGGCTACTACAAATAATGATGCTATGAACATAGTTGAACATGTGTCCTTGTGGTATGATTGAGCATTCCTTGGGTATATGACCAACAGTGGTATAGCTGGGTCTTGAAGGAGATTGAGTGCCAATTTTCTAAGAAAGTACCATACTGATTTCCAGAGTAGTTGTACAAGTTTGCATTCCCACCAACATTGGAGGAGTGTTCCCTTTGCTCCACATCCTCTCCAGCATAAGCTGTCTTCAGTGTTTATTATTTTAGTCATTTTGACAGGTGTAAGATGATATCTCAGAGTCATTGTGATTTGCATTTCCCTGATGATTAAGGATGTTGAACAATTCCTTAAATGTCTTTCAGCCATTTGAGTTTCTGCTGCTGAGAATTCTCTGTTTAACTCTATAACCCATTTTTTCATTGGACTGTTGGGTATTTTGATGTCTAATTTCTTGAGTTCTTTATATATTCTGGATATCAGCCCTCTGTCAGATGTGGGGTTGGTGAAGACCTTTTCCCTTTCTGTAAGCTGTCGCTTTGTCTTGTTGACCATGTCCTTTGCCCTACAAAAGTTTCTCAGTTTCAAGAGGTCCCATTTATGAACTGTTTCTCTCAGTGTCTGTGCTATTAGTATTATATTTAGGAAGTAATCTCCAGTGCCAATGCGCTCAAGACTACTTCCTACTTTCTCCTTTATCAGGTTCAAAGTAACTGGATTTATGTTGAGGTCTTTGATCCACTTGGACTTAAGTTTTGTGCATGGTGATAGATATGGATCTATTCTCATTCTTCTACATGTTGACATCCAGTTATGCCAACACCACTTGTTGAAGATGCTTTCTTTTCTCCTTTGTACAGTTTTGGCTTCTTTGTCAAAGATCATATGCTCATAGGTGTGCAGATTAATGTCAGGGTCTTTAGAAGTCTACCAGATCTTCAAAGAAGAGTTAATACCAATACTCTTTAAATTGTTCCACACAATAGAAACAGAAGGAACATTACCAAACTCCTTCTATGAGGCTACAATTACCCTGATTCCTAAACCAAACAAAGATGCAACAAACAAAGAGAACTGCAGACCAATCTCCCTCATGAACATTGATGCAAAAATACTTAATAAAATGCTGGCAAACAGACTCTAAGAACACATCAAAACAATTATCCACCATGATTAAGTAGGCTTCATCCCAGGAATGCAAGGGTGGTTCAACATACAAAAGTCTGTCAATGTAATACACCATATAAACAAACTCAAAGAAAAAAACCACATGATCATCTCACTAGATTCAGAAAAGGCATTTGACAAAATCCAACACCCCTTCATGATAAAGGTCTTGGAGCAATCAGGAATACAGGGAACATACCTAAACATAATAAAGGCAATTTGCAGCAAGCCAACAGTCAACATCAAATTAAATGGAGAGAAACAAAGTGATTCCACCAAAATCAGGAACAAGGCAAGGCTGTCTACTCTCCCCATACTTATTCAATATAGTTCTAGCCAGAGCAATAAGACAACATAAGGAGATTAAGGGGATACAAATTGTAAAGGAAGAAGTCAAGCTTTCCCTATTTGCAGATGACATGATAGTACACTGAGTGACCCCAAAAATTCAACCAAGGAACTGATACAGCTTATAAACACCTTCAGCAACATAGCAGGATACAAGATCAACTCAAAAAAATCAGTAGCCCTCCTATATACAATTGACAAACAGGTTGAGAAGGAAATCAGAGATACATCACCCTTTACAATAGCCACAAATGATATAAAATACCTTGGGGTAACTCTTACTAAGCAAGTGAAGGACCTATATGACAAGAACTTTAAGTCCCTGAAAAAAGAAATTGAAGAAGATGTCAGTAAATGGAAAGATCTCCCATGCTCATGGATAGGCAGGATTAACATAGTAAAGATGGCAATCTTACCAAAAGCAATCTACAGATTCAATGCAATCCCCATCAAAATATCAACACAATTCTTCACAGACCTGGAAATAATAATACTCAACTTCATATGGAAAAACAAAAAACCCAGGATAGCCAAAAGAATCCTGTACAATAAAATAACCTCTGGAGGCATCATGATCCCTGACCTCAAGCTGTACTATAGAGCTACAGTAATAAAAACAGCTTGGTACTGGCATAAAAACCAACATGTGGACCAATGGAATTGAATTAAAGACCCTGACATTAATCTGCACATCTATGAACATATAACTTTTAACAAAGAAGCCAAAAGTGTACAATGGAAAAAAGAAAGCATCTTCAAATGGTGCTGGCATGACTAGATGTCAACGTGTAGAAGACTGCAAATAGATCCATACCTGTCCCTGTGCACAAAGCTTAAATCCAAGTAGATCAAAGACCTCAACATAAATCCAGTTACTCTGAACTTGATAGAAGAGAAAGTAGGAAGTAGTCTTGAATACATTGGCAGAGGAGATCACTTCCTAAATATAACACCAGTAGCACAGACATTGAGAGAAACAATCAATCATTGGGACCTCTTGAAACTGAGAAGCTTTTGCAGAGCAAAGGACATGGTCAACAAGACAAAGCGACAGCCTACAGAATGGGAAAAGATCTTCACCAACCCCACATCTGACAGAGGGCTGATATCCAGAATATATAAAGAACTCAAGAAATTAGACATCAAAACGCTCAACAGTCCAATTAAGAAATGGGCTATAGAACTAAACAGAGAATTCTCAACAGAGGAAGCTCAAATGCCTGAAAGACATTTAAGGAATTGCTCAACATCCCTAATCATCAGGGAAATGCAAATCAAAATACAAATAAGATACCACCTTATACCCATCAGAATGGCTAAGATCAAAAACACTGAAGACAGCTTATGCTGGAGAGGATGTGGAGCAAGGAGTACTCTCCTCCACTGCTGGTGGGAATGCAAGCTTGTACATCCACTTTGGAAATAAATACGGTGCTTACTTAGAAAATTGGGAATCAATCTCCCTCAAGACCAAGCTATACCACTCTTGGGCATATATCCAAGAAATGCTCAATCATACCACAAGGGCACTTGCTCATCTATGTTCATAGCAGCATTGTTTGTAATAGCCAGAACCTGGAAACAACCTAGATGCCCCTCAACTGAAGAATGGATAAATAAAATGTGGTACATATGCACAATGGAATACTACTCAGCAGAGAAAAACAATGACATCATGAGGTTTGCAGGCAAATGGATGGATCTAGAAAAAATCATTCTGAGTGAGGTAACCCAGACTCAGAAAGACAAACATGGTATGTACTCACATATAGGGGGATACTAGATGTAAACCAAAGATGACTAGACTGCTACTCACAACTCCAGGGAGGCTACCTAGAAAACAGGACCCTAAGAAAGACACAGAGATCACCCAATTACAGAGAAATAGATGAGATCTACATGAGAAACCTGGATGTGAGCGGGAGAGGGGGGGTAATGAAGGGCAAGGTTTCTAGGGAAAGAGAGCTTAGGGGAGCAGAAGATCCCAGCTGGATCAAGAACAGAGAGAGAGAACAAGAAATAAGAGACCATGATAAATGAAAACCACATGGGAATAGGAAGAAGTAAAGTGCTAGAGAGGTCCCCAGAAATCCAGAAAGATACCTCCACAATAGACTACTGGCAATGGTCGAGAGAAAGCCCGAACTGACCTACTTTGGTTATAGGATGGCCAAACACCCTAACTGTCATGCTAGAAATCTCATCCAATGACTGAGGGAAGCAGATGCAGAGATCCAGGGCCAGGCCTCAGGTGGAGCTCCAGGAGTCCAATTGGCAAGAAAGAAGAGGGATTGTATGAGCAAGAATTTTGAGACCAAAATTGGAAAAAGCCGCAGGGACAAATAGCCAAACTAATGGAAACACATGAACTATGAACCAATAGCTGAGGAGGCCCCAACTGGATCAGGCCCTCTGGATAAGTGAGACAATTGATTAGCTTGATCGGTTTGGGAAGCACCCAGGCAGTGGGACCAGGACCTGTCCTTGGTGCATGAGCTGGCTGTTTGGAACCTGGGACTTATGCAAGGGACACTTTGCTTAGCCTGGGAGGAGGGGACTGGACCTGCCTGGACTGAATCTACCAGGTTGAGCTGAATCCCCAGGGGAGTCTCTGCCCTGGAGGAGATGGGAATGGGGGGGTGGGCTGGTGGGAAGGCGGGGGTAGGGGGTGGGAGGTGAGAGGACAGGGGAATCCGTGGTTGATATGTAAAATGAAATTAAATTATAAAATAAATTATAACAAAAACAAACAAACAAAAAAACCCAATAAAATATTTGAGCAACCTTCCAAGGGGGGAAAAAAAGAAAAGAAATTGTCCTGAGCAGTTTGTAGTCCAAAGCCAATCTTTGGGTAGTTTTTGTTAGCTTAGTAGTATTATTATCATCCTGATGGAATCATTGTTATGGGGCCCCATCTTTTTTTTTGGAGACTTTAAATGTTGCTGTTAGATATGGTCATGACTCCCTTCAGAAAATTGATAGAGACTCAAACATGAAAACATGTACAGGCAGCTAGATGAAGCCTTTCTAGAATTAGTACTCTATATGACCATTAATATCATGACAAAAGTTTAAAATACACACACACACACACACACACACACACACACACACACACACACACACACACATATATCCTATAAATCTTGATATAAAATTCATACCTTAAGAAAACTTTTAAAGAGTCAAAATAGAACCAAACAATTATGAGATTAGTGGCAATAAAATAGTCCCTTGATTTTGGTTTTTCTTCTGTTCCATATCACGTGGATCTTCTGACATGATACAGAGATTTTGGATTTTATTTTAACAAGCTTGCTTGGGTTTAGAGAAGGAGAGAGCCATGCTCCAACTCCAATTAATTTTATTTAATTTTTATTGAACTGGGACTTCATAAAGAACATTTGTGCTAAGTGTCTATAGAGAAGAGCAGAAACAAACATTTAGGAAGACTTATGAAATTCTACATGTGATATACCAGTAGGCCAATTTGCTCTTTTTCTTGGGACATTTTTTTCTGGATGATTTGTTCTTTTTCTTCAGATGTCTCATTTGTCTAGTGTTCTCCAGATTTCTTAGTCTTTATTCTCCTGAAAGATAAAAACCCAAACCCTTCACCAACTCTAACTTTGGGGAGGTTACCTTTTCAGGTTATATCTGGTTAAATGAAAAACATTTGTTAGTGGTATAAGTACTTTAAATTGAATTGTCATGCTGGTTGATGAACTATCACTTCTTCTAATTAAGAGGTCTTTCTTATTCAAATCAAACCTTTATCAATTTTGATGGTATCCATAGATTTTCTTCTCCTGTAGAAACAGAAGCAAAACCTCATCCCCAGCATAATACATATCCTGGTTTCCATTCTGAGGTCAGAAAATCTTTAAAGTATATAGGCTGATTTAATTCTGTAGTTTTTTTTTTCTGTTATCCAATGTCTCTCCACAGCTGTTGTTCCTTTCTCATTAGCACTGAAAAAATTCAAAGTTAATAGAGCATTATGTAATCTATTTCTGGGGATTTTTGTTACCCCTTTCTATTTATTTAGCACATGCTATAGAATTTGATTTGATCTTTCTATGACTACTTGGCCTGTAGAACTGTGTGATATACCTCTAATATGCATTATATTGTAATAAGCAAAAAAACTGTTTAATTTTACCAGAGTCATATGCTAGAGCATTGTCAGTTTTAATTTGTACAGGTGTACCCATAACAGCCATACTTCTAGCAAATGTGTGATTACAGAATCAGCCTTTTCAGAACTCAGAGCAATTGCCCATTGAAATATCAATGGTGTGGTGTACATATTTCAATTTTCCAAATTCTGCAAAATGAAACACATCCACTTGCCAGATTTCATTCCTCTGAATACCCTTTGGTTTACACCCTGCTGGTAGTGCATTTTGGTTGTAAAAAGAACAAGTAGGACATTTCCTTATAATTTCCTTGGCTTGTTGCCATGTTATGGAAAAATCCTTTTTTAAAACTTTACTGTTGACATGATGTTTTTTATGAAATTCTGAGGCCTCCAGCACATTACCTATCAATAGTTTATCAGTCTCATCATTATCTTGTGCTAGAGGTCCTGGTAGACCCATATGGGATCAGATGTGAGTTATATATAAGGGATGATTCCTATTCCTGATTATATCTTGTAACCAAATAAATAACAAAGTTAATTCTGACTCATCAGGGATAAATTCTGCTATTTCAATATGTAAGACCACTTCTTTGGCATACTGAGAGTCAGTAACTATGTTGAGAGGTTCTGAAAAATCCATTAATACCATCAGAATAGTTAAAATTTTTGAACCAAATTATAAGAACTTTGAACCATTTTACTAAAATTTTCTGATTTGTAACCTGCCTTTCCTCTGCAATAGTTGTCCTATCACCTTGAGCAGTATGGTTTATTTACAATAGGCTTTAGGCTATTTAATTGCTCTGGGAAGAAGTTTCTTCTACAATGGCAGAAAGGACTGAAATGAATTTGCCATGGGGACCTGCAAGAGGTCAAGGAGTTTCCCAATGGCAAAGGAAAAGGATTACCTTGTCTGTCCCTTGTTGATCTACATTTGTTAGTTCAATATTTGCAAAATTCAGAAGGGAGGAGCATTCTGTTGACTTTGTTCCTTGAAGAAACATTGTTTCTAGGAATGCCCTCTTCAGAGTCCCTTTTTAGATGACCTCATTTACTGCAATTAAAGCATCTGATATTTTTTTCAGACCTCTGGAAATCACCTCTCCTATCCAAGTATCATCATGGTCATGAGATTCAATATTAATTGTATCTTTGATCCATTCCTCCAAGGATGCTGATCTCCCCTTTAATGGCCTAATTACCCTTTTGCATTGTACATTGGCATTTTCTAAATTCATAGATTCAATTAGTATCTGTGTAGGTTCTGAATTTGGTATCGTTTTATTTACTGCTGAAGACAGCCTTTATAAGTAACCACTGAAGGTTTCTTTTGTGACCTGTATAACTTTTGTAAATGATTCAGTTTTCTTTCCTACTTCTTCAATTCTGTCCCAAGCATTCAGGGTTGCCATTCAGCATAAAATTAGGGTGTGGTCATCATATAAAGATTGTCTTTGTGTATCAGCACAATCGCCTTCTCCAAGAAGTTGATATTGGGATATTTTCATACCTCTAGTCCTACATCGTTGTTCTATAGTCTTAGCATCTGCTTTCCACCAGGTTCTCCATTGTAACTTTGGACTAGCCTCTATTACTGCTTTAACAAAATATTTCCAGTCTTGAGGGATAATTCTATTACAAGTTGACCATGAATTTAACATCTGCTTTACAAATGGAGAATGCATACCATATATGAATATAGCTTATTTAAATCTCCTCAAATCTAACATTTCCACAGGAGTCCAGTTAGCTCATACACAGCCTTGAACATTTGGCAGTTTCTGTAAGATTACTGGAGAGATTAAGTTTGGTTGAAAACAGGCTGTTTCTCTGAAACCATATAATTCATGCTGAGATAGGTTCACCTTTAAATTCCTCTGTTTGGGTCTGAATATCTCTATAATCTTTTACACAAGTTTTTGTAAAACTTTTACCATGGCACTTAAATTAAACAACCTTTTCAATGCTAAAATAAAAATGATCAAACAAATAATATTCATGATTGACATTATGTAAATCCCATTAACATTAATTATCCCACCATTTAGTTGTTAATGATGTCAAAACTTGAGGGAAAATATTTGGAAATGATAACTCTGTTCTGTCATAGTTTATTAATGATGACTAAAAGATGAGCTGTAGAGAGGATGCAACAGAAAAATCCAAGACTTGCTCAGAAATCTTGGGGAAAAAAGGAAAACCTAGTTGGTGGGGTGGTGACTCCAGCAGGAGCCCCCACGTGCAGCTCTGGCCTGTGCCAGTGGCTGCAAAGCTATAGGTAAGTGGCTTTTTTATGATACTTTGCCCCAAAAGTTGGACACTAGATGAAATGCGATCCCAATTAATCTTATCAATAAAAACATGAGTTTTTTTTTTTTTATTGAGAAATCAGGGTAAAAGCTGAAAGATCAGAGAAGAAGAGGATCATTCACCAGTGACTTCTTACATCTCCAAATCCTCTGACCAAAAAAGCTAAAATTCTGTCTCTGCCCTGACGTATCACTTCCTGTCTCCTGTCTGTACAGACCTCCAGACCTCTATGGTTAATTTGGTGGCAAGCTTTATTTGTCAGAACATAAACAAAATATCACACAACAGTTACCCAACAGTTACTCAACAACAGGACCTGTTAACCTGTTACTGTTAAAAGCATACATAAGTGTTAGTCTTTGTCCAAAACACAGAATGGAGTTAGCTTGCTCATGGTGTCTCTACTAAGGGCTATACAGAAAAGAATTGACAGGCTAAAGCCACAGCAAACCCCATGAAGTTTACATGTTATCTGCTTTGCCCATTCTGCTGGTACTTTCAGGACCACAAACTTTTCTAAGTTCAATTCCATCTTATTGGTGATTTGGAAAAAGTCTAATTCCCATTACTACTAACCTAGAACGTCAGATTGAGACAAGTCCCAGTGGGTTGGTACATTCAAGAGAAGTCAAATCTTAGTTTATTGAGAACAGCTGTTGTTGGAGTAATCAGGAATATACAGAAAATATAAAAGAATAGTGACTCAGAGAATCAAAAAATCCCAAACATGAAGTGTGGAGAACAACTGTCTCTATAAACATGTGACAAGATACTGACCTGACACCAAGAAGCTGGCACCAGCCTTCATTTTCCTAGAATCTTCTGGGTGACTCTAGCCTGTGCCACTGCAAAGGCACAGTCTTGAAATTATATTCTCATGGATTCCCAGATGTTGGGGCAGAAATATCTTTAAAATAGAACTTAAATTCTACCCTCTAGGAAAAAAGCAGACTGGATGAACAAGTATTTCCTATTCTCAAAATACAAGGAAGGTTTCTATGCTTGCATATGTCAGAGACTAGAGAATGTGGCCTAGTCAGGGCCATCTTCCCAAGGAGTACTTGTAGACCTTAGTATCCAGTCTATTTCTTACTTTCAAATAACACAGAACTGATTTTTCTCTTATGGCACACTGACAGTATAATTAAGAGTCTTCTTCATTGAAGAAAAGTCTAATTGCTCTCTGTGGTGGTATTATGTTCCCCAAAATATTGTGCATGCTAATAAACTTATCTGGGGACAGAGAAGAGAACAGCCACAATATTAAACATAGAGGATAGGCAGTGGTAGCACACGCCTTTAATCCTAGCATTCCAGAGGCAGAAATCTGTAGCTAAAGTTTTCCTGCCTGGCCCACAGTCAGGACAAATCTCTCTCACCTGCCAGTCCCACAGCCGCTCAGACCCAACCAAGTAAACACAGAGACTTATATTGCTTACAAACTGTATGGCCATGGCAGGCTTCTTGCTAACTATTCTTACAGCTTAAATTAATCCATTTCTATAAATCTATACTTTGCCACGTGGCTCGTGGCTTACCGGCATCTTCACATGCTGTTTCGCATTGTGGGGGCTGGCAGTGTCTCTCTCTGCCTTCCTGTTCTTTCTTTTCTCCTCTCTGTTAGTCCCGCCTATACTTCCTGCCTAGCCACTGGCCAATCAGTGTTTTATTTATTGACCAATCAGAGCAACACATTTGCCATACAGAATATCCCACAGCACTTCCCCCCCCCCTTTTATTTTCAAAAAGGAAGGTTTTAACCTTAACAAAGTAAAATTACATATAATTTGGGAATTTGGGCGTAGCTTCTCTTACTACTTCCTGCTGGAGGGGGGTGCTGTATCTTATGGGGACACAAAGAAAATTTTAGGATTATGGAATAGTCCATGAGGCTGTATCGTCTGAGCCAGTTGCCTTCAAACCATTCTGGATGTTGGATCATCTGGGCCATGGTGTCATTGGAGACCTTTCAGGGATCTTGGCTGGTCAAACCTGATGTATCTTAATCTGGAACAAATCCATGGCCTCTGACTTTCTGTGGGAACAAAAGTAGAGTCTCTTTTCCAAAGCAACACATCCTTACATCCAAATTTTGAAGTCAAGGTATCTTTAAAATATACATATTGGTTTAACTCAATATCTTTTACGATCAAATGTTTTTCTGCAGTTAAAAATCCTAAAGACAGCACAATCCAGATTCTCTGTGTAATATTCATCTTTACGTGGCTTATTTTTTATATTAATTTTACTGTCTCTTTAAAGACTTTATTTTTTAAAACTATGTATTTGTTTATATAACTGTATATATCACCTTTTTTGTCTCTTTCAAGCCTACGTATGTTTTACACACATTGTAAACTATTACATCTGAATTTGTCTTATTGTGAATCTATTGCTTTAAACTGCAGCATTTGTAAGACTGAAATGGTGCTATGGCTGCTGGCTCTGCCCACCTCAGCTTCCCAACATGGCAGAGGTACATTTACCACCAGCTCTGGGAGCTATCGTGGGTCTATGCTTTTATCCAAGCAGTGTGTAGCCCAGAAACCTCTTTATTTTTGTTGTTTTGTACTAGCAAAGGCTAAATCCACCACTTGCAGAGGCCTCATTCCTGCCATAAGGCAGGCTGAGCGCGCATGCTAGGAACCCACCAGTAGCACAAACTGGCAGCTGCTGCTCATTTGACAGAGACAATTAGGAAGCTGTTTTTACCTCCATTTTAGAATCTTTTCTCAGGTTTTAGGTGGAAACTCTTGCCAACATGTTGGGCGCCATTTGTAGCTAGAGTTTTCCTGCCTGGCCCACAGTCAGGACAAATCTCTCTCACCTGTCAGTCCCACAGCCGCTCAGACCCAACCAAGTAAACACAGAGACTTATATTGCTTACAAACTGTATGGCCGTGGCAGGCTTCTTGCTAACTATTCTTACAGCTTAAATTAATCCATTTCTATAAATCTATACCTTGCCACGTGGCTCGTGGCTTACCGGCATCTTCACATGCTGTTTCGCATTGTGGGGGCTTGCAGTGTCTCTCTCTGCCTTCCTGTTCTTTCTTTTCTCCTCTCTGTTAGTCCCGCCTATACTTCCTGCCTAGCCACTGGCCAATCAGTGTTTTATTTATTGACCAATCAGAGCAACACATTTGCCATACAGAACCTGCCACAGCAGAAATCCCTCTGGATCTCTGTGAGTTCAAGGCCACATTGGAAACAGCCAGGCATGGTGACACACACCTTTAATCCCAAGAAGTGAGCCTTTAATCCCAGGGAGTGATGGTAGAAGGCAGAAAGATATATAAGGCCTGAAATCCAGAAACTAGAAGCATTTGGCTGGTTAAGCTTTCAGGCTTCTAGCAGCAGTTCAGCTGAGATTCATTCTGGATGGGGACTCAGAGGCTTCCAGTCTGAGGAAACAGGACCAGATGAGGAATTGGCAAGGTGAGGTAGCTGTGGCTTGTTCTACTTCTCTGATCTTCTAGCATTCACCCTAATACCTGGCTCCAGGTTTGTTTTTATTAATAAGACCTTCTAAGATTCCTGCTACAGCTCTCAACCATCTTATAGTATTACTCACTAGGAAATGAATATTCTGTGTGAGTCAACAAACAGCCCCACTTTGCTGAGGAGTGGTAAGAACATTCTTGTCTTACTCTGCCCTCTTCCTGCCATCCATGTCCAACTACAGCAAGAAAGGGCCTTGGAGACTGGATGCTTTGCGAATTTCCCCACTGGGGAAACAGAAATGTTGAATCCAGAGTAGATTATGCTACAGAATTTATATTAGTTTTCTTTAAAGTGATAATAAATTCAGATATTTCTTGAGAAGTGAGATGCTCTAGAGCAGTTGTTTTCAACCTTTTTAATGCTGTGACCCTTTAATAGTTTCTCATGTTGTGATGATCCCCAACCACAAATCTATTTCATTGCTACTTCATAACTGTAATTTTGCTACTGTTATGAATCATAATGTAAATATCTGATATGCAGGATATCTGATATGTGACCCCTGTGAAAGGATTGCTCAACCCCCAAAAGATCAAGGCCCTTATGTTAAGAGCTGCTGCCCTGGAGTGATGCAGATTTAATAATTAAGACAGCTCCTGGTATCATCTTATTATGAATGTGTAGCAAATAACTAGTTCTTATTTATCTTGACTTCCCAGTGTTTAGCTCAATTACTAAATAGAGTTGGTAAGCTACTAAAAATGGTTCATGGACTGTGAATAACAACAGTAAATTGATTTAATCCAGGATCTTCATTTATTAGCAATAGATTTAATGTTAACTTATGTGTAATTGAGCTTATTAGTATTTTCCAAACTAAGGATTTTATTCTATTAAAAATATTTCTTCAGTCAAGTGTGGTAGCACATGTCTTTAATCCCAGCACTTGGAAGGCAGAGGCAAGAGGATCTCTGTGAGTTTGAGGTCAGCCTGGTGTGCAAAACAAGTTCCAGGATAGCCAGGGCTGTTACACAGAGAAACCCTCTCTCAGGGAAAAAAAGAAATAAAAGAAGGAAAGGAGGGAGGGAGGGAGGGAGGGAGGGAGGGAGGAAGGAAGGAAGAAAAGAAGGTAGGAATAAAGGAAGGAAGGAAGGAAGGAAGGAAAAAATATTTCTTCAATGTAGTCATAAAATCACCTACCAATTCAGCATGCCCATTATTATAACTATAACACTTTGTACATCCCTGTATCATGACTAATATCTTGAATAGCACCTCATAATGAGAAAAGGCCAGGAATCAATAAATTATATCTAAAGATGTGTGGCTGTAATCCCAGCACTTGGGAAGCTAGGTCAGGAAATTGTGTGTCCAAGCCAGTTTAGAATACATAGCAAAAGCCTGTCTTAAAACAAAACAAAACAAAAACAAACAAAGAAGCTTTTTAGGAGTTGGATAGATGGCCCAGCAGTTAAGAGCATTTATTGTTCTTTCAGCAGTCCTGAGTTTGGTTCTAGTACCCACATCAGGCAGTTCAAAATTGCCTTGTCTCCAGTTCCAGGGGATCCCAAATCTTCTGACCATGTACATGCATAAACTCACACAGACACACATGCATACATATAAAAAAATTCTCTGACACCCCAAGCCTACCTACTTTTTTCCTTCCTTCCTTCCTTCCTTCCTTCCTTCCTTCTTTCTTTCTCTCTTCTCTCTCTCTCTCACATGCTCTCTTCTTTCTTTCTTTCTTTCTTTCTTTCTTTCTCTCTCTCTCTCTCTCTCTTTCTCTCTCTCTCTCTCTCTTTCTTTCTTTCTTTCTTTCTTTCTTTCTTTCTTTCTTTCTTTCTTTCTTTGTGTGTTAAGTCAAATGAGAACTTGCAGGGGTCAGTTATTTCCTTCCATTATATGGGTCCTGGGGACCAAACTGAGGTCATCATGCTTGGTAGCAAGCATCTTTACTCACTGAATCACCTTTTCAGCCCTCTCTGTAGATTCTTATGTCTTTTCTCTTTGAAATACTGGGTCCCAAACCCAAGCCCTTGTATAACCCCAGCCCACTCTTGTTTTAAATGGCCCCAAGTAGCCCTAAGTAGATCCATTTCCAATTCTAGATCTTCTATTGCATTTTTTACCCCAGAGCCATCAGTGGGAGGCTAGTTAGTATGAGAAAGGATGAGTCTAAATTAGAAAAGTAACTAGGCAGCAGGAGAATGATGGTGAATTGAAAAGTTAATGGGGACATAGAATTCCACAGAATTTAGTAGCTATATAAGGTGAGGGAATAGAGGGGATGAAGGATAACCCAAGTTTTCCAGCACAATTTTTTGAAGAGTGAAGGAAGAAGAGCAGGTTTAAGGGAAAAGAAAATTTCAGTTTAATTTAGACATTAATGAACTTTGGTGTTGAATGACAATGCAGCACCACTGTTTTTTGGACACCTGTAAGTACATGGAATGTGAAAGAACTACATCCCAGTGTAGCAGGTCCCAGTCAACAGGAAAGGGTGAAATTTCTATTTCACTGAAAGAAGCAAAAGAATATGTTTGACTCCTAGTTAATCCATAAGAGCATCTCTTTCTTCCATGTTCTAGTAACATAGGACAATATACCCTAGACTTGGCTATGGTGACTAGGAACCAGGAATCCATGGGGATAAAGATTAGAGCCACCTCTACCAGCAAAGTACTGAAGATAAGAAGGATCTAGAGTTGGTAGTAAAGAAGTGAAACACATCTTTTAGAATAGCTGCAAAGGCAAGAACTGTGATTTGGTCATGGTTATGGGTCTGGAGCCATTCAGAGATTTACCAGTCTGACCATAAATATATTTTAATGAAGAAGAGGCTTTCATTCAGATACTGGCACCAGGGCTACACCTATAACTCAGAATTTCTAAGTATAGCCCTGAGCCACATTAGTCAGGGGTTTATAAAGACAAAAACCATGCAAGATTACCTTCTGTTTACATGCAGGTCCAGATCCTGCAATCAAGGGCTCAGATGAGTAAAGCGATGTCTTGAGCAAGCAAGCTTGTTAGCAGAAGGAGATGCAGTGATATTATGACCATTATCTTTCACAAACAAGGCCGGGCAATTAAAAGAACAGTCTCAGCATTCTGGGAAGCTATCTGTTCTTGGGCAAGTGAGACTTACATATTAGAGACAATTTTGCTTTATAGGGCTCTTAAGCACAGTTATTTAAACTTAAAATATAATGTTATCTATCACTGTTAGGATTTCTTGATCGTGCATGCGCTGTCCAGCAATTGGGCAAAATGTTTAGTCATCCCAGGGCCTTATGTCTTATGTGATACATGTGCCGTGTGATCACATAATTTGCATGCAGCGTGACAATGTAACCTATGTACATATGTGGTGTAGCTACATAGGCCCATATGTGCATGCTCAGGGAGATCCATAAAAACAAATTCCACCCATTTCCCCACCCCTTCTTCCACATTGTTTGTTTCCAGTAGGCCTATTGCACACCCCCTCTTTACCCTCTTCTAATAAAAACTCTTATAGTGGATTTCATTGTACCTTGTGGTTTCTCTCACATGGCAAATAGTGCCACATAATAAATAACAATCACAGTCACCAAAACTTCTCATAAAGGAGGTTCTCAAAGAAAGGAGCCCACAATAAACTTGGGAATGCTACTCCAAAACAGAGTAAATTTACTCTAAAAAAAACCCAAACCAACCAAACAACAACAAGAAAAAAATGGAGCTAGGCATAGTTAGCACACTCTGGTAATCCCAGACACTTGGGTATTTAAGATAGACTGAGTATAAGTTCAAGGCTATTGTGGCCAATAGAATAAGACTCTAGTTTGAAACAACAACAATAATATAAATAAAAAGGGAAAGGGGGCAGCTATAGAAGGCACAGCTTAGAGAGAGCACTAGATGGACACTTCTCTTCAACAAAAGGTATGTTTTCCACCCAGAAGGCTGTGAATGGAAGTGTTAATACCTTTGCTAATCTGTAAAGCCAGTCTTCATCAAATCCCCTGAATTCTTAGCTTTGTCTCTTAGCCAATAGAACCCTTATTCATGCTTATTACAAACCCTTCTTCCAGCCGGGTAGTGGTGGTTTAAGCCTTTAACCCCAGCACTCTGCTAATCTTTGTTAATTCGAGGCCAGTCTGGTCTATAGAGTGAGTTCCAAGACAGTCACAGATACACAGAGAAACCCTATCTTGAAAAATCTAAAAAAAAAAAAACCTACCACCACCATCACCACCACCACTAACAACAAAAAACCCAGACCTTCTTCCCTAAGCCCTTATGCTGATCACAGTTCCTATGTCAACAGAACTTATTCTATGGTAAAGGTCAAAATGATTTACTAAAGAGATACACATTGCAAGGGAGTTTTGGTGTAGTCACACCTAAAGCATTGTTGTGATGATTGTCACATGGAAATCTTTTCCCCAAAGTTTTACTGTGTTTAAATTTGTAAGAAAAATAAACCTCTTTGTCAGACTCCAGATGTTTTTGACCCAGCATTGGCTCATTTTTACCTTGCCTGGATTATTTCCCTACCCTGCAAGCAAATGGTCTCCAGCAATACAGGATCATGTTTCAGTGGTGCTGGCGTGCTCTTCTCAGCCCCTTAACCTCTGGACAATATAATTTGCTCTTTACCTGCCAGGATTACTAACTCCTACAATGTCTTTCTTCCAGGATTGTCTGCAGTCAAACAGAGATGATGTTAATCTCATCTATCTAGAATAAGACCACTGCCACAGTTTAAAGCCAAATTTAAAGTGAGCTTTAATTAAATACTGGCTAGGTGGATGGGTTCTGGCCAGGTCCATACCCAGGTTCCTGGGAAATGGATCAGAATCACAGTTTGTAGTGACTTAAGAAGGAAAACACATAATTCATTACAATTCCCATCAGGTCCAATCAGGGCAAGCATACATCCTGACATACCTCCATCCTGTGAGCTTCCCACCCATATATGATCAAGCACATCAGTACAGATAGGTCAAACAAACTTGTTTAGGGGAATGAAAAGCATATGGCTTATCTCCAGTAAACAATAGCCTCCAGAAGTTTAGGAACTATCTGTCCTTTGGCAAGGGACTTACAGATCAGAGGCATTTTGTTTTGTGTTTCTCTTAGGCATAGTAATTAAAACTTAAAATGTAACTTTGGCTCTCACAGTGACTTGTTTTTACTTATGTCCTCTGGTCAGAGGTGGGGTACAAATACCATGCCCAATGTTTTGACCCAGGACTGCTTTGGAGGGTCCTTTCAGCTTTGTATTCCCCACAGGACAAACTGAAGCTTCTGCAAACATTGCTCAGAAAGTCAGCTTGTCCAGCAGTTCCATCCTGCTACCTTCACTACTGCATAAGTGTCAGAGACCAAACATGGACCATGGAAAAGTACTAGCTAGGCCAGAGAACAAGCCCCTACCCTAAACCAAAGATAAAGAACAGGTCAGGCAGGTCAGGTAGCATAGCAACAGAACAATGGGCCCTGACCAGTGACCTTACCACCTAGCAGCCTCACGACTTGCACGACTTGCACGTAGCCCCTCACCTGCACGTCCCCCTTCACCTGCACGTACGGCACGTCGTGCACCCCTTCCCTCCTCCCCTCCCCCTCCCATACTATATAAGCCTTGCTGAGGAGAATAAACTTTGCAGCTTGATCAGAACACACTGTCTTGCTGTCGTCCTTTCGTGTCTCCCCCGTCCCTCTCATTCTCTCCCACAGGTGGGTCGCCCCCGTTGATACCCCGCTGGCCGGGGCAACTGGCGCCCAACGTGGTGGCTCGACCCTCGCCTCATTGGGAGTTGAACGTCCTTCTCCAGGAAAGCCCAGACGTCTGGTGGAGATTTTTGGTGATCGTCCGTTGAGACCGCCCGACTCGACGCCCTTTCTTGACGATCCGGAGGAGAGCGGGAAGGACGAGGTTAGTCTAAATTTAGGCTTAACCATGGGATGGGGAAGTTCTTCCCATTACCTTTTTCCTTAAGGGCTTTAAAAAGGCCCTCAAGACACGAGGGATAAGGGTTCGTTAAAAAAAAGACCTCAACAAATTCTTTAGTCACTTAGAGGACTGTTGTTCCTGGTTTCCCCAAGAAAGGACGATTGATGTTAAGGATATCCTAAAGGTTTACTACAAAAAAAAAAAAAAAAAAAAAAAAAAAAGATTTAGGGGACACCTAAAAGCTGCCAACCTTTTAGGGAGAAAACTGCTGTTACTTCATTCAGGGTCTTACAAGGAGGTAACACAATATTATCACACTACCAGACCTCCTGAGAGTGTAAACTAGAGTTAATGAAGTTCACTATGTTCTCCATAGCAGCAGTGTGCTGCTACAAACAGGTTTTTTGTGCTCAAACTAAATGGATCTAAGGACCAACTTGAGCCTAAACTTCTAAATTGCTAACTAGGAGCTCACTCTAGCAACCATCATTTAAATAACAATGCAAGCGCCACAGCCAGAGCCGGTTTAAAAACTAATGGCAACTCCCAGCTCTCCTAAAAAAGTGTCTTTTTCTCTCTCTTTCCTCTTTCTGGGTTGACTTTTAAGTTCTTGGTAATTTACAAAAATCTTGGCCAAGTACAAGAACTTCAGTTAACTCATCGCAAAAACAGGTCCTGCTTAGGGGACGCCCTGCTAAGACCTGTATGGATTCATCAGACCCCCGAAGACGTTTGGAGGTTGGAATCCTAAACATCTGCCTTCTTCCCTCTGAACCTAACTATCTGCTATCTGCATCTCAGCTCACTTCTGCCTGTGAGTCGTCTCCACCCTTCTCCTCACCTTGCCATTTCCGGTGGCTATCTGGCTTGATACAGACTGGGTGCAGCTGCTACAAAAAAAAAAAAAATCCTCCTTTGTTTTACTGTTTTACTGTGCTTATCTCATTTCATGATACTCCTTAAAGGATTTATTAATATATTATATTTGTAAATAAGAGTTCCTGTTTCTGTATTAAAATAACTTTAGTACAAACTTAATATTTTTAAGGCTAAACCTGACAGGTATAAAACCTAAGTTCTAAGTTTATAAAGACAACTAACTTATAAATTGTTAAGAATAAGTTTACTTTAATTAAAGATAATTAAGAAATAAAACTTATTGATTGATCGGCCGACCTAAACTGTAAACTGTTAAGGATAAGTTGTACTTAAGCTATAGCTATTAGAGATAATTATTAGGATACAAATAAAGGGTTAATCATCATAAATGATCAAATCTTCTAATGTATGCAAAATCGTATTTATATACATGCTGAGTATGCTAAATTTCATATAATCAATTCATTACTTAGCCCCCTAGCATTTAAAATGTTTAACCTTTGGACAAAACTGTTATACCCCTTACTGCCAGGGTTTTGTCCAAACTATGCATTGAGATCATTTAGATTATATCCCCATTTACCAGGCCTAAAAGATAATTTGCCTTGCTATCCAAATTCATAGAAAAGGTAGCTTGCCAAACAGATTTCAAAATAAACTTTGACTGTTCCTTTATTTAAAGGAATTCACCACATTGGCTGCTCTCAGTAATCAATCACCTATATCTCCTGATAAATACAAAAATGCTTTTAAATGTAAAGTTTTTATAGGATATAAAGGATTAGATATAAAGAATGTTTAAGAACATTAAGAAATAGTTTATTATATGTGTAATGCAAATAATTGGGATAGAGAAATATAACATATAAACATCTAGATATGTTATAAATAATACATAAATCTCAATAAGTAACCCAGAGATACTGAGGATGTATGCCTAAGTTAGATCTATGGATAAGGTTTTTATTGAGGTCTGAGATAGATATATAGGCTTTAAAAATAAACTTATGTATACCTTAATACAAAAGTCTATGGACCTCCTCAGAAGGGACACTAGGGCTAATTATAGGCCATAGCTCCTCGATTGTGCAAGCAAGGTTGCCCTAGGGATGTGCGATTCTGACTTTACTGGAGAGATTAAGATCATTGTACAATTCAGATTCATACAGGGCAGCGCCTAAGGGAGCTGCTGATGTGGATTCTAGTGATATGGCCTTCTGGGTTCAGGAAATTAAATATTCCAAACAACTAAACACTTAAAATACAGGGAAAGAAGATAATTGGCTTGCTAGACATAAACATAGATGTTTCTTATATTTCAGAAAAAGATTGGCCAAGTACTTAAGACAACTATTACTTCTTCGTCTCTTACAGGCCTAGGTCAAGCTAATAATGTAGCCAGAAGGTCAGGAAAATCTAATGCTCCTATCTGGATCAAACAATGGCTTTTAAATGCTGAGAAAATTATAATTGCTACCTGTCTGGTGGAGGAAAAACTTAAATATTGGGCATATAAAGTCCCCACCAGCCCTTAAATTACCCCAATATCTTTTTATTTAGGAAAATCAGGCTTATAGACTGTTACAGGTCCTTAAAAAAATAAATAAAATTTATTAAAGCCAAGGAAAGTCTCACAGCCTGGCTTGCCATCTCCCAGGGCCATCCCCAGAAATAAAAAAAAAAATAGTCATAGATATACAGGATTGCTTCTTTACCATACCTCCTCAACCTAAAGATTGTCAGCATTTCAAATATTTTTTGCTTGCCTACTCACCCTACCATGATGGAGGCCAAAGCTGACATACAGAGCAGAAAATGCGAGTTCTGTTTATCCAGGACTCATTCTTTGAGCAAAGTTCCTTGTTATATATACAGATTAACTATCAAAACTAACTGTCAATTATTGCTTCTTCATAGTCCCTCAACCCATATGTATGTATACATGTATATGTATATACATATATCTTACAATACATTTATTGTACAGATGATATTATATTATATCAAACTATGAAACTTGTGAGTCTATAGAATGGCAGCTAGCTCTACAGGATACACCTTTTCATATGTCTGTTCAACAATTATAAATTCTCTCCCTATGGAAGCTTACCCACGAGGCTTATGTCCTTATGATTTATAGTTATAAAATAAAAAAAAAGTAATACACCATTTCTTTCACTGCCTTTTAATTTTAGGAATGCCTGGAGCTCATATATAGACAACAGCCTTACATATACTTCAAGAGCTCTTAAGAATTGGTGCTTAATTTTTCATATCCTCCACTACAGGTATTCCTCATCACCACCAGGCCAAGTCACAAAGTTACACCTAAGCCTCTATGATCTCCTCACTGATATTTAAAAAGGTTCTGATGTTTTCATAATGTCAGGAGGAGGATACAAGTCTTTATAGGACATTGACCCGCCTTTATGAATCCTGGATTGCCTGGTCACACCATATATTGGCAGCTGCAAGACAAAGGTGCTCTAAAGCTGCCAGTCTAAATACAGGCTGTTATTTACCTCTAGATTCTTAAATATTGAGCCTTAAATATAAATAAATTGATACAATTCCAGATCCTTTTGATGAACTGTTCATCAAAACTTATAGAAATATGATTAGAACTAGTAATTCTGTTCTAAATGTATTTTATTAATTTTTGTCAAAATATATATGAGACTTGAGAGATATATAAATAACACATTTCAGATTTCATTCTCTGGCTATTCTAAAGTTTTGTTGAGGCTCCAAGGACTCATAATTTTGCTCTGATAAAGCTCACCACTGTTATATTGCTAACATGTCTAAGATTTTGTCTATTAAGAAGGTTCTCATAAGCTTCAGGAGATCATGCCGGCGGTGATGGCGCGCGATCAACATTTGCCAATGCCCACAAGCCAAGAAGGACTGGGAGGAATACAACCTGACTACAGTTTATATCTCCCACTGACAAATTTTCTTTTTCTTTTCTGGGGTGGGGTCAGACCGCCCACAATTGCAAAATTTATTAAAGGGAGGAAAGCGAAGGATGCCCCAACCCATGACTGCAGTCACTCTGGCTGTCCTCCTGGGGGTCGGGGCTGCAGGGACCGGTACTGGCATAGCTTCCCTAGTTTTATCTAATCAACATTATTCAGAGCTTAGAATTTCCATAGATGAAGATATAGGGCAGCTTGAGCGAGGCATTTCCGCCCTTGAATCCTCCCTCACCTCCCTTTCAGAGGTGGTCCTCCAAAACCGCCGAGGGCTCGACCTCCTCTTTTTACAGCAAGGAGGTCTCTGTGCTGCTCTTAAGGAAGAGTGCTGCTTTTATACTGATCACACAGGAGTAGCAAGGGATAGCATGGCCAAGGTCCGGGAAGGCTTAGAGAAGCGCAGAAAAGAAAGAGATCAAGAGCTAGGCTGGTTCCAATATTGGTTCTCTGCATCTCCCTGGCTAACCACCCTCCTGCCATCCCTTCTGGGACCCTTGGTTGGCCTCATTCTTGTCTTGACATTCGGCCCTTGGGCCTTGTCTCGACTAACTCGATTAGTGCGTGGTCAGCTGGCCGAACTTCAGGCAAAACAAATTCAGGTTCATTACCATCACCTCGATCTCCATGATCGTGGTCTCGATGAACCAGATAAAGACTCCATATCAGCACAGGCCCCTCCGCCCAGGGGAGGATGCACCTGTGCCTGGGAGCTGGAGCCCACTACATAGGGGATTGAGGGTGCAGCCAGGACTGCAGAAGGCAGGGAGACTAAAGTGCTCCACCATCCTGGGTGCCTTGGATGACATGCTCTATTGCATGGCGGTTATGCAGACCCTATACCCTTTCCTCCCGAATTCAAACCCGCCCCCTGTAAAAACTGCATCGTTCCAGCCTCCTTCGGGGCATGTGGGGACGCCTGCATGGACCGACAGCCGATAATGGAACCTATCAGGGATAGAGCCTCTGTCACCCCTCTCCCGTCATGGCAAAAACATTTGGGCCTCCTTTTTTTGTTTTGCTATACATATAGAAGGGGGAGATGTCAGAGACCAAACATGGACCATGGAAAAGTACTAGCTAGGCCAGAGAACAAGCCCCTACCCTAAACCAAAGATAAAGAACAGGTCAGGCAGGTCAGGTAGCATAGCAACAGAACAATGGGCCCTGACCAGTGACCTTACCACCTAGCAGCCTCACGACTTGCACGACTTGCACGTAGCCCCTCACCTGCACGTCCCCCTTCACCTGCACGTACGGCACGTCGTGCACCCCTTCCCTCCTCCCCTCCCCCTCCCATACTATATAAGCCTTGCTGAGGAGAATAAACTTTGCAGCTTGATCAGAACACACTGTCTTGCTGTCGTCCTTTCGTGTCTCCCCCGTCCCTCTCATTCTCTCCCACAGGTGGGTCACCCCCATTGATATCCCGCTGGCCGGGGCACATAAGCATCCCTAAAGCCTCCAATACATAACCCTCTGTCTCCATCACATTGGGTGGAGATCCTATTCTAAGACGTGAAGGCAGTACACAGAATTCAATCCTTCCCCTTCATAAGAAGAAGTCAGCAGATGCTATTTATAGGTGGTAAGATCAATGTTTAAATATATAAGCATATGTCTAGAGTTAGAAGCTATCATATGGATTAAAATAGAAATGGTGATAACATGTTGTCTTTGTAAAGTATGATAGGAAATTGACTAAGTAGGAATCCTGCTTTTCCTTATAACATTTTCTGAACTACCCAATTTAATACCATACGCAAATAGTAAAATCTAATTTTAACATTAAAGAATCTTAGGACTGGGCATGTAGCCCAGTGGTAAGGCACTTCCTGGCATGAATGAGGCTCTTAGTTCAACCCATAGCATTGAAAAAACAAACAAACAAAGACTTTTCCTTCCTTTCTTCCTTTTCTCTCTTTGATACAGGCTTTCACTATATAGCCCTAGTTGGCCTAGAATTCATTGTGTACACTAGGAGAGCCTCAAACTCAGATCTCCACCGGCATGCTTGATCCCCCTACCATTCACAATATATCTCTGGCTGGCCTGATAAGTCTAAAGATTTGTTTGCCTCTGGTCTCCTATAGTTCTTGACTTAAAGGTATGGGCCACAATGTCCAGCCAAGAACAGACTCCTACAAATAATTGACTATGCAGAGGTAGTGCTGTGAGTAAAAGAATCAATAATAATTTGCTTACTTTTAATTTTCAAAATTCAAGTGGATTTTTTCCATTAATTTCATTTAGTTTCTGAAGGGATTCAGACTGAAGTTGTCACTGAACAAGGTAGTAAAAATATCCTTACAGGATTCAACCTAGAATTCAGACATTCTCTGGGTCTGGATATAGGTGACTTACTTCTTTGGAGTCTTAGTTTTCTCATCTGACAGGTATTAATGCAAATACTAATAGTACTTTGATATCAAATAAAAATATTGAAGATCATTGAGAGGTATAAAATAAATGAAAGTGAAGGGCTAGGAAGATGATTCAGTGGATAAGAGCACTTACTGCTCTCCCAGAGGACCTGATTTCAGTTTCTAGCATCTATATTATGCAGCTTACAGTTCACAAGTTCTCATGAGCTTCTGCAACTCTGGCTCAAAGAAATCAAATAGTTCTGGCATCCTTGGACACCTATAACACACACATGCACATGCCCCATCCCCATGCATATACATATAATTAAAAAAATAAATTATAAAACAAAAAGAAAGTGAAAGTGTTTATTATAGGTATGAAGACATACCTTTATGTATATAATATATAAATTATATAGGAGAGTAGAGTACATGCCAGAGATACAAGTGATATGCAAAAAAGCACAGAAAAAGGCTAGCTTTGGCTGTGGATGAAAAGACTTCATGAAGGCACAATTATTCAATGATGCTTAAGAAGAGAAGGTTTTGAAGGCAGAGAAGGAAGGCAGAGGAGCCACCAGCCCACCACCCAAGGAGCAACAAGATGCCAACAGACTGGTAATGCCATGGCCATGTGACAACATAAAGATTAATAGAAATGGGCTAAGTTATAAGAGCTAGCTAGCAAGAAGCCTGACCCTTAGGGCATACAGGGTATAAATAATATAAGCTTCTGTGTGTTTACTTGGGGCCAAGCAGCTGCAAGATATGGATGGGAGAGATTCATTCTAACCACAGGGCTGGGCAGGACCAGAGAAACTTCTGGCTACATTTGGCTGCCCAACATGTTGGCTTGATTGTCCACCTAAAACCTGAGAGAACTTAACAAGAGATTCTAAAACAGAGCCAAAAACAGCTTCCTATTTCATGTCTCATGCAGACTGGTACAGAGACACTGCAGTATTTGGGCTTGAGCACAGCATGGTAGATTCCTGCCTCAGTATACAGAGCTGTCTCCAAGCTGCACAGCACACTGCATGGTGGATTTAGTCTTTACTCATACAGACACAAAGGGTTTATGGGCCAGTTGCATGCTACCTGATGGCAGCATGGACCCCAGAGTTGATGGGATAAGCATGACTCTCCTAGGTACCTCCACCATGTTAGGAAGCTGAAATGGGTGGAGTCAACAGCCAGGGATGCTGCTTCAATCTTAGCCATGCTGCAGTTTGCAATGATCAGAAAAGGATTATAGATACACAAAAGATAGATTCATGGAATAAACCTCTAAATGGCTTACATTATGTACAAAAATGTACATAGGCTTGAGAGAGAGAAAAGAAAGGATATAGTCATAAAAATAAAATAAAGTCTTAAAAACATAAAATTATATATAAAGAATATAATAGGCCACACAAAGATGGAAATCACACAGAGAGTCTGGATTATATTGTCTCTGGGATTTTTAACTCCAGAAAGACATTTGATTGTAAAGGCTGCTGAATTAAGCTGATATATATATATATATATATATATATATATATATATATATATATATAAATGACTTCAAAAATTGTGTCGAAGAATATGTTGCTTTGGAAAAGATGTTCTGCTTTTGTTTCCACAGGAGATGAGAAGCTGTGGATTCCTTCCAGGTTAATATGGGTCCATAAAAAAAGACCCTCTGAAAGGTCTCCAGATGATCCAACCTCCAGAACAGCTTTAAGGCAACTGGCTGAGATGATCCAGCCTCACAGACTACTCTAGTCAGGACAGATTAACAGCATCCCTAAACAGCAGGAAGTAGCCTAGAACACTAGGTCCACATTCCCCAAAAAATGGATTATGGAAGTTTATCTTTTTTTAGGAGGTTGGTTACAAATTGTTATTGGTCATAGTCAATCTCTTTCTAAAAGAAGAAAGGGAAATATGATATAGAAATGTAGGATGTAGATATGATGGGATAAAAGAGTAGATTATGGAATCTACTTTTAAAGAGCCACAACTTATTTGAAATGTTTTACTTAGCTATATATTTTAGTTTATTATCAATTTAAAGTTAATTTTTTTATATTGTATGTATATTTCTACTCTTGTTTAAGGTATCATGTTTATGCAAGTCATTTAAAATTGTAATATATAATTAAAAATACAGAATAATTAGTGATTTATGATAATCAAACTTATAGTCATATTAGTTAAGTTTTCTAGGTATACATAGATAGATTTCAATTAGGTAGATAATCTTCAAACACTTCAAAGACCTACAGAATATGGCATTTAAAATATTTTAAAAACTTAGCCGGGCGGTGGTGGCGCACGCCTTTAATCCCAGCACTCGGGAGGCAGAGCCAGGCGGATCTCTGTGAGTTCGAGGCCAGCCTGGTCTCCAAAGCGAGTTCCAGGAAAAGGCGCAAAGCTACACAGAGAAACCCTGTCTCGAAAAACCAAAAAAAAAAAAAAAAAAATATTTTAAAAACTTATACTTTTCTGGACAATGAGACACATCTGCTCCTGGCAGCACCAATTACTTCAAATAGGATGATGGGCATCAAAGAATTGCTATATGGAGTTTGCTGTCTTTATGGTAAAAATAGGCATTTGAGCAAGAAACTGCTCTTGCCTGGGCTACTTGATAATATGTTATATAGACTTGGACATGCAGGATCCATGGGAAAGTGACCACTAAACTTTGCCTAAACAGGGTGAGATGGTCCTTCAGATTCCTGTTTCACAGAAGAGACTGCCAGACATTCTACAGGATACAGAGAAAAGTGACTGAGAGACTTTAGGCCTATAGGCTGAAGATGGATGCCCCAATGTTGCAGAGAAACTTTGGGTGACTGTCCAGGTATCCAGCTGTCTCTGTCATTTCTAAAATTATGGAAGTTATTTTCAATGCACTTCCTGGTTACTCAGATAATATTATATCCTTCTGGGGTCTTTGATGTAGTTGAAGTCTAGATAGTTATAATTTTAATTGGTTATGATAAAAGATAAATTAGTTATGAAACTTTAGACTCACAAATATAGGATAGATGTTAGAATATTTTCTTTAAATTTGCCAAATACAAATAGACTAGATATTGTAACTGTCATTCTTGTTTGATAACTGTTATATTATATGTAATTTTACTATGTTAAAGTTAAAACATTCCTTTTTGATTAGACAGAAAAGAGGAAGTGCTGTGGGATGACTTTATATGTGTTGCTATAATTGGTTAATAAAGAAGCTGCTCTGGCCTATGGTGAGTCAGGTTATAGCCAGGCAGGAAATCCAAGAGAGAGACAGGAAGAAAAAAAGGCAGAGGTAGAGGAGACACCAGCCTGCTGCCCAAGGAACAACAAGACATCAGCAGACCGGTAATGCCATGGCCACATGGCAACATATAGATTAATAGAAATGGGTTGAGTTAAGTTATAAGAGTTAGCTAGCAAGAAGCCTGGCACATAGACCATACAGTTTGCAAATAATATAAGCCTCTGTGTGTTTACTTGGGGCCAAGCAGCTGCAAGATGTGGGTGGGAGAGATTTATCCAGACTGCAGGGCCAGACAGGACCAGAGAAACTTCCAGTTACACTTTCAAGTGCAGGTCCCAAGAATTTAACTCAGGTCATCAGACTTGGCACCAAATGCCTTTAGCTGATGAGCCATCTTTCTGGCCTCCAACAATGTTTTAAATACTGAAAAATGGCTTAAAAAGTAGATTCTAAGTATGTGCACCATACGAAAGCATGTAAGATAATGCCTATATTAGTTTTAACCATACCACATGTCTACATATTTCCAAATATTATGTTGTACATCATAAATACATACAATTTTTTCATCAATTTAAAAACTACAGAATGAGAAGAAGACTTGGAGGAAGAGGAGAAAGAGGAAGAGATGGTAATGGTAAAGGGACCAGCAAAGCACAAATATCTTAAGCTGAAGAGTAGCTCCACAGTATAGGTCTTGTCCATGTTCAAGGACCCAGCTAATCTCCACTGCAGCCGAAACAAATGGAGGTGGGATGCATGGCAGGCACATCTTGTTTGATAGAGCAACAAATAAAGATTCAAAGATACTGTCTGAAATTTAAAAAAGAATGATTCTGTAGAGGAGCAGAGATTATTGATATAATTATATTGGCAGGAAGGAGACAGGATATGGAGCTAAATTTGCATCAATCTTGACATTTAAATCAAGAAGCAATGAATTTGGAGACATGGAGGTCATTATAGAAAGAGCAGAAGCTATGAAAATGTGTCACTAGAGAACAAAGGAAAGGACACCACAAGCGATTTGTCAGTTGCATCTGGTATCCAGGACAGTCCATGGGATGACTTATCTTGTTTTTCTAACAAATCTTTGATTCAGGTGAACAAATTATAGAAGAAATGACATTTTGGAAACTGAATGAAATGAGGACATTCCAGGCTTTTTGTTGATGATAGTGGGTGGCATAATGTTTTCTGTGGTGGTTTAAATAAGAACTATGGCCCCCATGGGCTTATACATTGTAATACTTCATCATTAGGGAAGGGTGCTTCTTGACAGGGATTATCAAATGTGGCCTTGATGGAGTAGGTGTAGCCTTGTTGGAGGATGTCACAGTGGGGATGGGCTTTTGGGATTTCAAATGCTCAAACCAGGCCCAGTATCTCTCTTCCCACTGCCTGTAAATCTGAATGTAGAACTCTCAGCTTCTTCTTCACAACCATGCCTGCCTGTGTGCCCCCATGATTCCCACCATGTTGATAATGGACTAAACCTCTGAAGCTATAAGCAAGCCCTGATTAAATGTTTTCCTTTATAAGAGTTGTAGTAGTCATGCTTTCTCTTCACAGCAACAGAATTCTGACTAAGACTAGAGAGTCATTGTCAGGGGCCCAAGAAGGCTGGAATGTTGGTCAAAACCAGGAAGGGAGAGAGGAGTATAGGCTGAGGAGCATCTGTTCCAATCACTTCCCAGGTTCTGAGGGACCACCTGGGGCTAGTGAAGTGCAAGCAACTTTGGTACAGTCTGTGATGGTGGCCACTTGGGGGCTGGAGTGTTGCAGGCAGTTTTAGAGCAGTCTGCAGTTGATTGGAAACATGCTGGGACTAGGGACAGCAGTTAAAGTTAAGGAGTTTAGGGGAAATCTTTATCTTGGATATATATTTGAAGCTTCCAGGCCCATGGTCCTCATAGTCAGGAGTGTGGAAATTGTCCCAAGGGCTCGGGGGGGCGGGGGGGGGGGGAGAGAGAGAGAGAGAGAGAGAGAGAGAGAGAGAAAGCCCATCCTCAGGAATAGAGAGAAGGCAGGGAAGCTTAGGCTGTTCATTGATAGGAGGGCTTATCTGGAGTCTGTTTGACCCTTAAGAAGTGGTTCCAAGTCAAGACTTCCAGAAGCTTACAAGAATTTTTTAAGTTTACAAAAAGAGAAAAGTTTTAGATATATTAGCATTGCCACTGTTTCTAATTTGTACTGAAATCCACATTATAGAAAAAGCAGTAGATTCACACCTTTGAGTCATAGCAAAAGATTGCTATCACACAAGACAGTATATCTTCATCTGCCACACAGGTATTGGCCTTCAGGTGAGAGATTTTCCTGTGAAAGAGGAACTTGAGAAAACTTACCTACCTTAGAGAAGCATAATAGGGCAATCACCCCAAAACTGTCCACAGTTTGGGTAGGGCCCTGGTGGCTGGTGAGGGAAAGGGCAGTTCTTTACCAAGTGATTATCAACAATCCAGGCAGAGTCATATTCTTTTGAGAGCTTAGGTCTACTGCTAAGAGCTGGGATTTTTTCTAATCACATGAAGATTTTTTATTAAATACTTAATTAAATACTTAAATAAGTACCATATTCAGCAGATCTCTGAGGAGTTTGAAGACCATCTATTAAATATACCTGATTTTAAACATTTTTTACTTGTTTTCAGTTACTTGCTTCAGGCTTAACCTTGCTAAATAAAGCTTGTCCCTGTAAATGAATTACATTTGTACTTAGTATGATTATGAGCATAGTTCTGAGCACATTAAAGAATTCAATCATTTATAGAGTGATTTGCATGTCTTAATTATCTTTAACAGTTTACAACAAGTTAGTGGCTTTTATAAGATTAGGAATTACAGCTTTACCCTGTTAAATTTGAGCCTTAAAAATTTGAGCTGAAGATTTAATTGAAGATCCCTTAGCATCAAAATAAAACTTTAACCAAAAATACAGTCCCAAAGACAAAGAGGCTAGACATATATCTTTGAGGCAGACCTTAGAAATTTATAAACCTTGCTTATCTAATATACTGTATTCAACAAACATATGTTGTTTTTTTATCCAAAATTTTTTAGAAGCCTGGTGTTGAGCAGTTAGAAAAGACATAAGTAGTCAGACATATATCTCTAAGTCAGTTTATGTGAACAGTATACCTTTATAACCTCAGGAATTTATCATCATACAAAAATCCATCCAAATCCAAAATATTGTTGGAGTCTTAGTCTAAAAGGAGATACAATGGTTAGAGGGCTAAGTGGACTAATAAGTTGTATAATTGTTATAGTAGTTGATTTATACCACATGGTCATCTCAATCAAAAAGGTGGTAAAGTTACATTTCATGTATTTTCTTGCCTTAGTTAAGATGTATGACAGCCACGTGGTTGCTATTTAAAAATATCTCTTTCATAAACAAGAGTTGAATTCAAATTACATATACAGTAAGTAGATCTATTTTTCTAAATAAGAGTTGAATCATATATAGCAATTAACATTACATATGCATAGATTTTTAACTATCAGTCTTTTGTCACAAGTTCCAACCTAACTTTTTGTTACAGATTTTTCAGATTTTTAACCATGCCCAATAAACTTACAAATCCTAAGATAATTTATATCATAGTCTTAAGAAAAAAAATTGAGAGCAGAGAGCAAAGAAATCAGAGACATAAAAGATTTTTAAGAGTGGAAAGTAGAAAAACATTAGTGATAAGAGAGTTTTCAAAGTTTAGAGCAGAACAAGTTCAGATATAAGAGGTTTTGGGATCGTTTGGGGAGTGTAAGAAGTTGTTACCAATGAGAGAATTTTAAATCAAGTAGGCCATCTTTGGCTGTCAAGCTGTACTGAAGCCAAGCCTTTTCTAGTAAGACAGTGAGGCTTTAATGAAATAACTGAGTCTGAAAAGGAAAGGAGGAAGGGTTACAGACAGGAGCTCTGCTGGGGGAAGGGTTCCAATAAGCTCCAAGAGGGAACTGAGGGACAGAGAACAGTGTAGCTATGAGAAACACGGCTTGTATTCCAATGTTGCCATATAGGCCTAGTAGGGCATAGAGAAGAGACAGAACAGGAAGCTCTGAGGCAAAGGCAAAGAAAGAGTTGTAGTATATGCTCAGGAGGGCATAGAGAGGCCAGAGGTCTGTAGGTCCTAAGGAAAGACAAGGAAGCCCCAGGAAGGAGCTGAAAATAAAGAGAGCAGCAGGGGTTAAGTGTCATGTTGACAAGAATTTCAATCCAGGGTATCCCCAAGTGGACTGAGAGATCTGTCAGAGAGAAGTGTCCCAAATCACAGACATGTGATAGAGGCCCAGTAGGGTGAGAGGAGCATCTTGGTATACTGGTATAGCTTTTGTAGTAGTAGACAAAGCAGGCAGCTCCAGAGTGATACTCAGTAGAGGAGGAGGATAAGTGGTTAGAGCAGGTAGATGAGTAAACAGCTGAAGAAATGTACCGGGAGAAGATTTTGGGAAAAGGGAGAGTTCCAATAGAGAAAGAATAGTAATTGTCTTTGTAGAGATATGCCCATGAGGTTATAGCAGGCTAGAGAGATGGAGAGTTGTGTAGGTGGCAGGCACCCCAGGAGACTATAGCAGGCTCCAGGAGCCAGAGAGACACTATCCGAGTAGGTGAGGAGAGATGGATAGTTAGAGCAGATGGAGGGAAGAAGCTGCTGCAGAGGCAGACTCTAGAATTGAGTCAAATATGGTGGGTGGGCAGAAGCTAGAAGAAAAAAAATGATCTATACCTTAGGAGAGTCAATCAGAAGCTTGGTTTGGTTAGGAGAGAAGCTGAATCCCTTGGAAGGAGGCTCATATATGCTCCTCCTGGGTTTTGGCACCAAAGGAATGGAATGAGGACATGACTGTTCCAAGGTATGTTTGAGGAGCAGGTTTTTATTGTAAATATGAGGGAAAGTTAAGCCAGAGACATCTGGAAGAGTCTAGAGCAGAAAAAGTAGCGGATTGAACATGACCAGCAGAATACTGGATCATAATAGGAGTTGGTGGGAGTGGAAAAGAGAGGAAGAGAAGAGGAAGGAGCAAGAGAAGGGACAGGAGCCAAGAGTGGAGGAACAAGAGAGCACATGCCTGAAATGGCTGGGTTATATGGGAATCAGAAGCTGGGGGAAGGGAAGGGAAGCTCAGGGTCTAGAGAGATTTAGGCTAGGGGGAGTGTGTGTATGTAAGAAGAGAAGAGAGAAACCATAGGTACTGAATGAGCACAGAAGCCAGCATATGTTTTAGTAATGCTAAGAGGCACTTCAGTTAGCCATTTTCCTGAGTTTCTTTGGGACCTGACAGAGACAAACCAATTCAATATGGGGCAGCAATATGAGATATTTTATTAGAACAGTTTTTTTTCATGCTCAGAAAAATTAGAACATGAACTGACTATAAAATGTAAATAAAATTGTTGCCACGTTTGGTGATGTGAAAGCAATACAGACTCCCTCTAAGGGTAAGGCCACCATCTTAGACTACCTGCTGTACTCTGTTCTAGGAAGGACCTCAGCAATGTGCCATGACAACTCAAACAGATACAAGGCAGCACACTCCTGCAGACATTCTGTCTGTGGTTTATGGCCCTTGAAGATATCCAGATAATCCTGCTGAGCAGTCCAGATAATCCTGTTGAGCAGTCCAGATAATCCTGCTGAGCAAGTTGTAGTTCCCTGCCAAAAGTACAACCCAATGGTTTCAAATGTGGTTTCACTTCCAAATCCTAGACCAATACTTTCAAAAAAAATCACTTTGCCCCATATCCCTTCTACCCAATCCCAGTTGCCAAAGTATGTAATCCCCAGCTTGCGGTTTTTCCCTATAACAATGCTCTACACCTAGGCTCGCCACCACAGCTGCATTTCCCTCCATCTGCCCAGCAGTGGCCCAGGTTGAATCTGACAATAAAAGGACCCTTAGGGAGTATTTAGGGAGGGAAAAGGGAGGAAGAAGTATTATAATCATACTATAATTTCAAATTGAAATAAAATATAAATAAATGACAAACAAATAAACAAAAAAGGACCCTTATGTGCTTGCATCAAAAACTGACTCCTTGGTGGTCTCTGGGGGTTTCATGAAATGGGTATAACAATGAAACAAGCCTGTAAACTGAGGTAGGAAGGTCTCTCTCTCTCTGAGAAGGGTATACTCTAAAGGCCAGGTTGGCATCCAAAACCAAGAAATCCTCTTCTGTTAGCCTCCTGAGGGCTGGATTACAAATGTGGAGCACCACTCTCAGCCCAAACCAGTCAGCCAATCTCTCTTCCTTTTTTTCTTTTAAAGATTTATTTATTTATTTTTAAATATATAGTTTATTTTTATTTTATGTTCATTGGTGTTTTGTCTGCATAGGTATCTCTTGTGAGGGTGTCAGAAGTTGCCATGTGGGTGTGGGACTTGAACCCAGGTCTTCTGGAAGAGCAGTCAGTGCTCTTAACCACTAAGCCATCTCTCCAGCCCCTTAAAGATTTATTTTTATTTTAAATTATGTATTTACATGTGTGTGGGTTTGTTCATGTGTATAAGACACAGTGCTTATAGAGGCCAGAAGAGAGTTCTGAGTCCTCCTAGAGCTGGGGTCACAGGCAGTTGTGAGTCTCCTGACATGTGTGCTAGGACCAGAACTTGAGTCCTCTGTAAGATCACTGTGTTCTCTTAACTACTGACCTATCTCTACAGCCCCAAATCTTTCTTTTTCACTCTTCTTTAATTGCTCAGAATCATGTTGCATTCTATTTTACTTTATTTAATTTTTTATCCATGCCAGGAATGGTATCTGTGATTGTAAGGTTTTTATTATTCCTTTTTTAATTTGTGTGTGTGTGTGTGTGTGTGTGTGTGTGTGTGTGTGTGTGTGTGTGTGTGTGTTTTCCAGGTCATACATGTAGAGGTTAGAGTACAACTTTCAAGAGTTAGTTCTTGCTTTTTACCTTTTTAATGCAGCGTCTCTCTTATTTCTACCATTTCATTGTATATTCCAGGTTAGCTGGCCTGCAAGGTTCTAGATAAGTCTCCAGCTCTTTCATATTGCCATAGGTATTGGGATTATAGATGAGTGCCACCCCATATGGCTCTTTATCTAGGTTCTGCAGATTAAATGCCAGTCATTAGGTTTGTGAAGGCAATACAGACTCCATCTAACACCATCTTAGACTACCTGCTGCACTCAGTTCCAGAAAGAACCTCAGGAATGTGCCATGACGACTCAAGCAGATACAGGGCAGTATGCTCCTGCAAACATTCTGTCTGTGGTTTATGGCCCTTGAAGATATATAGATAATCCTGCTGAGCAGTTCAGATAATCCTCCTTAGTGGGTTGTAGGTCCCTGCCAAAAGTCTAACCCAATAGTTTCAAATGTGGTTTCATACCCAAAGTCTAGATCAACACTTTCAAAAAATCATCTTGCCCCATATCTCTTCTACCCAATCCCAAGTTGCCAAAGCATGTAATTCCCAGCTTTCAGTTTTTCCCTATAAAAACTCTTTACACCTGGGCTTGCCGCCCACTGCTGCCGCCACTGTTGAATTTCCCTCTATCTGCCTGGCAGTGGCCCAGGTTGAACCTGACAATTAAGGACTTGCTTGCATTGGAAACTGGATCCTTGGTTGTCTCTGGGGGTTTCCTGAAATGAGTACAACAGTTTTACACAGCTAATGATTTTAACCTTGAACCATCTGCCCAGCCTGTGACTGTAGTTTTCCATCTACATTTGTCAAACTTCATTTCAAATTACATTGAATTGACCATTCCAAGCCTCGGACCATTCATTGGAGACCATTTTCTATTTTGGAACCAGTAATAGAAGAAAAAGCACATCTGGTATTTTGAAAAACTAATAATCTTCTATTGGATCAAAATGAGGCTAGGGCAATCCACAAGGAAAGGAAACGAAGGATTATTTGAGCCCAGTTCAAAACAAGCCTGAAGTGACAGAGTTTGACCTTCTCACCACCACCACCCCCTCCTCCTGAGAAAAAAAGTGGGGGCAGAAATTTGGTCTTTATAGGTTCCCAATAGATGCTTCAGATTTTTTCAGAATAAATATCAACAAGATATTAATGAGCTTAATTTACACAATGAGCAGATGACACTGGCTGAATGGAAACCAGATTGAACATGGGATTTATTATCTCAAATCTGATTTGATTCAAGATCTCCAGTGATGTCAGAGAATATATGAGTTTTCCTGAGCACCAAGGCTTTTCTTCTGAAGAGCGTAATGTGGTTACAGACAGGCCTATATCATTGTTGCCAAAATAGTTTATGTGGAGGGGCCCCAAAGCAGCTTGACCACACAGCTGCCATGACAGGCTTAGGGGCCTAGACACAGCTTCTGTGACTGGCTTTCTGGTAGGCAACACCCAGATCCAGGAAAAGCCACGAGCTGATACCACCCAGGGATCCACCCAGGGAGGAAGAAGTACCTGACATCCCAAACAGTCCAACCATTAGATAAGGTGGACAGATGTCTTTGAGTCTAGCACACACCTATTTTTGTTTTACAGATACTCTTAGACATTGTCAGCCAATCAGGGTCCTTAACCCTGGAAATCCCATTGTCCCAACCTCTGCCATGATAAAAATCCCACCTCATTTGAGCTTGGGACTCTGCTCTCACCACTTCATGGGACAGACAGACCAAGCACCAGAGCTTGAAAATAAAGGCTCTTTGCTTTTACATGTAGTGGTCTTTTGGGAGTCCCCATGATCTGGGCATAGCAGTTTACAGGAGAGAGAAATCCTGTTCTTTGACTCGATTTTATGTAAATCAGAGGTCATTTGAATGCCATTGATAGAAACCTAACTTAAGCCACTTTAAGCAAAATGAATTAATCTGTGAATCTGTTGACTTGTGTGACTGAAAGTTTTTGGAAGGGTTCTTTAAAAACTAGCTTTTAAAAATCTAATCTAGCCGGGCGGTGGTGGCGCACGCCTTTAATCCCAGCACTCGGGAGGCAGAGCCAGGTGGATCTCTGTGAGTTCGAGGCCAGCCTGGGCTACCAAGTGAGTTCCAGGAAAGGCGCAAAGCTACACAGAGAAACCCTGTCTCAAAAAAAAAATAAAAATAAAAATAAAAAAAATAAAAATAAAAATCTAATCTAAGGTCTAAAACAGTGCCACCAAAATTAGCTTCTGTCTTTGTGTGGCTCTCCCTGGGTATGGCTTCAATCAGGCAAGTTTTCTGGGTGTCTTGGCAAAAGGCTCCTGACTGCTCTGAGTAGAATGACTCAACAGTCTCCTGAGTCTCAAAGAGAGCATTCACTACAGCTGTTCCAGACAGTTTGGCCTGTTTATCCCAGAGTCAATCAATCATTACAGCACATAGATGAAATACTTTGACTAATTAAGAGTGGGCCTGTTACCTCTCAACTAGTGTGAGGGAAGGGATTAGCCCTAACAAAATCATAAGGACCAGGGGAAACAACAAATAGGATTGTAAACACTGCACCAATAAAAAGAACAAACAACAGTCCCAGCAAATTTCTACAGATGTTTACAAGGTGAGAGGAAGACTTTTCCATACAAAAAAAGAAGATGAGAAGGAATAATGCCAAGATCAAAGCAACAGATGTCCACTAAATCCTTGCTTTAATTTATATTATGTGTGTTAGCCATTGTGTGGGCTCTTTAAAGAGTTACCTGCCCAATTTCCTGGGAAGGAAGTATTTAATGATTTACACTGATTTTGTTAACCCTTTTCAGTTGGCATGCTAGGAATGGTTTTCCCATCAGTTGCTTCTTAATTTTGCTATGTTTCAGTAATATAATCTTAAATTTCACATAGACCCATGATTTTATTCATTCTGACATGAAGTAATTTTATGAATCAGTTACTCTGATTTAACTTCCATGGTCCAGTTTCTTCATTTGTAAAATGAGTGGTAACTTTTCTTCCTGTTCTTTAAACATGTTTATGAAGATGAAATTAGGTCAATTTATTTCAAAGTATAGGCTTCAAGACAGTGCTTGAAGTGATGCTCTAAGCTCTTGCTGCCAGAGGGTGTTCAGTGGTATCCCATAGCAAACACCATAAGCAATTCATTTGTAGTTTACATTCTTTCTGCCAAATAGAGCAGAAGGAGCCCCTCCTCCCTTGTCCCAGCCAGCCAAGGCCAGCAGCAGGAAGAAAAGTTCATAGCAATGAAGAAAACTCAGATGCTGGTCAGAGCCTGAAGAAGAGTCTTAAAAAACTAAGGCGAATAGACCAGATTGAACAAGAAAGTGGGGGCTGGCACTTTCCTGAGTTCATGTGAAGGAGTAGCCTTCTTGTGATTAAAAATGTAGCCCTTACAGTGAACTCTGAGGAACTGCAGAGATGGCTTGGTGGTTAAAAGTGCTTACAACACAACCTGGAGGACCTGATTTCAGATCTCCCAACCATGTAATAAGTGAGGCACAGTCTCATGACTGTAACCCCAACACTGTAGTGGGTGGAGGCAGGAGAATCAACTGGTTTGTTGGCTGCCAGCTTAACTTAAAAAACAAGAGCTCCAGGTTCAGAGGGAAACCCTGTCTCAAAAATATGAGAGAGTCACAGGGGAGGATACTTGATGCACCACCTTTCAATACACAAGCATACCCACGTGCACATACATACATAACACTCTTACACTCACATAAACACACAAACTTTGAGCATTTTCAAAGACAGATTCAGAACATTCTAGAAACAGATTATATAGTTTAGAAACAGAGCTTTTGTCTAAGAAATGTAAAGCTTTAATTCCCTGCATTGAAACTTAGCAAAGTAAAATACTTCCTGCATATGGAATTAAGATTCTAATACAAAATGTAGCATCATATAGTCTAGTACAGATGAAGTTCAGCTGCCTTTGAGAATAGAATTAAGATGGAATAAAATAAGAAATGATTCATTTGTTTACAATGATCAAAGAATTCATAAATTCCTCCATAAGGAAAAACTGGAAATTATTTTCACACCCCCTCCCATGTCCCTTGGAAGTTTTCACATATATTTATTTCTAAATTAATAATATAAATATATATATCATTAAAAGGTTAGTTTAGTCACACTCCACAAGTCCTTTTATCATTTTTTTCCCATGGGGCCAGAGAGGTGACTCATCAGTACCATTGCTGGAGATGACTCAAGTTGGATTTTCAATACCTACATGTAACAGCTCACAGCACCATGTAACTCAAGTTCCAGAGGGATCTGGTGCCACTTCTGGGTTTGGTTCCTAGCACCCACATGGTGGTTCACAAACTTATGTAACTCCAGTCCCAGGGCATATGATGCCCTCTTCTGACCTCCATGGGCAACAAGCACATATGTGGTGCACATTCATACATACACATGAAATAAAATAAATACATCTAAAACAATTAAAAGAACTTATCTAATTTATTATTAGTAGATGAAAGAATCTGGGGCTGTCTTAGGGTTTTTATTGCTGTGAAGAGACACCATGACTATGGCAACTCTTATAAAGAAAACATTTAATTGGGGTGGCTCACATAGTTTCAGAGGTTCAGTCCATTATCATCAAGATGGGATGCATGGAGGTGTGCAGGCAGACATGGTGCTGGTAGCTGAGAGTCCTACATCTTTCAGGCAACAGGAAGTCAACTGAATGGTCACACTGGGGGAAGCTTGAACAAAAGAGACCTCAAAGCACACCCTCATAGTAATACACTTCCTTCAAAAAGGCCAGAAATCATAATAGTGCCACTCCCTTCAGGAGCCATTTTCTTTGAAACCACCACATTCCACTCACTGGCCCCTGCTGTGGGATGGTCTGTATGTCAAGTGTGTTGCTGATTGGTCAATAAATAAATCACTGATTGGCCAGTGGCTAGGCAGGAAGTATAGGAGGGGCAAGGAGGAGAATAAAGCTGGGAAGTGGAAGGCTGAAAGAAAGACACTGCCAGCCGCCACGATGACAAACAGCATGTGAAGATGCCGATAAGCCACAAGCCATGTGGCAAGGTATAGATGAATAGAAATGGATTAATTTAAGCTGTAAGAACAGTTAGCAAGAAGCTTGGTACGGCCATACAGTTTGTAAGCAATATAAGTCTCTGTGTTTACTTGGTCGGGTCTGAGCGGCTGTGGGACTGGCAGGTGAGAGAGATTTGTCCTGACTGTGGGCCAGGCAGGAAAACTCTAGCTACAGGTCCCCAAAGGTTTATAGGCATATTATAATGCAAAAAATACATTAGTCCAGCTTCAAAAGTCCCCATAGTCTATAACAGTCTCAAACTTGTTTCAAAGTCCAAAGTCTCTTCTGAGATACATGGACAATTTCTTAAGTGTAATTCACCTATTAAAAAAAAATCAAAATCAAAAAGCAGATCACATATTTCCAACATAAAATGGCACAGGATATATATTACCATTCCAAAGCAGGAGTGAAAACCAGATGGGCAAACTCCAAATTCTGCATCTTTATGTATGATGTCAAAACACTTTTCAAATCTCCAACTCTGTTCAGTTTTATTGGCTGCAACACACTTCTTTCTCTAGGGCTTGTTTCACTCCCTGTTAGCAGCTCTCTTTGGCAGGTATCCCACAGCTCTGGCATCTCTAACATCTTGGGTTTTCCAAGGCAATCCAGCTTCAACTTCATAGCTATAAATTATTCAATGGCCTCTCCAGTAGACCTCCATTCAGAAACACCCCTGACACAAGCTTGGCCTTGGTGGCTTTCTTTAGGCATGGAGGCAAATTCCATAGCCTATTTCTTCCATCCTTAATTCTAAAGTCAGACCATGTAGCCGAACCTGCTATGTTCTGCTGCTTGCTAGGACTAGAAGATGCCCCCTCATTCAGCTACATCTTTACCAGCCTGCTGTCCTGACTTACTCTGTAGACCAGTCTGGCCTCAAACTCAGAGATATGCCAGCCTCTGCCTTCTGAGTGTTGGAATTGAAGGTGTGCAGCACTATTCTGGGCTCTTTAATTCCTTTTCACAAGTTGGAAATTTGGCTGGGTGGGATCTTGTCCTGAATCACCACTTCCTTTATTTCATTTCTTAATCTGTTTGTCTACTTGAACATATGACTTAGTTCCATTCTACTTTTTGGTGTTCCTTTTCTCTTTAGATCTTATATTTTATAATTTACCCTGCTCAGCTAGCTCCTTTTCATTATAAATCTTCATTAGAGTTAATACTAGTAACCACAAAACAGAGTCTACATTAGGATGTTTTGAGATTTCCTCTGCCAATGTAATTAATCCAAAATTCTTCACTTCAGCCTCAGGCAGATTCTTTGGACAAAGGCCAAAAGGCAGCTACTTTCTTCACCAAAATATCACAAGAATCATCTCTAGACAATATACTAAAATTCCTCTCCTCTGAAACCTCTTAAGTGAGCCCGTGACAGTTCAAATATCTCTTACCACTTCTGTCTTCCATACTCCTACTAGTAAGCCCTACTAAGCACTGCTTAAAGCATTCCATTGCTTTCATAACCCAAAGTGCCAAAGTCCAAATTCCTTCAAAAAAACACATGGTGAGGCTTATCACAGCAATAACCCAGTCCCTTGTACCAACTTCTGTCTTAGGAATTTTACTGTGAAGAGACACCATGACTACAGCAATTTTTATAAAAATAACATTTAATTGGGATAACTCAGTTATAGTTTCAGTGGTTAAGTTATTATCATCAGGATGGAAAGCATGGCAGTGTGTAGTCAAACATGTTGGTAGCTAAGAGTACTACATGTTGCAGGCAATAGGAAGTTGACTGAACAGTCACATTGAGGGAAGCTTGAGCAAAAGAGACCTCAAATCCCATTCCTGTAGTGACATACTTTCTCCATCAAAGCCACACCTCATGATAGTGCTATTCCCTTTCTTTCAGACCACCACAGGGACTAAATGGTAAACCAATAATGGGGACTATGGGTGTCCAGTCCCTCAATAGTCCCCTCCCAGGGTCCAGGAAGGATTTAAAATTAGCTGATAATTTAATCTTTGATGAAAAGAAATGAATCTATGTACACAAAACTCCTTAGTCCATACACTTTATTATTCTATGTCAGTTCTCTCTCTACACAGCTTCTATTCTGCTCTCATGCCTACCTCCTTTCTTGCCTGATTTGTCTCTACCTTTATCTATTGTCCCCTCTATGTTCTATCTTAATTCTCTCATCTTAGTTCTGCCTCATCTAGGTCTTTCTCATCTCATTCTTACCCATCTAGTACTTTCCCGTCTGGCTCTTCCTCATCTTCTATCCTGACCTCCAGTTCTCTAGTCAGAAATTTTCTCCAGCCAAAATTCTCAATATCCTCTTTTCGTTCTCCTTATACCTCAGTTCCCTGTCTCTGAGGTGTTCAGTTATAAACCCAAGCCATAGTGATCTTCTGGCAGAGCAAGGTCACCAGGCTGGAATTCTTATGGGGTCATAAAAGGAAGTAAGAATTTTCCTCAGGCAGTGGCTGACAGACTTTCTTCTACAACCCAAATGAGTGCCAATGATTGGTTAGTCAAGAAGTGAATTTATGTGCTCAATCTACATTCCTAGAAGTGGTTAGGTAAGAAATTAGGAGTCTATTAGTAAGGCTATAAGGAAGGAGGGTCGCACCCTAAATAGCACAAGAAATAAAGTTGTGCTCCTAACCTCGGAGACAGGTGTTGCTTCGTTTGGCCTTGGATGCTTGATAGGTATTTTAGATAAATACACTGTTAGGAGTTCTTGGAAGTACACATAGCATTACAAGAAAATCACTGTAGGAAACAGCTAATATATATACAAAAGCTTAAATATCACCAAGACTTCTTAAGCCATGGCTTGACCTTTAGAGAAGTCCTTGACCTTTCCAAGTAGTAGCTTTTGTGATAGTAGCTGAATTCCACTACATTTTCCTGCAGCCTGCAGCAAACCAAGTGAATGATTATCTTAGTCATTTTTTAAATTTTATTTTAGTTTTAGTGGATGACACTTTATAGAAATCACACTGAAGGGGGCCAGAGAGATGGCTCAGTGGTTAAGAGCACTTGCTGCTCTTGCAATAAACCTGGACTCATTTCCCATCACTCTCATGGTGATTCAAAATCACATGTAACTCCATTCCCAGGGGATCCAAGGCTCTTCAGCCTCTGTGGGCTCCTGCATGCATGTGGTGCATGTAAAAGGAGGTATACACACATATAAATAAAAATAATACAAAAAAACATTATTTAAAAAGAAAGAAATCCACTGGAAAAAAGTATTCCAGAAAATGTATTAGGTTTAATAATTCTCAACCCTTAATATTTTGACAGGTTTTGTTTCTACTTTAAAAATGTTTTATTTACCATGGAAGTTGTCAGACTTGGTAGCAAATGCCTTTATCCACTTAGCCATCTCATGTCTCTCTCTCTCTCTCTCTCTCTCTCTCTCTCTCTCTCTCTCTCTCTCTCGCGCGCGCGCGCGCGCTGTGTGTGTGTGTGTGTGTGTGTGTGTGTGTGTGTGTGTGTGTGTGTATAGATTTATTTTTATTTATGTGTTATGTGTGTGGGTATTTTGCCTTTGTGTATGTATGTGCATTATGTGTGTGCCTGGTATCCACAGAGTACAGGAGAGGGCTTAAGATCCTATGTAACTAGAGTTATGGAGAGTTGAGAATAGCCATGTGGGTGCTAGGAATTAAATCTAGGTCCTCTGAAGGAGGGGAAGTGTCTTTCACCACTGAGCCACCTCTTCTGACTCTCTTTGCTTGTGTTTTTTAATGTATTAACATCTGGCACAACCCCACATTAGTTAAGTTAGCATTTTGCAGGTAAAAAGAAAACTCTCAAAATGGTCATAATGTCCATCAAGAACTATTTGAAAAGAACTATTTGAGCATCGCACAAAAGTAAAGTCTGGTCAGTATACTTGCACAGACTGTGCCAACTGGAGATATGGTAAAAAAAATGTAAATAGCCTCTTCCAAGTCTATATCAATTTTTGCATATTTTTTCTTGTTTCTGGAAGAAATTTCTCTTTTGGAAATATGTGGAGTTTTATAAATGCTATTTTGTCAAACAATATTCTGAGTTTTCTTTTTGTTTTAGACTATCTATTAATTTGAAGGTACTGGGGTGCCCTAAATCAGCAGTGAAGATAAAGAGGGAATGTTTTATAAATAGATGAAATTATAGTTTTCATTGGATATTTTATACATTTTATTATTACCCTCCCCCAAATTTGGCAATGTTAAATTTATAACATTTATGTTTGTCTCACATGTAATCATACTTAACTGGCAAATTGGACATATTTCTTCATGTGTGCACCTTGTAGAAACTAGAATCTAAATTATAGCTACCAAATAATTCTAATAAAGACTGCTCAGACATAGATTTAAGCCAACAGAAAGACTTTATCAGCCAAAATTATATAAAGTTTATTTTTTTGATGTTTTTATTTTTTGTGTGTATCTATACCTGAACGTATATATACATATGCCATATGTGCAATATTCATGAAGGACAGAAGAGGGCATTGTATCCCCTGGAACTGGAGTTATGGGCAGTTGTGAGCTAACTAATATAGGTGCTGGGAACCAAACTTGTGTCCTCTGGAAAAGCCACAAAGTGCTCTTAACTACTGAGCATCTTTTTGGCATTACTTTTAAACTATTTTTTATTTGTGTGTGTGTGTGTGTGTGTGTGTGTGTGTGTGTGTGTGTGTGTGTGTGTGTGTGTGTGTCTGCCTATGAGTAGGTATGTGCCCATATGCATGGGTGCCCATGAGTGCCAGAGGCATCAGTTACTCCTGAGATTTGAGTTGCAGGTAATTGTGAGCTGCTTAATGTAGGTACTGGGAGCCAGACTGCTGAGCCATATCTCCAGCTTCAGCAGATACATTTCTAAATGTTTTATTTTGATCATTTTGTGTCAGTTTGGGGGGATAATTTTTGAAGCATCTTTAGTCTTCTGTGAATCCAGGCAGTATTGAGCTCTTCATAGTTCTGAGTTAAAGAGTTCTCAATCATGAAGCTAGAGATCCTGAATGTTTGAGGTCGGCTAAGACACATTAGAGAAGATAAAACAGCATTGCTGATATTAATGCAAAACACAAATATTGCTCTAAAGCAGTGGTTCTCAACCTTCCTAATACTATGATCCTTTAATACATTTCCCTAAACAATAATATTATTTTGTTGCTACTTCCTAACTGTAATTTTGCTACTATTATGAATTGTAATGTAAATATCTGATATGCAGGATATCTAATATGCAGTCCCTAGGAAAGGGTCATTTGACCCCTAAAGGGGTCTCAACCCACAGGTTGAGAACCAATGCTCAAAAGACAACAAGACATAATTTATTTAGAGCCAAAGCCTTCAATGACACGTTATGAAGAGTGAACATAATTAGTGTTAATAATAAAAACCTGGAGTCAGATATAAGGGTAAAAGCTAAAAGATTAGGAAAGCAAAGGAGCAGCCACAATTACCTCTTACCTCTCTGACTCCTCAGACTGAAAAGGGGCCAAGCTCTTGTCTGTGCCCTGCCTGATCACTTCCTCTCTTTGCCCAGCCATATCATTTCCTGTCTCCTGTCTGTACAGACCTCCAGCCCTCTATGGTTAACTAGTGGCTAGCTCCACCCTCCAATCATCCATCAAGCTTTATTTGTCAGAACACAAACAAAATATCACAACATTGCCCCCTTTTTGTCTAAAATAAAAAGAAAAGATTATAACTAACATAAACAAACTATATACAGTAAGTGCAATAAATATATATAAATATATAGAGGCAATAATTATGTCAAAAATGTCTAGTCCATTAACATTTGATAAATTCAAAGAAAATACTCCATTATTTATCCTGTCTTGGTAAGTCCAAAGGGTTTTACCTAATTCACCTTCTATGTTAATTTGCATTACCAACCAAAATCTATCTTTTGAAGTCTTTCAACTCTATACACTTTGCACCTCTTTAGTGTGTTTCTTTTCTGAATTTGTTAACAAGGAAAGCTATAACTATAACTATCTAGTCTTCAACTCCATCAGAGACCCTAGAAGGAAATAATATTACCTGAGTAAGCAGGAAGTACAAGCAAGTGGCTTCCAAAAAATGTGAGAAGTGATAGAAATAACTGACTGCCTGGATAGTCACCCAATGTTCCTCTGTAATGTTGGGGTATTCATCTTTGGCCTACAGGCCTAGGATATCTGACAGACTTTTCTGTGAAGCAGGGTATTCTGAAGGGCTGTCCTACCTTGTCTTGGCAAAGTTTGGCATTCATTTTCTTTTGTGTCCTTCTTGTCCAATTTGGAAAGCATACTGTCAACAGTTGAGGCAAGGGCACTTTCTTGCCCAGTGGCAAACTTTTGCCACAAAGAAAGTAAACTCCATAAGGAGTTTCTTTGATACCCATCATCTTATCTGAGGTAGATTGGTGCTGCCAGAAGCAGACATGTCTCACGTGATAAAAAAAAAAAACCCTATGTTATTAAAACATCTTAAGTGCCATGTTTGAAGACCACTTGTCTACCTAAAATATATCCATTTGACCTAGAAAACATACCTAACATGACTACAAGTTTGTTTGTAATAGGTTACTATTAACCTGCATTTCTTTATTTTCCTAAATAGTTTGTAATAATAACTTTTAAAGTCTAGAAATTTACATTAAATTGTTAAATGAAATGTATAGGTACAATAACTTGAACAAGAGTAGAAATGTATGTACAGTATGTTCTAACAAAAATAACCTCAAATTTGTATCAATATACAAAAATCCAAGCCAATGTATATGGTGATATTTTATTTGTATTAAAATGTTATTTGTATGTTAATAAATAAAGTTGCCTGGGGGTCAGAGCTATTAGCAAGCCATAGGAAAGCAGGGCAGTAGTGGCGTACTCTTGTAATCCCAGCACTTAGTAGGCAGAGCTGGGAAAGTCTCTGTGTGTTCAGGGATACAGCCATTATTGGATACACATGCCTTTAATCAATACCAATCATGGAAAACCTGGAGGCCTATACAGACAGGCTGTGAGGAGGCGGTCATGTGGTTGGGTTTACAACCAATGAGAAGGCAGAACAGGAACTCTAAAGACTTTAACACAGGGGTAGCTCTGGTTCAGAGAGGTAGGACCACCGCAGGAGGAAGGGTAAGGTTTTAGCTCTTAGCTCTGACCTCTTGGCTTTCTTCTTTGCATTGGTTCTGTGTTTCTTATTTAATAAGAAGGTTGATTACATCTACAAATGTAAAATATTTAAAACTAGTAGTTGATCTTTTGGTTTAAAAGTAGATTCAATAATCTACCCTTTTATCCTATCATATCTGTATCCCCCCTTTTTCTTTTCAGAGTAGATTCAATAATCTACCCTTTTATCCTACCATTTCTATATCCACCTTTTTCTTTTCAAAACAAGAACCTTGAATCTAATCTCCTTTATTCAGCTTTTTTTCCTGACCATTTGTAACTTGTAACCAACTACCCCAAACAATGACAAATATCCATAACCAACGGAATGACCAAAAACTGCCCACCCAACCTATTAGGAATGTGGGTTTCATGTTCTTAAAATTACTTCCTGTTGTCTGGGGGTGGTGGCAGTTTTAGGGAAACCTGAAAAAGATTTGGATGATTATCAAGTCCTGGAAGAGGTAGGTGTATCATTTTTTATCCAGACTCTGTGTAATGGAAAAATACAGGGCTTCTTTCAAGTCATGGCTAGAGTAGACATGAGGCTAGACCATCTCAGCTTGAAATTGTCCTGAGCAGTTTCGAGTCCAAAGCCAATCTTTGGATGGTGTTTGTCATGTTGTTGGTATTGTCATAGTCTTGGTGGAATTGTCATTGAGCAGCCCCATCCTCCTTTTGGAGACTTCAAAGGTCATTGTTAGGTGTGGTCATGGTTCATTGCAGAAAACTTAAACATTTTCAATGCCATGTGCAGCAGATCTCAAAGAGGTTAAAGGACCATAATTTGTCATGTACATTCAGAGTAAAAAACTTAATTCTTCATTAACTGATGGAGACTCAAACCAGAAATCATGTACAGGAAGACAAATGAAGCCTTTTTCTAGAATTAGTCAGTACTCTGTATGACCACTAACATCATGACAAGAAGTTTAAAATATAGACATATATATTAATATCATAAATTTTATATACTATTTATACTTTAAGAAAAGTTTTAAGGAGTCAAAATAAAACCAACAGATCATGAGATTAGTATCAATAAAATAGTCCCTTAATTTTGGTTTTTCTGTCCCATATCAGGTGGCTTTTATGACATGAGACAGAGATTTTGGATTTTACTTTAACAGGCATGCTTGGGTTTAGAGAAGGAGATAGCCACCCACAACTCCAATGCCAGCTTTAATTTTTGATTGAACTAGGACTACAAATAGACCATTTGCATTATGTGGCTATAAAGAAAAGCAGAAACATACATTTGGAAAGATTTATAAAATCTCATCCTGTTGTAGATGTGATATATTAGTAGACCAATTTACTCTTTTTCTTGGGACATTTTCTCTGGATGATTTGTCCCTTTATTCACATGTCTCATTTGTCAGTGGTCTTCAGATTTCTTAGCTGGATGACTGCATTCTCCTGAAAAGACAGAAACAAACCCCTCACCCAACTCTAATTTTGAGGAGGTTCAGTTATGGCAAGTTATATCTCATCAGTTTTGTAGGTTAGTTTAGACTGAATGACTACACTGTTTGGTGAACTAAAACCTCTTCTAATCAAGAAGTCTCTCTTGTTCAAATCTAATCTTTATTAACTTTGATGGTATCCATACTTTTCTTCTCCTGTGGAAACAAAAGCAAAACCCCTTCCCCAACATAACACATGTCCTGGTATCCATTCTGAGGTCAACACATCTTTAAAGTATATAGGCTAATTTAATTCTGTAGTTTTTTTCTATTATCCAATGTCTCTCTGAAGCTGTCATTCCTTTCTCATTAGCATTTAGAAAATTAAAAGTTAATAAAGCATTAGGCAATCTATTTCTGGGGTGTTCATTACCCTTTCTGTTTATTAAGCACAACTTTTAGAATTCGATTACATCTTTCTATAACTGCGTTGGCCTGGAGGATTGTGTGGTATACCTGTAATATGCCTTATGTTGTAATAGGCAAAAGCCTGTTTTAATTTACTAGAGACATATGCTGGAGTATTGTCAGCCTTAATTTGTACAGGTATTGTGTACCCCAATATATTGTGTACCCTAATAATCTTATCTGGGGGTCAGAGGACAGAGCCAGCCACTAGATTAGACATAGAGGCAAGACAGTGGTGGCACATACCCTTAATCCTATCACTTGGGAGGCAGAGATCCATCTGGATCTCTGTGAGTTCAAGGTCATGATGTAAACAGAGCCAGGCCTGGTGGCACATGCCTTTAATCCCAGCACTTGAGATCTCATGCCTTTGCTATCAAGTATTTGGGAAGTACACATGCCTTCAATCCTAGCACTAGGAAGGAAGGAAGATGGCAGGACACAGAAGGCTATGAAATGCATGAGTAAATGGGAAGTCATGTTCTTTAGACTGAGGATTTCATAGAGGTAAGAATTACTGGCCAGATTGCTCTGCTCTCTTTTAGCTTTCACCCCAATATCTGGCTCCAGGTTTTTTTCAGGTTTTTTATTAATAAAACATTTTAGGATTTATGTTACACAGGTATCCCCATGAAGGCCATAACTTCTAACAAATGTGTGATTACAGAAACAGCCTTTTCAGAACTCAAAGCAGTTGCTCATTGAAATCCTGAATATGTATCTATGGTATGGTGTACATATCTTAATTTTCTAAATTCTGCAAAATGAAACACATCCATCTGCCAAATTTTATTTCTTTGAGTGTCCTTTGTGTTACTTCCTGCAGGTAGTGAGTGGAGTTTGGTTGTATAAAGAACAAGTAGGACATTTCCTTATAATTTCCTTGGCTTGTTGCCAAGTGATGGAAAAATCATTTTTCAAACCTTTGCTATTGACATGGTGTCTTTTGTGAAATTCTGAGGCCTCCAGCACATTTCCTATGAATAGTTGATCAATTTTATCATTACCTTGTGCTAGAGGGCCTAGTAGGCCTGTATGGGGTCTGATGTGTGTTATATATATATGGGCTCATTTCTATTTCTGATTATTTCTTGTAACTGAATAAACAATAAAGTTAATACTGTGCTATCTGGTATAAATCAGCAGTTTCAATATGTAAAACAACTCTTTCTGCATATTGAGAGTCAGTAACTATATTAAAATGCTGTGGGGTATCTTTCTGTACACTGTGAATATGTGTTGCTCTGATTGGTTGATAAATTAAAGCTGTTTGGGCAATGGTGAGGCAGAATAAAGTTAAGTGGTACATTCAAAGTGGGGAGAGAAAAAAGGAGAGTAGGGTAGATGCTGTGAGTTGCCACCAGGAGAAACAAGATGTGAAAATACTGGTAACCCACAAAGCCATGTGGCAATGCATAGATTAATATAAATGGGCTGAATTAAGTTGTAAGAGCTACCTAGCGAGAAGCCTGAGCCATTAGGCCATACAGTTTGTAAGTAATATAAGCCTGTGTGTTTATTTGGGTCCAAGCAGCTGTTGGACTGGGTGGGACACAGGAAAACTTCCAACTACATTAAGAGGTTCTGGAAAATCTAATAATATCATGAGAATAACATATGATTCTGACTTTTGAACAGATCATAAGGACTTTGAGCAACTTTAGTCAGATTTCCTGATTTAGAGTCTGCCTTTCCTGATTTGTTTACATCAGTATACAATGTAGGGGTTCTAGAAATTGGTTTTCTCCATACAATGTGAGAAAGGATCTAGGGTTATATGGGATCAGATCCCTGGGAGGAAGGGAGCCTGTGAGCTGGGTTGCAGGCTTGTGAGTAGGGACTGAGGGAGCCTAGAGACTATCATTAACCTGGACATGCTGATAGGCACCACAGTCATATGTTAATAGGAGAGCCATATGTTCCTTTTTCTATTTTTTCCCATTTTTCCCTTTCTTTAAACACCTTAAATGTCATATTGAACAAATCTCTTGGGGGATTTTGAGGGCCTTATTCAACCTTTTAAGTTTTGTTCTAATATCAGGAGTGGACTGGGAGAAGAAATGACAATTGAAGACAAGCATGCCCTCTTGAGAATTAGGATCAATCTCATCATTATCTTGTGCTAGAGGACCTGGCACACCCATATGGGATCCGATGTGTATTATATATATAGGGAGTTCCCTATTTCTGATGATTTTCTGTAATTGTATAAAAGTGAAGTCAATTCTGTATTATCAGGAATGAATTCAGCAGCTTCAATATGTAAAAAATTTAGACTCAAGATTATTTTTTGGAAAGGAAAAAGGGGAATAGATAGGTATAAGACATTAAGGTAGATTATTGTATCTACTAGTAAACTAATTTAGCAAACTATCAGCCTTAGGTAATTTCCACTGATATGGATTCTTGTATATTGATACAAATGCAAACTATTTTTATAGTCCTACTTAATATGTATATTGATACAATTCAAAACTATAATTGTCATATTGTATACATGTTCCTACTCCTATTTGAAATATTTTGTATACTGATACAAATGTAAAATTATATTCATCATACTGTATGTATATTCTACCTCTATTTAGGATATTTTGTATATTGATACATATTGAGGATCTTGTAGTCATATTGCACTATACATTTCTACCTCCATTTAAGGTATTTTGTGTATTGTCATAATTTTGAGGCATTGTCTCTATACTGTACATCTGTTTACAGATTGCTTGTCTTGTTAATGTGAAGCCTTAGTCCTTAAGTTATTTAGATAAATAAGACTTACAGATTAATAGTTACCCATGCTTGTCATATTCATAGTTTCGTTAGTTAGGTTTTCCAGATTTTACAAAAACATATGTCAGATGGATAGGTTATCTTAAAACACTTCATAGACCTAGAGAATATGGCATTTAAATGTTTTTTTTTTTTTTTTACCAGTAAAATGACTGACATCAATGTAGAAATCAGTGAAATGGAAACAGCAGCGACAACAAAATCAATATAGAGAGTCAATGACACAGAGTTGGTTCCTTCAAAATATAAACAATATTGACAAAATTTAGTTAACCTAACCAAAAGAAAGAGGGAATGTAAAACTAATACAGCAAGACATGAAAAAGGAGTCATAATGGGAGGCAACAGTGAAATTAAGAAAATTATTAGAGTTTACCTTACCAACAGATTCCAAAAAATTGGAAAATTTAAAAGATATTCATGAATTTAAAAATTTTTTTTAATTTATTTTAATTTATTTTGCAATACAATTCAGTTCTACATATCGGTCACGGATTCCCTTGTTCTCCCCCCTCCCATCCCCCTCACCTTCCCCCCAACGCCCCCCCCATTCCCATCTCCTCCAGGGCAAAGCCTTCCCCACAGACTGAGGTCAACCTGGTAGACTCAGTCCAGGTAGGTCTAGTCCCCTCCTCCCAGGCCGAGCCAAACAATCCTGCATAGGCCCCAGGTTTCAAACAGCCAACTCATGCAATGAGCACAAGATCTGGTCCCACTGCCTGGATGCCTCCCAAACAGATCAAACCAATCAACTGTCTCACCCATTCGGAGGGCCTGATCCAGTGTGGACCCCTCAGCCATTGGTTCATAGTTCATGTGTTTCCATTCATTTGGCTATTTGTCCCTGTGCTTTATCCAACCTTGGTCTCAACAATTCTCGCTCATATAAACCCTCCTCATTCTCGTTAATTGGACTCCCAGAGATCCACCCAGGGCCTAGTCATGGATCTCTGCATCCAGATCCCTCAGTAGTTGGATGAGGTTTCTAGCACAACAATTAGGGTGTTTGGCCATCCCATCACCAGAGTAGGTCAGTTCGGGCTGTCTCTCGACCATTGCCGGCAGTCTGTTGTGTGGGTATCTTTGTGGATTTCTGTGGGCCTCTCTAGCACTTTGCTTCTTCCTGTTCTCATGTGGTCTTCATTTACCATGGTCTCCTATTCCTTGTTCTCCCTCTCTGTTGTTGGCATTTAAATGTTTTGATAACTTAGAATTCTGTTGATGTGAGATCCGGTTGCTTCTGGTAGCACTGATCTACTCTGGAGAGAATGCTGGGCTTCTAAGACACTCTGCTTGGAAATTTGTCTTCTTGGCACAAAATGGCCTGCTGGGAAAAGAACTGCTCTTGCCTCAACTGCTGACAGTATGAACACTGTGCATTCTGGACAAGCAAGACACATGGAAAAGCAACTACTGAATCTTGCCAAAACAGGGTAAGATGATCTTTCAAAATTCCTGCTTCTGAAAATCGTCTGTCAAATATTCTAGGCCTGTAGCCAAAATGGATGCCCCAGTGGTGCTAAGAATCTTTAGGTGACTGTCCAGGCTGCTAGCTGTATCTGTCTATTCTCACAATTTTTCAGAAATTGCTTGTTTGCACTTCCTGTTTTCTCAGGTAATATCATTTTCCCTCTCAGGTCTTTGATGGGGTTGAAGACTAGATAGTCACAGTTATAATCCTTTCATATCTTAGCTAAGAGCATTTCAGATAGTAAAGTTAGGTTCTTTAGCTAACACACTTATTGGAGTAATGTCTGTAACATGATTTACCTATGATCTGGACATTTCTGGATTTTAGTATGTGTCTTTTGTTTGATGTTGTTCTTGCTGGTTGTATTTCTATTTTTGTTCTTGCTATTACCTTACCCCTCTCCTGGACAATACTTGATAATTGTTCCTATTGTATATTCCTAATATAGTTTTGTATTAGGTTTGAACTTTCTTATTTAGACAAAACAGGGAGATGTAGTGAATATCTGTTGTCTATGACCTTGAAGCACCACCACTAGAGATGTAGCAGGTAACTGTCTTACCTACCTCTGACCTTGAAGTACCTGCCCCTGGGGCATGGCCTTGGGGCTATCCTTAAGACTTGAGATGCATGGAGACACAGCACTCTTCTCTCCCTTGTGGGCTTGGATGCTGGGATGGACTCAGGCAGAAGAATAGTGTGGGACTGTGCCTTGGCCTTCCAGAACCCTATGATAAATCTCCTATACTGTAGTGAGTCTTCCTTCCTAATAAATTCCTTTACCCTTTAAGCAGATTCCATGGATTTCTCACATTAGTTGAGACTGAGAAAGAGGGTTAGGCTGTGAAGATACCCAGGGTTGGGGTGTATCCTTTATATCTAAGTTGAAAAGGGTGGGAACAGAGGAATCTGATCCCTGGTCAGCTACAGGAAGGGATTTGACTTTTTGACAGAACCTGGTGACTATGACATGAGGTACAGAGGGAAGGGTGAGAATGGAGATTAAAGAAAGCTTGTGCATAGGCAGATTCAGTCTACTTTCCCATGCATTGGCAGTATTTATCAAGATTAGTGAGGATTTGGTAGTCAAATGTGCCATTCTTTGGTCATTGAGGCTGACTGTCCAGTTTGTATTATGGCCAGGCTATGCTGCCGTAAAAAATGAGGCAGAGAGACTGAATGATATCACTAAGTCTGAGGATGGGCAGAGACTTGAGTAGACAATGAGGCAGAGTTCAGGGGCTAGGTAGCCACCAAGGTATCTTTAAATAATTACATTGGTACCACGACTCTGGTATACTCTTCTGATGGCTCTCCTCCTTCTCACTAGCAGTATAATTGATTGCTGGGTACTTCATCCAGCACCTACCATTGGTAAGTCTCTCCTCTCCCTATTGGTGTAAATGCTTTTCTGGATCTGTGAGAGTGACCATCAAGTGTCTGACATCCCTCTGGTATTCTTGGAGGTGGAGGAACCCCCAGTCACTTTGCCAACACCCACCTCTGGCCACTTCCCATGAGTGACGCTTAGTCTTTTGAGTGTGGTCTTCACCCTCTGGCTTCATTCACAAGCCCTGGTACCAGGTGAAGGCTTCTAGCCATTGGCCCTGCCCAGTGTGTGATGACTTAGTGGACAGTTTGTACGCACTTAATCAGGTCCTCTCTGAATCCCTGAGATGCCTTGGACTTTCAGGCTTTGAACCCTTTCCCCTATTACACCCATGGGAACTGCATCCTCTACCATTCCTCCAATCTCCCCACTGGGATGTCTTTTGAAGAACCTCTGACCTCTACACCTAGCACCCAGCTTATGAGCTTCTAAACTTACCTGCCTTTGCAGTCAAGTCTGACCCAAGTACCCCATAATTTATCCAAATGGCTACTTTCTGGCATCCTAGATCCTGATATTACACAGGACTTTTACAACTTCTGCCAGCAGTCAGGTAAATGAAAGGGGGTCCCCTATGTCCAAGCTTTCTCTATCTTCACTCCAAGCTTTCCCTTTGTTCTTCCTGTTATCCCATTCAACACCTTCTAGCTATGAAGTCTGAACCAGAGGAAACTCTCTTGACCCTGCTAACAAGCCCCCACATTATTGGCAACAATGCACAGCTCCTCCTTTGGCTCATTTGTTCTCCTCTTTTCCCTCTCCAGCAACAGGCTGCCCTAACCTCCCTACTCTGACACCTACTTTCAATTCACTCCACCAGCAGCCTACTACTTGCTTGTGGTCTGCAGTAAAACCCCCTCTAATTCTCCCCACCTGGCCTAACCTGGCCTCAGTTTTTCCTTTGTGGGAGATTTCTGGAGTGGATGACCTGGTCAAAGTACATGTGCCCTTTTCATTAAGTGAATTCTCTCAAGTAGAAAAATACATGGGGTCTTATATGTCTAACTCCTCTGCTGTCATTAAAGAATTCCAATGTGTTACCCAATCCTACAGTCTCACCTTCCACAACATATATATGATTCTAACTAACAACCTAGTTCTTAAAGAGCACAGGTGAGTTTGAAAACAGACTAGAGCACATGCAGATGAAATCTACCAAACTACCATAGCACACTCACCCAGTTTCAGACCAGGATCCCCAATAGGACTACAATACCCCAGGGGGCATTCTAGCTAGAGATCTATTTACAACTTGCCTCTTGGCTGGTCTCTGCAAGGCTGCCCTTAAACCAGTAAACTATAAGAAACTCCAAAAGGCCATCCTGGACAAACAGAAGAACCTGCCTCAGTTCTTAGAATGCCTCACAAAGGCCCACTTATAGTATACCAATCTAGATGATGAAAATCCAGAGGGTAAACAACTCCTCACAAACTATTTCTTTTCCCAGCAATTCCCCAACATTAAGGCCAAGTTTAAGCATCTAGAGAGAGGACCCCTAACCCCACAATCAGAAGTCTTAGCACTGGCCTTTAAAGTGTACCATGGGAGCAACGAAAAAGCCTGTAAACAACAATACCAAATGCTGGCCAAGGCCATTCAACCAGCTTTGGTGACTACCTGGACTCCCTTGCCTCCTAAAGTTCAAGGACCACTGTGTCCCTGATTCAAATGTGGTCAGGAGGGTTATGGGGCCTGGGCCTACCCTAACCCCTGAAAGCCATACTGGCCATGTCTAAAGTGCCATCAAGAAGGACATTGAACTGTTGACTGCCCCCTTGTCCCTTGCAGTGCAGGAACATCAGACTCAGATCACCCATGGGGACAACTGAAGGTGCCTGGGATCCCTTAGCCTGACCTCTGTCATCTCTGATAGTGAGCCACAGGTAGTCATTATGGTATAAGGGGGTTTCATTCTCCTTCCTCCTGGATACTGGGGCCACTTACTCAGTCCTGATGGAGTTTTGGGGACCTACCTCTCCTTCTTATTTCCCTATTGTCAGGACAGCCTTACTAAGCCAGACCCCATCACTCAATTGCATTTCCAGGGGTGTTCCTCTCACTGATTCCTTCCTGGTGGTGTCAACCTGTTCTATCCCCTTATTGGGAAGAGATCTTCTAGTCAACTCTATTTCCTTTGTTTCTTCCCATTCATTTGATCCCAAGTTCTCCAGCAGCCCCTCTCTCCCTTCTCCTAGCCACTCAACCTACTGGTTCTAACATTCTATTTCCTTTGCCAGTCTCACATGTGGACCCCCAAGTCTGGGATACCCCAAGCCCCTCTGTTGCCAAACACCATTCCCCCATCATCATTCAATTACAGGAGCCTACCCAGTACATCATCCAAGTCCAGTACTCAATCTTGCTCCAGAGCTTCAGGGGACTTAAGCCTATCATCTCTGACCTCCTAAGGAAAAACCTACTTTATCCCACATCTTCCCCCTTCAACACCCTATACTTGCAGTTAAAAAGCCCAGTGGGATCTACTGCCTGGTTTGAGACCTCCAACTCCTCAATTCTACTGTGGTCCCCTCCACCCTGTTGTAGCCAACCCTTATATACTCCTTTCCACTATCCCCTCAGTATTTCTCAGACCTGGACCTAAAGGATGCCTTCTTCTCTATCCCCCTCAACACCCAGTCACAAAATATCTTTACTTGCACCTGGACTGACCCTGACATCCACCTCTCTACCCAACTCACCTGGACTGTCCTACCCCACGGGTGCTGGGACAGGCCACATCTATTGCCCAGGCCCTGGCCTCTGATCTCTTTGTCTCTCCCCAAATCTAAACTCATACAGTATGTAGATGACCTTCTGTTTTGCAGTTCATCCCTACAAATTAGTCAAACTGATACCTCTGCTTTTCTAAATTTCTTGTCCAGCCAGGGCTATAGAGTCTCACCATCTAAGGTACAGCTGTCCACCCCTCAGGTCACCTACTTGGAACTAACCATTAGCCCAATGGAATTTTCCCAAAGCCAGCCCTGAGAAAATTCCTCCCAGAGTCCTGGGAAAGATGTTATATCCAATGTGGGGTTATCTGAGGGAAAGGAATCTACATACACCATGCTTTTTTGTCCATTTACTTAATTTCTCTATGACAAAATTCTATCTATACAGCTTCAGCTCCATCCTCACATTGAGCTCTTCTCTGTGCCTACTTTTCCTGTCCTCATAGTTTTAGTAAACTCCTATGCTTTTGACCTTATCTTCATCCTCTGTCCCTTCATCTCCCATCTCTCCTTCCTAGCTCCTTACTCCTGGCTCTCAGAAAACTCTACCAGAGATATGCTTTACCCTCTACAGAATGTCTGTCTTCCTCTCTTTTCTCTTGCCATGCAGTTCTGTGTCTGTCATCATAATTCTTCCCGGTTCTCTAGGGACTGTTTGTAGTTGGACAGTTTTTCTTCAGCTCCCACCAAACCCCAGCAGTCCCACAGCCCACTTATAAAATAAACACACAGACTCTTATATTATTTAAACTGTTCAGCCTAATGGCTCAGGCTTCTAGCTATCTAGTTCTTACATCTTAAATTAACCCATTTCTATAAATCTGTACCTTGCTATATGGCTCATGGCTTACCAGTATCTTACATGTTGGTACTCATGGCAGTGATTGGCAGTGTCTCCTGACTCAGCCTTCCTGTTCCCAGAATTCTCTTCTGTTTGTCCTGCCTATACTTCCTGCTTGGCTACTGGCCAATCAGCATTTTATTTATACAGAGCGATATCCACAGCACTTCCCCTTTTCTTTTTTTTTTCAAACAGGAAGGTTTTAACTTTCACATAGTAAAATTACATATAACAAAACAATTGTTAAGCAAGAATTACAGCTACAATATCTAGTCTATTTATATTTGACAAAATTAAAGAAGAGATCTCTATCTATCCTATATTTGTGAGTCTAAGGTTTCACATCTAACTTATCTTTTATCATAACTAAGGAAAATTATAACTATCTAGTTTTCAACTACATCAAAGACCTCAGAAGGATATAATATTACCTGAGAAATTGGGGAAGGATGCAAGCAACTTTCGGGAGTCTTGCAAGAGTAGACAGAGACAGCTGGCAGCCTAGACAGTCATCTCACATTCCTCTGTAAAGTTGGGGCATCTGTCTTCAGCCCACAGGCCTAGAGTCTCTCAGTCACTTCTCTCTGTGTCCTGTAGAATGTCTGGCAGTCTCCTCTGTGAAGCAGGAACCTGAAGGACCATTTTACCAAGCAAAGTTCAGTGGTCACTATCCTATGGGTCCTGCATGTCCAGTTGATCAAGCAGTCTAGGCAAGAACAGTTTCTTGCCCAAATGGCTATTTTTGCCAAGAAGAAGATAAACTCCATATAGAGTGTCTTTGATGCCCATCCTCCTCTCTGAAATAAATTGGTGCTGCTAGGAGCAGACATGTCTCATTATCCAGAAAGTCTAAATTTTTTAAAACATTTTAAATGCCATATTCTGTAGGTCTTTGAAGTGTTTGGTGATTACCTATCTATCTGAAATATATCTATGTATACCTAGAAAACTTAAGATGACTATACATTTGACTATCATAGAAGACTAACTGTTCCATTACAATTTAAATGAATTGTATAAACATAATACCTTAAACAAGAATAAAAATACACATACAGTATAACAAAATTAACTTTAAATTTGTATCAATAAACTAAAATCCATAGTAATGTAAAACATTTGTAAACAAGTTGCTCTTTAAAAGTAGGTTCAATAATCTACCCCTTTATCTTATTATTATCTATACTGTCCCCTTTTGTTCTTTAGAAAGAGATTGTATTTATAATCAACCTGCTTTAAATAAAAATATTGGTTTTTCTCTGTCCCACACCAGAGGGCTCTTCTGACATGGGACACAAGAATCTTTCAACCTTTTTTTTTTTTTTTTTTTTTTTTAGCAATATGCCTGGGTTTAGAGAAGGAGTGAGCCAATTTCATCTCCAAAGCCAGTTTGGTATATTTGGGAATTTGGGCGTAGCTTCTCATACTACTTCCTGCTGGATGGGGGCACTGTATCTTATGGGGACACAAAGTAAAATTTTAGGATTATGGAGTAGTCCATGAGGGTGTGTTGTCTGAGCCAGTTGCCTTGAAACTGTTCTGTGTGTTGGATCATCTGGGCCATGGTGTCATCAGAGACCTTTCAGGGGATCTTGGCTGGTCTTTCTTCATACCTTAAAAGCATATTTTGCTAAAGTAAAAAGGGGGAGCTAGGGGCTCATCTTTCCTCTTCACATTCTATTCTTTCCCTTGTTTTATATATTTTAAATTTTTATTAGTGGATTCTGCTGGAATAGCCACTGCAGATAAACACTGGAGGACTCCTGTTGCAAATCATCCTCTGGTGCAATGGAAGGATCTTTCTGCTGGCACTTGGAGGGGACCCAATCTGGTGATAGTGTGGGCCCGGGGTTCTGTTTGTGTCTTTCCACAGGACAATGAGGTTCCTCTTTGGGTTCCCAAGTGCTGTGTGCACCCTGTGGCTGCTGCTGAATCCCAACATGGCAGAGCCCTATTGGGCTTTCATGAAAAACTCTCCCCTTCTGATGCCAGTGGGGATTGAGAGCCCAATATGGCCAGCCTTGGCAAACATTAATGCAAGCCTAGATACAAGCTTAGATGCAAGCTTCGCCCACCACAGCAATGCTGGGACCCCGACCTCCACTTCCTCCTTTCCAAACTCCCCTTATACCCCTGCCACCTGATCCGCACACTCCCACTTCCCTTATCCCTTCAGCCCTGGCTGCCCTCCCCCACTGTCTCCCAGTTTTCCCACTTCCTCCCTTTACCCCCTTAAGGAGATCCAACATGAAGAATCTAAAGAGAAGAAACCCCCAGTCCTCCCAGAAGACCGGGGAGATTTACTAATGATGGAATTCCCCACCCCCTTACAACCCGCCAACGTGGGGGAGGGAATCCTCCAGAACGGCTCCAGAGGCGAACTCCCCTGGCCAGGACCACTCTCTCCGCCGAGACCCCTCCCCACCTCCCAGCAGCCGCCTTCGCCTCCGCTGTGATAGGGCTCTGGAGGCGGGAGACACTTGGACCTCACAGGTTTTTCCCCTCTGCTCAGTGGGTGGCCAAACCCAATACTGGCTGTTCTCCGCCTTGGATCTCTATAACTGGAAAACTCATAATCCGCCCTTCTCCCAAGACCCCCAAGCATTAACCAGCTAATATAGTCCATTCTCCTGACCCACCAGCTCACGTGGGAGGATTGTAACCAACTTTTACAGGCCCTCTTTACAACTGAAGAAAGACAGCGTGTCATCCTAGAGGCTTGTAAGAATGTGCCGGGGGACGATGGCAGGCCCACACAACTACCAAATGAAATCAAGGAAGCCTTCCCTTTGACTCGCCCTGACTGGGACATCAATACCCCTCGTGGTAGGGAGTGACTTCATCTCTGTTGCCAGATTCTCCTGGCGGGTCTCAAAGGGGCAGGTAGAAGTCCCACCAATTTGGCTAAGGTACGTGCTGTAAGTACAAGGGTCAGAGGAAACTCCGGCAGGGTTTCTAGAGAGATTAATGGAGGAATACCGCATGTATACTCCCTTCGACCCCCAGGTGCCTGACAGGCAGGCCGAGGTCATAATGTCCTTCATTGGACAATCGGCCCCCAACATCTGCACTAAGCTACAGCAGCTGGAAAGGCTCTAGGGGTATACCTTGCCAGACCTAGTAAGAGAAGTGGAAAAGATTTTCAACAAAAGAGAGATGCCGGAGGAGAAGGAGGAAAGGCTATGCAGAGAGCAGGAGCAAAGGGAGGAAAAGCTGCATAGGGAACAGGAATAGAGAGAGGACTTAAGAGACAGAAAGAGAAATAAAGAATTGTCTAGAATCCTGGCCACTGTAGTCTCAGGGACAGAGCAGAATAAGCCTAGGCAGAATAGGAACCTGGGAAACAGGAGGAGGCCACCGCTGGAACAGGACCAATGTGCCTATTGCAAAGAAAAGGGACACTGGGCCAAGGAATGTCCAGTTCATGTCCAGAAGACAAAAACATGCAAGCCTGTCCCAGTACTGTCCTTGGAAGAAGATTAGGTGAATCAGGGCCAGGAGCCTCCCCCTGAGCCCCGGGTAACTCTTAAAGTGGGAGACCAACCAGTGATGTTCCTGGTTGACACAGCGGCTCAACATTCGGTCCTTACCTAGACCAAGGGGTCTCTGAGCTCCAAAACATCATGGGTCCAGGGGGGCCACCAGGGGAAGACTATATAAATGGACTTCGGAGAGAGAGGTCCACTTATCCACAGGAAAAGTTACTCACTCATTCTTGCTGGTACCAGACTGTCCATACCCACTGCTGGGAAGAGATCTTCTCTCCAAGGTAGGAGCCCAAATTCACTTCCAAGAAAAGGGAGTCTCTGTTATAAACCCAAAGGGTCAGCTTCTCCAGGTACTAACCCTGAGTCTGGAGAATGAGGACTGGCTACATGAAGCCCCTCCAAAATCCCTCTGAATGGACCCCAAATGGCTCACCAACTGCCTCTTGGCATGGGCAGAAATAGCAAGCATGGGACTAACCAGCCACCCAGCAGCCACTGCTGGTGATAACTTTAAAGCCTACCGCCACCCCTGTGTCCATCCACCAATATTCTATGGCCAAGGAGGTGAAAGAGAGTATAAGGCCTCACATCCAGAGACTCTTACACTTGGACATTTTGAAGCCCTGCCAATCGGCATGGAATACCCCCCTGCTGCCAGTCAAGAAACCTGGCACCAATGATTATAGACTGGTCCAGGACCTGAGAGAGGTAAACAAAAGGACTAAGGACATTCATCCTACTGTACCTAACCCTTACAATTTGCCCAGCACTCTGCCCCCAGGATATGTCTGGTACACCGTACTTGATTTAAAAGATGTCTTTTTCTGCTTGAGATTGAGCCCTCTGAGCCAGACCCTTTTTGCCTTTGAATGGAAAGATCCAGAGTCTGGATTCTCAGGGCAGCTGACCTGGACCAGACTGTCACAGGGATTCAAAAATTCCCCCACCCTGTTTGACGAAGCGCTGCACCAGGACTTAGCGGATTTCCGTGTCAACCACCCAAACCTGACCCTCCTCCAGTACATGGATGATCTGCTCCTGGCAGCAAAGACAGAACAGGAATGCCTCCAAGGTACTGGGGCCTTGCTAAAGAGACTAGGAGAACTGAGATACCGGGCTTCAGCCAAGAAAGCCCAGATCTGTCAGCGGAAGGTGACTTACTTGTGGTACCTTCTACGAGAGAGCCAGAGATGGCTAACTGAAGGACATAAACAGGCCATGGCTCTTATACCTCTGCCCTCTAGCGCTAAGAATCTGAGAGAGTTCCTAGGGAGTGCAGGCTTCTGCTGCCTTTGGATACCGGGGTTCTCAGAAATGGCAGCCCCGTTATATCCCCTCACAAAGGCCAATGCTCCCTGCACCTGGGGCGAGAAGGAACAGCAAGCCTTTGATAACATCAAGAAGGCTTTATTGTCAGCCCCTGTGTTGGGCCTCCCAGACATGAAAAAGCCGTTCACCCTATATGTGGATGAATGAAGAGGGATAGCAAAGGGAGTCCTAACCTAACAATTGGGCTCCTTGAAAAGACCGGTATCCTACTTTTCCAAGAAACTGGATAATGTAGTATCAGGATGACCTCCTTGTCTCTGCATGATAGCCGCAGTGGCAACTCTAGTCAAGGACTCTGGTAAACTCACACTGGGACAACCTCTCACAATAATGGCCCCACATGCTGTAGAGACAGTAATCTGGAAACCCCTTGATCAATGGCTCTCAAACGCCAGAGTCACCCACTACCAGGCCATGTTACTGAACCCTGAATGGATCCGGTTTGGGACAGTCCCTTCTCTTAACCTGGTTACCCTGCTTCCTGAGAAAGAGGAGGAAATTGCAGTAGAGCACGACTGCCACCTAGTGCTGGCTGAGACCCATGGCACTCAAGAAGACCTGACGAACCAGCCACTTCCGTATGCAGACTGCACCTGGTATATGGATGGAAGCAGCTTCCTACATCGGGGGGACAGAGGGCAGGTGCGGCAGTGGTGGATGGCACTAACATGATCTGAGCAAGGGCTCTGGCCCCTGGGGCCTCGGCCCAGTGGGCTGAGCTAGTGGCCCTCATGTAGGTCTTGAAGACAGCCAAAGGTAGGTTAGTCAATATTTATACCGACAGTTGGTATGCGTTTGCCACTGCGCACGTTCATGGGGAGATATATCGCAGGAGAGGATTGCTGACCTCTGTGGGAAAGGACATTAAAAACAAACAAGAGATCCTAGATCTCTTAGAAGCCCTTCACCTGCCCAAGAGACTGAGTATTATACACTGCCCGGGACACCAAAAAGGAGATGACCCGGTAGCTCGGGGAAATAGGATGGCCGATGAAACAGCCAAGGCCACTGCTCTGGATAAACAAATACCCTAAAAGAGCCTAGAGAACAGCCCCAAACCCCAAGATATAAATATTCAGATAGAGATCTGGACATTGTCCAACAGATAGGGGCACAATATGATGAACAAGAAGGAGCTTGGAGACTTCAGGACAAAACAGTCCTACCCCAAAAGATGGCTAGAATGCTAGTGACTGACCTCCACCACCTGACCCACCTAGGACATAAAAAACTCAGAGAGCTATTACTGGAGAGAAGAACAGTTCTATTTCATACCCAACCTAAATTCCCTGATGAAGCAGGTTACGGGGTCCTGTGTTCCCTGTGCCAAGGTGAATGCCAATCATTGGGCATTACCAGAAGGAGCCAGAGATCGAGGATCCCGCCCAGGAACAAACTGGGAGGTGGACTTCACTGAGATCTGCCCAGGACGATATGGAGCTAAATATCTCCTAGTTTTTATAGACATCTTCTCTGCTTGTATGGAAGCTTTCCCTACAAAGAAAGAAACAGCACAGGTGGTGGTCAAGAAGATCTTAGAAGTGATTTTTCCCCGTTTTGGCCTGCTCAAGGTAATAGGGTCAGATAATGGTCCTGCCTTCGTTTCCCAGGTAAGTCAGTTGGTGGCCAGAATATTGGGGCTGGATTGGAAACTGCGCTGCGCATATAGACACCAAAGTTCAGGACAGGTAGAACATACCAATAGAACCCTCAAAGAGACCCTCACTAAATTAGCGATGGAGACTGGCACTAGAGACTGGGTCGAACTCCTCCCCATGGCCTTGTTCCGGGTTCAGAACAATCCTGCTTTCTTTGGATTAACCCCCTATGAAATCCTCTATGGGGCCCCTCCCCCAATAGCAGACCTGTTGGGGCCTGACATAGATTCCTTTGCTGCATCCCCTAGTCTCCAGGCATGACTGAGGGCCCTACAGCTCATCCAGAACCAAGTTTGGAAACCGCTGGCAGCTGTGTACCAGTCCAAACCACCTAGTGTCCCTCATCCTTTCCAGATTGGAGACTCTGTCTACATCCGCAGACATCAGACCAAGACCCTGGAACCTCGCTAGAAGGGACCTTACACCGTGTTGCTGACCACCCTAACAACCGTCAAGGTCAATGGAATCGCTGCCTGGATCCATGCCTCCCATGTCAAGCTGGCACCTGCTGAGGCCAACGTGGACTCCATGGCCCCCAGATGGAAGCTTCAGCAAACTCAAAATCCTCAAAAGCTCAAAATCATGCATGTCTGACACTGGTCTTCATAATGGGGATGACTGGGACTCTGTCTATGAATAACCCCCATATACCAGGAACAACTACCTGGACCCTAACTGTTGTGGGCACTGATGTCATTCTGGATACTAAATCTTTCACCAGCCCATATGGAGTTAGATGTCCAAATGAGATGGAAGCAGACCTCAAGAGGATCCTTGAAACTCTAGGTGAAAAGATTCATGGTCTGGCCTGGTTTGATGACTGGTATGTTTGCCCTGGGAACAAAAACACTCACTGCTTGGGTGTAACTCCCCACAGCAATTCTACTGTGATAAATGGGGTTGCGAGACATCGTCTTTTGGTAGAACAGCAGGAAGATGGGGCACAAAGCAAGGTAATGACCCCCTTTCAATAGAACGGAAAGATTGTGGAAATGTTTGCTATCCAGACCAAGATAGGTACAATCTCCAACTGAAATTCAATTGCAAAGACCCCTCCAAGGTACCAGGAACTTGAGGGTTATGACATTACCACCCTACGGGATATGATTGGGGGGCTCTCATCACTCTTTCCCATCGATTTGTGCCTTCAATCCCTCCACAGGTCCTGGGGCCAAACAAGGTATTGGCAGAGCAAAAGACCCCCCCCCCCGGACCTATGGGGCCAACCCCTAGATCTACCTCGAACCAGGGCACCACTCTGATTCAGGGCGCTACCAACACTACCAAACCCAATGCCTAGCACCCACAGGGCACCGGGAAAAGAATGTTCAACCTGATAGAGGGAGCTTTTGGGATCATCAACCAAACCAAGCCTAGCTTAGCAGACCCCTGCTGGCTATGCCTAGGGGCGGCACCCCCTTGTTATGAGGGAATTGCCACTATTGGAAATTATACCATTGGCGAGGCTTCCACTTGTTGCTGGAAAGTTTAGTTCCCCTAAGCTAACCCTAACTGAAGTTATCGGGGCAGGCCTTTGCATTGGGCGACCTACAGGATCACAAGCTAGCCTCTGTAATAAGACCATCCCAACCTCCAATATACAGGGACCGTACATCATCCCACCTAAAGAATCTTGGTGGGCCTGCACCACTGGGCTGACCCCTTGTGTATCCATTGAAGTCCTTAAAAAGTTAGAAACAGAGGGAGGCTTCTGTGCAATGGTCCAGATCATCCCCAGAATATATTTCCACCCGGCAGGTACCCTTGAAAATTTCTATTCTAGCCACCCCACTCGCTTCAGATGAGAACCTGTGTCTCTAACTCTGGCAGTTCTGCTAGGGCTCAGAGTCACTGTAGGGGTTGGGACAGGGACAGCAGCCTTGATTCAGGGGAATCAGCATTATTTAACTCTCCAGGCTGCAGTCAATGAGGACCTCCGAGCATTGGAGCAGTTGGTTTCCAAGTTAGAACAGTCCCTTACCTCCCTGTCAGAAGTAGTGCTCCAGAATAGAAGAGGACTGGATTTACTATTTCTAAAAGAAGGTGGCCTCTGTGCCGCCTTAGGAGAAGAATGCTGTTTTTATGTAGACAACTCAGGGGTGCTCAGGGACTCTATGGAAAAGCTCTGAGCTAGGTTGGATAAAAGACAGAGAAGCACAACAAGGCTGGTTTGAAGGATGGTTTAATAGGTCCCCATGGATGACAACCCTGGTATCTGCAATTATGAGACCCCTGCTTATTTTGCTCCTGCTTTTAACCTTTGGCCCATGCATTTTAAATATGTTACTGTGGTTTATTTGGGAGAGATTATCTGTTGTACATGCCCTTGTTTTAACTCAACAATATCAAGCTTTAAAAGTTACTGAAATATGGACTGGAGAGATGGCTCAGAGGTTAAGAGCACTGACTGTTCTTCCAGAGGTCCTGAGTTCAATTCCCAGCAACCACATGGTGGCTCACAACCATCTGTAATAAGATCTGGTGCCCTCTTCTGGCCTGTAGACATATATGCAGGCAGAACATTGTATACATTAATAAATAAATAAATCTTAAAAAAAAAAAAAAAAAAAAAAAAAGTTACTGAAATATAGGATACCATAATTTTAAGATTAAAATTTGCCAAAAGAAAATTGGGGAATGAAAGACCCTAACCCTTCAGGCTTACACCCCCCAAGCCCCAGGAGAATGAGGAACTAAAAAGCTAGTTCCAAGGGCAGACTGACTCAGCCATTACTCAACCACCCTTACCACAATGTATGGAGATTTCTGTTAAGATATGTTGCTCAGCTGTGACTAGGATAATTGCAAGTGTTCCAGGAAAGACCACTGTAACCTTTGTGTAACCTTCACTCCCGCCCTGATACTGCCCCCCTTGAGGTACCAGGAAAAATGTGCATATGGACGTGATTGTACCTACCCTGTGATTAGGCCATGATCTTGTGAAATTAGCCCCTAGACATGAACCAATCGGAACGAAATTGCATGGAAATTGTAATCTTATGGCTTTGTGTGGGTTTTTTTCCTTTAAAAGTACCTATGTGGCTGCAGTAGGTGCGACTCTTGCTCTTGGGAGGAGAGGACCCCGACTGTACAGCCGCATCAATAAAACTCTTGCTGTTTGCATCAACTGGACCAGAGTCTGAGTTCTTGGGGTTCCCACTCGAGAAGGTAGTACTCTGGGTCTAGGGTCTATCAAGCCTTAATATTTCAGCTGTTTTATGCTATGAAATTCTTGCATGCCCAAATACTACCAGACCCTTTGGCAAACAGGTCAGCTCCTCAGACCTGCTGAACCTCTAGGTAACTAACTCCCCCACTGAGCCACATAGCTTTGCTTCTTGTGCAAATGAAGCTCAGACCATCCCCTTCCTTTAGGCCTAGGGGCATGGCAGAAAGATTGACTGAGGACAATAGGGCTTTTTGCATAATCAGGTGCAGTAAGGACTGGAGCAGAATTCCAGACACAGAACTGCATGGCCAGAGAGAGGAGAGGAAGACAGAAATTCTGTAGAGGGTAAAGCAGATCTCTTGTAGAGTTTATCAGGGCCAGGGTAAGAACCCAGGAAGGAAGGATAGATGGAGGACAAAGGAACAGAGGATGAAGATCAGGTCAAAAGCATAAGAGCTTACTTAAACTATGAGGACAGGAAAACTGGGTACAGAGAGGAGCTGAATATGAGGACAGAGCTGAAGCTGTATAGACAGAATTTTGTCATAGAGGAATAAAGTCAATGGACAAAAGAGTGTAGTGTATATAGATTCCTTTCCCTCAGATACTCCACGTCATACATAGTGCCTTTCCCAGGACTTGGGGAGGAATTTTCTCAGGGCAGGAACTTGGGAAAATTCCATTATCCTTACCCTATACTCTCAGTTTAAAAACCCAATGGAACCTATTTCTTGGTTCAGGATCTCCAACTTATCAACTCTGCAATAGTTCTCCTTAACTCCATAGTACCCAACCTCTATACTCTACTCTCCACCATCCCCTCAGAGACCCCTCATTTCTCTGTCCTAGACTTCAAGGATGGCTTCTTTTCAATATCTCTTGATCTCTAGTTACAAAATAACTTTGCTTATACTTGGACTGACCCAGTGTGATGATTTGAAAGAAAAAAGCCCCCAAAGGGGGTGGCATTATTAGGAGATGTGGCCTTCTTGGAGGAAGTGTGTCACTATGGGAGCGGGCTTTGAGGTCTCTTTTTCTCATGCTTCCTTCAGTTTGACAGTCAGTCAACTTCTTGTTGCCTGCAAGATGTAGCATTCTCAGCTTCAGTGCCATGTCTGCCTATATGCTGCCATGCTCCCCTTCATGATCATAATGGACTGAACCTCTGAAATTGTAAGCAAGCCACCCTCAATTAAATGTTTCCTTTATAAGAGTAGCCATGGTCATGGTGTCTCTTCATAGCAATAGGAAACCCTAGCTAAGACACCCAGATACTCATATTTCCACCTAACTCTCCTGGACTGTCATACCCCAGGGGTTATGAGACATCCCACATCTATTTGTCCAAGCTCTAGCCTCTGACTTATTCTCTTTGTCTCTTTCTAAATCCAAGCTTATACAATATGTAGATGATCTTCTCCTTTGTGGTCCATCCCAAATTAGCCAGGCTGACACCTCTACCTTATTAAACTTTCTGTCCAGCCAGGAATATAGAGTCTCACCCTCTAAGGTTCAGCTGTCCACTTCTCTGGTTACTTATCTGGTATTAGCTATTTCTCTAATTCACAAGACCCTAGATAGAAAACACTTAATTCAGTCACTCACAATCCCCACCACCAAGGATAATACTGTATCCTTCCTAGGAATGGCCTGCTTCTTATGCTCTTAGATTCATTCTTTATCTCTTCTCAACTGTCCCCTATATGAAGCAGCCCTTGGACCCTTCCTGTACCCACTACTGAGCCATTTTATAAACTTCAACAGGCCCTCCTCTAGGCTTAGCCCTGTCTTCTGGACTCAACTCACCTCTTCTCTCTCCAGGGTTCAGAAAAGGAGAAATATGCCCTCAGATTCCTTGATCACTAACTGGGACCCTCTTTAGTGTCTATTGCATACTTACAAAAAATAGAGCATACGGTCCACAAATGGGCACCTTGCCTGTGTCCTCTGGCTCCAGCTGAGCTTCTTATACTCATATTAAAAAACGGTTAACCTTTAGGTCACCCACTACTGTCTTCTCTTTTCACCACCTATCCTATCTCCTAACATACAAGGGTCTCCAAACATTGTTCCTCTTCTAAAGTTCTCTTTCTTCAAGTAGGTTTGGGAGAAGATGCTACACTTACCTTTCAGTCACATCCACATCTCAACATTTCAAACTGACTCAAACTGCTGATCTGACTTTCCTAAGGTATTTGTAGATCATTTGCTTCTACTGGCTTTTACCACTCACCAAATTTGATTCTAGAGTCTGCCTCTCCAGCTGCTTCTCTCTTCCTTAACTAACCGATCCATCTCTTTTCACCTACTCAGTAAGTGCCCTTTTTCCTAGCTATGCCCTTTTTGGCTACCCACAACATGGGCATATCCCTTTGGGCCACCCACTACATGGGTATCTTCCTTACATGCCCTTTGGGCTGTCCACCATGTTCTCATACTCCCTGAAATGCCTTTCAGTGCCCCACCACATGGGCAATTCTATTTACTAAGACACTTGTACCTCTCCAGCTATTTTCTCCTCTACCTGCTCTGACCACTTGTCTTTCACCTTCTACTGGGTAAGTGTCACTTTGGAGCTTCCTAGTTTGTGCCACACCATTGTGCCAAGAAGCTTCCTCTCACTGGTCCCCCACAATATGGAAAGGAATGCCTCTCCTCTGTAATTTGGGACGTTTATCTCTGACAAGTCTCTCAGTCTACTTGAGGACATCCCAGGTTGAAATTCTTGTTACCCTGACACTTACCCACTCTGTTCCCTCATGGTTGCTCTCAGTTTCATCCAGAACTTCCTTACCTCCCCCTAGGAGCTACCTACATGCTCCAGGTTCTAAAACCTTTCCTTGTCCCCTTTTCCTTAGAGCTACCCGTTCTGTCTCTCCTAGTGCCCGTCTGGGCTTATATGTTGTGACTTTCCTTGACTCCCGAGAGGAGCTGCATGCTAAGTCCTGAAGATTCCTTAAGCTCTTCTGGGCCTCTTGTGTCATTGTCCCTCCTGTCTCTCAGCTCTGTTCTGGAAGTCTCACAGCTTCTCCATGCCCTCCTTGACTTCTCTCTTGCCTCTCAGCTCCCACATGGAGTTTATAGAAACTCCCTTCAGTGAAATTTATTTTTTGACCCTTCCTCTCTTCCTCCAATGACTTGGATTTTATTAAAGTCTCACTCTGTTACTACAAAGAGCTTGGCCACAGTACATTTTGATGGCCTAAAGTGGTATGCTCAATTTTCAATGGTGGCAACTTCTGCCACTGCATAAACAGATGATATGAAAATCTTTTATAGTTAAACTCTCTCTCTTCTTCTCTATTTCTTCCTAAGTATACTTGCCCGGAGTAGCTCTTACATATGGAGACCCCCCCACCTCTAACTAATAGCCAGTCCTAATAGAGTAGGAAAATTATTCTATGTCAGGCTATCAAAGGCCAATTCAGTTCCTTATAACTTCCTTATCCATCTCTCCCTCACTGGGGCTTACCCCCATGCCTGTTTTCTCTATTTTTGTATGATAATTCCTGTCCTGAAAACAAAAATCACAAAAACATGGTTTATGATAAGATTTAAGAAAAACAATGCTTATTTAATAAGGTATTAAAGCTGTGCCTCCATGTACTCATACAAGGATGTACCTCATATTGGTAGCCAAATTTTGTAATAAAGTCACCTAGGTGGTATTAGTTTTAAAAAGTCATGAAGGGGTCATGAAAAGAAACTGACACTTGGCACTGTGTGGAAGGACTGAAGTTCCTAAAGAGAGCCCAGGAGAGGCTATTAGTGAAAACACAGTCTAGTTGCAATAGGAGTATAAGAAAGTGTTATGAAGGTCTGAGAATGTGAAAGCTAAAGTTGCTAGAGTTTTCCTGCCTAGCCCACAGTCAGGACAAATCTCTGTCACCTGCCAGTCCCACAGCTGCTCAGACCCAACCAAGTAAACACAGAGACTTATATTGCTTACAAACTATATGGCCATGGCAGGCTTCTTGCTGACTGTTCTTATATCTTATATTAACCCATTTCTATAAATCTATACATTGCCACGTGTCTCATGGCTTACTGGCATCTTCACATGTTGCTTGTTATGGTGGCGGCTGGCAGCATCTCTCTGCCTCAGCCTTCCACTTCCCAGAATTCTCTTCTCTGCTTGTCCCACCTATACTTCCTGCCTGGCTACTGGCCTATTAGCATTTTATTTATACAGAGTGATATTCACAGCACTTCCCCTTTTCTTTTTTTTTTAAAGGGAAGGTTTAACTTTAACATAGTAAAATTACAGATAACAAAACAATTATCAAGCAAGAATTACAGTTACAATATTAAAGAAGATATCCTATCTATTTTATATTTGTGAGTCTAAGGTTTTCTATCTAACTTATCTTTTATCATAACTGAGGAAATTATAACTCTAGTCTTCTACTACATCAAAGACCTCAGAAGGATATAATATTACCTGAGAAATGGGAGAAGGATGCAAGCAACTTTCGGGAGTCTTGCAAGGTAGACAGAGACAGCTGGCAGCCTGGACAGTCATCCAAAGTTCTCTTGTAAAGTTGGGGAATCTGTCTTCAGCCCACAGGGCTACAGTCTCTCAGTCATTTTTCTCAATGTCCTGTAGAATGTCTGGCAGTTTCCTCTGTGCAGTCACTTTTTTCAGTGTCCTGAAGAATGTCTGGCAGTTTCCTCTGTGCAGTCACTTTTTTCAGTGTCCTGAAGAATGTCTGGCAGTTTCCTCTGTGAAGCAGGAACCTGAAGGACCATTTTGCCAAGCAAAGTTCAGTGGTCACCTTCCTATGGGTCCTGCATATCCAGTTGATCAAGCAGTCCAGGCAAGAACAGTTTCTTGTCCAAATGGCTATTTTTGCCAAGGTTAAAATAAACTCCATATGGAGTGTCTTTGATGCCCATCCTCCTCTCTGAAGTAAATCAGTGCTGTCAGGAGCAGACATGTCTCACTGTCCAGAAAGTCTAAATTTTTAAAATATTTTAAATGCCATATTCTGTAGGTCTTTGAAGTATTTGAAGATTACCTATCTACCTGAAATATATCTATGTATACCTAGAAGACTTAACTAACATGGCTGCGAGTATGATTATCATAGATGACTAATTATTAGTCTATTTTTAACTATCTATTACAATTTTAAATGAGCTGTACAAACGTAACACCTTAAACAAGAGTAGAAATATACACACAGTATAACAAAATTAACTTTAAGTTTGTATCAATAAACTAAAATCTATACCAATGTAAAACATTTTAAACAAGTTGTTACTCTTTAAAATAGGTTTAGCAATTTACCTTTTTATCCTATCATATCTATATCATATCCACTTTTCTTTAGAAAGAGATTGTATTTATAATCAATCTGTTTTAAATAAAAGTATTGGTTTTTCCTCTGTCCCACACCAGAGGGCTCTTCTGATTTGGGACACAAGAATCTCTTAACCTTTTATTTTAGCAATATGCCTAGGTTTAGAGAGGGAGTGAGCTAATTCCATCTCCAAAGCCAGCTTGGTATATTTGGGAATTTGGGGGTAGCTTCTCTTACTACTTCCTGCTGGAGGGGGGGGTGGTGTATCTTATGGGGACATAAAGAAAATTTTAGGATCATGGAGTAGTCTGTGAGGGTGTATCATCTGAGCCAGTTGCCTTGAATCTAATCTGGATGTTGGATCATCTGGGCCATGGTGTCACTGGAAACCTTTCAGGGGGTCTTGGCTGATCAAACCTGATATATCTTAATCTGGAACAAATCCATAGCCTCTAGCTTTCTGTGGAAACAAAAGCAAAGCCTCTTTTCCAAAGCAACATATCCTTATATCCAAATTTTGAAGTTAAGGTACCTTTAAAATATACATTTTGGCCGGGCGGTGGTGGCGCATGCCTTTAATCCCAGCACTCAGGAGGCAGAGCCAGGCAGATCTCTGTGAGTTCGAGGCCAGCCTGGGCTACCAAGTGAGTTCCAGGAAAGGCGCAAAGCTACACAGAGAAATCCTGTCTTGAAAAACCAAATACACACACACACACACACACACACACACACACACACACACACACACACACACACATATACATTTTGGCATAACTCAACAACTTTTACAATCAAATGTTTTTCTTCAGTTACAAATATCAAAGACAACATAATCCAGATTCTCTGTGTGATAGCCATCTTTATGTGGCTTATTTTTTATATTATCTTTACTGTTTCTTTAAAGACTTTATTTTTAAAAACTATCTATTTGTTTATATAACTGCATATATTACTTTTTCTTTCTCTTTCAAGCCTATGTACATTTCTACATACATTGTAAACTATTCCATCTGAATCAGTCTTATTGTGAACCTATTGTTTAAACTGCAGCATTCTCAGACTGAAACAGTGCTGTGGCTACTGGCTCTGCCCACTTTAGCTTCCCAACATGGCAGTGGTATGTTTTCCGCCAGCTCTCGGAGCCATCAACTCTTGAAAATAGTGGGTCTATGCTTCTATCAAAGCAGTGTGTAGCCCAGAAACCTCTTTTTTTGTTTTGTACTAGCAAAGGCTAAATCCACCAGGCAGCGTAATGTGCCACTTGCAGAGGCCTCATTTCTGCCATACTGCAGGTCGAGCGTGCACGCCAGGAACCCGCCAGTAGCTCAAACCCACGTTTTGCGGCATCTAGCTGCCCATATGAGACATAAGGCAGGAACCTGGTTTTGGCTCTGTTTAGAATTGTTTATTAAATATTCTCAGGTTTAAGGTGGAAACTGGAGCTGTTGGGCGCCACTTGTTTTCCTGCCTGGCCCACAGGCAAATCTCTGTCACCTGCCAGTCCCACAGCTGCTCAGACCCAACCAAGTAAACACAGAGACTTATATTGCTTACAAACTATATGGCCGTGGCAGGCTTCTTGCTGACTGTTCTTATATCTTATGTTAACCCATTTCTATAAATCTATACCTTGCCATGTGTCTCATGGCTTACTGGCATCTTCACATGTTTCTTGTCATGGTGGCAGCTGGCAGCATCTCTCGGCCTCAGCCTTCCACTTCCCAGAATTCTCTTCTCTGCTTGTCCCACCTATACTTCCTGACTGGCTACTGGCCAATCAGCATTTTATTTATACAGAGCAATATCCACAGCATTTAAGAAAGTTCTGAGGCTCTAAGAAAGTTTTTTTTAAGGCAAGTAAATGAAAGTTCTGAAGGTATAAGAAAATGATGTAAGTAATGAAAAATGTTTCAGATTTCTTTCTCCCTCTATGCTATTACTATATTAACATTTCAAAGGTTCAGTAAACCTATATTTAATGGTTGTATCAGACCACTCACATTGTGGGGTCTGGGGACTGTTCATCACCAGGTTTCAAAAAGGAGATACTTCTCCCTATAACACCTAAATTAATGTCTAAAACACCTGTCCCCTATGCTTGCTTTCTCTATGATCAAACTAGAGATTACTGTTTACATTGACTTCTGGAAACTGCCCTTATTGGTCATGTAGGAGACATTCAGGAAAGCATTCTACCTTTTATGCAAAATAACCAATCTTTTATATTCTAATTAATGATCCATGACATTCCAGATGGAAGACAGGGTCACTGGTAAACTTTACTATAGCACTTTTCACAGCCACCCATCAGGCACAATCAAAATACAGAGGATACAAATCCCACTCTCTCAACCCCTAGATATTGACATGGTACAAGAAGTGGTCCAAAGCTTCTCAAAAGTCCATACATTCCTAATATCACCCCTTTTAGATGATATTAATCCCACCTCCTTGTCACACCATCTCTCGTTTCAGATCTTAGCCTTTGCATGCCAGATATTGAATAATGCTTTGCTGGACTGCTTTGGAGAATGCTGGCTATGTGTTCCTCCTGGGTCAAAGTCATGACCACCATTTGTGGCCTTGCCCATTGCCTTATTAGGTTCTCTCACCTTGCTTTTTGTGAATTGCTCTGAGCCAAATATCACTACCACCCATTATCTCTCCGACATTTCTCTCTTTGGTGTCACCGACTGCTTTAACTCCTCAGGAAAACTTTGTGGGCCCTCTTGGTTCTGCAGACTGCAATAATACTATAACCCTTGGTACTACCACTCAGCCCCTGTGCCCAAACATTCACAATGCCTCAATTCTGTGTAGCACTCAAGGTTATCACTGGTGACCTGTTGGGTGGTTTGGGACTTGTGCCCTGGTATCCCTTTTTTTCAAAACTAGGGGTGCTGCCTGGTGAAGAGCCCTTGTCAATTCCCATCACAGGGTTTATAGCAATGTGGAATGACAAAAGAGTGGTTTAGGTCAGACCCTTTCTAGCAGTCCTGGGTATAACTGCTGGCTTCACTACTGGCATGGTGGGACTGGCTGATTCCAGAGATATTTACTGTTGGCTTTCTCCTCAGTTCATCCAGGATCTCCAACAGGTGGCTCAGACCATCCTTATCTTCCAGGACCAAACAGAGTCACTGGTTGTCCTAAATTGCAAGCATTAGATACACTAACAACAGAAAGAGGTGGTCTCTGTCTCTTCCTCAGGGAGGAATGTTGCTTCTATGTCAAGCAGTCAGGTACAATAAAAGACAAAATCTGAGAAAATATGACCTGATTATTCAACGCCTGGAGATAAGGGAAGTAGAAGAGGCTTCTAAGTCAACCAAACTTCAGTAAAAGACAAAACCCAACAACTTTAAACATATGTCCAAAAACGTGAGGAACAACTTGATGCCTCCAGCCCCTGGGCCCTTGAGAATCCCATATGGAAGTGGATACTTTCCTTCCTGACTCTCTCCTTACCATTTTTCCTGTTTCTACTAATAGTACCCTGCTTTATCATTTTCTTCTCTACTTCCTCCAATGACAAATTCAAAAAAAATCTCTAATCAATGACCTATTGTTACAGCATTACCACAGAGCTGGAGGTACATGACTAACAAATATGCCCTGATGATATGGACTAACAGTTCCCCAAAGATGTCTATGCCTCCAGACAACAGGAAATAGTCTAAAAGAGCACAATGCCTCCCATTCCTGGCTCACCATCCTCATTCCTATTTTCTCATCTTTTATAATGAACCAAAGGGACTGAGTGATAGCAGCACATGTCTTCAGCCAGATGTTGATACTGCCACCATGAGTCTCACACTCTGTATGTGCATGCACTATATCTGTAGGGTAGAAAAGGGACAAGGAAAAAAACACTGTGCCCCTGACTTGACCCCAGGACCACATATTGAAATTCCACTGATCTCTGACTTTGCCCCAGAGTCAGGCTACAGAATTTCACCAATGCCTGTGCACAGAATCCCACCAATCCCTGAGCTTGCCCCAGAATCAGGCCACAAAATCCACCAATACCAAGCCACCCTGGAAAGCTCTACCCTCACCCTCCAAGAAATCCTATATAAGGTCTGTGCCCTGTTCAGTTTGCTGTGTTTCTCGCCCAAGGCAGCCACCATCCTGGATTCTTCCTTCTCAATAAATATCTTGAGTACGGTTTGTTGTGTGGTATGACATTTTCACTGGAGCAGAGTCCAGCTGTAACAACGTTCCCCAGAGCCACAGTGGAGCTGAGTAGAGCAGAACTGCAATGTGAGACCAAAATGAGCCATCTTAGAAATAAGACCAAAATGCTTTCACCCTAAAATTAAGGCCTAAGATTTCTCCTTTTGGGAATAGGCCATTAGTTACTGAAACAAGTCAGTTCAGATTCCAGAAACCAGGAAGTGTAAAAGTACAGAGTCACAAGGTAGTCATGAGGTAATGCCTGCCAGACTATGGAATGTCCTCTCCCTGGTTTCCAGGGTAACTGACCATAAAAATGCCCCCACCTGAGGCCAGCCAATGAGAAATGGTGGCAGGCAACCACTCCCTTAGAAGTAATTTCTAGAAGCCCCTAGAAGCGAGCCAATCAGAATTGTACCCATACTAGCACCCCTAAATGATGTAACCTTGTGATTTTTCCCTTTAAAAACTGAGCTTGCGGACAGGCGGGCACTTCCTCCAGCCTCCACTGCATTGGATGTATTGGATGAAGTCCCTGCCTAGGCTTGTATTGCTTTTGGATATCCAGAATTAAACCTTGCTTTTGCATTCCGGCATGCTCGTCTTTGGTGGTCTCTCTGGGGGTCACGATCTGGGCATGACAGCAACACTTTCGCTGGTGAAACTTTATCCTAGTGGAGCAGAGTTGATACATTCCAGGGGACCTCAGCTGAGCAAAGCTGTAATGCTTTCCCTGGGGAAACTTTCCCTTAAAGAGCAGACCTGTAACAACTTCACTGTGGAAACCCTCCCCTGTGGAGCAGAGTTGTTAGCTGCTATGCTTACAGTGACTTTGTGGTGTTCCTTGGCTCCGGACTTCCAGGATGCCCTTCCTTTTGGAAGAGGAGCTCATATGCATATCCCTCCTGGGTTTCTAGCACCAGAATGAATGAAATGGGCATAGCAAAGAAGCCAAAATAGCTGCTCCATGGATGAAAAATGGAAAAGTTTATTTCAAACTGCCAAGGTTGTCTCTCAAGAAAGCAGAGAGAGGTGTGTGTGTGTGTGTGTGCGCGCGCGCGCGTGCACACATGTGTTGGGGTGACCTCTAGGGTTATATGGGATCAGGTACCTGGAAGGAAGGGAGCCTGTGAGCTAGGTTTCAGGCTTGTGAGTAGGGACTGAGGGAACCTAGGGACTAGGATTGATTTTGACATGCTAATAGGCACCACAGTCATATGTTAATAGGAGAGCCACATGTTCTTTTGCCAGTGATAAGGAGAATGATTCTTTTTAGCTAGTAGGAGCAATCTTCAAGCCCCTGAGGGAATACTGGCATTTCTTTAAATGTTAGACTTTGGGGAAAGGAATTTATTAGACCCTGATACTAGGGAAACTTGGGGTTTCTCCTTACTGTTCCCTTTGCCTGGATTCAATCTTCCCACCTTCTCATCTGATTTACTCCCCCCCCCCTTTTTTTGGTTTTTTGAGTCAGGGTTTCTCTGTGTAAAGGCCCAGGCTGTCCTGGAACTCACTTTGTAGACCGGGCTAACTTCAAAATCACAGAGATCCATCTGACTCTGCCTCCTGAGTGCTGGGATTAAAGGTATGTACCATCATTGCCTGGCTTTGATTTACTTTTATCCATCCTGTAGAGATTACTTTCTCAACACTCACCCTAACATACCTACAATCTCTAAATAAGACGTTACCTTCTCCCCAGCACCCACTTAATGGCACACATTCATCTTACCATAAATACTTGCTAACAAGTGAAGGAAAGACCATTTGAAGGTGAGTTTTGCCTCAAAAGGTCAGGTTCTAGGTAAGATTTTGTTTCTGGTGATCTAGAACAATTCTTTAAAAGTTCTGAGTGATGGATTCACAACACGCCCCCTTGGTTGGGCGTGTTTGCGCATGCCCGGTGGACCTAGACACTTCCGCCTAGCCAGTTCCAGGTCAAAATAGCCATTTGCGGGTCAAGGTGTCTTATGTGACCAGGATCCCGTGACTTTGCATGGTTATATAAGAACGCGCAACACAGCCATGTGATCTGCACATGCGTGGAGTAGTTTCATCGACCTGTGTATGCATGTGCACCACCCAGCCTTTATAAGCCAGCACCATATGCCCAGCTGCCTTCTTCTTCTTCTCCACACACGTGTCTCTTCCACAGGCCTGAGCACTCATCTGTCCCTTTTATCTTAATAAAACTCTTGTTAGTAGATTCTGTTGTGTTTCGTGACATTTCCTCACAGGGTAAGAGCGCCACTAAATAACTAACACTGAGGCTATTTATTTATCTCTAAAATACAGTGCTTGTATTTTAGACATAGTGCTTGTATTTTCAACATAGTTTCTGTAAAACAGATTAAATGGGAGAAAACTATGCCTTAAGTTTAAATGAAAATGAGGACATGACTACTGCAAGGTATGATTGAGAGGGAAGGGTTTTATTGTAGATATGAGGGAGAAAACAACAGCCAGAGGCATCTGAAAGGGTCCACACTGAGCAGGGCCTGAGAGACGTGGGGTGAATGAGAGAGGAAGAGAAGAAACAGGGGGCCAGGAGCAAAGAGCAAAGGACCAAGAAGCCTAGAAAGACAGAAGAACCAAGAGGCCAAGAGAGTGCATAGGCTGAAATGGCTGCATTATATAGGAAAGAGAAGCCTAGGGGAAGAGAAGCACATAGCCCAGTCTCTGGGCTGGAGATGTTTAGAGCAGGAGGCAGGATGAGAAGTGCTGGGAGGAGCAACAGGTAAGACTTGTCCCAGGTTTCTTTGGGACCTGACAAAGTTCTACATGATTGATGCAATACCTCAGTCATTGCCACTGCCAATCTTCCTGACATAAGGTTTTATAACTGAAAGGTAAATAATTACAGATGAAATTTTGCAAAATGTTTCCCATGCTCAAGTAAACTCTTACTTATATAACAAATGCCCCTGAAACACATTGCTTTCACAAGGACTAATTTTAAAGGCAAGATGGGTCATCAGATAAACTCAGTTGCCACCAAATCTGATGACTTTATTTCAGTCCCTGGGACCCACATGGTAGTAGAAGATAACCAATGCCCAAAATTTGTGCTTTGATTTCTACAGGAACATTGTAGAATGTGTATACCTCCCAAATAAATAAATAAATGTAATTAAAAACATCTTCTTTTTGACTTTTAAAGATTTATTTATTTATGCCAGGTGGTGGTGGCACACGCCTTTAATCCCAGCACTCGGGAGGCAGAGCCAGGTGGATCTCTGTGAGTTTGAGGCCAGCCTGATCTACAGAGCAAGATCCAGGACAGGCACCAAAACTACACAGAGAAACCCTGTCTCAAAAAAAATTTATTTATTATGTATACAATGTTCTGCCTGCATGTATGACTGCATGCCTTAAGAGGGCACCAGATCTCATTATAGATGGTCATGAGTCACCATGTGGATGCTGGGTATTGAACTCAGGACCTCTGGAAGAACAGCCAGTGCTGTTAGCCTCTGAACCATCTCTCCAGCCCAATTAAAAACATCTTAAAGGGTATAGTATAAGTATATTTTCAGTATAATGTCTCATATAATGGGAGTCAACCAGAATTTACTAAATGAATTTCCTTAACTTTTTTTTCTATAATGTCCATATCTAATAATAACTCATGGTCAAGTTTCTCTTATATTTAAGCCACCTATTGAGTAAAAAATCCTAACAGTATTTAAACGTGTTTCTCATTTAAGGGTTTAGTATGGGTACAGCTAGTTCAGAAGATTGACTTTGAAATGAGAGTCAATGTAGGTCCTGCTAGCATTTCTGAAGGAGTCATCCTATGCTCATAGACTGCATGGCCTTGAGCAGTTGGTAGGTGGCAGCAAGAGACCAGAAATTATGCTTTATAACTAAGCAGCACTCTGGAAATGTTCTTTGGTTTCTTTGGTTTTAGGTTTTCAGACAGGATTTCATTTAATACAGACTAGCCTCAAACTTGCAGTGTTACACCTGCCTCACTCTCCCTAATTCAGGGGTTATAGGCATGTGCAACCACACCCAGCCAGAGGGTTCTTTTTAATGTTATTGTTTCACTAATTTATAAAAATAAAACAGGATATCTGCAAATCGGGTAGACAATAAATACAAATAAGCAGGATGCAGCTAATTAACAGAACATGGGCTACATTAAGCCCTTGTCTCATAATATTTCAACAAATTATCAAAAGGTTGAGGGTTAGTTTTATTATTCTTTTCTCTCCTCTCTAATCTCCATCTCAAGGTCTGGCTACAAAACCCAGGCTGGCCTCAAACTCCTGATTTCCTTTCTTCAGAGTGCTGGGATTATAGGCATGTGCCACCATGCCTGGTTTTTAGATTTTTTCATTAGTCTATATTTTACCTCTTTGTAAGTACTAAAATCCTTAATGCTTAACAGACATGTGGGTGTGGCATATTTGAACTTCCATTCTTTTTAATTTTAGATCTACTCCTATTGTAATGTTTTTTTGCCCCCCAAGCATTGAACTGGTCAGAGTTTAAATTACAGGGGAAAAGAGGTACTCAGAAGAAATGATTTAGCATTTTAGCATTTAGTGTTAAGTGGCTAATAGAGTTGTTGAAGGGGCTAAGGAGAGAGGCTCTAGGTCACTTCCTCCCAGTCTTAGCTTTATTCATGCCACAAGCATCTGAAATGCAGTTCTGGAACCCACTGAAGACATGTCAGCCTTCACTGTAGAACTGGGTCATCTCAAGAACTGATTGATGATCCTTTGGTGGCTATACAATGAGACCTGTCTTCTGACTACCCTACAAAAAGGAGGGGAGCCATATACATATTTCCTTTACTATATTTTTTATGATGGTGAAAAATAAGAAGCAGTCTGAATGTGCAATAACAGATTAAATTAAAATATTATATAATATACATATAATATAATGAATTAAAATATTCATTAGAAATACTATGACTTGGAAAAGACAACAAAAGTTCAATTCATACTTAAAGCATGTATATTTTATATTAATGTTGTAGTTGAATACATGCTGTATTTAAATACATACATATATATGCACACACATACATACATATGTATACACACATACATATATGCACACACATATCTATATATAGAGAGAGAGAGGGAAAGAGGGAAAACATAGTAAAAAATGATATCAGATGTGTTAAGATTATGGGTGATTGATTTTTTAAAATTTTCTAAATTTTTCTAGATCTCTATTTAAAGTTACTTAATATTAAAAACACTTGCTTACAATTCTAAAGTCTTAGAGCCACATTTTATTAGCAATCCATGCTGAATTGGTACATAAAAATTTCCATTTACTAATGTTCAGCTGTTGGCAGACACAATACAGTTTTTAGCAAAGCAAATGTCAATTGCTGCTATAACACTTCTAAAGTTAAAACGGAGCTACATAATAACTGGCAGAGGTACTCCTGGGTAAATGTGGAGAAAAGTCAAGGGTTGATTAAGAAAAGGAAAATGTCAGCCTTCCCAGTCAATGATTTTTAAGACACAGAACTATGGGGAGGATGCATTGATGGGGAGGACACAATCTTACAAGAACTTGTAAGACAACTGAGCTGCATAGCAAAGATGTGGGGTACCTGGAGGTATCCCAGGGAAAGTAGGTTCCAGAGAAGATTTTTTATTGTGTTGTACTGAGAGCTGTGAGCAGTGGACACCTTCAGGATTTGGGGAAGCACAAAATAACAGGTTAGAGAAGGTTTGCTTCTGAATGTAATGGAGAGAATTTGAAAACACCTGAGAATTACTTAAAATCTATGTTGATTCCATGGTCTTCAAGAAGTGACTTGGGAGATAAGAGGAAGGAGTTAAATCTGCAATACCAAGAATAATTACCTTCATTAGGTAAATTGATCCAGACTAGCACTTCTAGAACATGTCTTACTGATTTGATCACACTCAAGTTTTAGTGTACTTATTCACTTTGGTACAGAGTCTCACCACATAGTCTTAGCTGGCCTGGAACCAGGCTGGTCTCATACTCACAAGAGATCAGCCAACCTCTACCTCTCCAGTATTGAGATTAAAGGAGTATGCCACCACACCTGGCCCTGAGTTTTGTGTGTGGGTTCCCAGACAGAATTAGCACACAGTATTTAATTAAGTTGTAGTAGATTCTTTTATTCGGAAAGATGAAAAAAAAATGTGTAAAGGTATCGAGGCCAACAAATAAATTGAGAAATGGAAATTCTCACATATAAAAGAATTTGAAATTTAGAAAGCAGGTTATCAAAAGTTTTATCCTGATTATTTGGAGTGATGGGCTAATATAAGGTAAGACCTTAAATATCTCACCAGAAATATAATTCTCTAAATATAAACTGTCTTAACTGCCCTAGGCAACTGAAATGTCACTGACCAGTAATCAAGACCATGAAAACAAAACTACAAAACATATAAAACTGTATGACAACAGACAAGATGACTGTAAGCGTTTGTTCCTATTAGCATGAGACAAAATTATTAAAATTTCTCCTTCTAGACATCTATGTAGAATAGGGATTCAGGTACAAGCTTTTTTTAATCAGCAGACTGACTATAAAGGTCAACCTTAACTTATGGTTTAGTTCACAATCACCATGGATTTGGCAGTTGCCAAAACATTTCAGAATTAATTCTCTGACCTAATACCCTGTGCCACTACGCTTATGCAGGGCCTTCATTTCAAACGCAAATCTCGGGAGTCATTGAGGGGTTGGAAATGGGGATATTGTTTCAAGGGCACAAAATTGGTTCATATCAAGTGGAGAACACATTTACAGACCATAGTTAAGATTGATAAATATATATCTGAAATTGTTGAGATCTTAAATGAAATCAGATGTGAGATGAATGTTAATTAACTTGAATTAATCTCTTTACAGTATACCTATATAAAAACACATAAAACTTAGAAAAATTCTTTGACATTTTATCCTTGTATATAATGAATTTTGATAATTTTTATCTCCTGTTACCTATCCTCTCTCCCCAGCCCACTCTGGCTCTACCCCTTCCTCCTCCCAACAAGTCCACTCTTAGTTTCATCCTTAACAAAAGAAAAAAACTCTTTTTTGTGTGTCAAATAAACGTCAGTGGGTAGATGAATATGTTAGTTTGGTTTAATCCCCTCGCGGCCCGACCTTGGGCACTCTAGAGAACCGGGTCCTGGGGACCCGCGAGCCCGCCGCCTTGCGTCCGTCGCCCTCACTGCGGGCCGCCGTCGTGTGCGGCCTTCTGACGCATGACCCGGCGCTCGCGTCCGGGCCGCCGCCGCCGCCGCCGCCGCCGGGCACCCGCGCCAGCGCCACGAGCCTCCTCCGCGCCGCCGCAGCACCCGCGCCGCACATCCCGCTCCGCTTGCTCGCGAGAAGGCTGGCCACCATGGCGGAGCCGCTCAAGTCTGTGGACTACGAAGTGTTCGGGAGAGTGCAGGGTACATCCTGACCCCGGGAGGCCAGGACGGGGCTGTGGGAGGGCCAGGAGAAAGCTAGTGCCATCCGCCTTAGGGCTGCCTCTTCCTTCTGAGGCACGGACTTCCGCTCAGCCATGACACAGCAGCCGCGCGTGGGAAGGATGGGCATTGCGCGTGCGCAGGAGAGCTGCGGGAGGGAGGCGCCTGGGTGTGGAGGGACAGCACCCCGAGTGTCCGAGGGGCCGGCTGCCACTCTACTGGAAAACGCTGGAGTGGGTCGGAAAAGCAGAGGTTATTGGTCACAAAGGGTTGTCAGGCTTGGGTTTAGCAAGGATACCTTAATGATACTGGATGGTTTACTTCGTCAGAGGTTGTAGTCCCTCTCCAGCTAACTAGCAATTTTTCCTTCCTTGGATTTTGGAGATTGAGCCTTACATTTTTATACATATTTTGTGCACTATACCATTGCACGACACTCTTAGGCAATTTAAATGAGTTTTCTAATTTTTGTTTCATTATAAGCTTAGATAGTTGCACAGAACATAATGTCTGACTTATTGTATAATCTTTATATTTGTAATTTAAAATGTTAAAACATTCTTTGAAATTTACCTAATGGGGCTTGACATGGATATGGTGGCCCACGCCTTCTCGTTCGGCAAAAGCAAGTGGATCTCTTTGAGTTCGAGACTAGTGTAGTCTACACACAGAGAAAATGATCTAATGAAATGCCAGTACTGTAAAGATTTAATATACACTATTATTCCTTTAAAAGAAGAAAGGTTTTTGAGACTGGGAATATAGCTCAGTTGGTAGAGTGCTTGCCTAATTTTCACCTAGCTCTGGATTGAATACTCTGCACTACACCAATGTGGTGTGGTGGCATAAACCTATAATCCAGCCGGCACTTGGGAGATGGCTAGGTATCAAGTTGAAGCCAGTCGAGGCTCCATGAGACCCTGTCTCCAAAATAAAAACAAGGCTCTTTTACAATGATATAACTTCCTGCTTGAGTCTGAATTTTCATGATAAATCCCACTATTCAGGAGAGTTTCTTACTGCTCACTCCATCTGGACCCCACTCCCACCCCAGATGTGCTGTCTATGTGTGTAATAAAAACAGGATATGGGATGCTTGTATTAACTGCCAATAGCAATAAGCTTTAATGGTAACTATTCATAGATTTAAAAGGTGAGTTTGTATTGGGAATTTATTTCTAAGCAGGAAAGCTGGGATTTTTTTTTTTTTTTTTTTTTTTTTTGGTTTTTCGAGACAGGGTTTCTCTGTGTAGCTTTGCGCCTTTCCTGGAACTCGCTTTGGAGACCAGGCTGGCCTCGAACTCACAGAGATCCGCCTGGCTCTGCCTCCCGAGTGCTGGGATTAAAGGCGTGCGCCACCACCGCCCGGCTCGGGATTTTTTTTTTAATAGAACCTTCTTTTAAAAAGAGAGGAATATTATCCTTTTGTTATTATTTTTGTCCATTTTGTTATTTTATAGATATTTTACACTTTGGGGCAATGTATCCAGGGTAAGGTTAAAAAATGGATAGAAGTGTTTTATTGTTGTTGTTGTTGTTGTTTGTTTGTCCTTATAAGGCACCTTTGCTTCACAGAGTCATTATGAAAAGGGAGGTAGGGAAGGAAATTCACGGCAGACAAATCTGAGGTCAGGTTTAGGAAACAATGTGCAAGGAAGCTGAAAATTTGAAAAGTGATTCCCTTACAATTCTTGGGTTTGTACCTTTAGAAAGTGCATCAGGAGTCATGGCCATAGTACCCATCTGATCCTGTCTGATCCCAGAAGCTGAGCAGTATTGGGCCTGGTTAGTACTTTTGATACTGTGGTAACTTGACTACATCTAGAGTTAACTAAAACCCAAAAATGGAGGTCACATTTCAGAGGCATTTTTGTTTAATTTGAAGTGGGAAGATCTGCTTCTAATCCATATCTTTGAGGTAGAAAGACCAACCTCTAATTTGGGCCACACCTTCTGGAGGCCTATATAAGGACATGGAAGAAGGAAGCTTTTGATCTTTGCCTGCTTGTCCTTACCTTGCTAGCAAGTCCATTCGTTCATTAGCATTAGGGTCTATTTCTTCAGGATTCTGGCATATACTGAAGACCAGCTGAGACTTCCAGCCTTATGGACTGAGCAACTACCAGATTCTTGGACTTTCTGTTCATAGCTAGGCATTTTTGGATTAGCAGGACCACAGCCTATAAGTTATTCTAGTGACTTCCCTTTCTTTTCTTTCTTTCTTTTTTCTTTTTCTTTCTTTTTTTTTTTTTTTTTTTCGAGACAGGGTTTCTCTGTGTAGCTTTGTGCCTTTCCTGGAACTCACAGAGATCCGCCTGGCTCTGCCTCCCGAGTGCTGGGATTAAAGGCGTGTGCCACCACCACCCAGAGTGAATTCCCTTTCTATATACACAGATTCATTTTATAAGTACTGTTACTCTAGAGAACCATGACTAATACAGATTTTGGCACCAGAAGTGGTTCTAAACAATAGAAGTATAAGGATGACTCTTTTAAGATCTGGAATAGACTTTCCAATTTGCCAACACATAGAGTTACCAAAACCTCTCTAGTTATGAAAGCCTCTCCTGGGAGCATGGAGAGCACTAAAGGCCCATGGTGTGAACTGTTTTACAAACTTAAAGAGATAAAATACATTTGATTATCCCAATTCACCAATTTTTTGTAAGTGGAAAAGGATTTGGTGACTCAGTAGGTAAAACTTTTAAGTTTGTGGAAAAATAAGTGAAGTGTTAATCTAATTAATCTTATTGATGAAAAAATCTGGAGTTAGATATCAAGTTAAAAGCCTGAAAGATCCAGGGGAGCAGCCACAGTTGCTTCCTACCTCTTTCCTCTGACCAAAAGGACCACTCTCCACCCCACCTTATTACTTCCTGTATACTATCTGTCCTTAGTTTTCCTAATCTCTATGGTGAACTAGTGGCTAGCTCGACCCTCTAACTCCAGACAAGATTTATTTGTCAGAACACAATCAAAATATCATACATTTCCCCCTTTTTGTCTAAATAAAAAGTGAAGATTTTAACTATCATAGTAAAACTATATACAATAAGTACAATAACTATATACAAATATATACAGACAAGAAATACACTCCATTTGAATTTGAAAAATTCAGAGAAAATACTCTATTATCTATCCTACCTTGTTGAGTCCAAAGGGTTGTACCTAATTCACTTTCTATGCTAACTTGTATTATCAACACAAAATTATTTTTTATGTCTCTCAACCTTATACTCTTTACACCACTTTTTTGAGTTTCTTTTCTGAATTTGGTAACAAGGAAAACTATAACTATAACTATTTGGTCTTCAACTCCATCAGAGACCTGAGAAGGATGTAATATTACCTGAGTAAACAGGAAGTACAGAGCAAACAGCTTCCAAAATTAACAAATGACAGAAACAGCTGGCTGCCTGGGCAGTCACCCAAAGTTCCTCTGTAATGTTGGGGCATCCATCTTTGTCCTACAGGCCTAGAATATCTGACAGACTTTCCAATGAAGCAGGATTTTTGAAGGACTGTTCTGCCTTGTCTTGATACAGTTCTGTAGTCACTTTCTTTTGTGTCCTGCTTGTCCAATTTGGACAGCATAATGTCAACAGTCAAGGCAAGGACAGTTTCTTGCCCAGTGGCTAACTTTTGCCACAAAGAAAGTAAATTCCATATGCAGTTTCTTTGATGCCCATTATCTTCTCTGAAGTAGATGGGTGCTGCCAGACATGTCTCACTGTCAAGAAAAGCCTTAAGTTACTAAACATCTTAAATGCCATATTCTGTAGGTCTTTGGAGTGTTTGAAGACCACCCATCAATTTAAATATATCTGTGTATTACCTTGAAAACATACCTGACTATAAGTTTGACTATTATAGATGACTATTAATCTACATTTCTTAATTATACATTACTTTTTTAAATGAACTGTGTTATTAGGAAGTAGCCTTTTGAATTTCAGAGAACCAGGCATGCATAACCTCCTGTGGAGGGTTATGAGCAGGATATCTAAGAGCCATTAAAACCTGAAGAGTTGCCTTAGTCACTGTCTGCTGCTGTTGGATGTGCTACAGGAGGCATATAAAGAGAATAAGGATTAACAGTATCACCCCACCAATCAAAGCATATGTGATCACCCAGGAGGGATCAAAAGTATTGGTGAAATTATTAAGGTCACTCCATGTAGTTAAAAGGAGATTTATTTAATAGTGTAATTTACAAATTAAGGGATAGGTAGGTAGCGGGGTCTGGGGAAGGTGTATTGCAGTCCAGTGGTGTTCTCTGGAGCTCTGCTTGGCCCACCTCCACCGTCCAGGGTCCCGGAACAGAGAGAGCGCTGGCCCATCCAGATCTCGGGTCTCCAGGCGCCTCCCTTGGCCCTGCCTTGTAGGCATGACAGTTGCCAAAGTCTCAATGGGGGTTGGAACTTCCAGATCAAAGCTGGAATGGCTACCCACTACATCTCCCCCTTTTTGTCTAAAGAAGAAAGTTCTAACCTAATACAAGACTATATACAAAGGAATGGTTATCAAATATTGTCCAGGAATAATGAGGGATAATGACCTAGATAAGATGGAACTACAACCAATGCAAACAATATCAAGCAAGAAACACATACTAAAATCCAGAGAAGTATAGAGCATAGGTAAATGGCATGTTACAAAGATCATTCCAAAAGGTGACCTATCCTAAAGAACCTGAATCTAATACTTAATATGTTCTATCTACTAAGTTGTAACTATAACTGCTAGTCTTCATTCCCATCAAAGACCTGAGAAGGAATATAATGGTACCTGAGAAATGGTAGATGGATGCAAGCAACTTTTGGGAATTTTCCAAGAGTAGACAGAGACAGCTGGCAGCCTGGACAGTCACCTAATGTTTCTCAGCATTGTTGGTGCATTCAAATTGGCTACAGGCCTAAAGTATCTGACAGACCCTTTTCAGAAGCAGGAATTCTGAAAGACCATCTTACCCTGTCTTGGCAGAGTACAGTGGTCGCTTTCCTTGTGTCCCACTTGTCCAGAAAGGACAGCACTGCATTTGTACTGTCAGCCATCGAGGCAAGGGCCGTTCTTTGCCCAGTAGGCCATTTTGTGCCAAGAAGACAAACTTCCAAATAGAAATGTCTTAGAAGCCCAACATTCTCTCAGGATCAAATTGGTGCAGCCAGGAGCAATTGTGTCTCATGTCAACAGAATTCTAAGTTATTTAAATGCCATGTTCTCTAGGTCTATGAAGTGTTTGAAAATTACCTGTCCATCTGATCTATGTATCTGTAAAGCTGGATAACCTAACTAATGTAACTATATAGAGATGACAAGTATAGGTGATTATAAATCTATAAGTCTTATCTACCGAAATAACCTAAGGACTAAGGCTTCACGTAAACAAGGTAAACAGTCTATAAGCAAATGTATGGTGAAGAACGATGACTTCAAAATTGTGACAATACACAAGATATTTGTAACAGAGGTAGGAATATATAGTGTGATATGCAATATGACAATAATCTTAAATATATATCAATATACCGAATATCCTAAACAGAAGTAGAACATACATAAAGTATGACAGATATAAATTTACATTTGTATCAATATACAAATATTTCAAATAAGAATAGAAATATATGTACATTATTAACAAATATAGTTCTGTATTTGTACCAATATACAAATTATCTTAAACAGGAATATAAAAATAGTTTACATTTGTATCAACATATGAGAATCCATAGCAGTGCAAATTATCTAAGGCTGCTTTTTTACTAAATTTGTTTACTAGTATACACAATAATCTACCATAATATCTTATACCTATCCATTCCGTTTCTTCTTTTCCTTTTTTTTTTAGAATACTGAGTCTAATATTTTCTTCCACCCCCAACCCTATAACCATCATCCATAACCCTGAGAATTATGAAACCTAAGGGAGAAGGGGCATCGTTTTCTTAGAATTGCTTCCTGCTGTTTAGGGGGTGATGTTATCTCTGTTGGGTACTGTGACAAAGCTCAGATAGTTAAATCTCAGTTAGACTAACTGTAGGTTCTGCAGCAAGTCTTAGAGTAATGGGTAAGATTGTCTGAAATTATGGCAAGAAGTGTAGCATGATGATGATTACCATGGCATCATTCTGGATTGGGTAGAGTTGCTGTTGTTGGGGCCGCATCTTCCTTCTGGAGACTTCCGAGATTGCTATTGGAAAAACTTATTGGTTATCAAAATGGAAAGTTTGGATTTAAGGAGGACATAGCATGTAAGGAAGGATTCTGAGAAATCAAGAGTAAGCATGGAGAGAATTAGAATCTAGAAAACAATGGACCCTTTTTATTGGTTTCCTTCTGTCCCACACCAGAGGGCTCTTCTGATATGGGACTGAAGAATCTCTCAAACTTTTCTTTTAGCAATGTGCTTGGGTTTAGAGAAGGAGTGAGCCAATTCCATCTCCAAAGCCAGCTTGGCTTATAATTGAATTGGAACCACAACTTTTCTAGATTGATAGAGAGATAGATGTTAGACAGTGAGATTTTACCGTGTGTAGATTGGTACCAATAAATTCTTTCTTTCTGCTGTAAACATCCGGATATCCAAGGCCTTAGGTTTTTTGAAAGATGGGTATTTCCATTATCCTGGAAAGACAAAAACAGAACCCTGCCCCAACCTTTGATTGTTAAATTTTTCTTACATCTTGTAGAGATGTCACATTGGTGGATGATCTTTTACTTCTCCTTATCAAGGGGTTTTTCCTGTTCGAATCGAATTTTTATTAATTTTGTTGGTATCCATAGCTTTTCGTCTCCTGCAGAAACAAAGGCAAAACCCCTTCCCCAACATAGAACATATCCAGGTTTTCATTCTGAGATCAGCACATCCTTGAAATAAACCAGTTGGTTTAGCTCAGGAGTTTTGTCTGTTGTCCAATGTCTCTCCACAGCTGTTGTTCCTTTCTCATCAGCATTGAGAAAATTCAAGGTTAATAAAGCACTATGCAATCTATTTCTAGGAGTCATTGTTACCTGTTGCTGTTTATTTAGCATATCCTTTAAAGTTCGATTGGATCTTTCTATGACTGCTTGGCCTGTGGGATTGTGTGGTATACCTGTAACATGCTTTATATTGTAATAAGCAAAGAATTGTCTCATTTTATTGGAGACATATGCTGGGGCATTGTCTGTCTTAATTTGTACAGGTATTCCCATGATGGCCATAACTTCTAATAGGTGTGTAATCACAGAATCAGCCTTTTCAGAACTCATAGGAGTTGCCCATTGAAGTCCTGAATAGGTGTCAATGGTATGATGTACATACTTTAATCTTCCAAATTCTGCAAAATGAAACACATCCATCTGCCAAATTTCATTTCTTTGTATACCTTTTGGATTGCTCCCTGCAGGTAATGGAATTTCGTTATAGATGGAACAAGTAGGACATTTTTTAACAATATCCTTAGCTTGTTGCCAAGTGATGAAGAAATCCTTCTTCAAACCTTTGCTATTTACATGATATTTCTTATGAAATTCTGAGGCTTCTAGCACATTACCTATTAGTAACTGATCAATCTCATCATTACCTTGTGCTAGAGGTCCTGGTAGACCTGTATGGAATCTGATATGTGTTTTATATGTTCCTTTTTCTGATGATTTCCTGAAATTGTATGAATAATGAAGTTAATTCTGTATTATCAGGAATAAATTCATCAGTTTCAATATGTAAAACAACTCTCTCTGCATATTGAGTGTCAGTGACTCTATTAAGGGGTTCTGTGAAGTCCATCAGTACCATAAGAATGGCATACAGTTCTGCCTTTTGTACAGAGCTGTATGGACTTTGTACCACTTTACTTAAGTCTCCTGATTTATATCCTGCTTTCCCTGATTTATTTGCATCAGTATAGAATGTGAGGACTCCAGAAATTGGCTTTTGTCATACAATGTGAGGAAGGACCCATTCAGTCTTCTTTATGAATTCTATTCTCTTGCTTTTGGGATAGTGGTTGTTAATCTCTCCCAAAAAGTTACTGCAGGCTCTCTACCAGTATTCATTATCTTTCCATAGTGATGAAATTTCCTCATTAGTTAAAGGTACTACAATTTCTGCTGGGTCCATTCCTGTCAATGGGGGTTGGAACTTCCAGATCAAAGCTGGAATGGCTACCCACTACACAAATGACCTTTTAAAGTTGTCACAGACTTTAGTTTAAAAAAAATCTGTCTCCAGTGACATCACCGGGACCTTGGTCATATTGAGATGGGATATTTGTTCCCAGAGTATAATGGCGTAATTGAGGGGTGAGGCACATTGATTGCATGGAAGCATGGATTGCAAGCCAGTAGGGACATGTCTCTTACTAATTCTATTTCTTAGGCATTGACAAGAGAAAGAAAAAAAAAGGGGGGTGTAAAACAAAGGACTTTTTCCACAGACCAGGTGCCCTCCAATATTTTGGTGGTCAGCACCAGGTCCATAAAGTACAGGCTAGGGAAGAGTTGGTGGTAAATATCACAGGGAAAGCAGGAGTTAATTGCCATTGGCAACAGAATGGGAAACAAGGGAACCAGAGTCCATAGATCTTCTGCTTTGGGGGAAATAAAAGGGGCAATGGTAGTGAGTATGTACATTACCCATCCACGACCAATTCTTTGGTGGAGGTGGGCTGCTCCATGGCGAGATATACATGTCTTGTTGGGACCCATGTTGGTGTAGTTGCACTCTGAGGAAAAACTCAATCATGGGTCAGCCATTGTTCCACCCAGATGGTTTTGTCAGTTAACCATTTTAAAGGTAGGGTTGTTGGTACCTTTGAAAGATCAGCAGCTGTGAGCCCTGTTTATGTACAACCTGAATGTTTGGTGACTGTTCTTTATAATATCTTTTAATATTTTTCCTAGAAACATACCTGAGTTTATGGTTGGTTTCTGAGATTGGAGGAATGTTAATCTGTGTATTTCGTTGCTGTAATAAATCACATCCCCATAAATTCATTGCTGTGTAAGCCACATATTGCTTTAATTTTCCTCTCTGTCCTTTCTGACCCTGTACGTTTGATCCATCTTGTGCTTTGTTTTACCTTAGGTAAAGTTCCAATCCCTAAAACCTGAACATTTACCTCCAGAAGAGGCCAATTTGGATAACAAGATTCTGGTGTAATTATTGTTACATCTGCCCCTATTACAAGACCTTCAATTATAATGTCATTTATTCAAGTTTTTAATTTTGGTCTTTGATCATTTATAGAAAGTTTAACAAAATATTTGCTTTATAGTTTCTCCTGAAATTTTTGTTTTATCTTCTAAAGCTGCCCTATCATTCAGAGCAGTATGTTTTGTTTTGTTTTGTTTTACAATAGGCATTAGTTTCTTTAATTGCTCTAGGGAGGAGTTTCCTGCATGGTGACAGGGATCGATTGAACCAAGTTTGACATGGGAACCTGTGAGAGGCCCCTCAAGGTATTTCCCAATGGCAAAGGGTCACCTTGTCTGTCCCTTGTTGATCTACATTCTTTGGTCCCATGTTGGCCTTTGCCACACCTTCTGCATACTTCAGAAGACATGGGCCTTCTGTTTGGATTATTCCTAGAAAAATCATTGTTTCTAGGAATGCTCTACCTACAGTCCCTTTTTAGGTGACCTTGTTTACCACAATTAAAACATCTGACATTTTGATTTTTCTTCAAGCCTCTGCAAATCATCTCTCCTATCCAAATATCATCATGGTTATGAGATTCAGTATTGACTGTATCTCAGATCCATTCCTGTATGGGTGCTGATCTTGTCTTTAAAGGCCCAATTGCCCTTTTGCATTGTGAATTAGCAATTTCAAAAGCCAAAAAATTCAATTATTATTTGCCTAGCTTCTGGATTTATTATCATTCTATTTATAGTTGAAGTCAATCTTTGTTAAAAAAAAAATCAATGAAGATATCTTTTGGGTCTTGTCTAACTTTAGTAAATGACTTAGTTCTCTTTCTTATTTCTTCAATTCTGTCCCAAGCATTCAAAGCTGCTGCATGGCATAGAGCCAGGGTGTGGTCAGCATATACAGATGTCTTTGTACATCAGCATAATTGCCCTCTCCAAGAAGTTGGTCTTGGGAAATTTTCATACCTCTAGTCCTACTTTGTTGTTCAATGGTCTTAGCCTCATTTTTCTACCAGGTCCTCCACTGTAATTGAGGAACAGATTCCAATACTGCTGTAACCAAGTCTTTCCAGTGTTGTTGGACAATTCTATTATTAGTTGACCATGAATTTAACATCTGCCTCACAAAAGGTGAATACATACACTATGAGACTATCACTTCTTTAAATCTCCTAAATCTAACATTTGCATGGGGATTCAGTCAGCTCTTTGTAGCTGGAAGTCTTCTCTAGTCCCCACCAAGCTCCCACAGAGTCCTGTGGCCTGCTTATAAAATAATCACTCAGAAACTTATATTAATTAAAACTGCTCAGCCATTAGCTCAGGCCTGCCAATGACTAGCTCTTACACTTAAACTCAGCCCATTTCTGTTAATCTATATGTTGACGTATGTTCCATGGCTTTACCTGTGTGTCTTTACATGCTGCTCCCTGGACAGCGGGCTTGCATCTCCTGACTCAGCCTTCCTCTTCCCAGAATTCTCTTTGTCTGCTTATCCTGCCTATACTTCCTGCCTGGATACTGGCCAACAAGTGTTTTATTAAACCAGTGTACAAAAACATTATCCCAGAGCATTTTTTCTTTTCTGTTTAATTAAAAAGGAAAGTTTTAACTTTAACATAGTAAAATTATACAAAACAAAACAGTTATCAAGCAAGAATTAACAGTTACAATATCTACTCTATTTATTTTTGGCAAATTCAAAGAAAATATTCTATTTATCCTATATTTGTGAGTCTAAAGTTTCATATCTACCTTATCTCTTATCATAACCAAGGAAAACCAAAATTATAACTTCTAGTCTTCAACTACATCAAAGGCCTCAGAAGGATACAATATTACTTAAGTAAACAGGAAGAGCATTGTAAGCAACTTCCAAAAATCTAGAATGACAGAGACAGCTGGCTGCCTGGACAGTCACCAAAAGTTCTTCTGTAATCTTGGGGCATCCATTTTTCAGCCTACAGGCCTAGAGTCTCTCAGATGCTTCTCTCTGTGTCCTGTAGAATGTCTGGCAGTCTCCTCTGTGAAGCAGGAACTTGAAGGACCATCTGACCTTGCAAAGTTCAGTGGTCACCTTTCTATGGGTCCTGCATGTCCAGTCAATACAACATTTTGTCAAGCAGTCCAGGCAAGAACAGTTTCTTGCCCAAATGGCTATTTTTGTCAAGAAGAAGATAAACTCCACATGGAGTGTCTTCAATGCCCATCTTTCTCTTTGAAGTAAATCAGTGCTACCAGGAGCAGATGTGTCTCATTGTCCAGAAAGTCTAAGTTTTTAAAACATTTTAAATGCCATATTCTGTAGGTCTTTGAAGTGTTTGAAGATTACCATTGAATTATATCTATGTATACCTAGAAAACTTAACATGACTATAAATTTGACTATCATAGAAGACTAATTATTAATCTGTATTTCTTAATCATCCTTTACAATTTAAATGAGTTATATAAACATAATACCTTAAATGAAGAATAGAAATATATATATATAAACAAGATCAACTATAAAGTTGTATCAATAAACTAAAATCCATAGCAATATAAAACATTTTTAAACAAGTTGTTGCTCTTTAAAAGTATGCTCATTAATCTACCCTTTCATCCTATCATATCTACACTATCCCCTTTTCTTCTTTAGAAAGAGATGGCATTTATAACCAACCTGTTTTAAATAAAAATAAACATTAATAAGCAATATTTCGGGAATTTGGAAATAGCTTCTCATACTACTTCCTGCTGGATGAGGGCACTGGCAATCTAATGGGGATCCTGAGAAAATTAAGAATTATGGTCAAGTCCTGACTGGAGTAGTCTGTGATGTTGCACTGTCTGAACCAGTTGCCTTGAAGCTGATTTTGGATGTTGGATCATCTGGGCCTCTCAGGGGATCTTGGCTGATCAAACCATATGAGCCTGGAAGCAATCCATAGGTTCTCATCTTCTGTGGAAACAAAAGCAGAACCTCCTTTCTAAAGCAACATAACCTTAGATCCAAGTTTTGAAGTCAAGATTCCTTTAAAATATACATATTGGTTTAACTGAGTAGCCTTTTCAGTCAAATGTTTTTCTATATGTCCCAAAGACAACATAATCCAGACTCTCTGTGTGATTTCCATCTTTATGTGGCTTATTTTTTATAATAGTTTTACTTTCTCTTTAAAGATTTTATTTTTTAAAACTTTCTATTTTTTATATAACTGTCAATATTTCTTTTCCTCTCTCTTCCAAGCCTATGTACATTTTCACACACACTGTAAACTGTTTAGGGTGTATCCCATCTGAATCTGTCTTATTGTAAATCTATTGCCTAAAACTGCAGTGGCTAGTACTGAAGCAGCAGCCTTGGCTGTTGACTCTGCCCACCTCAGCTGTTCAATATGGTGGCAGTAATTTACTGCCAGCTCTGGGAACCATGCTGTCCACTGACTCTGGGAGGCAGTGGGTCTTTTTTTTTTTTTTTGGTCTGTACTAGCAAAGGCTAAATCCACCACACAGTGTAATGTGTGGCTTGGAGACACCTCTGTGTACTGTGGCAGGAATCTGCCATGCTGCAAGTCAAGCCCACATGCTGCTGTGAACCCACCATACTGTTGTAGCTCATGGCTTCCCTGACAGACACAACTAGGAAGCTGTTTTTAGCTCCATTTTAGAATCTTATTTTGCACAGCTTTCTCAGGCTTTAGGTGGAAACTCTTGTGGTGATAATTTATCTGTGTTCCCCAATAAAATTTATCTGAGGATCAGAGGATAAAGGTCAGCCACTATTAGTAAAAACTGAAGTCATGCAATGTTAGCACATGCCCTTAATCTGTCTGTATCTCTGTGTGTTCAAGGCTATGCTAGGAAACAGAGCCAAGTGTGGTGACACACACCTTTAATCCAAGTACCAACCATAGAGACCTGGAGGTCTGTACAGAGAGGCAGTGGCAAGGAGGTGAGGTAGCTAGGCTAATAGCAAGGTATGAGAAGGCTGAACAGCAAGGTAATAAAGGCCCAGGTAGACAGGAAGAAGCTCACTTTGGAAGCTGCAGTATCGTGAGGTAAGGTTAGCTGGTGGCTGTTCTGATTCCTCTGATCTCAGTCAGATTTTCACCCCTATTTCTTTTTTTTTCTTTTTTCTTTTTTTGTTTTTTTGAGACAGGGTTTCTCTGTGTAGCTTTGCGCCTTTCCTGGAACTCGCTTTGTAGACCAGGCTAGCCTCAAACTCACAGAGATCCAACTGCCTCTGCCTCCTGAGTGCTGGGATTAAAGGTGTGCTCCACCACCGCCCAGCATTCACCCCTATTTCTGGCTCTGTGTTTTTTTAATTTTTTTTTTATTTAATAAGACAACTTAGAAATTTGTCTAGAAACTCTTGCCCCATGTTTTAGCACCATTTGTTGTTGCTAGAGCTTTCCTGGCCCACGGTCAGGACAAATCTCTATCACCTGCAGTGGCTCAGACCCAACCTAGTAAACACACAGAGACTTATATTGCTTACAAACTATATGGCCATGGCAGGCTTCTTGCTATCTAGTTCTATCTTAAATTAACCCATTTCTATTAATCTATAAGTTGCCACATGGCTCGTGGCTTACTGGTATCTTTACATGTTGCTTGTCATGGCGGCAGCTGGCAGTGTCTCCTGACTCATCCTTCCTGTTCTCAGAATTCTCTTCTCTGCTTGTCCTGCCTATACTTCCTGCCTGCCTACTGGCCAATCAGCATTTTATTTATACAGAGTGATATCCACAGCACTTCCCCTTTTCTTTCTTTCTTTTTTTTTCAAAAAGGAAGATCTTAACTTTCACATAGTAAAATTACATATAACAAAACAATTATCAAGCAAGAATTACAGTTACAATATCTAGTCTATTTATAATATCTAGTCTATTTGTATTTGGCAAAATTAAAGAAGAGATCTCTATCTATCCTATTTTTGTGAGTCTAAGGTTCCATATCTAACTTATCTTTTATCATAACTAAGGAAAATTATAACTATCTAGTCTTCAAGTACATCAAAGACCTCAGAAGGATATAATATTACCTGAGAAATGGAAGAAGGATACAAGCAACTTTTGGGAGTTTTGCAAGAGTAGACAGAGAGAGCTGGCAGCCTGGACAGTCATCCAACTTTCCTCTGTAAAGTTGGGGCATCTGTATTCAGCCCACAGGCCTAGAGTCTCTCAGTCACCTCTCTGTGTCCTGTAGAATGTCTGGCAGTTTCCTCTGTGAAGCAGGAACCTGAAGGACCATTTTGCCAAGCAAAGTTCAGTGGTTACCTTCCCATGGGTCCTGCATGTCCAGTCAATCAAGCAGTCCAGGCAAGAACAGTTTCTTGTCCAAATGGCTATTTTTGCCAAGAAAAAGATAAACTCCATATAGAGTGTCTTCGATGCCCATCCTCCTCTCTGAAGTAAATTGGTGCTGCCAGGAGCAGATGTGTCTCATTGTCCAGAAAGTCTAAGTTTTTAAAACATTTTAAATGCCATATTCTGTAGGTCTTTGAAGTGTTTGGTGATTACCTATCTATCTGAAATATATCTATGTATACCTGGAAATCTTAACATGACTATAAGTTTGACTATCATAGAAGACTAATTATTATTCTGTATTTCTTAATTATCCATTACAATCTAAATGAGTTACATAAACATAATACCTCAAATGAGAATAGAAATATATATACATTATAACAAAATTATGTTTAAACTTGTATCAATAAACTAAAATCCATAGTAATGTAAAACATTTTAAATAAGTTGCTCTTTAAAATTAGATTCAACAATCTACCCTTTCATCCTATCATATCTATATCATATGCCCTTTTCTTCTTTAGAAAGAGATTGCATTTATAATCAACCTGATTTAAATAAAAATATTGGTTTTTCTCTGTCCCACACCATAGGGCTCTTCTGATATGGAACAAAAGAATCTCTCAACCTTCCTTTTTCTTTTTTTAGCAATATGTTTGGGTTTAGAGAAGGAGTGAGCCAATTCCATCTCCAAAGTCAGCTTGGTATATTTGGGAATTTGGGCATAACTTCTCTTACTACTTCCTGCTGGAGGGGGGCACTGTATCATATGGGAAAACAAAGATAATTTTAGGATTATGGAGTAGTCCGTGAGGGTGTATCATCTGAGCCAGTTGCCTTGAAACTGTTCTGGATGTTGGATCATCTGGGCCATGGTGTCATCGGAGACCTTTCAAGGGGTCTTGGCTGGTCAAATCTGATGCATTTTAATCTGGAACAAATCCATAGCTTCTGGCTTTCTGTGGAAACAAAAGCAGAGCCTCCTTTCCAAAGCAACATATCCTTACATCCAAATTTTGAAGTCAAGGTACCTTTAAAATATACATATTGGCTTAACTCAACAGCTTTTACGATCAAATGTTTTTCTGCAGTTAAAAATCCTAAAGACAACACAATCCAGATTCTCTGTGTAATATCCATCTTTACATGACTTATTTTTATACTACCTTTACTGTCTCTTTAAAGACTTTATTTTTTAAAACTATGTATTTCTTTATATCACTGTATATATCACATTTTTTCTCTTTCAACCCTATGTATATTTTACACACATTGTAAACTATTCCATCTGAATCTGTCTTATTGTGAACCTATTGCTGTAAACTGCAGCATTCTAAGACTCAAACAGTGCTGTGGCTGCTGGCTCCACCCACCTCAGCTTCCCAACATGGCAGTGGTACATTTACCACCAGCTCTGGGAGCCATCAACTCTTAGAAACAGTGGGTCTATGCTTTTATCAAAGCAGCATGTAGCCCAGAAACTTTTTTTTTAACTAGCAAAAACTATATCCAACACACAGCATAGTGCACAGCTTGGAGACACCTCTGTGTAACATAGTATAGGTCAAGCCCACACGCACACCACAAACCCCGCCATAGAGTAGCTCAAACCTGCAGGCTGCCGCTAACTTGAGAGAGACAACTAGGGAGCTTTTTTAAACTCCATTTTAGAATCTTTTTTCTCAGGTTTTAGGTGGAAACTCTTGCCAACCCATTGGGCACCATTTGTTTCTAGAGTTTTCCTGGCCCACGGTCAGGACAAATCTGTATCACCTGTCAGTCCTGCAGTGGCTCAGACCCAACCTAGTAAACACACAGACTTATATTGCTTACAAGCTGTATGGCCATGGCAGGCTTCTTGCTATCTAGTTCTATCTTAAATTAACCCATTTCTATTAATCTATAAGTTGCCACATGGCTTGTGGCTTACTGGTATCTTTACATGTTGCTTGTCATGGCGACAGCTGGCAATGTCTCCTGACTCATCCTTCCTGTTCCCAGAATTCTCTTCTCTGCTTGTCCTGCCTATACTTCCTGCCTGCCTACTGGCCAATCAGCATTTTATTTATACAGAGTGATATCCACAGCAATTTGTAGCTGGAGTTTTCCTGTGTCCCACCCAGTCCACAGCTGCTCAGATCCAAATAAACACACAGAGGCTTATATTAATTAAAACTGCTCAGCCATTAGCTCAGGCCTACCACTGACTAGCTGTTATACTTAAACTTAGTCCATTTCTCTTAATCTATATGTTGTCACATGTTCCGTGGCTTTTCCTGTGTGCCATTACATGCTGCTCCCTGGATGGCAGGCTGGTGTCTCCTTGTCTGCTTATGCTGCCTGGCTACTGGCCAATCAGCATTTTATTAAACCAGTGTACAAAAGCATTATCCCATAGCAGCTCTTGCATAGCCTTGGGATACCTGTCATTTGGCAGTTGTTCCCATAACGTGACTGGATAAATTAAGGTTGGTTGTTTGATAACTTTGGACTGTTACTCTCTAGTTTTATAATGTAATGGTGAGGTTGGTTGTCCTTTAAATTCCTCTGTCTGGGTCTGAATATCTCTTTTATCTGTTTTAGTAAGCTTTTCTAAGACTTGTAACTTAAATCAGTCAAAATTGCATTCTTTTCTTTAGTAACCTTTTCTAAGGCCATCTTGGCATTCATATCAACCAACTTTTAGGGATAAAACAAGAATTGCCAAACTGATAATGTTTATATCCCAGCCAAGTTACTTTCCCCCTCATTCATCTGTTCCATTAAATCATCCATTGTAGAATCATACAGAGACCTAACTTCCTCCATCATAGTAGTGTTTCCCATTTTTTAATGTGGGAAAAACTCTCTTTTTAAAAACTACTTCCCTTCCCTTTATGAATTCCAAGTTTTCTCACTAAATCTGCTGATGATGACAGTGAAGTGTAAGGCTGGCTGCTAGAATCTGAATTCTGGTCTTAAAAGAACAGTGTATGTGTGTGCTCTTAACCACTGTGCTATCTCTCCAGCCCAGGGAGTTAGTTTCTTGCCTTCCACAATGTGGGTCCTGGTATTGAACTCAGTAGTCAACCTTGGAGTGGTCTTTTTCCCATGAGCCACACTTGCTGGCCCTTGTCTGATAGTTTTGACATGAGAAGACCAGGTTAGGGATTTGACAACAGAAGACCCCAGAGGTAATGTCCCATTTCCATTGAATATCACAAGTGTCACTGAGACTCATGACAGTTAATGTTGACCTCAGTTGCCTAAGATAGTGTTTGCAGGTTTCTCTACTGTAGAGTTATTTTAACTTTTTCTCCTTTGTCAGTTTTCCATTTTACAAATTTCTACATTGCATAGATGATCCATGGGTTTTGTTTATTTTTCCTGTGAATTTCTGTTACCAGAGGTGGGAGCTGAGGCTTTCCTGAGGATTTGGGACTGGAAGCTGAGGCTTTAGTGCACTTGTAGCTATGCATTGGCTTACAATGTTTCTATGGATGTTTAGTTACATTTCTTCCATAAAATAATAGACTCCAAAGAATTGAAAAGGAGCCAAGTAGTATGGCACTAGCCTTTAGTGCCAGCATTTGAGATGTAATGACAGGTAGAGCTGTTAGGGTCCTAGAGAAGTCCCTCAAAAGACCACCATCCACATATGCAATCATCAAGAGCATTTATTATTCCAACATGCTAGGACCTGCCATCCCACACAAAAGCAAGATGGTGAAGACCCTGAGAGGGATGTGTGGGCTCCTTTTAAGCATAGCCAAGGGGAGGTTCTAAGGCAGTTAGGTCACTTTAGATATGATTTTACTTTTAAGCATAGCCATTGGTCCTGGCAGCAGATGTTGCATTAGGGCATCTTGCCCAGTGGTCAGTGCTATCAATAACCCAGGTGGCATCATTCTTCTGTTGTCTCATGTCTTTTTGGAGACCTTGGGTGTCATTGCTAGGAGCTGGGAGTCTCTGTTTGTCGTAGTAAGTTTTTATCAAATAGATTAGATCTTTGACAAGTTTGAGGACCATTACCTACTAAATATATTTGAACTAAACAAATTTTGGCCTAATTTTGAAAACATCTCTAAGTTTGGTAATAATAACAAGGCTGTTGTTTTCCCTTGTATATATGTTATTTAAATGGACCTCTCGGGTTCTGTTTTTTCTTTTATAAGTATATTTTAGAAGCATTTTTCCCTATCCATAGACAGATATTACAGGAGCAGTTAGACTGCAGTTTTCATTTATAGGTCATAGATGTGAAGTTGACAGTTTTAAGAAGCAGGTTTGTACTTCTCTATGAAATTCTGAATAGTTTTACCTTTGTCGTTTTATAGGAGGCCAAACATATAGAACCCTGTGACTTGGAAGGTTGTAACATAATGGTTTTGGACCTTAGTCCTCCTTTCTCTTCTTTAAAGAACATGACCTCTTTTTCAGTATGAATATTCTGCAATCAAGAATCATCAGTTATTTTGAAAATGAAAAACCCAACCAGAATTAATTCAATATGGTCAAATCTCCAATATATTTTACAGTTTCTTTTCAAATTCAGTATAGTTCATATCCCCTTTGGCCTTCTACATCTTCCCATGTATCTTCAAGTCTGTCTTTTCCTGTCTTTGCTCCTCTGCTTCAGCCAGACATAGACAAATTCTTTTTTCCTTTCCCTTCCCTTCATTATTCTAGTTTTCTGTCTTCTCCCTTGTTTCCCAGACAACATGCATATTTTAATCAAAATCTTTTTCTGTGGTTTCTTCTCAGCAGTTCAGAACATTGCATAGGTACAACATTTCAAATAAGAGCAGAAATAAATATATTTCATAACAAAATAATTCTGAATTTGCATCAACATATAAAAACCTCAACATGAAACATTTGAGTAGTTCTGTTCTTATCATGACCAATAATAATTTGTAACAAATTCCCCTAAGTGATGACAAGTATTTGTAACCCATTGAATGTAAGCCCCACCTGGTAAGAGTGACCTGCTTATCTCAGTTCAACCAAAGGAGCCCCAAAGTCCCAACCAAGGTGCAGTTAAGGATGTCTCCCAACCCACATGTTGTAAATGCTACTGATGCATCCACTTAGCATTCAGGCCTGGACTTACTTAGCTTGAGCTTCTTATAGACATGAACACATGGAACAGAACAGCAACATATTAACAGAATACAGACTAAGACAAAGAGTGCTCACACTCACCTACCAGTTTATCAGACGCTCAATGGGATGGAAGTCCAATGGCAAGTTCTTGGCTAATGCACCATATGTTAGGGTCCTGCAGAAGTCCCACAAAAGACCATCATCGATGTATGCAATCAACAAGAGCATTTATTAGCCAAGGGGAGGTCCTAAGGAAGTTAGGTCACTTTTGATATGATTGGCTCAAGTAAGAGGCAATCATTATTAGTATGTTCTAATTGGCTAGGGCTAGTCAGGACTAGTCAGGGGTATAGTTTTATATTTTTGGGAAAGCCTGGACAAGTCCCAGGCTTTGTCCTTGAGCTGCTGTGGCAGGGGCTGGCCTAGTATGTACAGTTATCCTCCCTGTTGACAGGGGTATTGGAGACTGATTGTCTTTTGTTCATGGCTCTTCTTCAGAAACTGCTTGCTCAGTTCCAAAAAGCGGGGACCCAGGCCTAGTTCTTAACTGAGTTATTAGGCTGTCATGATATTTGCCTGGCCTTCTCATTCCCCACTTGAGTAGTACATCATCTCTAATCTTGGAGATGGTTTTAATTGGTAAAAGATTTTATCATTAGGGTAGTAGACTATTGTTGGACCTAACTGGATCAGGACACAGAAATTTTTAGTTTGATCTAAAACCTGAACATTAACACAGGGAGTTAAGCCAGAAGTATATGCCCATCAGGTGTCCTTCAGTGGGATCAGGAAGCTAACTCCCATTGGATTATGAGTGAGATTACAGAGTGGGGGTTAGTCATGCAGAGGTTGTTCCAAACAGAGACCATTTCCCATTACCAATGGCAAAGTGAGCCTTTCCTTATTCGGTTATTGCCATCTTCAAGTTTGTCATGTCAAGTTTGTCATGGGTTTGATCCAGGGGCTGATATTTGGGAGTTTAGCATCATTGGTTTAGTGGTAACCAGACAGGAATTATTTAGTTAAGGCATCAGTGATGTAAGAGCTAATAGCAATTAGCAGAAACAGAAGGGCCAAAGGCCCTGCAATGGCCGACGAGTTCCTTATCTAGAAGGAACTTGGAAATAGGAATGGGGACCAGTTATTTTATCTCAGGTTCCCTATGACAAAAAATTCCCTTTTTAATCTAACATTCCAGGGGGGACAAGGGCAACATATTTGCTTCTGTAATTACTTCCTGCTTACATTAGAATGTTGTTGTCAGGGTCCTGGAAAGCCAGAATATTAGTCAAAGTCAAGGAGGGAATTTAGAAGCATCTGGTTCATTGACCAGCTGAAGAGACAGCATTAACATCAGATGGATTAGTCGGTATCAGCTTTCAGAATGCTCAAGGCTCGCAGTCATTTGGAGCGGATTATAGTCAACTTGGATGTGTTTGTCAGCCAAGTGGAAACCTGTCAAGATAGATACAAACTAGGAACAGAAGTTAAAATTTATGAACTTATTTGGAACTTTTGGACCCATGGTCTCAGTAATTGAGGAAGGGAGAGAAGTACCAAGACCAGGAGAGAGAAAAATACCATTTTCAGGAATAGACAGATGGGGAAACTTCAGCTGTATTTATTCAGAATCCTTTTGACCTGTGAGAAGTGGATCCAAGTTTTTTTTGATTCTTTGAAGTTTATGTGAATTTTCATTTTATAAAAAGACATAAAATTCCAGATATATCAGTATTATCAATCTGTATTGAAATCCATATTGTAGAAAAAGCAGGTAACAGATATGTGTAAAACAGCAGGAGTAGACTCATCTTTGAGTCCTAGCAAAAGCTACAAATTTGGCTTAAAAAGCATGTATATTTTCTTCTGTACAGAAAGCCAGGTATAGATTGGACTGAAATGTCTTTGACCCAATGAAAAGCATCTGTAAGTCTATATTTAGAAGATAACCAAAAGAAATTTAAAATCTTGAGCTTGTGACCCAAACAGTAAGCAGTCATTGCTTTATTAGCTTGTCAGAATTCTATTAATGTTAAACTTCAAATTTTTGAAATTTTAATGTAATGACAGTATGGCATAGGAAAGAAATTTTGCAATATTTTTCATAAATCTTAAGCCATCCTTTATATATCTCCATAAATTGCATTCCATTTTTTAAAATATCTTCTTTCAGACCCCTAAAATTTATATTGATCAATGAATTAACAAGGTGACTGCAGCCTTATGGAAGACTCTGGTTATCTGTTGCTGCTTAGCTGACAAAGGTATAGCCAGCCTAGTCATCAATACCATCAGATCTGAGAAGGATAAACTCTGAGTACAGACCAAACAGTTTCCAAATCTGTTTTAAAAAATGACAGAGACTCATGTCCAGGCTGTTCATGTAGATCTCTTCCATTTCTCCATCATTGGGCGATCCCCGTGTCTTTCTTTGGGTCCTGTTTTCCAGGTAGCCTCCCTGGTGATGTGGGTAGCAGTCCAGTCATCCTTGTTCCACATCTAGTATCCTCCTATGAGTGAGTACATACCATGTTTGTCTTTCTGAGTCTGGGTTACCTCACTCAGGATGATTTTTTCTAGATCCATCCATTTGCCTGCAAACCTCATGATGTCATTGTTTTTCTCTGCTGAGTAGTATTCCATTGTGTATATGTACCACATTTTGTTTATCCATTCTTCAGTTGAAGGGCATCTAGGTTGTTTCCATGTTCTGGCTATTACAAACAATGCTGATATGAACATAGCTGAACAAGTGCTCTTGTGGTATGATTGAGCATTCCTTGGGTATATGCCCAAGAGTGGTATAGCTGGATCTTGGGGTAGATTGATTCCCAATTTTCTAAGAAAGCACCATATTGATTTCCAAAGTGGTTGTACAAGCTTGCATTCCCACCAGCAGTGGAGGAGAGTTCCCCTAGCTCCACATCCTCTCCAGCATAAGGTGTCTTCAGTGTTTTTGATCTTAGCCATTCTGACAGGCATAAGGTGGTATCTCACAGTTGTTTTGATTTGCATTTCCCTGATGATTAGGGATGTTGAGCAATTCCTTAAATGTCTTTCAGCCATTTGAGTTTCCTCTGTTGAGAATTCTGTTTAGTTCCATTTCTTAATTGGACTGTTGGGCATGAGTGGGGGTAATGAAGGGTGAGGGTCAAGGGAAAGAGAGCTTGGGGGAGCGGGAGATCCCAGCTGGATCAAGAACAGAGAGGGAGAACAAGGAATAGGAGACCATGGTAAATGAAGACCACATGAGAATAGGAAGAATCAAAGTGCTGGAGAGGCCCACAGAAATCCACAAAGATACCGCCACAACAGATTGCTGGCAATGGTCGAGAGACAGCCCAAACTGACCTACTGTGGTGATGGGATGGCCAAACACCCTAATTGTTGTGCTAGAAACCCCATCCAACGACTGAGGGATCTGGATGCAGAGATCTATGACTAAGCCCTGGGTGGAGCTCTGGGAGTTCAATTAGTGAGAAAGAGGAGGGTTTATATGAGCAAGAATTGTTGAGACCAAGGTTGGATAAAGCACAGGGACAAATAGCCAAACGAATGGAAACACATGAACTATGAACCAATGGCTGAGGGGCCCCCAACTGGATCAGGCCCTCTGAATGGGTGAGACAGTTGATTGGTTTGATCTGTTTGGGAGGCATCCAGGCAGTGGGACCAGGTCCTGTGCTCATTGCATGAGTTGTGCTGTTTGAAACCTGGGGCCTATGCAGGGTCGCTTGGCTCGGCCTGGGAGGAGGGGACTAGACCTGCCTGGACTGAGTCTACCAGGTTGATCTCAGTCCTTGGGGGAGGCTTTGCCCTGGAGGAGGTGGGAATAGGGGGTGGGCTGGGGGGGAAGGTGAGGGGGGCGGGAGGGGGGAAAACAAGGGAATCAGTGGCTGATATGTAGAACTGAACTGTATTGCAAAATAAAAAAAAATGACAGAGACTACCCATTACCCAGACTGCCATCATCCCAGGCTCCTGTAGTCTTCATAGCATTGGCAGGATAGCATCTGTCTTTGGCTTCCAGGTCCATAAGGTAATAGTTTTCCTTATAGAGGAGGAACTTGGGGAAGACTGACTTTATTTTGTCAGTGTCTTGCTTGTCTGCAGTCTGGGCAGCAGGTGTTCTTAACTGAGTTATTAGGGCAAGCTGTTATGATATTTGCCTGGCCCTCTCAGAGCTCTATGAGTTTGAGACCAGCCTGGTCTACAAAATGAGTTTGTAGTCTACAGCCAGGTTTGTTAGACAGTGAAACCTTATCTCAAAAAAGGGGAGGAAGAATTGAAAACTGGTTAATTGTATAGATGATGTGGTGTTTTATCAGCTTTCTGGTGAATACTAACACTCTTAGAAATGCATCCTGGCCATGTGCTAGTTTCCATGTGCTTTAGAAGGCTAGGAGTTTGTTTTGGACAGTAGTAACTAGGTTTTAGAATAGGACAGGCTTATTGGAATATGATATAAATAGTTTTCTCTAAGTTTGTTTAAACTGAGTATAGTAGTACATACCTATAATTCCAACACTCGGGAAACTAAGGCAGGAGGATCACAAAGTCAAGGCCAGCTACATAGCTGGGCTACATAGTGACATCTTGCCTCAAAGGAAAGAAAGATAGGGGGGAAGGAGGTTGAAGGAGGGAAGAGAAAGAAAAAGGGAAAGAAATATTACTTCAAATATAAACCATCAATGGCCTTATCACATGATTTACACATACATATCTTCCCTTGTATAGACAGATAAATAGAAAACCTGCATTTTAGAAGTTAGAAATTTAAGTACATTAGAGTCAAGGAGTGTAAGTATGCTGACTCTAGCTCCTCACATTTGTGTTATTATTCCATTTTCTTGATAGTTCTGTTACATTCCCTGCTTTCATTTCCTTTCATTTATGCTATTTTTCCCCTACAATTATTTGTGTACCCAGGTCTGCCTCTCTCACTATTTCAGGAAGGGTAATATTTTGAAGATCAGGTTGATGGCTTGTTATTATTGTCCCCAACAGGGCTTGTGCCTCTAAATTGTGGTGCAGTGATAATTAGCTCTGAGAAGAGGTAGCATGGGACTATTTGAAAGATCCTAACATGACATTTAGCTCCAAGCAATAGCTCCTTGACCATGGAGAAAGGTTAAGCAGATTTCCTCCTTAAAAGGAAATCTGTTTTGGTAATTAAAGTTGTTAAAAATCATTAAGGGAAGCTGACCAGTGGGAAGTCAGGGAGGAGACAAGAAAGACAATGAAGGTTTTGAAATGTCCAAAGTATATCATACAATGTGAAACCATGTAAGCAAACACATTTTATATAATTAGTGAACGCTATTTTGAAATCATTAAAGGCTGATATGTAGCTCACATCCTGCATTCAGATCCTAAGTATATTTACAGTATGAAAATATGATACAAACAATGGATTCAGACATTTAAATTTGTCATATGGTTTCTTTGAATGTCAGGGTTTCCTTGTAGATTTAAGGTATATTTCTTTTGCAAATACTCAGTTTTCTCTGACTCTCTTTCCATCCAGTAAGGAACAGGTTGCTGCCGACTGAGCCTGATTGAGCAACACATTGCACTTGCGTATTTCATGGCTGAAGGAGCCTATGTCTGTCCCAGTTTCCAGAGCAGTTGTGTCATAATAGTTCCTTATTTCTTTATTAAGTGAAGTGAAAGCAGGATGGGAGCAGGGAGTTTGACAGACCACAGAAGCCTGTTCTCCAACAGAGGCCCTAACCTGGCATGTTCTGCTCCAGTCACAGCTGATAAACTGCAGAAAACCTGGCTGCACATTTGCCTGTTTAGATGGCTTCCTGCTACACAGTACACATCAAACTAAGGGCCAGGCCTCTTGGAAAGATCCTAGAGGATGTCAAGTGGGCTGGGAACTTTATTGATTTCTACATGGCTTGATGCTTCAGAAAGTTAATGGACTGGAGATCCACTTGACATACTCCTTCTAAGGATTTAAAATAAAGGGTCCAATAATCAATATCCTCTTTCATTCTCTGAATTATTGACAGGAAAGTGGCATGTATGTGCATATAAGGGACTTTATAATAATCTGTATTACAGATTAAATGTAAGTACCCTCATGGGCATGAGAGCAAGGCATAAACCTTACTGGTGCTACATGTGTCTCCTGAATTCATGAGCTGAGTCACTGCACATCCCTGTGGAAGAGACAGACAAGATAGAGCAGTCAGGACCATCACTGTAGTGAATATTCCCCATGGAAGTAAATACTGCTAGAGTGCAAGAGGTTTTCTTCTCCAGCAATAAATTGTAAAAGCCCGAGAAATCACAACCACTGAGTTCTGCTTGCAGTACTTCAAGATGATCTGCACTGTGGAATTTTTTTTTTCTATGGAACCATAGGAGAAGTGAGGAAGGTGTAGTGAGCAAAAACTGGCAAATGGTTACCTTGCTCTTCAGGTAAGGTATGGAGGCCTGTACCACAGCCCCATTTTCACTTTCTTCTTCTGTTTTTATAGTATTTTTAGAAATTGATATATATTCATATTATGTGGTGTATACAGTGTTTTTTCTTAATATATTTAGTATTTCACAACTGTTACTGTTATCTAGTTCCAGAATATTTCTATGACTTCCCTACTCCACCCCTGCTCAAATACAACTTCTTATTCCGACTCACATTGCATCCCCTACTTTTTTATCTGTTTTCTGGCATATTAAAGCTCTTAACAAGTCACATCTAAGGCCTCATGGTTTCAAAGTGGCTGTGGTTGTTTCAGTCTTATATTCTGAGTCAGTCCCTGTGGGAGAGCTTTCCTAAGCCTTGATCAGTGTCTTCACTTATGTCTTACTGTCCACCATTATGATAAAAAGGCTTGGAAATGTAGGTCATTTTCTGCTGTTAGGTGAAAATTAGAGTTCTGTTAAGAAGAAAGGGAGATGGATTTTTGTATATGCAGCTAGCAGCATCTGTCACAAGCACTCATATAATAAATAAATTAACACACAATTAATATTTAAGGACTTTACAGAACAACCATGTGGTCTTAACCTTGAAACATTAGATATACAATTAAGACAACCTAAATTTATATTAAATACTTAACATGTCATTCATACAGGAGTCATCTGGTTTTTTGTTTTTTGTTTTTCCCAAATATCACTCCCTCAGCAGTGACATGGATTAGAGTTGCTCAAGCAGTATGAAATTGGCCTGAAACTATGTCAGTCTCTTAAATAGATCCTGTAGTTATTTTAAGATTTTGTGTGTGTGTGTGACCTTACCATTTATAGTTACAAATACTTTTAAATTTAAAACCTTAAGAGTTTAAATCAAACTAACATATGTGCTTGGATTTGCAAAAAATCAATGTCAAAGAGCAAGTGGAAATCAGTAGCCAGCATATCTTGTTCAGTTTCCCACCCCAAGTACTCTATGTTCTATAAAAGACTCCGAACTTAAAGATTGTGTGTGTGTGTGTGTGTGTGTGTGTGTGTGTGTGTGTGTGTGTGTGTGCTTAGTGTTCTATACCTGCCTGATGTCAATTTAGGCATTATTTAGTAACTTTCTGCTACCTTTTATATTGTATGCATGTAATCATGTTTGTATACAGATATGTACATTCATACATGTAAGTATAGGCATGGATAAATATATTATATATTCAGTCACTATATTATTACTTATGTAAAGTTCTTCTAGAATCAGTATAGAATTCTTGAGATTCATTGCAGAACTTTGAATGCAATAAATGTAGCATCCTTATATTGAAAGTAAACTTAAATTCTAATTGATATGGCTATATGTATACTTATAATGTTAATAATGAATTGTTACAGAGTATTCTTCAACTAGCTTTTCTTTTTTCATATATGCAACACCTGTGTGCCCAGCTCTGGTCTAGCAGAAGATATTGCCCTTGTGGAATTTGCAGTTTACTAGGAAGATGGGAAACAAAAAGTGAATTGCTAAGTTATAGCAATGGCATGTGGTAGTCAGTGTGGCATGCTTATACAGGAACTGTGGAATATTTGATATTCAGTGATATTTGAGATATCAAATATGCAGTGATATTTGAGATAAGTTAGTGAGTATTTGTCTCAGGGTGACTTATGTGCAGAGATAGGAACAACAAAAGCCAGATATAAGAAGACAAGGGATCATTTACACAGAAGGAATATGTGCAAAGGAAATGGGGATCCACTACACTTGGCATATTTAAGGAGGCAAGTTTGATAACAATAGAGTAAATAGTATCAGTTACTTTTCTGTAACAGTGATAAAATACTGTGACCAAAGGCAACTTATAAAAGGAAGAGTTTATTTGGACTTACAGTTCCAGAGGGACAGTCCATCATGGTGGGGAAGCCTAGCAGCAGGTAACTGAGGCAGAAGCTGGGAGATCACATCTTCAATCATATGCAGTTAACAGAATAAGTGAACTGGAAGTGGAGTGAGGCTATAAATCCTCAAATCCCGCCCCCAGTGACATACTTCCTCCTGTAAGGCTCTACCCCTAAGGGTTCCATAACCTCCCCAAAGAGCACCACCAATCAGGAACCAAGTCTCAATATGAGTCTATTGGGGGGATGCATATTTTTTCAAATCAACCAGAGAGGAATGGCAGACTGAGAGGTAAAGTGTTGGGAAGGTCACAGAGAATGTGGTGATCAGAATTCATTTTATTTTCAGTATTATGAGGAGTCATTAGAGAGTTTTAAGCTTAGGAAGGAAGTGATTTTATTTTACTTCAGGAAAGAAAACCACCTTTCCTGGTTTGTGACAAATAAGTGGAAGGCAGAAGTGGACACAAGAGGGTGGGGAGGTGCTTGCAGTAGGTAAGTTGAGAGACTAGAAGCTTTGGGTTTGAAACATGATTTCTTCTAGAAACAGCTGAAGCACAGCTCAGCTGTCTTTTAGTAAGTCTGCAGTACAGTTTAGAGCTGGGATATAATTTTTCAAGGCCACACATGGCTTTGCATGTTTAACTATGTGATAATCTTAGCTTTGGGCCTCAGCATATTTTTCATCCATCATGTAACATTGCTCTTACCATGCTAACTGTTGCTCATGAATGAAGTTTGAACTTTCAAAAACTCATTTAAAAGTTAATAGTTTATTTTAAAAATTAACTTACAAAATAATAGTTTTCTTATAACATTTTCATACATGTTTCATTTTGAAAACCTGTTTTTCAATGAGTGTGTCAAAAAGTCACCAATATTGGTTTGTCTGTCCAGTAAATTCTCATTGGTATCCAGGCTTATGGAGATTATTGCTAAAATTGTTTTTCCTTTTTCTCATTTGCTTATTTATTTTTGTGTGTTAGGGGTGTGATGCTCAGAGGATACCTTGTGGGAGTTGGTCCTTTCCTTCTGCCATATGGGTTCTAAGGATCAGACTCGGGTTGTCAGGCTTGACAGCAATTGCTCTTACCCACTGAACCATTTTGCTTGTCCTGCTTTTCCTTCTTAAAACAGGGTTTCATTCCTACCTATCCTAGAACTCACTGTATAGACCAGGATGACCTACCTAGAATTTGAAGCAATTCTCCTGCCTCTACCTCCCAATTACTAAGATTACAGGTTTACATTACTTAGCCTAGTCCAGCTGTAAATATTTATTTATATTGACCTTTTATAAACAGAATCTCATGTAGCCCAGGCTGGCCTCAAAATTGTTAAGGATGCCTTGCAGGTCTCAGATTCTAGCAGCAGCACACCCTGTTTATTTGTCTGTTTCTCTTTGTGTGGTGTTCTGCTTTCCCTACTAGATTCTAAGCTACTAGACGCAGAGACAACTGTGCCTTGCATACTCAACTCATCTTTTGTACTTTGAATTAGACTAATCTTTTGTTGCATGAATAATTTATACTTGTTAGATATATTTGAGTTGTCTAATTTTTAGGCTTTATCTGAAACAATCCATTAATAGATTATATATGTAATTTTCTTATTCCTAAAGTTGGGTATGCTTTGTTGTTTGATACTGCTTTTGAGTTCTTTACTGAGAAGAGATTGCAAGTTCAAAGCCAGTGTGGGCTACATAGTGAATGTGAGACCAGCCTGGGCTACATGGTGAGAGCTCCTCTCAAAAAAACAAAACAAAACAAAACAAAAAACCAACAACAAAATAAACTCCTCAAACTCCTTTGCTTTAAGTTATGAGCATATATCTGTCTGTCTGTCTGTCTATCATCTATCACCTATCTGTCCACCCATCCATCCATGTATCTAATGTGTGTTTGTGTGGTGTATATGTATAGGTATATTCACCTGAGCATGTGCATGTGAAGGAAGAGGCTGATGTCAGGTGTCTTCCTCTATTACATTCTTTTTTATCTTACGTTTTGAAAGTGTTTATTTATCTATATGTGTGAGTACATTGCACGTGTGTTTGTGCACACACAGAGGCCCAAAGAGAGTATATGTGTGTTTATTGCACACGTGTGTTTGTGCACACATGGAGGCCCAAAGAAGGTATTTGTTTCCTTTTCTGCCACCATCTGTCCTTTGGGGCAGAATTTTTTCCTAAACCCAGGGCTTGCGAGCTCTAGTGATCCACCTGTCTTTGCTCCTCTTGGAGCTGGGGTTACAGGTGTGCATGGGATGCTAGGCTTTACATGGGTGCTGGGGATCTGAACTCAGGTCCTCTTGCTTCTGTAGCAAGCATTTTACCAACTGAAACATCTCCTCAGTCCCTGTTTGAGTTATAAGCCTTCATTTCTCCTTGGGGTTCATGAATACTGAAACAATGTTGCTCTTTGCTAGTGCTGGGTTGATGTGGACTTCCCTTTCTGGGACAGGAAGTGGTAAGGATGGAGTGAGCAACCTAAGCTGCCAGGCTGCTTGGGCAACTCTAATACCAGGCCGTGTTAGAGTGCAGGTTAGGATTTTCGTCATCATCCAAGCTTACTTGTGTACTACTGACTTGTAAACTAGCAAGCAGACTTGATAAGTGATCATATGGCTTCTCATCCACTCCAACTGAACCACACCAGTGGGAAGCCATCACTAGGTCTTGAACCCAAGGCCTTGTTCATGCTAGAAAAGTGTTATAATGCTCCCCTTGACCTCCCTTCCAACCACTGATTTTACAGCAGATTCCCTAGACTCTAGGCACAGTTTCTGTAAGTCTGAGATAAAGTCTTAGGGTTTGAATTTTAAGAAAACTCCCAGTGACTGGTGCTTTGTAGACTCTCATCTAAGTAAGAAAGAGATCATCCTTTTTATTCTCCCTTTTGTGATTCTGAGGCTTGAACCTGGGGCCCTGTGCATGCTAAGCCAGTGCTCTGTCCCTAAGCTACACTCCAGCCCCCCAATTTCTTTTTACTTCAGTTGCCCATGGCCTTTCCTTTCACAGTGTTTGTACATAAAGTTGTTGAGGTTGAGAAGCCCAGAGGAAGTATGTCCAGCCTGGAACTGTTAGGCTGTGTGCTTGGTCAGCACTTACTGTGTTCTGAGCCCCCTGCTGTGTGGTAGAAGCCACATGTGTTGCTTTCTGCTGTTTCCTTTTCTATCCACAGGCTGATATCTTTACCTTCATGGATAACAGATTGCTTTCTGGCTCTCCTTCTCATTGGTTCTTCCCACTCACAATTCCTCCACAATCAGATGTATTTAAAAAATATTTCTATAGTCTTATAAAGTTACACTGTTTTCATTCCCTTACTGGTCTTTTTGTTCCTATTTATTTGATTCTACAGTATACTGCCATCAGGAAACACTGCAAAGTTATAAAGTACCCTAACTGTGGAATGTTCATATGCTCCTACCCAGGAACAGCTGCTGTGTGCAAGCAGTATCTTTTGACTTCCTTGGAGGTTGGTTTGGTCTGTTTTCTGTGACTTCTCAATGAATATTTTCCTGATTGTTTTCCATCAATGTATAATTTACAACTGATAACACTTCTGCTGTTCTATACTCATTTTTTTGGCATGTGTGGGGTCATGGAATCACCAGCACAGTTCAGAGAGCACCCATCACCCCAGAAAGTTCCCTTGAGCCTCCTGCTATCACTCGCTTCCCTCCCAGACCTTGGCAGCAGGCAATCTATTTTCAGTCTCTGTGGCCTTTCCTTTCTAGAATGTCATTATACATAATGTGTGAGTTTCTTTTGCTTAGAATACTGCATTTTATGCATATATGTAGTTCCTATGGGTATCTGTATGTTCTTTTTTACTGTTGAGTAGTATTCCATTGTGTGGACCTATCGTGGTGGTGGTGGTGGTAGTGGTGGTGGTGGTGGTGGTGCTGTGTGTGTGTGTGTGTGTGTGTGTGTGTGTGTGTGTGTGTGTTTTGGCAGGGCTTTGTACTTGAAGCTCAGGATGGTCCTTTAAAAATATTAGAACACTTACATTTACTTATTTTATGTATGTCTGTGGTTGTGCATGCCGTGGTATACATATAGAGATCATAGGACAACTTGTAGGAGCTAGTTTTCTTCTATGCATTCTTTGTGATCAAGGATCTGATTAGCAGTTTGGGGGAATGACCTGAGATATGTTGTTTAAGATCATTATAATTCCTAGGAAAGATGTACTAGGCCTTCTCCAATGGGTCCAAGTCTTCAGGATACATCCTTGATAGTTTGGAACTGTCTAGCCTCTTGTCTTACTTCCTTTAGAAAACCAAGTTTTTATGTATCAGTGTTTGGTTATAGACAACACAGGATATAAAGTTGATAGCATTCCTTGTGGAGATGTGTGTGTGTGTGTGTGTGTGTGTGTGTGTGTGTGTGTGTGTGTGTGTATTTATACACAAGTGCACCTATGTGCACTGAAGACCAAACCAAGAGCCTCATGCATGCTACACAAGTGCATTACCATTGAGCCATCCCCAAACCCTGGCATTCTTGACTTATGTCTGGGATGAAGCTCCTACAGCCTGAAGTTGAATAACTGAAGTATGTGACAGCTTGGTAGTGATTAATATAGGAAAGCTTGGTATGCCACAGTCTAGAGAGAGAAACATAACCAACACGAACAATACTACCCAACATATATGATCCAAAGTATGCACATAATGTAAGCTACACAAGAAAGTCTCCAGGGATCATTTTCATTGGCATTGATTTCCATTAATGATGAGGCCCTGGAAGCCCAGCAGTGGTCAAGCACATATCATTTCCTGATGTTGGTTTTGCTTCATTGGTTCTGGCTATATCTAGAAACAATTTAAACTATTTAAACTGGAATTTCATTCTTGCATTATAAAAGAAATTCTAAAAGTTGAGGATGGGTACATTTTATATCAACTACTCTCAACTGTTCATTCATTCAGTTTTTGTGGAATTGGGGACTGTCTAGGGCTTCATACATGCTAGGCAAATGTACCATTGAGCTGCATGCATAGATGACCTCCTCATTGTTCTTATTATTTTAAGGTAAAGTTGCCCAGGTTAGTCTTGAATTTTCTATGTAGCCTAGACTGGACTTAAACTTGTCATCCCTCTTCCTCAGCCTCTCAAGTAGCCAGGATTATGGGACCGTACTACCAGATCAACTGTGTGTTTAATTAACATTTTAAAATATGATTAAAGTGTAATTCAACATTTTATTATATACTTTTATTTCAAATATTATATATTTTGTCCCCCCAAAGTCTTCATTTTAAAAGAAAATAATTTTTTTTTTTTTTTTTTTTTTTTTTTTTTTTTTTTTTTCGTTTTTCGAGACAGGGTTTCTCTGTGTAGCTTTGCGCCTTTCCTGGGACTCACTTGGTAGCCCAGGCTGGCCTCGAACTCACAGAGATCCGCCTGGCTCTGCCTCCCGAGTGCTGGGATTAAAGGCGTGCGCCACCACCGCCCGGCAAAAGAAAATAATTTTTAAGAAGACCACTTGAGTACATTCAGATTTGAGAGTTTCATTCATTTTGTTACTCACCCTTTAATAGATGTAAGTTATGGCAGAAAATGCATAGTTTGTAAAAGGCAGACAAGCTGACATTTCTTTTTGTCCTTCTTTCATTCAGGTGTTTGCTTCAGAATGGTAAGTGAAACCTATCTCTTATTTTTATGCCTTTTTTTCTTACTATTGATTTTAATCATAGAGGCATTTTCGACCCATTTTCTAGCCTACTGATTATATCCTATTCTTGACAACTGCTGATATTTTTCTTAAAATTTACTGTTTGTGAGTTCTATTAGAAATATCTTTAAAGTTTTGTTATAGCTTTCCTAGGTTTTAGAATTTTCTATGAATTTCAAAAGTATTCTGGCATGTGATTCTAATTAAGCATTTGGCTAAGTATACTAGATACAAATTATGGGTTCTTTCTCATGTTTTAGATGCACACCCTCCTGGGTCAGGGGCACATCTCACACTGTAAAGTGAGAGGGTGCCAGTGTAGCACAGTTTAGCAGTAAAACCCACTCCCACCCCTGCTCTTGGTTTTGTCTTAAAAAATGCCCCCTCCCTCAAACTTAACTGTAGTTTGTATTTTCACCTACTCTCTGATCTGGGTATCACTCTTTTAGGTGTCTGGTTGCTGGCCCCAAGAGTCCCACCATGTCCCCATCAGTCAAGCTCCTCTTATTTCAGGATAACTCTGTCCTTTAGATTTCATTGCCCCAATTTTCATTATTTTCTTGTTTTTCAGACTAGCTCCTGCATTTGTTCATAACCAACTCTATCAGAACCATCTAACTGTACACTAGCCTCCAGATCACTGTGTGTAGGCCTATGTTTTTGCTGGTTTGATATTATTATTAAAATTGTATCTATTTTTTTTTTGGAATTTTCAAAATGGGTCCAGTGTCTGTTTCTGCCTGTATGTATTTTATGTTGATCACAAACTGATAGCTTTAAATCAGTGATTGAGAATCCTGGGTTCATCAGTCTTTGAAGCCCGGATTGAATTTTATGTACTAGAAACTATTGAAACAGTTCTCACTGTTGGTCTGTTTTTCTCTAATTGCACTGATCTTATAAATAGTGGTGTGACTGCAGGTCAGCTATGCAAGCACACAGAGTGTATTTCATGTTTTGCCTGCATGTATGTCTATGTACCACTTGCATACTTAGTGCCCACAGAGGCCAGATGGGGCATTGGATCTCCTGGAACTGAAGTTACAGATGGTTATGAGCAACCATGTGGGTGCTGGGAATTGAACCCTGGTCTTCTGCAAGAGCAGCAGGTGCTTTTAACCATGGAGCTATCTCTCCAGTCCAATAGACTATATTTTTTAAAAAAAATAATGTCAGGTTAGCAGTTTCTTAACCACTGAGTCATCTCTCTAGTCTCCTTAAAGTATATATTTGTAATTAATATCTCAGTTATTTATAACTGGAACTCTGATACGTTTTCAACTAGAGTTGTTTTATAAGTATAGACTTCTAACGATGGACTTGACCTCTCTTGTTTTCTTTCCTGAAATCAGTACACAGAAGGAGAAGCTAAGAAAAGAGGAGTGGTTGGCTGGGTGAAGAATACAAGCAAAGGGACTGTGACAGGTCAAGTGCAAGGTCCCGAAGAAAAGGTGGATTCCATGTGAGTAGTAAGACCAGCATGTCTACAACATTTGTGAAGCTGTTTTGATATTTTGATGTTTCGTTGGATAATAGTGGCACCAATGGCCAGATTTAGTTCTCGTGGATTATAACTAGGATGGAGTGTTTGTAGGTAGGCCACAGTCAAAGTGGCATTTCTTTGTTGGGAATAAACTTCTCTCTTGGGCAGAGTTCAAGAAGAACTATTGCACTGCTTCCTAATATGTCATCTCAAGTCTCCCCCAACATGGAGTCCATATCCAGGACCCAAGTATTTATCATTTCAAATGTTAGGACAGAGCACAATGCCTGAAGATGGTTCTTGATGTTCTTAATGTAGTCTTCAAGGCAAAAAATTGCCATCTCCATTCTATTGTATAATAATGTATTTACCTAATTGTAGTTTTATTTTTCTGATAATAGAATTGTTTAATGAATACTATTATTACCATAGTACAAGCCTTACAGTCTAAAGGAGAGCAGATTCAGAGTGAGGGTGACTGTGTCAAGTCTGTGTAATACCATTTCCAAAGGCTTTGACTTTTTAGCTTCACAATTTCCACTGCTGTCTAGAATGCTAATTTTTTAAAAATAAAATAGTTAACTTTTATTGAGCATTTACAACATGTTGGGAATGAGGTAAACACTTTGCATGAATTATTACATATAGTCTTTTCAACAGAGCCTATGAGTTAGATACTAAATCATAGTTTATTTATAAATTATCCTTTTTTACTGTTTTCATGCTTCAAAAGTAATATTTTTTTTTCTTGTTGTAATAAGCATGATAACAGAATGTAGAGATATGACAGCAAAGCTGGTTACCACTCTTTCCTGTTTCCTTCTCCTGAGTGGAACCTGTCCCAGTGGCCTTGAGAATACCTTCAACAGCTGCCTCTTTTCTTAAAAACATTGGTGTACAGTAAAATTTATTGGATTTTGTGTGTATGGGTGTTTTGTGTGAATGTTTGTCTATATACCATGTGTATTACTGGTGTCCAAGGATGACAGAGGAAGGAGTTGAATCTCCCGAAACTGGAGTTAAGCATGGTTGTGAACTTCCAAGTAGATTCTAGGAATTGAATCTGATTCTTCTGGAAGAGTGGCCGGTGTTCTTAACCACTGAGCCATCTCTCTAGTCTCCTTCAAGTATATATTTGTAATTAATATCTCATTTATTTATTACTGGAACTCTGATATATTTTCAACAACATGTTTTCATTTGATATGCATTTTTATAGTCAGTTAGTTTATAATGACTGAATTCTTAGTTTTCTAATTTATTTAAATATAGCTATGTATTTGCATTTTTATGTAAAATTGTGCACCCTCTCTTAGTGTTCTATTGCTGTGAGAAAACACCATGTCCAAAGTAACTCATATAGATGGAAGCATTTAATTGGGGGCATGCTTACGCTTTCAGAGGTTTAGCCTATTATCATCACATGGGTAGCATGGTAGCAGGCAGACAGACATGGTGCTGGAGAAGTAACTAAGATGGATATCCTGATCTACAGGCAGCAGGTAGAAAGCCACTCACCTGGCATGGGCTTTTGAAACCTCAAAGTCCACCCCTAGTGACATTCTTCCTCCAACAAGACCACACTATCTGTACCTTCTAATCCTTCTTTGTTCCACTGAGGACTAAACATGCAAATACATGAGCCTATAGGGACCTTTCTCATTTAAACTAAAACCTCCTAGCCACCAACTTGAAAAGTCATGTCTAAAAGTGATCTTACATAAAACATGAGTTAACAATTAACCATTAATTAACAATAGGATTCTCATAAAATGCAGAAAATATGTGAGACATTGTATAAAACTGGTAGTTATAAGGATAAGAAAATGCAGGTGATTGTGAGTGGTTTAAGAGTGGAGACTGTGAGAGGAGTAGAAGCTCAAGCCACTCATGCTGCATTCCTAGTCCTCAGGTAAGCACGGATTGGATGTTACTTGACATAAATGAAGGCATGTCACTGTCTCCTTTCTTCTCAAACCCTTTATCCCCCTTGCAAGTACTGAGTGCTAGCAAGCTGGTTTGTAACCTTCTATGTTGTGTCCTGGTCACATTCTCTCTTTCTTTCTTTGTCTCTGTTCCTTACAACCACACAGACAGAGAAAAGGACAAAGACTTTTTTTTTTATACTTTGGCATATAAACATCAACAATTTTTGCACAAAATTTGGTTTTTAAAAATAAAGCCATAGTTTCCTATATCACATTTTGTCACTTAAGATGCTTCTAAGAAAATTCTTCTGATGTATATTCTTTTTAATGTATGCTTTAATAATAATAATGTGTGCCATTATTTGTTATCTCATTGCTTTGAACGCTTGTTTTTGTTACTTGCTCTTTGCAGTAGGAGGATGCTGCCATAAGCCTTTGATTGGTCCTTTTATCTTGTTTTTATGGGGTGGATTCCCAGGAGTGTGATTTGTTGAGGTGTATTTCATGTAAAATATTCACCAGACTCTGTATTAGTTTCATTTCTATTGTGATAAAATGCTGACAAAAGCAGCTTACAGGAGACAGGACTTACAGTTCCAGAGGTTGTACAGACCACATGCTGGGGAATGCATGGCCACAGGAGCCTGACTACACATATCAGTAGTCAGAAGTAGACATAGAATGGGAAGTAGGCCAAGCTATATGACCTCAGTGCTTACCCCTGGTGATGTATGTTCCCCATCAAAGATCCACTTCCTAAGAGCCCATAACCTTCCTAAACATAGCCATCAGCTGAGGACTAACTGTTCAATCACATGAGCCTATGGGGGACATTCCTCATTCAAAGCACAGTGGACTGCTTTCAAAATTAGATGTAGAAATATGCATTTCCCCCTCCTCATTCTGTTAGCAATTGCTATTGTTTCTTTTTTGTTTGTTTTTGTTTTTTAATCTAATTAGCTATGGAGTGTAGCTAGAGTTTTCCTGCCTGGCCCACAGTCAGGACAAATCTCTTTCACCCGCCAGTCCCAAGCCGCTCAAACCCGATCAAGTAAACACAGAGACTTATATTGGTTACAAACTGTATGGCCATGGCAGGCTTCTTGCTAACTGTTCTTACAGCTTAAATTAATCCATTTCTATTAATCTATACCTTGCCACGTGGCTTGTGGCTTACCGGTACTTTACATCTTCCTTATCCTGATGGTGGCTGGCAGTGTCTCCCCCACCCAGCTTCCTGTTCTCTCAATTCTCCTCTCTGTTAGTCCCGCCTATACTTCCTGCCTGGCCACTGCCAATCAGTGATTTATTCATTGACCAATCAGCAACACATTTGACATACAGACCATCCCACAGCACTTCCCCTTTTCTTTTCTTAAAAAGGAAGGTTTTAACCTTTACACATCTCCAAAGTCAGCTTGGTATATTTGGGAATTTGGGCGTAGCTTCTCTTACTACTTCCTGCTGGAGGGGGGCTCTGTATCTTCTGGAGAAACAAAGAAAATTTTAGGATTATGGAGTAGTCCATGAGGGTGTATTGTCTGAGCCAGTTGCCTTGAAACGTTTCTGGATGTTGGATCATCTGGGCCATGGTGTCATCGGAGACCTTTCAGGGGGTCTTGGCTGGTCAAACCTGATGTGTCTTAATCTGGAACAAATCTAAAGCCTCTGGCTTTCTGTGGAAACAAAAGCAGAGTCTCCTTTCCAAAGTAACATATCCTTATATCCAAATTTTGAAGTCAAGGTACCTTTAAAATATGTATATTGGTTTAACTTAGCTTCCTTTACAATCAAATATCTCTCTGTAGTTAAGAATCCCAAAGACAACACAATCCAGATTTTCTGTGTGATATCCATCTTTACGGGGCTTATTTTTTATATTAATTTTACTGTCTCTTTAAAGACTTTATTTTTTAAAACTATGTATTTGTTTCTGTAACTGTATATATCACCTTTTTAATCTCTTTCAAGCCTACGTATATTTTGCACACATTTTAAACTATTATATCTGAATCTGTCTTATTGTGAATCTATTGCCTTAAACTGCAGCAGCTGTGGCTGCTGGCTCTGCCCACCTCAGCTTCCCAACATGGCTGCGGTATGCTTACCGCCAGCTCTGGGAGCCATCGTGGGTCTATGCTTTTATCCAAGCAGCATGTAGCCCAGAAACCTCTTTTTTTTGTTTTGTATTAGCAAAGGCTAAATCCACCAAGCAGCTTAATGTGCCACTTGCAGAGGCCTCATTCCTGCCATACCGCAGGTCGAGCGCGCACACTAGGAACCCACCAGTAGCTCAAACCGGCAGCTGCCGCTCATTTGAGAGAGACAATTAGGAACTGTTTTTAGCTCCGTTTTAGAATCTTTTCTCAGTTTTTAGGTGGAAACTCTTGCCACCACGTTGGACGCCATTTGTAGCTAAGTTTTCCTGCCTGGCCCACAGTCAGGACAAATCTCTGCCACCCGCCAGTCCCACAACTGCTCAGACCCAACCAAATAAACACAGAGACTTATATTGGTTACAAACTGTATGGCCGTGGCAGGCTTCTTGCTAACTGTTCTTACAGCTTAAATTAATCCATTTCTATTCATCTATACCTTGCCACGTGGCTTGTGGCTTACCGGTACTTTACATCTTCCTTATCCTGATGGCGGCTGGCAGTGTCTCCCCCACCCAGCTTCCTGTTCTCTCAATTCTCCTCTCTGTTAGTCCCGCCTATACTTCCTGCCTGGCCACTGCCAATCAGTGATTTATTCATTGACCAATCAGCAACACATTTGACATACAGACCATCCCACAGCAATGGAGTGGTTATTTTAATGATTTAATGGAGAAAGGTACTTTGGCAGGTTGGAGCCAAGGGGTACCACAAAGTCGCATCATGTAACAGATCCCACTTGAGAGCCTTATGGAGGGGGAAGCAGATCAGCCTCTGAATGAGGGTGGAAGGAAGAGAGAGCTGGGAGAGAAGGTGCTAGCTTTTTATAGGGTATAGTGCATGCATGTAGGGAGAGTGCATGGCTTCTTGAGGCAGAAGCCACAGTGTCACATCTTGGCCGCTGCTGCTGTCATGTCCTGATGTCACTTGGTCCCCAAGGGCAGGCTGGTATAAATGCCTGAATACTAATAGTTATTATTTACATTAATTACATTTCTCTAATTAGTAATTAGTTCAAGCAGTATCATCCCTATGGCTGCACAGGTTTGTCCTCACAAATTCCATTTCCCATCTGTCCCCTGTTTTCCCATTGTGATGCTTGTCTCTTACCAATATTGAGGTGGTTTTTGTAGACTGGTAAAGGTTCCAAGCCCATAGTGTCTGCCATTTAGCTTTGTCTGTAATAGTTTTTGCAACATAAATTGTTTTTAACTTTTATAAACTCAAATATGTTTTTTTTCTGGTTAAGTAGTATATTATGCTGTGTCCTGGGTTTCCCCCCTAATTTTTGATGCTTTATTTATTATATTTAAGCATTTACTCCATCTGGAATTCCTTTTTATTTGTAATTTTAGAGAATGAACCATGTTCTACCAGATGGGTAGCCAGTTGTGCCAGCATCACTTACTAATTTGTGCTTTATGCCATTCAATTGAGATATATTTTTGTTATATATTAGAATGTAATATCAACTAGATTTTAGCTTTGGAGTCTGTTCTACCCCACTGATCCATTTATCTCCATACTAAGTCATTATTGATCCAATTTCAGTCACGTTATAGCATTTTTCTTTTCACTATTCTTTTTTTTTTTTTCTTTGAGACAGGGTTTCTCTGTAGTTTTGGTGCCTTTCCTGGAACTCACTCTGTAGACCAGGCTGGCCTTGAACTCACAGAGATCCACCTGCTTTTGCCTCCCGAGTACTGGGATTAAAGGTGTGTGCCACCACCGCCCAGCTAAACATTGTGTGTGCTAGTTACCTTGTTGGGTTTTGTTTGTTTGTTTGTTTGTTTTGTTTTGTTTTTTGTTTTTGTTTTTGTTTTTTTTTGGTTTTTTTGCCTCCATGTAACATGTGCATGTGGTGCCCTTAGAGGCCAGAAGAGGGTGGTGGATCCCCTGAAACTGGAGTTTCTCACTGTTGTGAGTTGCCATGTGGATTTTGGGAACCCAACTTGGGTCCTTCCCAAGAGCAGCTAGTAGTCTTACCTGCTCAAATGTCACTCCAGTTCCCAGTTTTTGTTTTTGTTTTTTAAACCTACTTTCTTTTTTCCCTTTCTTTTTTTTGATATTTAATTCTTTTTTCTTTTTATTGAAAATAGATTCTTCTCTCATATAATACATTCTGACCACAGTTTCCTCTCCCTCCACTCCTCTCAGCGCGCCCCACCTCCCCTCTCTCTCAGATGAGTTCCCCCTCTATTTATTCTTTAGAAAAAAGCAGGCCTCCAAGAGATAACAGCCAAACAGGACAAAACAAGATACAATAAGACAAAGCAAAATCCCTCTTATTGAGGCTGGACAGGGCAACCCAAAAGGAGGAAAAGTGTCTGAAGAGCAGGCAGAAAAGTCAGAGATACACACAACTCCTACTGTTAGAAATCCCACAAAACCACCAGGCTAACAGCCATAACATATAAGCAGAGAACCTGTTGCAGACCCATGCAGGCTCCATGATTGCTGCTTGAGTCTCTGTGAGCTCATGTGAGCCCTGCTTAGTTGATTCAGTGGGCCATGTTCTCCTGGTGTCTTTCATTCCCTCTGACTCCTACAATCTTTCTTTCCCTTCTTCCACTGGGGTTTTCAGATCTCCAAGGGAAGGAACCTGATGGAGACCTCCAATTTAGACTCTCTCTGCATGCATAATGTCTGCCTATGGGTCTTTGCACTCACATCTGCTGCTTGAGGAAGCTTTTCTTATGACAACTGGGCAGGGCACCGATCTATAAGTATAGCAGAATATCATCAGGAATCATTTCATTGACTTTTTTTTTTTTTTTTTTTTTTTTGGTCAGTCATGTTTGATTCTACACTAGGTCTCGGCTCTCCAGTTTCTGGTTCCTGGCCATCCAGGCAGTTTAGGACATGGGCTCCCTCTCATGGCCTGGGCTTCAAGTTAAACCAAACATTGGTTGGCCATTCCTACAAGTTCTGCAGCACATCTCACAGGCAGGACAGATTGTACCTGGGAGGTTTTGTGGCTGGGTTGGTTTATAGGTTTCTCTTACCTGCATAGTACCTTCCTAAACCAAAGAGATTGGAATGTAGGGGTGAAGGCTCCATGCCTTCATCAGCTGAACCTAAATTCAATTAGCTGTGTGGATGTTTTCCTCAGCTATGGGGCCCCACTTTCAGTTTTCAGAGAGTGACCTTCTGTCTTAGCATCAGTGTGGGTTGTTTAGGGATCTCCATGGAACCTCCTTGACCAACAACTCAACCTAATGTAGTCCAGTCCCACCACTGGAAGTTTTGCCTAGATACAAAAGATGGCCAATTCAGACTCTGTATGCTCTATTCCTAGGTTCTAGGGTCACCCTCATAGATTCCAGAAAGATTCCACTGCACTAGATTTCCCCACTGCCCCCCAAATGTCCCCCAATTCCAGCTATCTCTACCTGCATTCTTTGCCTCCATCTCTCCTCCTCCAGCTGATCCTTCCTACTCCCATGCCTACCTGCCCCTAGTCCACCTGCAGAATCAATTCTATGTCTCCTTCCCAAGGAGGTCCTCTTTACTTAACCTCTCTGTGTCTGTGGCTTGTAGCTTGATTATTATTTATTTTACAGCTAATACCCACTTATAAGTGAACACATACCGTATTGTCTTTCTGGGTCTGGGTTACCTCACTCAGGATGATTTTCTCTGTTTGCATCCATTTGCCTGCAAAATTCATAATGTCATGTTTTTTTTTGAACTGTTGAGTAATACTACATTGTGTAAATGTACCACATTTTCTTTATCCATTCTTCAATTGAGAGACATCTAGTTTGCTTCCAGTTTCTGACTATTATAAATAAAGCCACAATGTACATAGTTAAGCAAGTGTTTTTGTGGTAAGGTAGAGTGTCTTTTGGGTATATGTTCAAGAGTGGTGTAGCTAGGTCTTGAGGAAGATCAATTCTGAATTTTCTGAGGAATCACCATATTGATTTCCATGGTGGCTGTTTGCTTTCCCACTAGCAATGGAGGAGTGTTCCCCTTGCTCTACATCCTCTCCAGCATGAACGGTCACTTATGCTATTGATCTTAGACATTCTGACACATGTAAAATGGAATCTCAAAGTAGTTTTGATTTGCAGTTCCCTAATCGGTAAGGATAATGAACATTTCTCAGCCATTTGAGATTCTTCTATTAAGAATTCTCTGTTTAGATCAGTACACCATTTTTAATTGGATTATTTGGTTTTTAATATCTAGTTTCTTGAGTTCTTTATATATTTTGGATATTAGACCTCTATCAGATGTAGAGTTGGTAAAAATCTTTTCCCATTCTGTAGGCTGCCTCTTTGTACAATTGATGGTTTTCTTTGCCTTACAGAAGCTTTTTGGTTTAATGAGATCCCATTTATTAATTGTTGATTTTAGTGCCTGCACTAATGGTGTTCTATTCAGGAAGTCTTCTCCTGTGCCAATACATTCAAGTCTATCCCCCACTTTCTCTTCTATCAGATTCAGTGTATCAGGCTTTATGTTGACATATTTAATTCACTTTGGTGATAAACATGGATCTATTTGCATTCTTCTACATGCCAACATCCAATTTGACCAGCACAATTTGTTGAAGTTGCTTTCTTTTATCCAGTATGTATTTCTGGATTATTTAGAAAAAATCAGGTGTCCTTAGGTGTGTGGATTTATGTCTGGGATGATCTGTGCTATCCACAGGAGGCATGGATGGGGAAGGGGCTGCAGCTGTTGTTCTGTTGCAGCACTTGGGGCAACCCTGAGAATTGAGTCTGGGGTAACAGGGAGAGTAGGGAAGGTCTGTGGGCAGTTTACCTGATCTTCTGGCAGAAGTGGCCTATGGTTGAGCTGGGGTGTCTGCCTGAGTTGGGGCCTGGGACACAGATGTGGCCTGAAAAACCTACTTCCTTATGCATTATTAATTCTGAAGTTTAATAAATCCTTATCCGCTTATCTGGAATTCTGTTATCTTTACTTTTTAAAGAATTTCTGTCTCATGTGTATGCTTCTTGTTGTTGTTGTTGTTTGAGGCAAGGTTTCTCTGTGTAATAGTCATAGTCCTGGCTGTCTGGAACTTGCTTTGTAGTCCAGGCTGGCCTCAAACTCATAGAGATTTTCCTGCCTCCACCTCCCAAAATCTGGGATTAAAGGCATGCACTACCACCATGTGCTTTTTATGTAAGCATTATTTTTAGAAGAGTTTTAGAAAAATTATGAAGATAATATAATTTGCATATGTTCCTTACCTAGTTTTCTACTAACAATTTTCATTGATATGATATAGAGGTTAATTAATTAATATTGACACATTTTAGGGGCTGAGTAGATAGCTTAATCAGTAAAGTGCTAGCCAGGCAAGCATGAGGACCCCAGTTCAACCCTCAGAACCCACATAAAAAAGCTAGGCATAGTGGCACATGCTTCTAATCCCAATACTGGGTAGTAGAAATAGGTGGATCCCTGGGGCTTGCTGGCCAACCAGTCTAGGCTACTTAGGGATGTTTGTTCTTTGTTCAGGGTAAATATACTTTATCACATTGAGCTCTGATTGTTTCTGATTTCAAAACTACAACATTGATGTCAGGATCTGTATTAGGGTTCTCTGAAGAAACAGAACTGATATAATGAGTATATATTAAAGGGGAATTATTGGCTTTGTTTGCATAATTTGGTATGGAGAGTCCAACAATAGCTGTCTTACCAGATAGGCTAAGAACCTGATAGCTGTTCCCATTTGGCTCTGAAAACCTGGAAGTTTCCTGGAGAACTGCTAATATTCAGTCCATGTTGGAAAGCCAAATATAGGTCCCAATTTCAGTGAGAAATGCAGCAGCAGCAGCAGCAGCAGCAGCAACAACAATATAAATGAGTTCACCAGCAAGAGTAAAAGGCAATTAGGCAAATTCTGTCTTTTCCCTGGGCTGCCACTAGAGGGAGCAGCCCACATTTAGAGTGGGTGTTCCCACTTAAAATCATCTGATCAAAAAAAAAATCCCTCCCAGCCAGGTAGTCAGTGGTGGCACACTGACTGCCACCCAGCACTCAGGAGGCAGAGGCTGGTGGATCTCTTCTCTATGAGTTCAAGGCCAGCCTGGTCTACAGAGCTAGTGCCAGGACTACACAGAGAAAGTGTCTCAAAAAACCAAAACAACAACAATAACAACAACAACAACAACAACAAATCCTCACAGGAATTCCAAACAGCTTTCCTTTTAGTTGATCCCAGATTCAGTCAATTTGACAACCATGATTAAGATTATCTATCACAAGCCCACCCCTTGTCAACTTGACACAATACAGAGTTGTATGGGAAGAGAGACTAGATGAGGAATCTGGATCAGGTTGGCCTGTGAACTTGTCTGGATTAGTTAATTGATGTGGGAAGGCACAGCCTATGTGAGTACCACCATTTCCTATGCAAGGGATCCTGGACTGTGCATGTGTAGAGAGGAAGCTGAGCACGGTCCAGCGTGCATTCACTCTTTTCCCTCTGTCCTGACTGTGGGTATGGCGTGATGAGCCACACTGGCTTCCCCACAGTGATGGACTATGACCTGGAATTTGACCTTAAATAAACCCTTTCTCCTCAAGTTGTTTTTTGTCAGGGAATTTTACCACAGTAACAGAAATTAAACAAAGATAGGGTCTTAACAATAGAATACTTTGTAGAACACCTTAAATACTAAATTCACAATTTATAATTAAGCAATTGTCTCACAGTGTTTTACTTTCTCTGTCTTTTATTAGAATATACATACCAAATAATGGCTTTTATTATGACATTTCTGTAGTTGGACTTTTTTTGCCTGGATCATTGGCTCCCCAATAATGACATGGAGACTTATTATTAATTATGAATGCTCAACTGTAGATGTAACCAACCATCTTACTAAATAAGAAACACAGAACCAATGCAAAGAAGAAAGCCAAGAGATCAGAGCTAAGAGCCTTACCCACCTGCTGCAGCTAGCCTCTTCAGCCAAGAGACCTCTCCGAAAGAGACCTACTTCCTGTCTGTTTGTCTTCATATAGACTTTCTGTTCTGCCTTCTCATTGGTTGTAAACCCAACCACATGACTGCCTCATCACTGCCTGTCTGTATAGACCTCCAGGTCTTCTATGGTTGGTATTGAGATTAAAGGCATGTGTCTCCAATGCTGGCTGTATCCTTGAACACACAGAGATCTACCTAGCTCTGCCTACCAAGTGCTGAGATTAAAAGCGTGCACCACCAATGCCCAGCTTTTGCTATGGCTCTAATAGCTCTGACCCCCGGGCAACTTTATTTATTAACATACAATTAAAATCACATTTCAGTACAAATAAAATATCACCATACTCAACTGATAGCTTAGGCTTGTTTCTAACTAGCTCAAACTTAAATTAACCCATTTCTCTGTATTGCTCATCCTCCTTGTTCTGCCTCTTCTGGCATCTCTGCTTTCTTCTTCCCAGATTCCTCCCTGTCTGGAAATCCAGTCTAGGTATTGGCTGTTCAGCTTTTTATTAAACCAGAGTGACACATCTTCACAGTGTACAAAAAAAGTTATTCCACAACACATTTCCCTATATTTATAATATTTTGGGTTGTTTTACATTTATTTATTTATTTATTTATTTATTTATTTATTTATTTATTTATTTATTTATTTATTTTTGTGTGTGTATGTATGTGTGTGGAGGTTATCTTGTGGAAGTCTGTTCTCTCCTTCTACCATGTTCTAGGGTTCAAATGCATGATGGCATGCAGACAGACATGGTGCTGAAGTCCTACATCTTGCAGGCACCAGGAGGCTGACTGAGACACTGGGCAGTGTCCTGAGCATAGGGAACCTGAAAGCCTGCCCCGACAGTGCTGCACTTTTTCCAACAAAGCCATATCCCCTCCAACAAAGCCACACCTCCTAAGTGCCACTCCCTATGAGATTATGGGAGCCAATTACATTCAAATGACCTCAGAGTATTTATGACAAATTTTATACCATCATATTATCTACCTATAAATGTCAGTGATTGATGCAAAACTGGCAATATCTGATAAATTTTAATTTATAGAATAATTTCATTGTTCCATTTAATTTTTTATTGTGTTTCTCTAATGGAAAATCTGCTTACCCATTAATACACAGTCTAAGCCCCACAGCAGATCGGCCTTGCAGTGCCAGAGCACAGCACATGACCTGTCAGTCATGGAGCCCCAGAGGCCTGTCTGTTTGGGTCAAGGTCGGTTGGACAGTGGTTGCTCTGGGACTTGCCCCTGTCTGAGGAGCAGTCGTTCTTAATCTTGAATTTTTGTCTTTGTTGTTTTAGCTCCTTGTTTTACAGAAATAAATTCTCCATATGTGAAAAGAATTCTTTCAAGGAAAGACACACAAGAGACAAAAAGTGATCACATTATATGATCACTTGTCCCTATGCTTGACTGACTGATAGAGTCATAAAATTCTACAGGCTGACAAGTTGACTCAGGGTAAAGGCACCTACCATAAGTGTGATGTCCTGGGTTTGATCTCTGGAGTCCACACTGTGGATGAATCATCTGCTCAGAATTCTGAATATGTCATGTCATGACTTCTAGTGTTGTTTTTTGAGGTTTGATGTTATTTGAAACAAAACATTGAGAATCACAACAGTTTCTTCTGCTTAGAAGATTGTTAGATGTTCAGTTTATCCTTATCCCTCTTTTCCACATTTTCATATCATCTGCTCCTGGACATGTTTCCAGTTTCTTTAAACACTGGATTCTTAGAGGAGGAAAATGGTATATGTGTGTGTACACAATAATTATACACATTTACAGGTCATGGTGTGAAATTTCAGTGTATTCAGAATGTGTAATGATCAGATCAAGGTAACTTCTATCTATGACGTAAACATTTATCGTTTCTTTGTGTGTGGCAAAAACAAAATCCTTGATATTAGCTATCTTGAAATATACAACCCATTATCAATTGTAGTTATCTTATTCTGCTCTATAATATTAGAAAGTATTTCTTCTATCCAGCCATATCCCTGTACCTTTTTAACGATTTTTCCTAACCATCTCTCTTCCACACTAATCTATTTTCTACTTAAAAATACACTTATCTATTTAATTGTGTGTACATTTGCCGGGATGTGGCTGTCAGAAGACAACTTCTAAGAGTCAGTTCTCTAATTCCACCATGTGGGTGGTCAGCCTTGGCAGCAGACACCTTTATCCACTGAACCGTCTCACCGCCCTATATTCCTCTTTCATGAAACCAACCTTTTAACTTCCGTATATGTATGATCATATGATACTTGTCTTTTTAAACCTAACTTATTTCATAGCATAGCATCCTGCAGTTTTGTCCATGATTCTGTGAATGGCAGGATTTTATTATGCTTTTACAGCTAGATAGAATTCCATAGTGAATATGTAGCACATTTTCTTTATCCATTCATTGGGTGGTAGACACTTGCTTTCTGTTTCTTGGCTATGTAAAGAGTGCTGCTGCTGCAGTGAATATGGGCATGCAGATATCTACTTAACACACTGGTGTCACTTCCTCTGAATGTATGCTCTGCAGTAGGATTACAAGCTCAAAGGAAAGGTCTAGCTCTAGTTTTTTAAGGATGCTGCCTGAGTCATATTCCCACCAACGGTGTATAAGAGTTTCCCTGAGAGACTTCTTTTCTTTTGCTATATCTTTCCCTCTCTCCTCTTCTGTGTGGACCTGATGCCGTGATTTTCAACTTCACCTGCCTAGTGAACAGCATTATTTAGGAATGAGCCTGGACTTTGCATCCTTGATATCTCATTATTATGTTTGCTTCCACTCTGTGAATTAACTGTTCCTATTTCATGGCATGTTTGTTTCCTTTCTTAAAAAAGGTATCACATGTGTTTTGTTTTGTTTTGTTTTTTTCTGAAAATGTCATCTTTTGCATTGTTTGTGTTTTCCTCCAAGTTCCTTTCCTCTCTCCTTTTGTTTTTTCTCTTTGTTTTGTTCTGCTTCTCTTGGGCATGACCCAGGCTTTCCTTACAATCATATTTTCTTTTTCTTTTTTTTGAAGGTGCTGGTAATGGGATCCAGAACCTCATACCTGTTAGTCAAGTGTCCTACCACTGACCTATATCCCTAAACTCTAGTAAATATTTCTGCTGTGTGGATAAATCATAGTTTACTTAATCATTTATCTACCATTAACATTTGGGTTATTATTATAGTCTTTTGCTATTATAATTCTCATTACAATGAACATCTTTGTATAAATGCTTTATTTTAATTTGATTGATAACTGTTTAGTTGGTACCTATTATATGTATGATACCCACTATCCCAGTGTGATCAAGACATAAGGTTGAATTTCTTGTGTGAGGAGACTGTCAGTAAACAAACTAGATATTTTCAGATGAGGGTAAGTTCCATGAAAGAAATAATGATGATCTTTCTTCCTTAGAGAAGATGGTCAGGGGAAGGCTTTCTATGGAGAGGACTTGTGAGCTGAGGTTCTCTGAGCAGCATGGTGAAGAGGCTTCCAGAACCTCTCCATCTCATTTCAGGCAGGAGCCAGGAACAAGAGATCCCTAAGGAACCACCCTCAGTCACCTATTTCTTTGGCTAGGCCCATCTTCTAAAATCTCAAGAATGTCTCAAAATAACACCACTGTCTAGTAAACAGATATTCAGAAACCTGAGCCTTTAGGACTATTTCAGAATCAGACCATATGCCCTTGAGCCCCAAAGGCATGTCATGGTCCTTACACAGTGAAAAATCCATTTAGTCCTTCAGAAAGAATCCCACCACCAAAGTCTTAACAGTTCCAATATTGCTCAAAGGTCTTTTCTAAGAATCAAGGCAAACTTAGCAGAAAGCTTCTATTAAGACAAAATGAATTATATACTTTCAGCATATAGCAGCACAGAGTAAACTTTCCCATCATAGAATGGAAGACTGGCGGCATGGAAAGGAGGAAGGAATTAAAGCAAGATGGAGGCCCAGCAGGACAGATGAGAAATCCTGCAGCTTTTCCCTAACCTTGTGTGAGACAGTGGTGTTGAGAGCTCTGCTCTAATACCTTGGACAGCCCTGATCCTGTGTCCTTCTGTGCAGCCCATGGGGCCTTCCTGGCTTTTGGGCTGTTTCACTCACAGCCTACCACATTTCTTGATAGTTGTTGCAGTGTTCCTGACACTTCTAACATTCTGGAGAGGGAAGGTCTTCACTGTGGTTTAGGCCTCATCCTCATAGCTTCATATATCGCCTTCTCAGGAGCTGCCTATAGGTACTTGGTCTCATACTGCATGGCCAGGGCTTTCTTCTGAAATCTGGGTAGAAACTTCCATAACCTAATGGCTCTGCATGTCTACAAAATTAGCAATATGTAGACTATGCCAACTTCTGCTTCCAGTTTGAGATTATTTAGATCTCCTTGGACCACAACTGCAACAGCCTCTGTGCTCCTAGGCTACTGAAGCTGGGGAAGCCCTTTCCTGGGACTCCCTTTTTCAAGCTGACACTGCAGCTGCTCTTCAAGAAAAAGTCTTTCAAATGAGTTGACTGGTGTATATTTGGAGCTTGCAAGGGCAGAGTTGGGCCAGTTCCTCAGGTGTCTTTTTTGAGACAAGGTTTCTCTGTGTAACCCTGGCTGCCCTGGAACTTGCTCTATAGACCAGGCTGACATCAAACTCAATAGATCACCCTACCTCTGCCTTCTGAGTGCTGAGATTAAAAGTATATGCCACCACACCTGGCTAAAAGCAGTAAGTGATAGTCATACCACAGCCTGAGTGCTATATTCTGTCTTGAGATTGATTTCCTCTGCCAAATTAGTCTTACTCTTTAAGTCTCAGGACATAGGTAAAAAGAATATGGAAAAATTATTTTCCAGAATGTAATAAGAATTAGCCCCAAGTCCAGTTCCCAGTGTAGTCCTTATTTCCAATGTAAACCTATGAGCTTACTCTTTACTGTCTACATTTTTGGCAGCATTCTTTTCTTCTGAGCTCTTATCAGCTTACTCATTAAGTGTAACATTCTAGACCTTCTCTGGCACATGGTCCAGATGTCTCCAAGTTCCTCCCACCAACCAGTTCCAGAGAACTAATAACTATGTGTTCATGTAATCACAGTAAAGACTTCCTTGGGACCAATTTTCTGTATTAGTTTTTTGTGCCCCCACCTCCCATGACCAGAATACCTGATGTAAGTAAGGGGGAAGGTTTTATTTTTTGGCTCATGGTTTCAGAGACTTCATTAAATAATTGTCTGAGGGAAAGGCAGGAAGGGAACTTCTTCACCTCTTTGCAGAAAAGAAGTAGAGGAAAAGACAGGAAGGGTCCAAGGATAAGATACCCACAAGGCCACTTCCTGAGTCCTACTTTTTCCAGCAGGGTCCTATCTCCTAAGGTATCTAGAACTTCCCAAAATAGTGCCACTAGCTAAAGACAAAGTATTCAGCACATAGGTTAGTGAGGTGCTTTGATTCCAACCATACTGTTGTGCTGTTGTTTTCCATTGTCATTGTGGCTGCACCTGAGTCCATGGCTGTTTCAGCCAATAATTGCAGCTCCACAATTACTGGCCTGCTTTTCAGGCAGTGGCCTGCGGTGATATATTATTTGTGCTCTAATAAATAAAGCTTACTTGGAGATCAGAGGAAAAAGCCAGCCACTATGTTAAACATAGAAGTCAGGCAATGGTAGCACATGCCTTTAATCCTAGCATTTGGGAAGCAGAGATTCATCCAGATCTCTGTGAGTTCAAGGCCACACTGGGAACAGAGCCAGGCCTAGTGGCACATGCCTTTAAATTCCAACAGTGGTTAACCATGGAAGTCTAGAGGTCTGTACAGACAGACAGGAAGTGATAGAGCTGGGTGGAAATAGGAAGTGATGTAGCTGGGCTGAGAGAGGAAGTAAGAGGGCAGGGACAGAAAGGCATATAGGTGTGGGTATACAGAAAGTAGCTCTCTTTGGAGGCTGGAGAGTTGGTGAGGTGAGGTTGGCTGTAGCTTGTCCTATTCCCTGATCTCTCAGTTGTTACCCCAAGATCTGGCTCCAGGTTTTTTTTTTTTTTTTTTTTTTTTTTTTTATTAATAAGACCATTTAGCAATTTGTCTTACAGTGGCCTATTTCCTGCTGCCGCCAAATATGTAGTTTTTAACCAAATATCTATAGTTCTATTTATCAATAAGACTCAGGAATCAGAGGCTGGGGTGAAAATCTGCTAGCTCAGAGAGGTTGAGGAGCAACTAGCTGACCTTTCCTTTTTGCCAGCATCTCAGAAAGAGAATGTCCTTCCATTGCACCAAACCAAAAGAGACTGCCACACTCAAAGTCCCTCCCTACTACTTTCTGTGCATCTCTCTATCTATCTTCCAAATGGATTACTTTCTGTCAACTAGTTGCTGGCTCCACCTCCTGACCCAAGGTTGATTTTATTTAATTAACACAAATGTAAACTCGGGGTTCACAATGTGATCAAATATCATGTAACACTGTGCTGCTAGAGTGGACCAAAAATTAGAAAAGAGATTGGAATCACGTGGATAAATGAACTATAGTATACTGTGGTTTCATAAGTAAATAAGAATAATTGGTAGAATTGGTAAATACAATTTTATAATCAGGAAATGATTATTATGTATTACCCTGGATCAGCAGCATCAGAATTACTTGGCAGCTTGTTAGAATGTAAATTCTTAAGGGGTTCACAAGCCTGCACTGCTAGCTAATGAGCTATGGACAAGTGATGGCTTCAGGGCAAGGAAGAATCTGTTTCCTTTAAGAATGGGGGCCCCACCAATGAGTATATGGGCAGCACAAACTGACTTAAAAGAGGCCATGAAATATGTATGGTTGTAGGAGAATGAATGGGGAATGAATGAGCAGGATTAAAATAGCATGTGTGAAATTCTCAAAGAATTTATAAGGTTATTACATTAATTTTTAAAAGTGAAGAAAGAAGCTGGGTGTGGTGGTGCCTTTAATCCCAGAATTTAGGAGGCAGAAGCAGGTAGATCTCTGTGAGTTCAAAGCCAGCCTTGTCTACTTAGTGAATCTCAGGACATCCAGAGCTATATAGAGACCTTGTCTTAAAAAACAAAAACAACAACCACAACAAAAAACAAAACAGCACAATCTTGGGTTTTTCTTGAGCTAAGTGATTCCAAAACTCTCCAGAGTAGGGTCCGGCAGTTTTTGTTTAACAAGCCTTCCAGGTATTTCTGATCTATTCCGATGCTTCTGAACCATAAAATAGAGCAGTAGATACTGAACAGTATCTTGGAAAATACAGTAACTGAAAAGCTTGGAGATAGCCTTCAATACACTAGATTACCTTTCTACCGCAGGACAACTGAACTGGAACTTCTGGCGCTGAGACTCAGGCATTAAGCTAGTTTTGGTGATACCAAAGTACAGTCAGGTCCAAGAACCACCAATCTTGTCTAACCTCTGTTAATAAGAAAACCCAAGAAGAGATGAGTTGTTCAAAGTCAAGGAACAAGTTCAGGTGAGAATGTTATCTCTTGAATCTGTCCCAAGATGTCTTCATACTGCTTTAAACACCAGTTCAATTTCTACATAATTTGCCCAAAGGTAATTGTTCATATATAGCTGCCTGACTTGTAGAAGAAATTAGATACCAGACAGTATGATAAATGATTCAGCTTTCTTTTATGTTGTCTTTTATAGTTTAGAAAGTTAGTGGGGATTTTTGTTTGTTTGGTTTTTGTTTGTTTGTTTCCTTTTATTGTTTCTTTGTGGATTTCACATCTTTCATTCCGATAGATCTCCCCATTTCCACGAATCTGCCCTCTGTTGCCCTTGCAATCTCCCCACCCCCAAATCAAAACCAAATTTAAAAGAAAAACCAAAACCCAAACAAAATAAACAAAATAAAAACAAACAAAAAATTAAAAATAAAAAAGAATATTTTCGTAACGGCTGTAGTGTGGCCCATTGCGTCACACAGTTTACCCTTTAGTTCATTCATCTTTTCTTGCATATTCACTGCCAAGAGTCATTGGTCTGGCTCAAGGCCCCTGGTTTCTGCTATACCACCAATAATGGGCTCTCACTGGAACTCCTCTTGGATATCCTATTGTCCTGTGTCATGGAGATCCTGCTGTTTTGGATCTGTAGGTTCGTCTCCTTCACATGCTCCAACAGTTCATAGATGGTGGTCATTGGGTGGGCCAAGTCATAGACCTGGGTCTGGGTCTGAGTGGTAGTTTGCTAGCTTTCCCTTATCTTCACTACCTGGGAGAGCTCTCCAGCACTGCCCTGGCTAGCTCATGCAAGTGCAGCCTGCAGCCAGAAGCCAGCCGGACCAGTTCTGCTCTCAGGCCCTCAGGTCCCCTTCACTCAGCTCTACTGTTTTGCCCAGGCAAGGTGCCCTCTCTCCTGACTGCTGTAGAGGGAATGGGGGCGGGGTCAGCTCTCCTCCTCTTACCCCCTCAGGGCTGGCTCACCTGTGTCTCTGACAACAGGGTCAGCTCTAGTGTGCTGCCCAGGTGGGTTCAGGGCCCACTCCCCTGTGTGCTGCAGCTGGTGAGGGGCAGGGCTTGTTCTCTCACTCTTGTGACCCCAGAGCCAGTGCTCTTGCTTGCTGCAGGAAGCAAGGGACAGCAGGAAGAGGAGAGCATTTTTCCCTCACCCATGCAACCACATGACAGATGAGGGGAGGCAGGGTCAGCTCTTTTGCTCTCATGCCTTCAGGGTCAGCTCATCTGCATCACTGACCATAGGGTCAGCTCTAGTGTTCTTCCCAGGAGAGATGCACACCTCTGGTGAGGGCTGGGGACATTTTCCCCAAGTGTGGGGGTGAGCTTTCTCCCGAGGTGTGGGGCCAGCTTGCTTGCTGCAGTATCCAGCCAGGGGCAGGCCAGTGAAGGGTGGGCCAGCTCAGCACAGCATGGTTCCAATAACCCCTGTGCTAACATAGGCCATGAGCATCACCACAGACCCCAGCTGCAGCAGGATTATGGACCCACACATGGCCCTTGGCAGCAGTTTGTGCCCAGATTCCACCTCAGCCTCAGTAGCAGCTCAGACCACTCAGATCAGCATGGCCCCAGTGGCAACATGGTCCCAGGTGACTGGCCAGAGCCCTCAGTGGCAACTGGAACCATGGACACCACCCCGGAGGCCAGGGACCTAGACATGGCCCTAGGCAGTGACCCGTGCTGGTCTCTCCATGACTCCAGGTACAGCACCAGCCACCCAGATCAGCGTGGCCCTGGGTGTGACATGGTCATCAGAGAGCGACATGATCCGAGATGACTGACCAGACCCCAGTCATCTGCATGGCCTTTGGTGACAACAGGGGCCCCAGACATCAACTCAGACCCTGGCTGCTGTAGGGCCACATACCCATGGCCCTTTGCAGCAGCTCTGGCAGGGATGACACCATGACCCCAGGTGACAGTTCAGGCCACTCAGCATGTCTCTGGGGGCAGCATGGCCCTCAGATGCCCTTATGGGCACAGATTGTGGCTCAGACCCTAGGCATCTATGTGACCTTTGGTGACAACATGGGCCACAGACATCAATACAGACTCTGGCTATGATAGGACCACAGACCCATACATGGTCCTAGGCAGTGGTGTGGGCCTGATGTCACCATGGTCCAAGGTGGCAGCACAGACCACTGGGACCAGCATGGCCCCCATAGCAGTGTGACCCTCAGACACCAACATGGTCCCAGGTGGCAGCCCAGACCCCTAGCATCAACGTGGTCTTCAATGGTCTCAGGAGCCATAGACATCAACACAGACCCTGGCTGCAGCAGGACCATGGACCTAGACATGGGTCCTCAGCCGAAGCCTTGGTCTGGATGACACTATGACCCTATGTGGTAGCACAGGCCACCCTAATTGGCCTGGCCCTGGTGGTGGCACAGCCCTTGGACACCAACATAGTCACAGGTTGTGGCCCAGATCCTTGTCATCCAAGTGGCCCCTGGTAGCAACATGGACCAGGAACATCAACACAGAACCTGGTTGTGGCAGGAACATGGACTCAGACATGTCCCTTGGCAGCAGACTGGGACAGATTGTCACCATGGCCCCAGGTGGCTGTGCAGGTCACCCAGATTGGCATGGACCCTGTGGGAGTGTGGCACTTGGGCACCAACATGGCACCAGGTGGCAGCCCAGACCGCAGGCCCCTGAATGGCCCCCAGTGGCAACAGGAGCCACAGACATCAACACAGGTTCCCTCAGCTGCTTCAGGGCCATAGATCAAGACCTAGACCTTGGTCATAGGCCAGGCCCAGACCGCTCACTGGACTTGGGTGGCCAGCTGGCCATTCATGTCAGCCTGTTCCTCACCACCCGAACCTCTCCAGATCTGCCTCTCTCCCCAACCCACAAACCATTGTACCTCTCCCTCTCTTCCATCTCCCTACCCTGTACTCTCTCATCACAATGGTGCCAAACCATCCAGCACAAGGACTCTCGGTTGGGTCACAGGTGGAGCTTTGTTGAGTACTGCCCGCCCCAACCATAAGGTATGGTGTGGAGCTGTTGCCTTTCCTCTCTCTGGTGCCCAGGCCTGGAGACCTCAGGCAGTACTTGGTATGATGATACCTGATCCTGGGTGATTGTGATCCCCACAGACCAAAACGTCTGGTGGGGCGGGGCCATCCATGTTCACTGCCGAGTCAGACCCAGGTGGGGCCTGAAGCTCCTGGTTGATTGTGGGGAAATTAGTGTTTTTTATGAGGGCTTTTAAAAGGATTGTGAACATTAGTGGAAAGCATGTAGATCTGGGTAAATGATATTTCTTTGTATATAAGTAAAACAAGCTTTTTCAGACTCTAAGTGGAACTCTTTCACATACACACATGTACATAATTTTGAGACACTGTTTTTTTTTTGTTGTTGTTTTGTTTTAAATGGAGCTATTTGGAGATCTTTAGAAGCTTCTACACACGTTTGAGTATTTTCAACATTTCTCAGTTCTCCCTTTCTGTTTGTTTCATTGCCACATAATTAGAAACTTATTTTATTTTATTACTGGACTGGAATTCAGTCATTTTCAAATTCTTCATAAATTTGTGTCATTATCCCATGAAAGTTAGTGAATATAGGGTATATTTCCCATGTATTTGTTTGTGATAAGCCTCAATGTTAAGATGGAATCACTACCAATGGGCCTTCCTTTATGAATGGTGTCAGCAGAGAAAGCGCCAGAGTATAATGCTGCTGTTGCTTTGGTATTAATACTACCTTCAACTATTTTTACCCCTTTGTAAACAAAGGAGCATTAACAGTTGTGTTCCTGTGACACAAATGAATGTTTTGCTGTGGCGATATATTGTGTAACCCAATAAAGCTTACCTGGGTATCAGAGGACAGAGCCAGCCACTAGCTTACCTCTATGAAATCCTCAGCCTCAAGAGAGCCAAGTTCCTATTTCCTCACAATTTATATACCTTTCTGTGTCCTGCCATATTACTTCCTGGGATTAAAGGTGTGTTGTAGCTAGAGTTTTTCTGTCTGACCCACAGTCAGGACAAATCTCTCTCACCCGCCAGTCCCAAGCCGCTCAAACCCGATCAAATAAACACAGACACTTATATTGGTTTCAAACTGTATGGCCGTGGCAGGCTTCTTGCTAACTGTTCTTACAGCTTAAATTAATCCATTTCTATTAATCTATACCTTGCCACGTGGCTTGTGGCTTACCGGTACTTTACATCTTCCTTGTCCTGATGGCGGCTGGCAATGTCTCCCCTCCCAGCTTTCTGTTCTCTCAATTTTCCTCTCTGTTAGTCCCGCCTATACTTCCTGCCTGGCCACTGCCAATCAGTGATTTATTCATTGACCAATCAGCAACACATTTGACATACAGACCATCCCACAGCACCTCCCCTTTTCTTTTCTTAAAAAGGAAGGTTTTAACCTTTGCACATCTCCAAAGTCAGCTTGGTATATTTGGGAATTTGGGTGTAGCTTCTCTTACTACTTCCTGCTGGAGGGGGGCGCTGTATCTTCTGGGGAAACAAAGAAAATTTTAGGATCATGGAGTAGTCCGTGAGGCTGTATCATCTGAGCCAGTTGCCTTGAAACGGTTCTGGATGTTGGATCATCTGGGCCATGGTGTCATCGGAGACCTTTCAGGTGGTCTTGGCTGGTCAAACCTGATGTGTCTTAATCTTGAGCAAATCCATAGCCTCTGGCTTTCTGTGGAAACAAAAGAGACTCTTTTCCAAAGCAACATATCCTTACATCCAAATTTTGAAGTCAAAGTATCTTTAAAATATACATACTGGTTTAACTCAGCTTCCTTTATAATCAAATATCTCTCTGTAGTTAAGAATCCCAAAGACAACACAATCCAGACTCTCTGTGTAATAGTCATCTCTACGTGGCTTATTTTTTATATTAATTTTACTGTCTCTTTAAAGACTATTTTTTTTAAAACCATGTATTTGTTTCTATACTGTATATATCACCTTTTTTTGTCTCTTTTAAGCCTACGTATATTTTACACACATTTTAAACTATTACATCTGAATCTGTCTTATTGTGAATCTATTGCTTTAAGCTGCAGCAGCTGTGGCTGCTGGCTCCGCCCACCTCAGCTTCCCAACATGGCGGCAGTATGCTTACCGCCAGCTCTGGGAGCCATCGTGGGTCTATGCTTTTATCCAAGCAGCATGTAGCCCAGAAACCTCTTTTTTTGTTTTGTACTAGCAAAGGCTAAATCCACAATGCAGCTTAATGTGCCACTTGCAGAGGCTTCATTCCCGCCATATGGCGGCAGGTCGAGCGCACACGCTAGGAACCCGCCAGTAGCTCAAACCGGCAGCTGCCGCTCATTTGAGAGAGACAATTAGGAAGCTGTTTTTAGCTCCGTTTTAGAATCTTTTTTTTCAGGTTTTAGGTGGAAACTCTTGCCACCACGTTGGACGCCATTTGTAGCTAGAGTTTTTCTGCCTGGCCCACAGTCAGGACAAATCTCTCTCACCCGCCAGTCCCAAGCCGCTCAAACCCGATCAAGTAAACACAGACACTTATATTGGTTTCAAACTGTATGGCCGTGGCAGGCTTCTTGCTAACTGTTCTTACAGCTTAAATTAATCCATTTCTATTAATCTATACCTTGCCACATGGCTTGTGGCTTACCGGTACTTTACATCTTCCTTGTCCTGATGGCGGCTGGCAGTGTCTCCCCTCCCAGCTTTCTGTTCTCTCAATTTTCCTCTCTGTTAGTCCCGCCTATACTTCCTGCCTGGCCACTGCCAATCAGTGATTTATTCATTGACCAATCAGCAACACATTTGACATACAGACCATCCCACAGCAGTGTGTGCTACCACTGACTGTCCTCTATGTCTAATCTAGTGACTGCTCTGTCCTCTGATCCTCAAGCAAGTTTATTAGGGTGGGCACTAGATCTTGTTCAAATCTTAGATGGTCTTTTAATAAAAAACCCAGAGCCAGATATTGGGGTGAAAGCTGAAAGATCAGAGAAGCAGAGCAGCCAACCACTAATTCTTACCTCTACAAAATCATCAGTCTAAAGAGAGTGAGTTGTAGCTAGAGTTTTCCTGCCTGGCCCACAGTCAGGACAAATTTCTCTCACCTGCCAGTCCCACAACTGCTCAAACCTGATCAAGTAAACACGGAGACTTATATTGATTACAAACTGTATGGCCGTGGCAGGCTTCTTGCTAACTGTTCTTACAGCTTAAATTAATCCATTTCTATTAATCTATACCTTGCCACGTGGCTCGTGGCTTACCAGCATCTTCACATGCTGTTTGTCATTGTGGCGGCTGGCAGTGTCTCTCTGACTCAGCCTTCCACTTCTCAGCTTTATTCTCCTCCTTGTCCCGCCTATACTTCCTGCCTAGCCAATGGCCAATCAGTGTTTTATTTATTGACCAATCAGAGCAACACATTTGCCATACAGACCATCCCACAGCAGTGAGTTCCTGTTTCCTCACACTTTATATACCTTTCTCTGCTCAGACATCACTTCCTGTGATTAAAGGTATGTGTGTTTCCCAGTAATGGGGTTAAAGGTGTGCGCCACCATTGCCTGGCTCTGTTTCCAGTGTGGCCTTGAACTCACAGAGATTCAGATGGATCTCTGCCTCCCGAGTGATAGAATTAATGGTGTGTGCCACCACTGTCTGGCCTCTATGTCTAATCTAGTGGCTGACTCTGTCCTTCAGTCCCGAGGCAAGTTTATTAGGGTACACAATATATCACTACATTTTGCTACAGCTGTTATTCTCTTCCCATTTTCCTAGCTCAGTGTTCTCTCTTCTGTTCGAATGACAGCAGAAGTTCCAGAAGATGAGGCATGCTACTTTTATATAGTATGAGCCATTGATGGTGGTTCATCAACCAGCATCATTGGCATCACTTGATTCTCAGGACCATGCTATAGAGGTGGGGTCAGAAATCTTTGGGGTACCAGTGGCACGGGCTGTTAGGAAAAGCTGTTTTCAGAACAGTGAAATACTGAAACTTGTTTCTTCTGTGTAGTTTGTTATTCTCTTTTGGGGTTTGCCCAGTACTTTTCAAGTCACCTGGTGATTTTGTTAAAAGGCAAGGGTTTCCAATAAATTTTCCATGGAGCCTCATAACAAACTCCCAAGCAGTGTACATTCTATTTGTCCATGGTCATGTTTTGAATGATGATAATGCTAACCAGGCAATAACATTTGGTGAGACTTGCACCCCTGTCTACTTAGAAAAGTAATCTATCATTTATAAGTGTATAGCTTTGGTTTAGTGTGCCTAAAGTCAATGTGCTTTTTAATCACAGTGTTAGATTTCTGAGACAGCTTAAAGAGACATAAAAAGAGCAGTGTTTGAGCTGGGACACAGCAAGGGGCATACTCTGTAGGAAGTTGAGCAATCTGCCCATGGAAAAAATGGCTGCACCCTTTGTAGGGATAAGGTGAAACATGGAAATTATTGTAACCCGTAGCCCTCCTGCAGCCTCTTCTTGGCCTTATCTGGCCCCAAGGGAAGCTGAGAAGTGTAGTCTTTTTAGGAGGAAACTATCATTCCAAGCCCTAAAAGGATCTAGAAAAGGGTAAGGCAGGGACAGAGATTCTTTTTAGCTATTTCCTGCTGAGCAGTAGTGCTGTTGTCAGAGGGGATGGTTCTGGGTCCATTGAAAAGAGGTGTTAATTCCACCAGGCAAGAATAAGACTACTACCTCAACTTTTAAGCCAAATCTGGAACAAGCTTCATCAAATACCGGCCAGGATGATGGTCACAGTACGGGTCTACACCCAGGATTTCCAGAGAATGGCCACAAATTATGTTAGTCCCGTGCTTATAAAGGCAAACCCCACAAGGTTACATACTTCCTGCCTTTGTCCAACCATAGGCAAGTATACATCCTGATGTATATTCCTGTCCATGCACCTCCCACCTACCTGTGACCAAGCACATCCTGTGCACTTGGGAGAACCAAACTTGTTTACAGATTATAGTCTTTACTAAAATCCACATTGTAGAAAAAGCAGCTAATAGGTGTCTATAAAATAGCTGGAGTAGACTCACACCTTTGAGTCATAGCAAAGGCTATGGCTTTGGGTGAAGAAGGATTCTTTTCTCTGTCTACAGAGCTGTATACATATGTGTGTGTGTGTGTGTGTGTGTGTGTGTGTGTGTGTGTGTGTGTATACATATATATGTGTATACATATATATGACTGACAGCCATCTTTGCTAGGTTTGGAGAGAGTGGATGTCATGTGACTTCACCACCATCTTGATTAAAAGTGACTACATGGTATAAACCAAACAAGGAGACAACAACAGGTCTGCAGGATATTTTGGATTAGGATGGATTTTTATATAATAATTTCCATCCTGAAAACAAAGTCATTAAAACAAAGTTTATGAAAGATGGGATTTAAAAATAATACTTGTTTAGTAAGGTATTAAAGCTGCACCTCCATGCATTTATACAAATTTAACAAAAATGTACCTTGTACTGGCAGCTAAACTTTGTAATGTAAGAGTCACCCAGGTAGTATTGGTTTTAAAGGCATTAAGGGGTCATGGAAAGCAGCTGAGGCTTGCACTGTGTGGCAGGGCGAGAGTTCCTAAAGAGAGCCCAGTTACAATGGAGGACCCCAGCAGTTTTGGAGATGTTGGTGTCATGTGACAGCCACCAGAAACACCAGCCACAGTGAAATAGAGCTGGCTGAGGCCTAGAAGACTGGCATTGATAGCTAGGCTAAGTGTAGATGTAACTGTAACTTTGTCAGTTTGGCAGCAGCTAGCAACCAGCTCCATCCCCCAAGGCTGCAGCAGTCTTGTTAATTCATTTCATATGCAAAAGTCAGGCCTTCCTTTTTTTAGAGCTACTAAGTCTCTTGTTGAAAAAGGCAGACAGGTTTGACTAGTTAACAGGCTTCTTATTATAGGATAAACAGGGTTCAGATGTAGCTTTTTTTTTTTTGGTTTTTTTCGAGACAGGGTTTCTCTGTGTAGCTTTGCGCCTCTCCTGGAACTCACTTGGTAGCCCAGGCTGGCCTCGAACTCACAGAGATCCACCTGGCTCTGCCTCCCGAGTGCTGGGATTAAAGGAGTACGCCACCACTGCCCGGCTCAGATGTAGCTTTTTACTATTTCTTTATTTAAAAGAACTTAATTTGCAATGATTGTTCTCAATAATAGCTACTTGTGTCTCTGGTAAATGACTAGATGGAAAGAAAAAGGTTTAAAGCCATACAAGTTCAGAGGGTCTAAGAAAGTGTTTTAAATTATGTAAATGTAAGTTGAAAAGGTATAAGAAAGTCATTTAAGGTAATAAAAAATGTTTCAGATTTTCCCCTTCTCTATACTATTGTTACACTAAAATTTCAAAAGTTCAGCATTTTAAGATTGATCAATGGAGTTCTTATAATCTTGTAAAGCACTGACTACTATTATTAATCACAAGCTCAAGATTTCAAATTTGTCTTCTAAGTATAGATTTAAAGATGCTTCTCATTGAACTAAAAACAAAACTCTATCACACACACACATATATATGTATATATATATATATGAATGATAAGAAGCTAAGATGGTGTCAGGACACATGGTTTCTTTAAGATTACCTATGTATAGACTTTTAACTATCAACTCTTGTGTTACAACTTTTAAGCCAACTTTTCTGTTACAGATATTACTGATTTGTAACCATACCCAATAAACTTATAAATTCTGAGGTACAGAAATTTTATTCAATAGTCTTACAAATCTTGAGGTAAGGTTTATATCTTAGCAAAAGTTTTAGGCAGTTAAATGGAACCAATAGTGCATTTTTTTTTGTTTTTTTGAGACAGGGTTTCTCTGTGTAGCTTTGTGCCTTTCCTAGAACTCACTCTGTAGCCCAGGCTGGCCTCGAACTCACAGAGATCCACCTGCCTCTGCCTCCCAAGTGCTAGGATTAAAGGCGTGCACCACCTGACAATAGTGCAATTTTTTTAGCTGTTCAGCTTTGTTTCTTTTCCCTGTCATAGTTAGGGGGATCACCTGACACAGGACATAGAGGAAACTTTAAAATATGCTTGGGTCTAGAGAAGGCAGAGCCATACCCAAACTCTAGAGCCAGCTTTTCAATAAAGTAGAGTAGCATAAAACAACTTTAATGTTACCCACACTCAAGAGACATTTGAATCTCTGCTAACATGAATCCAGTGACCAGAAATCTCAGAGATAAATTCTGAGCCCTGGCCATAAAAGCAGTTATGGCCAGCGGTGATGGCTGTGGTAGCTAGTAGCTGGCAACAGTAGAGTTATCAAAACAAAACAAATCTCACCCTCAAAGGAGATTATTCAGAAACAAAACATGCAGTGGCTCCCATGTTTACAACAGAACTTACAGACATACTAGAAAACACAGACACATCCATACACCAAAAACACAGACAAACTTTTAAATAACCAGAACCAGGCAAGCAGGTGATATCTCTCTTCTTGACCTTGATGGGAGAGTATTTGGGTACCATTGAACCCATGCATGCCCTAGATCAGGATCCCACAGAACAGAACCAGCTATGACTTACCAGGGGAGGCCCCTGTAGATGCTTGCTGCTTTTCTCAGCATGGCAGTTCATTCCAATAGTCCGTGAAACCAAAGTCACACTTCAGAGCCTTGGGGCATCTCAAGGTGTCCACCTCTTGAAGTGGCCCTTCAGCCCCAGAGACCCAAAGTGAAGGTCTGGCTTTAGGATTTGAGTGGGTGATCTGATCTCACTGGGGCTTCCAGAAAATGTTAATCCCACCAGGCAAGAATAAGACCATTACTACAATTTTTGAACCAAATTTGAAGCAAGCTTTATTAAATACTGGCCAGGATGATGGACACTGGCCAGGTCCATACTCAGAATTCCCAGAGATTGGGGCCAAACTACATTAGTCAGGTGCTTATGAAGGCACAACCCACAAGGTTACATACCTCCCAACTTTGTCCAATCAGTGTCAAGCATACATCCTGACATACTTCCTGTCTACATATCTCCCGCCTACTTGTGATCAAGCACATCCTGTGCAGTTGGGACAACCAACCTTGTTTACTGAAGTGAAAACACATTGTGGTTTGTTATTTTACATGAACAGCCCCAGCATTCCAGGAGTTATCTGTGGAGCAGTGGGGTTTATAGGTTACCATGTCTCGAAAAAAACAAAACAAACAAACAAACAAACAAAAAACAAAAACAAAAAACTTAAAACGTAACTTTAGCACCCACAGGGGTCCTCTGGTCACTTATCAGAAGGAGAGTTTTAACTTGATCTGCTGTGGTGAATCATGCAATTGCTGTCCTGTATTCTTAGAGAGTTTTGAAAAGTAATTATTAGAGGGCTATAAGCAGATGATTTGGTTACCAAGTAAAACAGAGATTGCCCAGGAAAGTGGAGGGAGAGGAGGAGTAGAGGCAGAAGAGACAGAGTGAGCCAGCAAGAGGAAGTGGGTGTAGAGTTGATTCTGGGTGACAATGACTAGTCCCACTCAGGGACATTGTACAAAAGTGAGTTATCAGTAGCTGCAGGGAGCTGCAGAGCATTGAAGGAAGGGGACATGAGAAAATAGAAGACCAATGTAAAGAAATGTATTTGGCCTGGGGTGAAGGGCATGAAGTTCCCTTGTATCCAGTTTCTCAAGAGCATCTAAAAGGTCTTTTTGTAGATATATGAGGGAAAAAATGGAATAAATGGGTATATTGTAGAGTGACAGCCATTGGGTATAAGGGAAGCTTAAGTAAGTAAAAGATTTCAAAGATAGTGAAGGAACATAAGTATGAGGATAGTTAGGCAGAATGAAGTAACCAGAGGGAGCAACCAAGCAGGAGGGGACCAGAAGCCCATATATTAGGAGGAGGTTTGTGGTTGAATTTTTGTTTGGTCCCAATGTCTTTAGGCCCCATTTCAAACCAGTTAGGATTTGTTGGTGTGGAAGAAGCATCATTCGTGGAGGAAAGTGCAAATCCTACCCTTAATGGTAGTTAGATCTAGTCTTGGAGTACTGCAGCAGCCAAAAACATGGAGTTGGTTTTGAAGCATTTTCGGCTGATCTGAGATTTCTCTAAGGTTTTTTTGAGAGTTGGTGAGACAAAAGGGTTAGTTGATGCAAAGAAGGCTTCATTCCATCTTCATTGGTTCTGAGTCCCAAAAACAATGCCCAGAATAGTAAAGAGAGGGATGACTTGAGTGTAACTGTAACTGCTTCAAACTGACAAATGGGCTGTGTAGAAGGGGTAGAAGCTATAGTGCCTTAGAAGAGGGTCCATCCTAGGGGCAACAACGAATCGAAATAGATGGCAAAGATCCAGAACATAAGCCAGGAGGTAATAGCTGTACAACTTTGTGGGGAACATTAAGAGACAAAGTTTTGGAAGCTTTGTAAAAGAGTCAGTTAAATTCTGCATCTAATTGGCAATTTAAAAGAGGAATAGGAGACTATTTGAGTCATTTTTATAGGATTGTCTAGAAAAGTTCCAAAGATACAACGTGGATTGTCTGAATAACTTTCCAAAGCTCTGAGTTTGATGACAGAGTATCTAACAGCCATCAGGGAACATGGGTGGCTATAGTATAGACCTTTGCTAAGATAAAGAATTGAATGCCAGGGTAAAGGGTATGGCTAATTGAATTAGCATTCAAGTCTCATGTGAGTCAGTGGTTGTAGTTGGTTGTTTTGTTTTTACTCTTAGCTCTTTGGGGGTGGGGATGACCACCCAGCTCCCAAATAAATATACAGAGGCTTATTCTTACTTATGAATGCCTGTCCTCAGCTTGGCTTATTTCTAACGAGCTTTTCTTAACTTAAATTATCCCATCTACCTCTTGCCTCTGGAATTTTATCTTTCTCTATTCTATATACATTTCTTTACTTCTTAATCCATGGCTATCTGTGTAGCTGGGTGGCTAGCTCCTGATGTCCTCCTCTCCTCCTTTTCTTGCTCCTCAATCCTCTCTTCCCTGATTTCTCTTTCTATTTATTCTGTCTGCCTGCCAGCCTTGCCTATCCTTTCTCCTGCCTAGCTATTGGACATTCATCTCTTTATTAGACCAGTCAGGTGTCTTAGACAGGCAAAGTAACATAGTTTCACAGAGTTAAACAAATGCAACATAGAAGACTGCAATACATCTTTGCATCATTAAACAAATATTCCACAGCACAAACAAATGTAACACAACTTCAACTAATATTCCATGGCAGGTGGTAGGTTTAGGTACAAGGGTCCCATGTTCATAGCATCCTCATATATCAGTTAAGGAGACATTGAGGACAGAGTAACTACTATTTGTCTCTCTGTTGTTTGAGACATTTAGGATGTAGGTGCAGACTCTAAGACCCTTCACTAGGGGAGAGAATCCATTCCCCTGTCACATGAGACATCAGGAGTAATTCATCTTTGCTGTGGGATGTTCTGTATGGCAAATGTGTTGCTCTGATTGGTCAATAAATAAAACACTGATTGCCCTGTGGCTAGGCAGGAAGTATAGGCAGGACTAACAGGAAGGCAGAAGGAGTCACTGCCAGCTGCCACCAGGACAAGCAGCATGTGAAGATGCCGGTAAGCCACGAGTCATGTGGCAAGGTGTAGATTTATAGAAATGGATTAGTTTAAGATATAAGAACAGTTAACAAGAAGCCTGCCATGGCCATACAGTTTGTAAGCAATATAAGTCTCTGTGTTTACTTGGTTGGGTCTGAGCGGCTGTGGGACTGGCAGGTGAGAGAGATTTGTCCTGACTGTGGGCCAGGCAGGAAAACTCTAACTACACATCTTTCCTACACATAAGGAGGAGTTTTTTCTGTTTTGGCCTAAATAGCCATACTGGTTGGAACTATTCATTGGAAGAAGCAGCAGCAGCAGACTTCTGGTAGGTCTTATTTTCCATACATGCTTATCTTGTAATTAAGGCAGTGTGCAACTTACTATGGTGGGATTGTGCTCAAGGGAACTACTTGAGCCTGGGTACATCCTGCCATGCAAGTGTATTATAAATTTAATTCATTTTACTCAAGCATTCAATTTGTCTCGACCAGTTTTTAAATATACCTGATTTTGAATATTATTTTACATTAAGCAAACTTTAAGTTTACTTTAAATTTGTTTTGAATTACTTGATTTAGGCTTAATATTGAAAACATATACAGAAGACTATATACTAGGAGATATAAATTAGTCTTTCCCTACAAGCTTGGCTCTGTAAATTAATTACATTTGTATTTACCATGATTGCAAACATAGTTCTCAGTACGTTAGAGAATTTGGTCATTTACAAGGTGACTGACCATTACTTTTATATCTTAATTATCTTCAACAGTTTATAATAAGTTACTAGCTTTTTAAAATTTATAAAATTTGTAAGATTAGAATTTCATAATTTTATGCCTGTTAAGTTTGAGCCTTAAAATTTATAATTGTAGAGACCCTTTAGTATTAAGATAAACTTTAGACCACGAGTACAGTTCATGAGAGACTTGAACTTCATTTTTCTCATCCTTTTATCATGCACTTTTACAAATATCAGTTTTTAATATTACTAATTTTCTCCAAATAGCTAAAACTTATCAAAGTTAGCAAAGACGTAAGTGGTTAGACATACACTTTTAAGTCAGTTTCTGATAGACTGAACAGATCATTTAGGAATTTATAAAATTTAATCATCAAAAATATGCTGTTTCTTCTCTTTACCATGAACCTTGTTCATGGTTTTGTCCTTATTTTTTATTCTCAGGACAAAATCATCAAACAAAATATCCTTAGCTAAAATATCTTGGAGGCTTGATGTTGCCTCCTTAGTCTAGTTTAAAAAGAGATATAGTGATAACCAGTGGGCTCAGTAGAACTAGTTCTACGGGTGTGGCCATTGTTATTTTATACCATGTGGTCATTAACCAAGATGGGTTAAGTCACATGGCATTTTTCTTCTAAATATATAATGTTATAAACCAACGCAAGCAACACAGAACACCTGATAGCACCCACAGCCAGAATGCTTGCCATTCCTACTGGGTCTCCAAGCCTGCACAATCGTGGTTTCTGTACAATTCCTAAAATACTTGCAGACACACACTAACTGGTTATGGACACGCAGATTGCTGAGTTCAGTCTTACAAAGATTCAAATGTCTATTGGATAATGTCAGATCCAATAAAATGTCACCATCTATTAAAGATGGTGGCCAAGTCACATGACTGCTGCCAAGATTTGAATTCAAGTTACATATATGATATGTTGTAGCAAATTAAGATTATCAATACATAGACATTTAATTATTAACCTTATTTTATTACAAGTTTAAGCTAACTTTTTTTCTGCTTGAAATTTTATAGCCTTTTAAAACCATACCCCAATGGTCCTCTGAAGATCCTGAAATACAGTTTACATTTCAGCAGAAGCTTCAAAGATATTCATGACCTTGAATGGGAGGACATTTTTCTGAAACAAAAACAAGAAGAAGAGGGAGTATTCAGAGTTAAACATTTGTGACTACATTTACCTATTTATATACATTCACATACACACACACACACACACACACACACACACGCACACACACACACACATTTCTCTTAGCCTTTATTGAAAATAGTTTACCTCTTAGCTGTTCCCAAGTATGTAATTTCTTTTCCCTAGGCTGCTCTGTTATTTTCCTTCTCCCGGTCAAGATCAGGATAGTGGCTTTAGAAAAAACTTTTAGACAAATTTTCTTAGGTCTAAAGTGGGCAGGCCCATGTCCCATATCCAGAGCCATTTTTCCAATTTAGTAAAATATCATGTAACAGTTTCTGACATTATCCATTAGACATTTGAATCTTTGTAAGACTGAACTCAGCAATCTTGCGTGTCCATAACCAGTTAATGTGTGTCTGCAAGTATTTTAGGAATTGTACAGAAACCCACGATTGTGCAGGCTTGGAGACCCAGTAGGAACAGCAAGCATTCTGGCTGTGGGTGCATTCAGGTGTTCTGTGTTGCTTGCATTGGTCAAAGAAAGAGGTTTACTCCAAGATGCAATTCAGGCTGTCTGGCAGCAAGGAGGAGGAGTTTCTATGAACTGAACCCTGAACAACCATACAAAGGTATATTTATTGATTGTTACATAAAAGTTATTTTTTTGGGTAAAACAAGTTCTTCATACCAAAGCCCCTGATCTATTTTCTATGTTTTCTGGAGGAAAACATCACACCCCTGCAACTTTAGTCCTTATTGTGTACTGTTTGAGGTACCCAATAACGCAATATGCTCCAGGTGTGCCAGGACCATCTTGTGACCAAAGTCATGCAAACACCGTAAAGCTCCTTCAGAAAAACACTCTATAGACAACAGAAAACAATCACTGTTTTCCATCATGATTTCTTCAAGGTCTAAGTACTTAGAAACAAGTTCTGATGTTTACCCCAGATACAGTGAAAGACAACTATATTATTCTAATGTTTACTCTAGATACAGTGACTCTGCTAGATTTCTTACTACATGGTACAGTTGCAAGCTGGAGCTGAATGGCAGGGAAGAGAAAGGTTGACTTGAGCTGAGCATTGTATTGGAAGGAGAGCTCAGATCATACTACCCTTCCATCTTATGAAGTTCTCTAAGTCAATTAGACATTAAAATAAAAAGTTCTGAAGTTGAGCCAACAGTGGTCATTTGTCTGATATTTATTGAGGCCAGATATGGACTTGGAGCCAAACATAGTGAACTTGGTATGAGGTCTTCCAAATGGAGCTTTTTGGATTAGACTGCAGCCAAGATAAGGATGAATCCTTTGAATGGAACAATTTGGAACATATGCTGGGTTAAGGGCCAAGGTAAAACAGGCCTCAGAATCCAACCACTTGAAGCATCCACCAAGTGTTGGACTGACCAAAATATGCCTGGAAAGTAAGATTCAGAGACTGCAGTGAAATGGGAAGCTTTGTCACACTGGCCAGAATTCATAGAATTCTTGACCAAAGTTCTCATTGCCAGTGGAAAGTTCCAGGTGCTTGCAACCAAGTGAGTTTCAGGACAAGATAAGAGGAAGGGGTTACTGTGAGCCCTTGAGACCTAACTGTAGCACCTCCAAGTTAGGTCCCACGGATTTCTTGTCCTGCATTTTGGCTATGTTGCATGTATGGCCTTTTTGAATGGAACATGGCCTCCTCCCTAGAAGGCCAGACTGTGTTAGAGAGATAGGAAAGTGAGAGAAAGAAGGACAGAGATGCGGAGTGAAAAGAAATGATTGCCTGGGAGAGACCAATGGCCCTACTAGACCTACTTAGGTTCTAGACTGGGTTTACATAGAACACCAGTAAACTCCACCAAGCTAGAGGCTCCATCTTTGTGAATTGCACCATTCACACAGGTAGAGGCCACAAAAGCCAGAGGTCCCAGGAAGATTGTTGACTATAGATGAATTTCTATAAGAAATAAGAAATGGTCTTATTAAATAAAAAAAAAAAACACGGAGCCAGATATAGGCATGAAAGCCTGGGAGAGATCAGGGAAATAGCCACAGCTAACCTTACCTCACCAACTTGGCAGTTTCCAAATGTGCTCAACTTCCTATCTACTCACACCTATGTGCCTTGCTGTTCTGCCATCTGATTTGCTCTTTCTGTCCAGCTATATCACTTCCTCTTCCTGACCAGCTCTGTCACTTCCTGTCTGTCTGTACAGACCTACAGACCTCCAGGGTTAACTAGTGTTGGAATTTAAGGTGTGTGCCACCATACCTGGCTTTGTTTCCAGTGTGGCCTTGAACTTACATAGATCCAGACAGATCCCTGCCTGCCATGTGATAGGATTAAAGGCGTGTGTTACTGTTGCCTGACATCTTTGTTTACTTAAAATGGCTTGCTTTTTCCTCTGATCTCCAGGCAAGCTTTATTTATTAAAGCACAAATAAAGTATCACCACATTTCAGCACAAATAAATATCACCACAGTTGACTGTTTAATGTATTTAGTGAGCTTGGCCAGTCTCTGCTCCTGAGAGAACAGGTCCCAAGTATAGGTAGGCAAGGATAGTAGGTAGTTAAAAGGTCCCAGAAGGTGGGTTTGGAGCTGCCTGCTGGGGACTGGGCTCAGGTTCCAGGTGCTCCAGAAGACAGAAAAAGAGGTATTTGACCTTTCATTGACAGTATCATATTTATTGGTGCACATGACAAGGGGGCATATACCCTAGCCATTTGCCACTGAAAAAACTTGGCTGCAAACCTTTATAGGGGGTGGAAGAAGGAGTGTAAATGTTTGCTGCTTTAGCCCATAGCTGGCATTTCCATCCTTGGAGCCGTTCCTTGGCCTTGCCTGGTTTCAGAGGAAGCTGGGAAATGTAGTCTTTTATCAGGAAGCTCTCAATAAGACAAGACACTTTTTGGAATATAATGCTCACTTGCCTAGTTTAAACTGACTTACCCTTACTGAATGCTGTTGTCTGTGAGAATCTGTGTTGGGGACTCTCTGTTATTACCAGCACTGAACACATAAAGATCACAATATTTTAAAACTGAGACTTCAACAATTCATACCATTATGAACTATAGAGAAGATCCTGAGGTTTAAAGGGATATTTTCAGGCCAAAAGAGTTTCATAAATGTTTGGAATCATTCATTGATTTTTCACTATTTATTGAGCACTTGCCACTTAAAGTATTATATCATGGCTTTAGGAAATAATTATTTAAAAAAATGACAAAATCCTTAACTTTGAGGAGGTTACAGTGTCCTTAACTAGACAAGCTGTGTCCAGTTAAGTGTCCTTGACTGTAAAAGCTAATGAACACTATAGGATCATTTTGTCAAATGGTAAAGAATCATGGTAGAACCTCCATGGACCAAAGATTAGCTAATGGTTGAAAAGGTTCAAGATGTGGAATCTGGCTCAGGCTTTACAATATTGATAGAATTTGGATATTCAAGGACAGAGAAGGAGGAGTATGCTCCAGGAAAGAGGAGGTAGTCAACAGGTGGCATCCAGGAATGAATCATGCGTGCATATGGGAAGTAGAAGCATACTATATAGAATTTGACTTGTCTGTGAGAGATAATAAAAGTGAAGACTAACTTCTAGGCTTAGGAATTTTAACTTAGTTCTAGATTCTATAAGGATTCATTAAAGAAAGCTTTTAGCTGTAGGAAGGTGATCAACATGGTTTCCTTTTAAGAACAATCATTCCTTTTAAGAACAAGGATGAGTTGAAGTGATAAAATGGGGGCAGAAACACTGATGGTGGCCACTGGATTGGGCGTACAGAGTGAGTGAAGACGGCAGCAAATATGCAGTTAACCAAGGGACAGCAGAGCACTTTGACCTGATCTTCCCATGAGTCTTTTCCACCCTAAGGGAAATCCAGTATGCCCTGGACCCTAGATTAAGGAATCTTCAGGCAGGAAATCTAGGTACAACCCCCCTGCCCGCTCCACTTTTTGTTTGTTTGTTTGTTTTGTTTTGTTTTTCAAGATAGATTATCTCTCTCTAGCCCTGACTTCCTAGAACTCACTCCATAGAGAAGGCTGTCCTTGAACTCACAGAGGTCTGCCTGCCTCTGCCTCCTGAATGCTGGAATTAAAGGCGAGCATCACCACTACATGGCAAGGTAACTCTTTATCAATAATTGCTAGCCGTTTTTGATATTATCTCTCTGAAATTACTTCAAATCCACATTGAAGTATTGAGGAAGAGCCAGTGAGCCTGACTTGACACTGTTTCTTCCATTGCTGTCTGAAGCTCCCGTGCTGCCTCCGTCCATGTACATGTCTTCTCCCAAGGGCAGTCTTTAAAATTTTTTAAATTATATTTTAATGTAGTATTTTTATTAATCTTTTGATAAATTTATACATGCATATAATATATTTTGTTCATAGCCTCCCTGACTCCTTGCTCTAACTCCTCTTAGATCCATCCCATCCCCTCCACTTTTCCCCAGTTTGTGTCCTCTTTTTTGTGTAAACCGAGTCCCATTTGTGTTTCTCATATACTCATGGGTGTGGGGCTATCACTGGAGCATGATCAACCTACCAGAGGCAAAACCTATAGAGAAAATGATTATCCAGAAGCTATCAAATGTCAATAAATAATCATGTGGGGCTTGGGGGCTCAGGCTCAAGCTCTTGTAGTAGTTTCAATGAGAATGGCCTTTGTAGGCTCGTAGGCTTGAATGCTTAGTCATAAGTTAATGACTATTTGGGAAGGACTAGGAGATGTGTCCTTGTTGGAGGAGATGTATCCTTGTTGGAGAAAGTGTGTCACTGGGAGTGGGCTTTGGGGTTTCAAAAGCCCACACCAGGCCCAGTGTCTCTTTTTATCTTCTGCCTGTGGATCAGGAGGTAAAGCTCTTAGTTACTTCTCCAGGGCCGTGCCTGTCTGCTTCCCCCCATGTTAATAATGAAGTAACCCTCTGAAACTGTAAGCAAGCCCTCAATTAAATGCTTCTTTTTTTAAAAAAGAGTTGCCTTGGTAATAGTGTCTCTGCATAGTAATAGACCAGTAATAACTAAGCTATTCCTCTGTCTTAGTTTGGGTTTTATTGCTGTGTTTTATTGTTTTATTCCTGTGACCATGGCAACTACTCTAAAGGAAAATATTTCATTGGGGCTGGCTCACAGTTCAGAGGTTTAGTTCATAATCATCATGGCAGGAAACATGGTGGCATACAGGCAGATATGGTGCTGGAGAGGTAGCTGAGAATTCTACATCTGGTTCTGCAGGCAGTAGGAAGAGACAGTAAGCCAATAGGCCTGGCTTGAACTTCTGAGACCTCAAAGCCCACCCCTAGTGACACACTTCCTCCAACAAAGTCATACCTACTCCAACAGGGCCACACCTCCTAGTAGTGCCATTCCTTATGGACCTATGGGGGCCATTTTTTTTTTCAGACCACCACACCCTCCATCCTAGAATGTTGACTCATTTTATATTTTGCTGTTCTTGTGCAGACAACTACAGCTACTATGAGTTGATGATAATACTAGCCCTGTCATGTCCAGAAGACACTGTCTTAGTCTGGTCCTCCCAAACCCTGAGCTCTTTCAATCTTTCTGTTATTTCTTCCACAATGTTCCCTTAGTCTTGAGAGGAGAAGATATGGTGTAGAGTCCCATTTATGGCTGAACACTCTAGAGATAACAGACACTTATTCTTTGCTCTTTGACTAGTTGTGAATGTTTGAGAACAGTCATAACCCTTGACTCCTTGATATTTATTGGTCATCTTATCCAATTAGATCAAAATGCGCATGGTAGTGACTTGGACTTTGTCAAGTCTCTGATAAAGTGTGAACTGATGAACATGCATTCATTCATTCTACAAGTGTAAAGTATCTACTATGGGTCAGGCAGTATTAAGAAACATAGATGTAAAGATAAGGAGCATAGTTTTTGCCCTTGTAGACTGGCTGGCTAGACAAAGAATGCGAGTGCATGGTAACACAGAGGTTTTGAGTCAGAGGACCTTGGGAGCTGTGTAAAGTACTTTACTCTTTTTGGAAACAAACATCATCCAGGATCCCTTATCAATGCCAAGTGACCTCAATTCTAGTACTGTGACATTTTACATGGCTCATATCACATTTGCATGTCTGGTTTTGCTGATGTTTATGTCATTCTGTCAGACACAGGGCTAAGTGATCTCTGACTGTGGAGACCAAATGCAGGAATTGGATGCTTCAATAATATTTATGCTCTCACTGCAAGGTAGTGGGGCTACTTTGTGGTTTGCTTTGAAGTTTTCCTTTACAATGGAAATGCATACTAAAATTTTATAGCAATTTAGCATTTGTCCCCTTCCCATGGATCCCACCTCTCTCTTGTTCATAGTCAAACAGTTGCCCAATGAGGCTCACACATGGAGCTCAAAAGCTGAGAGGACAAGCCCCTTTTGCTAAGGCATTTTGGGTTTTTGTTCCTAATGATTTACACAATTTCATTTGAGCCTTCCATTAAATGCTACATGGTAATCCTTAGGACCCTCATGACTTTTGTTTCCAGCTTTTAATGGAACTACATCAATATATTACCTTAAATTTCTTTACCAGTGTCTGGATCATCATTCAGGCATCTAATCCATTCTTCCTAGGTCCTCAACTAAAAAGTCCAATAAGCATAATTTTTACATTATTCTTGAAATAATTGATTCCAACTCAAGAACACATGGCACACCCTAGATATAGCCTCCTCTTAATACACATATATACACACTTAGAAACATGTAATGACATAAATATTTTTGAAATTGTATTTTATGATTTGAAATACATAGAAATTGAGTGCATAATATGCTGAATGGCTCACATCTGCTTTTCACAGTTGTAATGTTTCTCTACATTTATCTCACAAATAAAGACACTTATTTCCTCCCCTCTTATTTGAATAAACTGACAGTAAGAGACATGGGAAGACTATTGGAGATATTTGAATATAGCCATAGTATTAAAGAACATTAAAGACTTAGCATTAAATTTGATAGATGTGCTAATAGTATCATCATTATATGGGAACAAATAGCTTTACTTTTTACAACTTTCTCCTGAAGTGTTGAGTATGATGTGATAGCGTCCACAATTTTAATTTAAAATATTTCAGACAATCATAAAAGTCCAATGGGAAGGTAGTTGAGTGGGAAGTATTTAAGGAACAGATAAAATGAATACATGATAATTTGTCAGAAAATGCTGAGTCTAAAATATTTTGATAGATTCTAAAGAACAATTGTCATGTAATATGTAAAACAGAGTATGTCATCTTTTCTGGGCTCCCATGCCATCCCTGAACTTTACTCCATCACATCCCCTACCCTAATTGTTGTTATACTTTAAAATAAGAATTATTTATATGTCTTGATGCAGACTTCTAGAAACAGTTTGTCAAAATGTCCTCTTTGCTATTGGCTCCATCAAAATATCCCTGAGCCAAAAATCACTGTCAAATCTGCTACATCAGAATGTCCAACAAAAAACAAAAGCATGAGTAATGAATAGGAACCATGGAAAGATCACTAGCTATCACCAAGGGAAGCTTTATTAATACAATTTAGATGTATTTCTAGGGTATAATTTATGTATAGAATTTATATATATTATGTATAGTCAGTTCTCATGGCTGCTTAGTATTTTTAAAATACATTGATGTTAATTGTTGCATCAAGCAAAGAGACCCAATGAATCCAACAAAAAGGAAGAGCTGAGATAATGTAACTATCCCTTAGGAAAACAGAAAGTAGAGTGGATAATGAAATTCTGGTGCCATAGGGGAAATATTAGGTGGATGATTGTGGACTTATAACTGCTATTTTTGAATAGCTGAGGATGGCAAATGCACAATTTCTGGTGTATGCTTTAAGTGATGGGAAAATGGGCAGTGAAGGTGAAACATTGGTGAGATGAACCAGTTTCATTTTGGGACCAGTTTCCAGTGCTTTAAATTCAGAATTCGTTGTTTGGCTTTCCTACCAGCAGAGCTACTTAGGAATGTTACAGAAGAATTTTTCTGTGTGTGCCATTTTAGAAGATACATTTGGAAACTGTTTTACTCATTCTGTACTGACCCCTTCCAAGATGAAAGTTATTTAGCAAAGGTCAGCCACTCTCACGCCCATCTCCATGGCTCCAGTCTGCAGTGAGTGACTCTAGGGCCAGTTGATGTACACATTGCCATTTGTGTTAACACCAAATAACCAGTGCTTTGTCCAGAGTGCGTCTGCCCGTGTAGTTTTATCTGTTTCTTTGACATCTGGAGCACTCTCATGAGAGCCCTTTCCATATACTTCCTTGACTTCTACTTCTGTAGACATTACTGAAATCAATGCACACATACTCACCTTTCTTTGGCACCTGCTTGAGAGTACTTGATAAGCAGCCCACAGACTTTAGGAGTTTAAGACTTGCCGTGACCTACGAAATTTTATTCTTAACAAAGTTATTAGCTGGACATGTTTAAAATAGCAAATAATGCTTTAAAACAACAACAACAGTAATGAATTACTCCAGGAAAACCCAGCAGCCATTCCTCTTTAACCTGTCAATTCTACTTCTCAACAGTTATTTTAATGATTTCTTTGGGTGCTGTTCCTAATTTAAAAATGACTTGTAATGGATAAATTATTAACCATAAATATTTTATAATGACTTTCTCTTATGATAGATGATGATAGAATATACTTCCATTGCTTTTTTCCATCATTTCATGACTTTCTGTTAAATGAACCAGTCAGGCTGATGAGATGCTCAGCTGGGAGGCATTGCCACCAAGCCTGACAACCTGAGTTTGATCCCTAGATACCACATGGTAGGAGGAGAGAACCAACATCCACAGGTTGTCTTCTGACTTCTACATGCGCACTATGGTGTGTACACATGGATGTGGGCATGGGTGAATACTTGTATATAGACACAGACACAAAAAACTCACAAATAAATGCATAAATGTAAAAGAATTATCTTTTAAATTTTTATTTCATCATATTTTATTTGTGTGCATTGTACATGTGTGTATATCCATGTGTGTGTATGTAGTTGGCATTTTCTTTGAGCCACCAACCAGCTCCCAAATAAAGACACAGAGACTTATTATCAATTATAAATGTGGCATTAGCTTAGGCTTGTCCCACTAGCTCTTTTAACTTAATTTAACCTGTTTCTATTCATCTCAGGGCATTTTACCCTTCTTTATTTCTGTATGTCCTACTTTCCTGCTTCCTCCATGTCTGTCTGGATGGCCCCTGGCATCTCCCTTGTGTCTCTTTTTCTTTCTTTTCTTGGGCCTAAATTCCTCCTCCTACTTACTCTCCCTGCCCAAAAGTCCTGCCTATACCTTCTCCCTTGCTTTTGGCCATTCAGCTTTTTATTAGACCAATCAGGTGCCTTAGGCAGGCAAGGTGAAACAGCAACACTTCTTTACATAATTAAACAAATGCAACACATCTTTGCATAGTTAAACAAATACTCTGCAACATATGTGCATATGTATGTTGAGGTCAAAGGTCAACATTGGGTATTTTTCTCAGTTGCTCTCTACTATATTTTTTGAGATACAGTATCATTGAACCTGGAGCTCAGTAGTGCTGCTAGTGCTGATGGTTGTCTATCAAGCTTCAGTAATTTGCTTTAAGACCCCTCAAATCTGAGGTTTATAGACACATGCTGTTATTCCTGACTTTTTATATCAGCACTGGAGATATGAACTCAGGTCCTCAGGCTTGCATGGAAAGCACTTACTACCTGAACCACATCCCCAGCCCCAGGTTTTTATAGTTGTAGAATTATGTGTTAATTACTTAATGAGATTTCATATTCTCCAAGAACATCATACTTTCAAGTCTTCCTTCAAGTGAGTTCCTCTTGTTTCTCTAAAGCCTAGGAAGAGATATAGTTGTTCATTATCCCTCTAACATGTCACTAGGATAACATGTCACATGTCACTGGCTATGATTGTTCAATCTTCCTTTGAGAATTTGCTAGTACTTAATGGTAGATGTTTGCCAATTATAAGTCATAGGAAAAACTTTATCTCCAAATTCTGTCACAAAAGTACTTACTAAGCACCATCCATCCCACAATAACAATAATCTCAGGTGTTAGAAGCTTGTTTATATCTCAAACTAGACTGTAAAGTCTCCAGGGTCAGGAATGTGTCATGGTTCTACAAGGAATAGGGAGTTGAAGGTAGGCATGGTGTCATGCACACATCTCTAATCCCATCACTTGGAAAACTGAGGCAGAAGGATCATTAAAAATTTGAGGCTGTCTTGATCTTCATAACAACCCTGTCTATTCCTGGTGTGTGTGTGTGTGTGTGTGTGTGTGTGTGTGTGTGTGTGTGTGTGTGTGTGTATGTGTGTGTGTGTATATATATATGTATATATATATATACATATATATATATACACAAACATATATCTATATATGGAGTTGAGAAGGAATAATTAGGATTGGGGTGGGCATAGGAAGGAATGATATGCTTTATATTCTGGTTTCTTTACCTTACTGAGCCTGGGGACTCCTGGAATGTAGTGAAAGGTGGGGAGGGGGGATATTCTAATAGCCTTTAGCCTGCAGAACCTGCTGTAGGTCTCAGTACTTTTCCACTTCCTGACACAGTCACCACTTTGCCACAGCTATGAGATGCTCCTCAATCCCATGGGAAGAAAACACCAGGGTTCACTGGTGCAGCTGGCTTTCTCAGGGTAGAAAAGAACATGTGCAGGGTTCTGTGAAGGACAGGTTTTAAGCTGTTTGGTGCCCTGTATGTTGCAAGCCAAGGGCTATAGTAACTGAGAGGAAGTGTCTGTTTTGGTTAATTTCTCATTGCCCTTCTGTCTATAGTTTACCACTGGATGAATGGTGTGGCTGCTTGAGGGCCATTGTGAGGCCCAGAGACTGATTGTATATTCCTGAAAGTTCACACAAGCCTCCCTCCACATCTGCTCCACCCATCTCCAAATACAAACTCCTTCAAAATCATAAAATTCCCCAAGGGTTTTAAAACTAAAGAGGCACATAAGCTCAGTTTGCAGCCATACATTTCTTCTCTGCACAAAACATATAGAGCAGAATAGGGAATGGTAACAAAACTTGAGTTAAGTGGAACTCTAGTGAGACCTTTGATTCCTAATGACCAAGAGCATATCTCCTTTGTCAAGTAATTTGCTTGCCAAGAACTATTATGTTCTGAAGTCTATTATTTGTTATCACAGTGACATTAGCCAGATGTCACAAATTAGTGTGCTGTTCACCTATTTAAGGACAACCTGGCATTCTACTTGCTTATAAAGATCAGCTTCCATGAGTAGAAGCATTGCAAACAAAATTAACCAAGGAATGCTCCCCGCTCTTTAAATAAGTGAGTCTAAAAATTTTCAACTAGAAAATTTAATAATAGAGTAAGTAGATCTAAGCTTGCTGGAAGTACTTGTCAGTTCTATTTTTGGTTTCTTAGGAAACAAGTTAAAAGCAGCTTTAGTCCTTGATGCATTTCTAATTACACTTCTTTCTCCTTCTTTGAAGGCTTGTTTTCTTTTAAAAAAAGATACCATTTTTTTCTTATTCTAATTGGAATATTGGTTTTAAAAATTCATATCCCCTCCAAGCATGATCATTAAAAAACTATATATAAGTATTTTCAAAGGGCTGACACACAGAAGTTAGATGCTTTAGGCAAAGCTCTTATGGCTGGAGTTATTTACTGTGATGATGAGCTTTATTTGTGAGTACATTTTTAGCAACTGAAGTGACACTCCAGGTTGAAATTACTTCTCTTCAAATCATTGACCATACTGATTAATGTTACACAGGGGCATGTGTAACCCCTGTCAGAGAAGAGGTGTGGAGGCAAACCTAATTCCCACCTAGAGAAGGGACAGGATGCCACTGAGTGGAAAGAGAAGAGGATCTGGACTTCATTAATCTCTTATGTTGTACTGTAAGTTTGTAGCTCATGGGCTTTGCATGTTGGCAGCTTTATATCTTATCCTAATGGATTTCCACACAGTTACATGTTTTCTGAGGTACTTTAGTGAAGAAAGCTCAGGGTTAGAGAAATGGTTATGCTTGGAAAGTTCTTACCATACAAGCCTGAGGACTGAGTTTGGATCCCATGACTTACATTAAAAAGCTGGGTGCAGTCAGACACACCTGCAAACCCAGTTCTTGGGAAGCAAAGACATAAGGATCCCAGGAGCTTGCTGGGCACCCAGTGTAGTTGAATTGGCAGGCTTGAGGGTCAGTAGGAGAGCCTGTCTCAAAAATAAAATAAAGAGTGGCCAAGGAAGACACCCAGTGTCACATGTATGTACACACAAGTGTATGTACAGACACATGCACACAGATGCAAATATAACACAAACACACACAAACATGCATACATAAAAAGATGAAAACTTGGGAAAGATTTGCTAAGTGGTCATTGCTTCTTTCTGGGATATAAACCAAGGGGAATCTTTCTGTCTCAGCCTTATTCCCTTCTGATGCTGTCGTTTGCATTGGCCAAGTAGTTATTAATGGGTCTTCAACTGCTACCACCAGTTTTCAAAAACAGTTTTGATTGATCCTGGTAATCTGTGGGGTTTTGAGATATATATATGTGTGTGTGTGTGTGTGTGTGTGTGTGTGTGTGTGTGTGTTATCTTGTGTCATAACACTCCATGTTTGGGAAGTCCCTTTCAACCCATTTTCACACAGCTATCTCTGTTATTAAGGTCTTAGTTCAGATTTGTGCTTCTCTAGAAAGAATCTTACTGGTGTCACTTCCCATCACTTCACTTTTATTTTCACTACAAGCAGTTGTTGCCATTGATTATTCTTTTCAATTTTTTTCTCACCAGAATGTAAGAAAATTAGGCTATTTCCTGACTTATTTTTTGGTAGATATCCTTCATGAAAAGCTAATGAAGTTTCTTTCAAAGTTCAGTCATACATACAGGCATTTATCAGTCAAACATTGATTAGCATGTGACTCAAAGCAGTTCATTCAAACTGTGGCCAATGCTCTGTTCTTTGAAGTGGTTTGATTCATTGCTGAACTCTATTTGTGCTGCTGCAGCATAAATTATCCATGATGGAGTCATTTGAGTGTATTTTGTCTTCATTCTGGATGATGTGAAGTGCAAGAGCAAGTTCTGACAGGCTGTTGTCTGATAGGCTTGCTCTTGGCTTCCAATGTGGTACTTTGTTGCTGTGTCCTATGGAGGATGGGTTCACTATGTCCTCACAGGGTAGAGGGTAAAAGCCAAGAGCACTAAATGCTGCACATGGTCTCTTCTGTGTTATGAGGGAGGAGCTTAATTGCTTCTTAAAGTTTCCAGACTATTTGATGCCATCCATCACATGAGCCAATAAGTTGTAACACCTGAATGTTGGAGGGGACAAATTCAAATAATAGCATTCACCTTGTATGTAAAACTTACTAAAAACAGAGCTGATATTGTAGGAGCAAGATCATGTGGTCAGAACCCCTCTGAAATGAAACTAAAGCCTCTGAACTTGACCTATGATGCTGTGTATATATTTACATTTTATAATTGTAATACTGCTTCTTTTCCCCTAAATTCTGTGTTGTGTGTTCTCTAATTGTCGCTCCCTATCCACCCTCCTTCCCACTAGCTCTGTTGTAGAAGGCTGACCTCCTTGGACCGTGTCAGTGGATTTCCCTTCTCTGCCTGCTAAGATGGTGGAAGAATAGAAAGACAGAGTTACTTGTTTCCAGTGCCTTCCTTTCCAGGCTGTACTTCCAAATCTATAGCACATGACATGAGACCCTCTGCATAGCCACAGTATTAGAGTATTTTATTTGGTTAGTATTTCATTTCATTAGTTCCTCCCTGCTCTTTCAGGCTCAGGAATGGTAAGGAGTCCCCATTGTTTTGAGCCCTGGGATACTTCTTGCCTTCCTTTATCACTGCTCACAATTTTGCAAGTAGTTTACTCTTCTGTCACTTGGATTGAATGTGTCATCTGTCCCTGACAGAACTATGACTAACTTAAAGATGTATAGAAAGTAGCTCCCATTTTGTAAACATTTTGTGAGATTCAATTTATATGGCCATGACTCAGGATGGCTTCAAACTCTCAGTCTTCCTGCATCAGCCTCCTGAGTTAATTCTGGCATTACTAGTCTACCCTCACTACACCTGGTTGTATTATTGAATTATACACTTAAAAAAAAAGTTCTCATGTAACCCAGGTTGACTTCAAACTTACCATGTAGCCACTCTGGCCTTGGACTTGAACTCTTGATCTTTCTGCCTTTCCTTCCCTGTTTACCACTCTAATTGATGGTGTGAACTTGAGAGAGTGGAGTCTAAAAATGAGGCAGACTAAAGTTTCATGCAATAGCCAACTTTATTCAGGGCACCAGACTATTTATACTCTGAGTAATAGGAGTAAGATATCCAAACACAAGAATAAGCCACATGTGGTAGGCAAGCCGCATGTGGCAAAAACATGTTTTTCCATAGAGGAATATAAATAAATAACAATACCCAGTTGTACTGAATAATCTAGAGTAAATGTATTCCTATCTACTATACCTGGGAGAGGCAGAAAAGCATATTCTAAGAGTAATTCTGTGCTTTTGAAGAAACAGAGGTCACAAGACTCTTGTCTTGTTTTCTTGGAGTTTTTTTTTTTAAACAAGCATTCAGAGTTCCCTTCTGTACAACTCCATTTTTGAACCATATTCCAACACATTCCAAGTGATGAGATTACAGAAATTTGCCACCAAGTTTGGCTTGTATACATAATTTTGTTCTGATTGTTATCACAATATATCAAAACACTTATTATGCCATTAAAAAAAAAAAACTCTCAATAAATAATACCTTCTGAAAGCATGACTTATGGGTGGATCATGTACCTCAAATTGTTTATTCAATAGTGACAGGAGGTTTGTTTGGTTCCATCTAATTTCTTTTGTGCAGCATAAACATTTTAAAACAGTTGGCTCATTTTATTTTGAGAGTACCACAGAATAAAGCAAAGCTGACCAACCCCCCCCCACACACACACACACATACCCATATACTCCCCTAAGCCCACCACTTTGGGTCCTGATGTAAATACACTTAAAAAAACTTGAAGCCAGGCAGTGGTGGTGCATGCCTCTAATCCCAGACCTCAGGAGGCAGAGCCAGGTGGATCTCTGTGAGTTCGAGGCCAGCCTGGTCTACAGAGTGAGATTCAGGACAGGAACCAAAACTACACAGAGAATCCCTGTCTTGAAAAACCAACCAAACCAAACAAACAAAAAAGATAACAACAAAAAACTTGAATCCAATATGTTTTCTGGGCAATGCTTTGCTTGAGTATGACCCTTTTATATTCCTGTACTTTGTCATTCTAGAAAAGTAGGAAGCGTTTAGTGGAAAAGCTTTGAAAGACAATACAGTTGGATTGTCATTCATCTTCCCTAAGAACAGCGCCACAGTTAAAAACACTGAAGAACAGGTTTCTAAGGAAACAGGAGACCAGAGCAAAGTAGCCGTGAACTTGTAAACCCTAGCCTGCAAGCTCTCTTCACTACTCTGTGACTCATAAAAAATCTTGTCTTAATCTGTATGGGCTAGTAAAACAAACTACCATAGACTGGGTGGTTTGCAAACAACAGAAATTTGTTTCTTATAATTCTGTAAGCTAAAATTCCCAGGGTCAAGGTTTGAGCAAATTCCTAGTCTAGTAAGAAACCTGCTTCCCTTTATGGACAACTCTTCTTGTTGGTGAGGGAGCTTCCTGGGACCTGCTCTGTAACGGTGCTGTCTTCCTGTCTTAATCACATCTCAAAGATCTCACTTCTAAGCACCTTCACACTGGAGACAAGCTTTCAATATAGAAATCTGATTGTGGGGTAAAGGTGCAGATACAACAGAGACATGGACATAGGACAAGTGCTTAGACAGTAGCAACCTCTTTCTAAAGTCAACTTTCCTTTAGTATTGCTGAGGGACTTGAATAGATTCATTCATTCATTTATTCATTCATTCATTCATTAACTGTTTGAAAAGTTACCATGCTCAAAGTACCAGGATATGGCTGTAGAAAACTAGAAAAATCACTAATCTCTTAGCAACAGAATCTCTCAAAGGAGTCATGTCATGATCCCTAAAAGAAAATAAATAGGATGGGGAACAAGAATAAATGGAGCAGGCACTCTGGATGAAAGAAGTAAATGTTTTAGAGGATACCATGCTCCAGTGGGCTGAAAGAGGACTAGATTTAAAGTCCAACTTCATGACTTTGTGCAAGTTCCCAGTGTCTCTGAATACCATGACAGGCTAACAAAGAGACAATGAGGATATAATAATTAATAGTCTCTATTAATAATAGTTATGGAATTAAATTATAGAAAATCCAAGCATTATAAACATTATTTTCTGCCAGGCACCAAATAAATAGTAGCTTTCTATTAATCCTTCCTAATGTCATTATATAACTTTAAATCTGAATTCTGTAATAACCATTCCCTGGTGACCTGATTTCAGGGAAATATCCTATACATCTTTGAATCAATTAATTCATGAAATATTCATTGAGCACTTACCATGTGCTGGTCTCTGGTAATATAATGGTGAATAAAGTAGACACTATCTACTTATTGATCTTACTTGGTGGTGACTCACAAAGCTATCTTTCATCCCTGGCCATCTTTCCCCTGAGCAGTACTGATAGTTGGTGCCCCCATTAGGAGGCACATAATATGTTAAATGTTTCTTAGAACTGTGAAAGAAATTGTTTTCTTTGAGACAGGGTTTTACTATGTAGTCCATACTGGCCTCACTGTGTAGCCCAGACTTGAGGGCTGAGTCTGCAGGTATGTGCCACCATGTCCAACTATGCAATATATTAAACATGCAAAATAGATTAAAACATTAGTCATAGTTCTTAAAGTCTTAGTCATTCTCTAACAAAAGTCTAAATGCTTATTTATGTGATTACTATATGTTCTTAATTAAAAATTTGTTCTTTGACAATTGAATAAGTGTATATAATATTTTTTGATAATATTCATCCCCCCTCATTGCCCTCTCTTTGCTCACTATAAAGTACTGTCATTCCCCTAGAAATAACAAAAACATAAAAACATAAGACAGAATTCTTGTCTGACATACATTGTCCAACAGTCCCACCTCTCCTGTGTTGTCTCTTGCTTACAGGAACAGAGCAGGAATTTGGTCACACAGTTGTAATTGGCAGTGACCCTGTTCTAAAGTTTAACAAAATGGAAGTTTTCTGGTCTTGTGTTTCCTTGGATTATTGTTTGTTTATTTGGCAGTGCCCATGCCCATGTTCACCAGGGCTTTGGAAAGATTCCATGTGGAAGTGATGAGTAATATACATGGTATTTAGTAATGAACTGCTGAAGGGAAGTCCAACTCAGGCTAGGAACAAGGTGGACACCTGTTCACCCACATTTAGCTGGGGTTGGAGATTCAAGGGTAATAAAATGCAGTATAAGTAGTAAGTGTTATAAAGTAGGAGACAGGATGTCACTGTTGGCATTTTATAGCATCATCTATCTAGAACGCTCACAAAAACTAACTGAAAAACTATTAGAACTAATAAGAATTCATAGAAACTTGGGCAATTCAGTAGCTGCCTTAGGGTTAATGTGATGGGTTTCATTTTAATTGCCACCACACTAAGTTGTTCATCCAGCCCTGGCTTTAGGTTCCATGGTCTGATGAGAATGATGTGCCTAGGCCACACTAATAAGAAACTAATGAACACAGCATTCTGCTGTGGCTGCTAGGATTGGATATGATTGGACTGTCAGCCACCACTCCACCCTGCATTTGTTCTTAGAGCTTCCTACTAAATGAATACAACCCAGAATCAGAGCTCTCCCTAACAATTGTAGAGTCTGGGTAAGTGTATTAACAGAGGCCCACAAAAATGACCTACATTTAAATATTGACTTTTTTGTCATAGGAGGAGGGGATGACAAAAATCTCGTGTAGCCTAGGTTGCACTTGAACTCTATGCAGCTAAAGATGACCTTGAATTGCTGATCCTTCTTTCTGTTTCCATTTCCCAAATGCTAGATTACTGGTGTGTACCACAACACTTGCCAAATGTTTACCTTTGTTTATTTATGTGTTACATTTATGTATTTAGGGGTATGTGTGTAGGTGCACACATGTTGTGCTATCGGTGGAGGTCAGAAACAACTTTGGGGTATTATTCTCTCCTTCCACCAGGGAGGGGTTAAACTCAGGCAGTCAGGTTCAATGGCAAGTGTCTTCACTTGCTGAACCACTTTGCTGGCTCCAAATGTTTACTTTTAAACAAACTAATTAACTGTTAAATGAAACATGTCCTATAGCCCCACTTTAGCAAATAAGCCTTCTACTAAAACAAAACTGAAAATATAAATAAGTTACAGTTTCTGAATGACTATAAGCTACAAAAATTTTTATTGAATTAATTTTTTATTAAGAATTTTTTTATTCATTTTACATACAAATCAAAGATCCCCCTCTTCCCTTTTCCTGCCACTCCAGCCGCTCCCTCCCAACCTCCATTACCTCCTACAAGAAGGTAAGGCCTCCGATGGGGAGATACATTTAGTAGAGGCAGGTCCAAGTCCCTCTCCCAGCCTCAAGGCTGTGCAAGGTGTCCCATCATAGGTAGTGGACTCCAAAAAGCCAGCTCATGCACCAGTGATGGATTCTGATCCTACTGCCAGGGGGCTCCTTAACCAGATCAAGCTACATAACTGTCTTGATATGCATAAGGGCTAGTTCAGTCCCATGCAGGCTCCACAGCTTTTGATCTAAATTTCATGAGTTCCCACTAATTTGGTTTGGTTGTCTCTGTAGGTTTCCCCATCATGATCCTGATGCCCTGGCTCACAGAATCCCTCTTCTCTCTCTTTGACTGGACTCCTGGAGTTCGGTCTGGTGCTTGGCTGTGATCTCTGCATCTGCCTCCATCACTTACTGGATGAAGGCTCTATGATGACAGTTGGAGTGTTCACCAATCTGATTACTGGGGTAAGCCAGTTCAGGCACCCTCTCCACTATTGCTAGTAGTCTAAGCTGGGGTCATCCTTGAGGATTCCTGGGAATTTCCCTAACACCCAGTTTTTCCCTATCCCCATGATGTCTCCTTCTATCATGATATCTCTTTCATTGCTCTCCCACTCTGTTCCTGTTCCAGATAGAACCTCCTGTTCCCTTATGTTCCTATCCCCTACCCCTTACCCTCCATTGTCCCCCTTCACCCCCAGTTTGCCCTTGTAGATCTCATCTATTTCCCCTTCCCAGGGCAATCCATGTGTCCCTCTTTGGGTCCTCCTTTTTACCTAGCTTCTCTCGAGCTGTGGGTTGTAGTCTGGTTATCCTCTACTTTACGTCTAGTATCCACTTATGAGTGAGTACATACCATGTTTGTCCTTCTGAGTCTGGGTTACCTCACTCAGGATGATATTTTCTAGTTCCATCCATTTGCCTGCAAATTTCATGATGTCATTGTTTTTCACTGCAGAGTAGTACTCCATTGTGCAAATGTACCACATTTTCTTAATTCATTCTTCGGTTGAGAGGCATCTAGGTTGTTTCCAGGTTCTGACTACTACGAATAATGCTGCCATGAACATAGTTGAACATGTGTTCTTGTGGTATGATTGAGCATTCCTTGGGTATATGCCTAAGAGTTGTATAGCTGGGTCTTGAGAAAGACTGATTCCCAATTATCTGAGAAACATCCATACTGGTTTCCAGCAGTGGAGGACTGTTCCCCTTGCTCTACATCCTCTCCAACATAAGCTGTCTTCAGTGTTTTTGAACTTAGCCATTCTGACAAGTGTAAGATGGTATCTCAGAGTCATTTTAATTTGCATTTCTCTGATGACTAAGGATGTTGAGCAATTCCTTAAATATCTTTCAGCCATTTGAGATTCTTCTGTTGAGGATTATCTGTTTGGATCTGTAGCCCATTTTTTAATTGGATTGTTCATTATTTTGATGTCTAGTTTCTTGAATTCTTTATATATTTTGGAGATGAGCCCTCTGTCAGATGTGGGGTTGGTGAAGATCTTTTCCCATTCTGTAGGCATTCAAGACTACCTTCTACTTTCTCTTCAATCAGGTTCAGTTTATATTGAGGTCTTTGATCCACTTCAACTTGAGTTTTGTGCATGGCGATAGATATGGATCTACTTGTAATCTTCTATATGTTGACATCTAGTCATGGCAGCACCATTTGTTGAAGATGCTTTCTTTTTTCCATTGTACACTTTTGGCTTCTTTGTCAAAAGTTAGGTGTTCATGGGTGTGTAGGTTAATGTCAGGGTCTTCAAATCAATTGCATTGGTCCATGTTATCGGTTTTTATGCCAATATCAAGCTGTTTTTTATTACTATAGCTCTATAGTAGAGCTTGAGGTCAGGAATGGTGATGCCTATCCCTGGGTTTTTTGTTTTTTCATATGTACTTGAGTATTGTTCTTTCCAGGTCTGTGAAGAATTGTGTTGGAATTTTGATGGGGATTGCATTGAATCTGTAGATTGCTTTTGGTAAGATTGTCATTTTTACTATGTTAATCCTACCTATCCATGAGCATGGGAGATCCTTCCATTTTCTAATATCTTCTTCAATTTCTTTTTTCAGAGACTTAAAGTTCTTGTCATACAGGTTTACACTTGTTTAGACAGAGTTACCTCAAGGTATTTTATATTATTTGTGGCTATTGTAAAGGGTGATGTTTCTCTTATTTCTTTCTCAGCCCATTTATCATTTGTATATAAGAGGGCTACTGATTTTTTTTTGAGTTAATCTTGTATCCTGCCACATTACGAAGGTATTTATCAGCTGTAGGAGTTCCCTGGTATACTTTTTGGAGTCACTTATATAAACTATCATATCATCTGCAAATAGTGAAAGTTTGACATCTTCCTTTCCAATTTGTATCCCCTTGATCTCCTTTTGTTGTCTTATTGCTCTAGCTAGAACTTCAAGTACTATATTGAATAAGTATGGGGAGAGTGGGCAGCCTTGTCTTGTTCCTGATTTTAGTGGAATCGCTTTGAGTTTCTCTCCAATTAATTTGATGTTGCCTGTTGGCTTGCTGTAAATTGCCTTTATTGTGTTTAGGTATGTCCCCTGTATTCCTGATCTCTCCAAGACCTTTATCATGAAGGGGTGTTGAATTTTGTCAAAGGCTTTTTTCAGCATCTAATGAGATGATCATGTTTTTTTTTCTTTCAGTTTGTTTTTATGGTGTATTAAATTGACAGATTTTTGTATGTTGAACCATCCTTGCATCTCTGGGATGAAGCCTACTTGGTCATGGTGGATAATTTTTTTGATGTGTTCTTGGATTCGGTTTGCCAATATTTTATTGAGTATTTTTGCATTAATATTCATGAGGGAGATTGATCTGTAATTCTCTTTCTTTGCTGCATCTTTGTGTGGTTTGGGTATCAGAGTAACTGTAGCCTCATAAAAGGAGTTTGGTAATGTTCCTTCTGTTTCTATTTTGTGGAACAGTTTAAAGAGTATTGGTATGATTTTCTGGATTTCCTCATTGTCTGTTGTTATGTCTCACTTTTCATTTCTGATTTTGTTAATTTGGATGCTCTGTCTCTGCCTTTTGGTTAGTTTGGATAACAGCTTGTCTATCTTGTTGATTTTCTCAAAGAATCAACTCTTTGTTTCATTGTTTCTTTGTATTGTTCTATTTGTTTCTATTTTATTGATTTCAGCTCTCAATTTGATTATTTCCTGGCCTCTATTCCTCCTGGGTGAGTTTGCTTCTTTTTTTTTTCCTAGAGTTTTTAGGTGTGTTGTTAAGTCACTAGTGTGAGATTTCTCCAACTTCTTTATGTAGACATTTAGTGCTATGAATTTTCCTCTTAGTACTGCTTTGATAGTGTCCTATAAGTTTGAGTATGTAGTACATTTGTTTTCACTGAATTCTAGGAAGTTTTTAATTTCTTTCTTTATTTTTTCCTTGACCCATTGGTGATTCAGTTGAGCATTATTCGTGTTTTCATGCAATTGTAGGCTTTCTGTAAATTTTGTTGTTGTTGAAATCTAACTTTAAGCCATGGTGGTCTGATAAAATACAGGAAGTTATTCCAATTTTTGTTTGTATCTGTTGAGATTTGCTTTGTGACTGAGTATGTGGTCTATTTTAGAGAAGGTTCCATGGGGTGCTGAGAAGAAGGTATATTCTTTTTTGTTAGGGTGGAATGTTTTGTAGATATCTATTAAGTCCATTTGAGTCATAACATCTGTTAGGTCTCTTATTTCTCTGTTAAGTTTCAGTCTGGCAGATCTGTCCATGGGTGATAGTGGGGTGTTGAAGTCTCTATTAATGTGTGGGGTTTAATGTGTGCTTTAAGCTTTAGTAATGTTTCTTTTACATATGTGGGTGTCCTTGTATTTGGGTCATAAATGTTCAGAATTGAGACTTCATCTTGGTTGATCTTTCCTGTGATGAATATGTAATGTCCTTCCTGATCTCTTTTGATCGATTTTAATTTGAAGTCTATTTTGTTAGATATTAAGATAGCTACACCAGCTTGTATCTTAAGTTTATTTTATTGGAAAATTTTTTCCCAGCCTTTTACTCTGAAGTAGTATCTGTCTTTGAAGTTGAGGTATGTTTCTTGTATGTAGCAGAAGGATGGATCCTGTTTTCATATCCATTCTGTTAGCCTGTATCTTTGTATAGGCTAATTGAATCCATTGATATTAAGGGATATTATTGACCAGTGATTGTTAATTCCTGTTATCTTTTGGTGGTAGTGTGTGTGTATTTCCCTTCTTTGGGATTTACTGCTGTGGGGTTATCTATTGCCTGTGTTTTCATGGGTGCATTTGACTTCCTTAGCTTAGAGTTTTCCTTCTAGTGCTTTCTGTAGGGCTGAATTTGTGGATAGGTATTGTTTAAATCTGGTTTTGTATTGGAATGTCTTGTTCATTCTGTCTATGGTGATTGAAAGTTTTGCTGGGTATATTATTCTAGGCTGACATCTGTGGTCTCTTAGTGTCTTCATTACATCTGTCCAGGACCTTCTGACTTTCAGAGTCTCCATTGAGAATTCAGGTGTTATTCTTATGGGTCTGCCTTTATAAGTCACTTTGCCTTTGTCTTTTGTTGCTCTTACTATTCTTTCTTTATTCTGTATTTTTAGTGGTTTAATTATTATGTGGCAAGGGGAGTTTTTTGGGGGTCTAATCTATTTGGTGTTTGTTGCTATGATTGATTGATAAATAAAATACTGATTGGCCAGTAGCTAGGCAGGAAGGATAGTGTAGGCAGGACAAGGAGAGAGGAGAAGGCTGGGTAGAAGAAGGCTAAGTCAGGAGATGCTGCCAGCTGCCGCCACGAGGAGCAGGATGTACAGTACTGGTAAGCCACGAGCCATGTGGCAAGGTATAGATTTATAGAAATGGGTTGATTTAAGATGTAAGATATAGATAACAAGAAGCCTGAGCCATTAGGCCAAACAGTTTAAATAATATAAGTGTTTGTGTGTTAATTTGAGTCTGAATGGCTGTGGCCCAGGCAGGACTGGAGATAACTCCAGCTACAGGTGTTCTATAAGGTTCTTTTATCTTCATAGTTATTTCCTTCTTTAAGTTGGGAAAGTTTTCTTCCACGATTTTGTTGAATATATTCTCTGTGCCTTTGAGTTGGTATTCTCCTTCTCCTTCTTCTATCTCTATTATTCTTAGGTTTGGCCTTCTCATGGTGTCCCAGATTTCCTGAACATTTTATGTTATGACTTTTTTGGCTTTGGTGTTTTCTTTGACTGATGAATCTGTTTTCTCTATTGTATCCTCTATGCCAGAGATTCTTTCTTCCATCTCTTGTATTCTGTTGGTTATGCTTACATCTGTAGTTCCTGTTTGTTTACTCGGATTTTCTATTTCCAGCTTTCCCTCGGTTTGTGTCTTCTTTATTGTTTCTATTTCAATTTTCAGGTCTTGAACTGTTTTTTTTTTTCCACATGTTTAATTGCTTTTTCATGGTTTTCTTGACTTTCTTAAAGGGATTTATTGATTTCTTCCAATTTTTTGTTTGTCTTTTCCTCCATTTCTTTAAGAGATTTTTTTTTATTTCCTCTTTAAAGGCTTCTATCATCTTCATAAAGTTATTTTTAAGCTCATTTTCTTTTGCTTCTTCTACATTGTGATATGCAGGCTTGCTGTTGTAGAACCGTTAGGTTCTGGTGATGCCATATTCCTCTTTATGTTGTTGTATGTATATTTGCACTGGCGTCTTCCCATCTCTTCCTCCAATAGGCGCAAAAGGTGCCTGTGTCTGAGCGAGCTGCTATTGGTCCAGTCTGTGCTTGCTGTGTCTGTGTCTCAGGGGGCCCCCCCGGGTCCAATCTTAGCTCTTGGTCTAATTGGAGCTGGGGGATTCTGTGTCTCAGGGAACTCCTCATGGTCCAATCCAAGCTGTCTAATTCTGTGGCTACAAAAAATTTTAAAAATACTGGACTAAAGGCTGGCAAAAGGACTCAGCAGGTAAAGGTGCTGCTACAGAGTCTGATTCGATCCCCCAAACCCATCTTGGCATGCATGCATTCACATATACACATGCACACATGCAACTGAGTAAATCGTTCTATTTAATGTTAAGGTTCATTTTGTCTTGTGAAATTACCTTAGTCAAACATGAGCTAGAGACAGACAGAGAGAGACAGAGAGAGAGGGACAAACAGAGAAAGAAACTGGTATTGGAAGTGTATGGAGAAAACGCTGCCCTCAGACATTTTCATTTGTATTGTACATTGACATGAACATTTTGCAAGACTACCTATGTAAAAGCTTGAGAGCATACAAACTCTTTTCTTTTGTTCTGTAACTACACTTTAAAGGACCATAACTTATAATAATCAGATATGTGTGGATTTAAACACACATATGCTGTTTGATATTTTCTTCTAACTCTGAGGATTTGTGTGTGTGTGTCTGTGTGTGTGTTTGTGTGTGTGTGTGTATGTGTGTGTGTGTGTGTGTGTGTGTGTGTGTATGTATGTGTCTGTATCTGTGTCTGTGTGGACATGCATGGTATGTGGTGTATAGGTGTATGTGCCCATGAATGCTCTTGAGGAGGCCAGAAGTAGACACAGGGTATCTCCCTCAGTACTCTTCACTATCTTTAGAGATAGTGTCTCACTGAACCTGGAGCTCATCAATTGCCTAGGTAGACTAGGCAACAAGCTCTCAGAATCCTTCTGTCTCCACCGCCTTCAGGTTGGACTTACAGGTACAGCAATGCCAAGCTTTTAACAGGATGCTGGGCATCCAAACTCAGATCCTCATGCTTGTACAGTAAGAACTTCACCAAACAAATCATTACTCTAGCTCCTAGTACATTGTTTTCAGTAGTAAAAATTCTAATTAGTGTTCAGTCATAAAGAAATAGTTAAATTACAGCATTCATTTATTTAATAAAAAGGTGATCATTAAAAAGAAAAAACAAAAACAAAAACAAAAAACCAACAAAAACAAACCCCTGTAACCAAGATGTGAAAATACTGGTAAGCCATTGCCATGTGGCAACTTATAGATTAACTGAAATGGGTTAAGTTATAAGAACTAGCTAGTGAGAAGCCTGAGCCATTAGGCCATATAGTTTGTAAGTAATATAAGCCTCTGTGTGTTTACTTGGATTCAAGTGGCTGGGGACCGGGTGGGACTGGAGAAACCTTTCGACTACATGAGAGTCCATGAACCAGAAACCATTTTGGTCTCAGGCATGGTGAACAAGTAGAGGAAATGAACAGAGATATCAGCTACAGAGAAACAGGTAAGCCATCTAACAGGGAGAAGATGCTTGAATCTTGACAGGGGCATCCACTGTTTTCTGTTATTGTCCATTTCTCACAAAAACCTTTACATACCCTATTACACAATTTATAATATTTATATGCCTCTCTTCTCATCTGCTCATGACAGACAAACACATTCATACATGTACACTCACACTTGAACATCCACTCAGTCACACACATACATATTCACACACTAACATACATACACTCACACACACACACACACACACACACCCCTCTGTTCCCTTCTTGAGGTGTCTTGAGCTGACTTCTCTTCCCAGACAGATCTCCTCCACACAGTTAGATGCTGGGCACCCAGCTTCACCACATTCTTTCTAAAGTCATTTAGGGTCACCAGTCCAGGTGTGACCTTCTTAGTAATGCCACACAAATAGTTTCATTCTTTTATAAATCCCTTTTCTAGAATTGCTCCTCTTCTTCCCTTCTCTGAAGTTTAATTCCCTTCTTAGAGCTTTCAATGAGTTCAGATTTACCAGTGTCCCATGTAATTGAAACAGGGACACTTTTCTGCTGTTAATTTTGTGTTTTTCATGTGATACAGGCTTTTTTAAGGTTCAATATATAATAGCAATTGTGAGTAATATACTTAACAAATAAAAAGTCAGTTTTAGAGTTGCATGGTTCATATGCATATGTATACTCACTTTAGCAATTTATTTTCTTTCTAATTTATGTCTCCTATTTAGTCAAAGATTACAGCTGGCAGTTGTTCATGAGCTGTTGCTTTATTGAATTTTTCTTGCACTGTTTAATGTAAGTTTTCCTCTTGAGGTAGCAAGAATGGAGACCTGCTTGCCTCTTCTTATACTTGAAATTTCCTAATTTTTTAAATTGACTTCCATGCTCTTAAAGACAATTAGTATCTTGTGCTCAAGATATTATTGCAATTTATTTGTTTGTAAATAGTTTCCTTGAGTAAATGAATGACATAAATTGGAGCAGATGTTGTGGATTGCAATGCAGATCTGTTCTTTACTGGCATTGGACATACTTAGAAGCCACTTTGTATTATTTTCTATCCAATTAAATTTTTCTCAAATCCTGTGCTGTTTCTAAAATTATGTTACTATGTTTTTGTTTAATTAAGGTGCCTGTCACTTTGTTAAATGTATAATTAGTAAATTATACTTCTATTGAGGTTAACTAAAAAGGCGCCTCCAAAACAAGATAAACTTCCTGTCTTCTTTGACAGACATATGCCACAGTTTTTACAGGTGACAGCTGTTATATTTACTAAGTGCTCACTAGCATTTATAATCCTTCATGGTTTTGGTGCCTTGTTTTCTTTTCCCTTGACATAGGTGTGTTGGCCCACTTTCATTTAGTTCTGTCTAATCATCTTTGTGATATTTTTCATAATTGTAAATAAAATTCATTATTTGATTCAAAATGTAATTTAGGTAAGTGTTCCCTTGCAGAAGATGTAGCCTGTTTTAAACACTAAATATATGCAATGAAGGCTATAAACCATGCAAGGGACTAATAGGCTCTATCCATGTTGTTTAATATAAGTTCTTTAAGTGATTGAAAAACTGTACATTGGATTGTAATCATTTTCCCTCAAATTGTAAATCTATTTACTTTTAAGGTAAAGACATTATTTTAAAAACTATCTTATTTAAAATTTTCTTCATACATGTTTTTCTTCTACCCCAATTCCTCCCAGATCCTTCCCATTTCTCTACCCATCCAACTTTGTTTTTTTCTCTTTCTTTCAAACAAACAAACACAAAATCAGAACAAAAGCAAGAAACACAAACAAAACCACCCCTCACAAAACAGAAATCAATATAATTTAGAAAAATACCAATAAGACAAAAATGCCCCAACAGAACAAAATGAGTCCAAAATTCTATAAAATACCATTGAGTTCATTTTGTATTGGCCAACTAACTACTCCTGATAATGAGGGCTGTCCTCAGGTATTGCTAATATACCCAATGAGACTTGATTAGAGAAAATGAAATTTTCCTTTGCCAACAGGTATAAATTGCAGATAGCTTCTTGGTTAGGGGTGGAAGCCCATGTCTACTTCTCCCTATTAGTGCTGGAACTCCATCTAACTTGAACCTGTACAGGCCTTGGACATGCTATCACTGTCTCTGTGAGTTTAAATGTGCATTGTTCCTGGTATATCTGGAAGACACTGTTTCTTTGGAGTCACCCATTACTTCTCACTCTTAAATTCTTTCTGCGTCCTCCTCCACATAGAGCCCTGAGCCTTGAAGGGAAGTCTTTGATGAAGACATTTAGGATTGATTGCTCCAAAGTCTCTCAGTCTTCGCACATTGTCCAGTTGTGGGTCTCTGTGTTAGGTCTCATCTACTGCAAAAAGCTTCTCTGATGAGATATGAGCAAGCCACTGATATGGCAGTATGTCAACAAGAGTTATTTACTTTTGCCTTCTTTTAGAAGAATGATAGTATTATATTTCCTCCTAGTTCCATGTCCTATTTAGTTTTAGGTTCTTGACCACTTTAGCAATGTCATGTATGGATTCCATCTGAGCCTTAAACACAAGTTGAGAAAGTGATTGGTCACTCCCATAACATCTGTGTCACTCTTGCATCAGCATACTTACAGGAAGGTCACTGTTACAGGTCTCAGGCTTTGTACCTGGGAGAGACTGATGATCACCTTTCTCCTTCAGTAGTATGCTGAGTGCCTTTTAGTACCATGAAAAGTAGTCACTAGAGTGAAGCTTCCAGTTAGGCATCAGCTCAACCTCTCTATGTTCAGTGACATATATAAGTGTTGTTTTTAGCAATAGGCCTAACCATCAGGTTGTTTAGAGTGACCAATAGCCTTGGCAGTAGCCTATTATGCTTGGGAGTTTCCAAGGAGTCCCTTTGGCCAATGACTCAACAAAATGTAACCCTCCTGGCACTGGAAGTTTTACTTTATAGTATAAGATGAAATACAATAATTTTTTGAGATAGAATGTCACTGATAGCCTAAGGCAGTCTTAAACTTAGGATATAGCCCAGACTGACTTAGGATTTGTGATCTCCCTGTCTCCACCTCCCAAATACAGAGATTATAGGAATGTGACACTCTGCCTAGTCTAATAAATTTGGTTTTTGTCATAATTTTATATATTATATTAATTGGTGTTCTCCAGAGACATAAAACGAGTCTATATAGGTATATCTACATGTATATTATGTAGTTGTCTATTTCTTTCTCTCTTTATTATATATTTATGTATGTATGTGTGTGTGCAGAAAGATGTAAATATGTAATTTTGTTTTATTTTTTGTATATACAGTGCATATGGTGTGCATATGTGTGTGTGAATGTATGGAGGCCAGATTGATGTTAGGTGTCTTCCTTCCTCAATTGCTTTTCACCTCCCTCTCTTCTTCTTCCCTCTTTATTTCATATATATATATATTTGAGACAAGGTCTCTCACTGAACCTAGATGTCACCAATTTAGCTAAACCAGCTGGACAGGTTTAAGTGGACACTGAGGACTGGAACTCAGGTGTAGATGTAACCAACCATCTTATTAAATAAGAAACACAGAGCCGATTCAGAGAAGAAAGCCAAGAGGTCAGAGCTAAGAGCCTCACCCTTCCTGCTTCAGCGATCCTCTTCAGCCAAGAGAGCTCTCTGAAAGGGACCTACTTCCTGTGTGTATGTCTTTATATAGTCTAGCTGTTCTGCCTTCTCATTGGTTGTAAACCCAAACACGTGACTACCTCGTCACTGCCTGTATGTACAGCCCTCCAGGTCCTCTATGGTATTGAGATTAAAGGCGTGCACCACCGCCGCCACACACTTGCTATGGCTCTAATAGCTCTGACCCCCAGGCAACTTTATTTATTAACATACAATTAAAATCACATTTCAGTACAAGTAAAATACCACCACACTCAGGTCCTCAGGCATACACACAGTAAGCAGTTTACTGATTGAACATGTCCCCAGATCCTGATTGTCATTGTATGCACCATATATATATGAATATATACATATGTATGAAGAATGAGTTTAAGGAAATGGCTTGTACATTTGTGGGAGTTGGCAAGTTGAAGTTTATTGGGCAGGCTACCAAGCTAGAAGTTCACATACAATTTATTGTGTGTTAAGTCTGAAGACTATACACTCAAGAAAAAAATTTTTTTGGCTTTTGGCTTTTGGAGACAGGGTTTCACTGTGTAACCCTGTCTGTCCTAAAACTAGTTTTATAGACTAGGCTGTCCTCGGACTCACAGAGATCCCCCTGCCTCTGCCTCCCAAGTGCTGGGATTAAAGGCATGCACCACCATGCCCCATGTACACTCAAGCTCTTTTTTTTTGTTTGTTTTTTCATAAAATGTTTATTATACATGCTGCTTTCTAGAGAATCCGGTGCTCAAAAGTATTCAAGTCAGAGCTGACAAACACATCCAGCACGGGAGAGGGTTAAGCCAGGGCCCTCTTCTCCTTGTAGGTGGCCATCATCTTCTTGATCTCAGCAATGGCTTTCCCTGGATTCAGACCCTTGGGGCATGTCTGTGTACAGTTCATGATGGTGTGGCAGCAGTAGACAGAGAAGGGGTCCTGCAGCTTGGCCAGGCGCTCCTCTGTGAAGTCATCTCTGGAGTCGATCATCCAGCGATAGGCCTGCATGAGAACTGCAGGCCCCAGGTACTTGTCTTCATTCCACCAGTAGCTAGGGCAGCTGGTGCCGTAGCAGGCACACAGGATGCATTCATACAATCCATCCAGTTTCACCCGGTCCTCATACTGCAGCTACTGCTGCTTGTCCTCCTGGGACTCATCCTTCTTCTTCAGATAGGGCTCAATGGATTTGTACTGTGCGTAGAAGTTACTCAGATCAGGGACTAGATCCTTGATCACATACATATGTGGAAGAGGGTAAATTTTTGAGACTTTGCTGAGGTTCGTGTCGATCCTACAAGTGCACACCAGAGTGTTGTCTCCGTTGATGTTCATGGCACAAGAGCCACAGATCCCTTCTCTGCATGATCTTCGGAAGGACAAAGTAGAATGAATTTCATTCTTAATCCTGATTAGAGCATCCAACTCCATAGGTCCACACTTATTCAGATCAACTTCCTAAGTCTGCATTCGAAGTTTTTCTCCAGTCTTGTCCGGGTCCCATCGGTAAATAGCAAATTTTTTGATTCGGGGAGCTGCAGCAGCAGCTGTCTGTGCCCCTTGGCAGGCCTGAAACTGCAGGCCAACTCTGACTTGAGCTGTAGCCGGGAAGCCGTGCTTCACGGAGACACCGACCGCCGCCGCCGCCATCTTGGCTCCTGATGTCAGTCCCGTCCCTACACTCAAGTTTTAATGCCACAATCTGGAGGCAGAATTCTTGGTCTCAGAAAACTGTCTTTCCTTTTGATTTCTTCACCTATTGAATGAACTTCCTTCATACTGTGTCGATTTATTTGTTTTTCTTGATATTAACTGCTTGTAAATATTAGTCACATCCAAAAGTGCTTCTACAGCAAGACCCAGTCTAGACTTTGACTAAACAATTGAGTACCTTAGTGTAGCCAAGTTGACAAAATTTACAATCACAAGCATCTAATATGCATTGTTGTGAATGTGGCAGTGGCCAAATTAAAGCTCTTGGTAGCTAGAATTTTTGCTAACTTGGATTCAATAGTTATACAGAACTACAGTAATAAAAATGTCAAATTAGACCTTGGTACTCTAAAATTGAATGACCAGGATATGAAACACAAAACATGAACCATAATTCTTATTAGTTTATTCATCATTTTTCAATAATGGTGTGATATTTTGTTCTTTGAAACTTGGGTTTCAGGTTCTTTGCACAATTCTGTATTGGCCAATTTCATGTACATACAATGTAGATTAGAGAGAGAAGATTAATCAGCTGGCCTGCATGATTTCTGCAGTGCTAAAGTTGGGACAGCACAGAATGTTCCAGGACCTCACACAGATCCACACTTATCTCCTGGGGTGTGTTCCTTGTGTGGTTTGTGTCTGTCTTCAGCCCAGGGAAACACTGTGGCCACTTTCCTCTGAGCCCCACCATCTAATTAGGGTTCTTTGAGGCATGCTCACTCTTTAACCTTGTTTTTGTCTCCACATTATTGTCTTTTGTAATTTGACTCACGTTTTAAAAATTACTTTTAATCATCTTCTTCTGCAGCCCTAGCATGCCGCCCCCCATTCTCTTTTTTCGAATGTCTTATTTGCTAAGTTATGATCCTGGCATTAATAAAAAGCTGTTCTCTGTCTTATATTTCTTATTTTCATTTTACATGGCAGCCTTCCTCATATTTTTGTTGTTAAAGGTTATTGTTGCTTGCTTTTTAGATACTTAGAATGCAGAATGGTAGTTTATTGTATGTGTTTCTTTTTAATTGCTGGATTTGGCATTATATGAGTTCCATGCTTGGCCAGGAAATTAGATTTTGTTCAGAATAGCAAGATACAACAGAAATGACTTTCTTAGCTTTGAAGACTTCTTCTGCTAAAGACAAAATTGAATTAATGGCCCAGTGATTGACTTGACTCATTAGATAGCCTACTGATAAGAAATTATGTTTAGACTTTGGAAGAAAAGATATTTTCATATTTTCGGGGTATTTTGGGCTCAGTGTAGATTCCCATTAAAAGGGAAAACAGAAGGATCATTGTTACTTGCCGAAGGTGTTGAGTAATGTTCTGCACCATAAATCAGCTTTACTAGTTATTTGTCAAATTGTGGCCTCACACCTCACTCTGTGATTGTGTGTATAAACAAATATATGCTCACTGAAGCTATTCTCCATAAAAAAAAAAAAGTTTACTGGCTTTCACTTTGATTTCTCTGGAAGAGTATTGAGGAAATGAGAAAAAGAATTTTTATTTTTTTTCTGGTGCTTCAAAAAAATATTTTGGCAAGCTTGGCTTTCAAACTGTTTGTTTTTGCAGATGTATTTAATCATTCTTAAGAATGAAGCCAGGAATGTTTGCTGGCTTCTAGGTTTGTGCCACCCAGCAACTGAAAAAAAAAACAAACCTGTTTTCTTAAAATATGGTATTTGGTTGTGGGGAGGTACAAAATCTTTTCATTTTTGTGAACTGTTAAGTTTAAAACTTTTGTATAATACATTTTAAATGTTTAAGTAATATTTAAGTATTTCAAGCAAAGTAACACTGTTTCGCAGTGTATACGTAATTCTCAATAGGCTTTTGACTCTAATTTTGGACTAATTTGTCCTTATTTAGAGAATCTCTCAAGGGCTGTTGATTCTTAGGATTCACTGGGACTTATGGTTTGACTAGACAGCATTGTACTTCTTATAGAACATCTCTTAAACAGTTAAAATGGTTGCTCCAATGCATTTCCTTAAATTATACTAGAGTATTGTGAGTAGAAAGAGCTAGTTGTTTCCTTCATTTGACAAATACTTTGGTTGGCTTCCCAGTTGTAACAAGTGTTGCCACTGGCCTATCTCCTTAGAAACTGACAGGAAAAACTTCAAGCAGTCCAGTATCATAACTGCTGCAGGAGGGGTCCTTTCCCTGGTTGTGTCCTTCCAATGTCCTTGATAGAACTATCTGTGCTGTATTGAACTTTGAAGTTGGGGAGTAAATCAGAAGCAAGGACAAAGAAATTTGCTTTGAAGTGAAGAAATGGAATTTAAATCAACATGGTACCTTGCTTCTTTCCTGTTTTTCTCTCTCTTTTTAAAAATGATTTATTTTTATCATTATTTCTGTGTGTGTATGTGATTGGTGAGGCCAGAAGCTCTTCTATGAGCCACCCAATGTGGGTGCTGGGAAATTTGGATTCCTGGAGGAGCAGCAAGTGCTCTTCACCCCGAGCCACCTTTCTATCCCATGTACTTCTTTTCTTTTAACTCCCTGATGGAACTAATGTGTGCCATGCAGCTGTTCAATCCTGGGTGGAATTAATGCGTGCCATTTGCTGTTAAATACTGGATGGAGCTAATGTGTACCCTGTAGCTGTTAAATCCTGGATGGAGCTAATATATGCCATGTTACAGTGGTCCCTAAGCTGAGGATTGGAAGTTTACAGCCCACACTCTTGAGTAATAATAAAATTCCTGTGGACTTCTAGTATTGATTGAAGTTATTTTTACCATTGTATTACTTATGTGTGCAAATAAAACTACATATAACAAAATGCTTATAAATCTGAACAGAATGCAATTACTAAAGTTACAGATTAAACAAACATAAATGGTACTACAAACCCATAATAATTCAAATGTAATTCAGTACTGTAATTCAGTTCAGATCAACATTGATTTACCAGGACGAGCACTGTGGTTGATGACTGTAGGGGTTAGGTTCAGTGGAAAGGTGTTGCTAGCAGTCTATTTCTGTGCCTCAACTGCTTTTGCATTTGGATTTTGATATAACTAGCCAATAAATGCCAGTTTTCATAATATGTAATTCAATACAATCTTTGTACATTTAAGTTTTTGATCAGAAGTTAGATTAACAAGGCCTTTCTAGCAAACTTCTGCCAGTCTTAGAATATGTAGGTGTGGTACATGACAACTCTCTAAAATGTCATCATTTGAAGGTAAATTAACCTAACTGACAACTTCCTTAAATAGGTATTATTAAAAAAACACAACTGCCACTAGAATCAAGAAAAATTATTATTTTTTGCCTCTTTACAATTATGCTTCATTTTAACAAATTGATTCAAGATGGTGTAGACAAAAATGCTCCTGGGCTCCCCACTCTTTGTTTATTTTGACCATAGGATCGACTTTTCCATGATGTCAGTTAAAATAAACTCAGCTGTGCATACAGATGCCTGCACAAAATTCTCGGTACAGTAGACACCAATTGCATGTGGTCATCTGAAACATATGGACTATCTTTAAATCTTAATATTTTTATGTTGAATTACCTAACCCTTAAAATTATATTGATTTCATTAATTATTCCATTTATATTAACAAAAGAAAATAGTACCGACATTCCAATTTCCTCCTTCCCTTTACAATTGTAGCTGAGAAACATGAAATGATGTTTAAATTATAACCACTTGGAAAACTATTGGGATTTGAATCCTAGGCTTTTGTCATTAAGATTTTACAGTAGAGATTAGTGTATAAATTGGGGTGCATGATAAAATAGATATCTTTTGGAGGCAGGAGAGCTGGTAGAGCAGAAGCACAGATGTGGTATAAATGGAGTTCCCAGCACCCATGCCTGTAACTCCAGCTCCAAGGAATCTGGTACACTTTTCTGTCCTCTTCAGGCACCTGCACTCACATGCAGATATCACACAGTCATCCATATATACACATAAAAAAAATCTTAAAGTATAGACTTCTTCATCTGCTATAAGACATTTTAATGCCATTGTCTTAGTTAGAATTTCTATTGCTCTGAAGAGAAACCATGACCATGACAACTCCAAAAGGGAAGCATTTAATTGGGGCTGGCTTACAGTTTCAGAAGTTAGTCCATTATCATCATGGCAGGAAGCATGGCAGCATGCAGGCAGACATGGTTCTGGAGTAGTAGCTGAGAGTTCTACATCTTGATCTGTAGGTAGCAGGAAAAGAACTGTGTGCCACTGAGCCTGGGCTTAAGCATCTGAGACCTCAAAGCCCACCCCCATAGTGACACACTTCCTCCAACAAGGCAGCACCCACTCCAACAAAGCCACACTTCCTAATAGTGCCACTCCCTTTGGGCCAAGCATTCAAACCCATCAGATGGGGGCTATGCCTATTCAAACCACCACAGGCATGGTCACATTCATTCATTTATGTTAAGTAAAATTACATATATATTTTTTACAATCATTTTGATATTTAATCTCAGCACATTTATAAAATATATTACTGTCACTTTCATTTTGTATGTGAGTAAATCAGTGCAAGGAAACCTAAATAAGGAAACCTGAATGACATGCAGTATATACTGTATAGTTCATATGTTTGGATATATACTTTAGGTTTTTTTTCCAATTTTATAATACTTGCATTATATAGTGAGATATCTTGGGAGAAAGTACCCAAGTCTAACCATAAAATTCATTTATGGCTCATATTGCTTTACACACTTAGTATTATATTATACAGTATTTCAGTGCCCATGTGTTGGCTGTGACTTATTACAGAAGATCAGGTGTGGAAATTTCCACATTAAAGCTCAAAAGTTTTGGAGTTTGGTGCATTTTTTATTTTAAACTTTGAATCAAGGATGATTAATCTAGATAGTATGACTAAAATGTTAATAGTGACTAAAATGTTTATAATTATCATCATGAATGATTTTTATTGAATTTGTTTCCTCTTGTAAATATCCCACAACTTAAAAGTCAGATCAAGCACTGAGCAGTAGTCTAATTGTGGTGAATAGACCCAGTCTCAGCTTCTGACAGACTATTTCCCTCCCCCCTCTCCCCCCTGAAAGCCAGGGAGAACAGGGGGACCGGGGCCAGAGGGACCAGGGGAATCAGTGGGATCAGAGGTATCTGGAGGATTAGGGGGATCAGGGAGATCAAGAGTTATCTTTCCAGATGATGACAAAATTTAGATATCATGTGTTCTACTTTTTGCTGGTGATACTGAAGATTGAACTTATCCTAACACTTTAATAAACATCACTTATTCCTGACAATTCACTTTAAGTTAATTTTTTTGTTGTTTTTGTTTTTCAAGACAGGGTTTCTCTGTGTAGTTTTGGTGCCTGTCCTGGATCTTGCTCTGTAGACCAGGCTGGCCTCAAATTCACAGAGATCCGCCTGCCTCTGCCTCCCGAGTGCTGGGATGTGCCACCACTGCCTGGCTTAAGTTAATTTTTTGGCCTTTAGTCATACACATGTGCGCGCGTGCGCACACACACACACACACACACACACACACACACACACACACAGGAATTGAGTTTTATAGATACAGTTTTGTGGATAAAGTATTTGCAATGAGCGTGGGAGTTGAGCTCCGATCCCCAGCACTCATGTGAGAGTCAGGTGTGGCAGCATACACCTTGAACTCCTAATCCTTCTGCCTGCCTTCCACATGCAAGGATTATAGGCTTCTGGTCCAGCACTCAGCTATTCTTATGCCTGGCAGTGTAGGAAATAGCACTTGAAAATTCAAGTAGAGCAAATCTGCATCGTGGTACCAAGAAGTCCATGTTCCTCCCCTTCATCCTTCTCCTGTCTCTTTTTCTTACAGCTCTTCCTCTTTTTCTTCACCCCTAATATATTTTTGCAACATTGTTCGGGACAGAGTTTAAAAGTGGGGCATAACAATGCACTAGATTGTTCTTGGCACACAGTCAGTGTTCATTGCAGGCAAATTAAGGAATACACAAATGAAGAGTTAATGGATTTCAGTTACTAGTCATGGTAATTTTGTGTGTGGGGGGGTGTTTGTTTTTAGTAAAATCAAATTTGGGTTTTCCAGTTGAAGCTGAAGACTTGTATACAGGTCTTTGCCTCCACTCTTATTATCTGGGGGAGATGCAAGAATCGCTTGGAAATGTTAATTCCTTTGACTAATCCACCTCTGAAGAGCATGCTGTCTGGAAGCCTCACTGAAGGATTGCTTTTCACATTACAGGATACAGTCCTTATAGATTGTATATCAAATTACATACAGACTTTCTTTCATTTTGTTTTGCTTTTGGTTATAGCTTAAGTTTATCTGTCACCCTGACATCTCCAGTGTGTTCTGCTTTGCCCTGCACAGATGACAGAGAATTAACCTGTCCTTTCCGAGGACTGAAGTGATCACTTCATAGGCTGTGCCACTGGCATCAAGAGTGATAACCACTCGAAGAATAGAAAGAAAATGGCCTTCTTCCCTAGTCTACATATAGGTCATTGACTGTGATCAAACAGCAAGGATATGGAGCTCTGTGTACTAGTCAACTGTACTCACTGGACAGCAAATTCTGTTTCATAAAGCAGTTGTGTGATCTGTAGCTGCATAGCCCAAACATAGTTGAAAAGTTATCTTTTCACTTTGACAAAAAGAGTGAAAGTATTCCTGTACAGAAGTAATCCCCAAAAGTAAAAAAAAAAAAAGATTAATTGCCTATAACCTGACCATAGAAATAAATTCATTAATAGAAGCTAGCAATTACTTTTATTTTTTCCTTCAAAAATATCTTGCCTGTTGTTAAACACAAAAGCTCAAAAATCCTTTTTACTTACTATCAAGAAAAAAACTTACTTTTAGACAAATGAGGAGCTATAGATTAAATAAGAAGAAAACAGCCCATTGGAATTCCATCTAGAGTGGGCTGCAATTAAGAATTTGGCAAACATTCTACCTGGCTTGTAATTTCACAGAAAATTATATAAATTTATAAAGAGGTGTATAGGAGGCCAGCTCCCACCTTTTAAATGGTTCCTATGAGAAAGAGAGAGGGATAAGAAACTTTTAGATAGAAAGATATCAGAGAGGAGACAGACAGAAACATAGGATAGCTTTGGGAGGACCTGGATCAAAATCCAATGGCCCCTTCTGCCTCTTTAAAAGGACTTTTTATAACAATGCCAAGGGGCAGGGCAAACAAAAGACCTCCCCCTTGCTAGATCAAAGTACACCACACAGGCAAGTGTAGACCCTTCCAAACATCTGGTAACCATGCCTCTGGTCAAGTCATCCCCTTATGCAGCCCTGCTGGGTAAAGCAAGCTCAGATTCTCGGACCCTGAGTAAGTTCTCACTAGGAAACGTCTGTGGGTCTCTACAAAGGTGTATAATGTTTTATGAAACAGATTTAATTTTTTTCATGAATGTCTTTACATGTCAGTAAGCATATATTCCTGTTATTATCACTAATGGCTATAAGGTATTTCAGTATATTAATGGATGAAATAAAAAACTCATTTAATAAAGCTCAAATAATAAAAATTAAATTATAAAATTACTTTTCATACTTATTTATTGTTGGTCTTATAACAGTAAACACTTACATGTTTCTGTGAGTCTAATCTTTTTTGTTTTCATGATTTTGCTTTAGAGTCATGTCTGGGAATCCCTTTCCAACACAAATATTTTAAAATTATTTAGCTCTGTTTATTTAACCCTGAAAGTTTTAACCAATGTAGAATTTGTCTTCCGTATTATGAGGCAAGAATCTGACTTAATTCTTAATTCTTTCTAAAATCCTCTGTTAAATAATTGATCTCTCTGCCAATTTAATGTATCAATTTGTCATAAATAATCATTATAAAATACTGGTTTTATTCCTAGACATATAAATTTCAATTATTTTTATTGATATTATCCAATTGTTGAGTGCTTTAAATATGCTTCGATTGATGTCCCATTAAGCAGTGACCCTTCTTTTTTCAAAGAATTTAGCTAGTCTAAAAGTTGATAATTTTTCAGATAAGTTTGATAATAATTAGTCAAATTGAAGTTATTTTATAACTTGAACTTTTGGGATTATTTGAAATATAAAGATTTAGAGGGAGATTGGCATACACACACATACATATGTATACACATATATATACACATACACATACATGTAGACATGTATATCCATGTTCAACTTTTGGGGGTTGCCTCCTAGAGACTTTGTTTCAGCTGTAGTATATAACTGCTATGTTCCTCGTTAAGCATATTTCAAGATGTGTCCACACCTTCATTGCTGCTGTCAGTAAAAGCCACCCATTTGTTTTATAAAGATTGCTGTGCAAACATATGTATTTGTTTTATATTCTATTTCCTAGTCATTCGGTTTTGTAACAGATTTTTGTTTTCCTGGGTTTTCCAAAGGAATAACCATTCTTTTCCATTGCTTCAGCTTCATTTCCCTTTCTTAACTAACACACTGCATGGGCTCAAACCCAGTCCATAAAAGTGCTGAAGAATTGGCTATAGACAATTTTGCCTTATCCCTGATTTCAAAGAGACCTCCTCTAGGTCAGACCGTTTGCTAGAACTTTCTGTAGTTATGGGTTGTTTTTCCATTGTCCAGTACATGTATCTACTGAGCATATGGAATATGACTGATGAGACAAAAAAACTGAATTTTCATTTTGTTTTAACCGTAATGGACTCAGGTTCTATGCTTTGGCAGCACACTCTAGGTCTTCTTTGTCACTTATGTTGACTATTTCAAATATGATTTCACATGATGATGGATGAAAGTGAGATTGCTCCTTGCATAGTTGTCAACTATGTGCCTTTAGCTAGGTGTCAAAGAAGTCGAATGGCAGCTGGAGTGAGATGAGTTCAAAGAAGTCTTGTTTTCACCTGTTCGCTTGGTTAAGACTAAGTGTGGATAAAGTTCAATCCTTTTTCTGTCTTCTCAATATACACTGTTTCTTTTTGTTGCTGGTTTTTTATTCTTTTTATCATTTGTTTGCTGTTGTATTGTGTATTAGTTAACTAACTTTGTGTGTGTTTATTTTGTGTTGTTAATATTACCACCATTTTCCTACCCCAAACGTTGTTTTTACTTTTTTCAGTTTCTCTTTCTTTGTTTCCTAATATCCAGACACCTTTTCTCCTAATCCTGTCTCCTCAATTTCTACCTTACAAATTCTTTAAAGTCCTTCAGAAGTGTATTTCCTCCACAAAAGAACTTATTCTTGATCTCCTGAATTGAAAGTAGTTTTCTCTCTATTGAGAGTAGTACTTAATTTGTGTCCTTTAAATTTACCATTTGAAAAAAAACCAAATAAATAAAAATTACAATTTGGATGTTGGAGGTATAGTTAAGTTACCCAGCATGCACAAAGCCTCAGGTTTTACATTCAGCATGTATGAACTGGGCATGGTGGTGCATGCCTGTAATCCTAGCACTCAAGAGGTGGAGATAGCAGACAATAAGTTCAGGATTATCCTCTACTTAATAAACATTGAGTTCGAGGCCAGTCATGGCTGCATGAGACCCTGTCTGAAGAAAAAACATTACTACTTGATCTGACACAGTGTCTTGTAGCTACTGATGTACGTATTTGTCCCTTGTGAGTACATTGTCCAATGTTCTAATTATCTCATTGTCTACTGTCCATTTTCACCAATGTCCTAAGCTTTTGTTTATGTAGTTTTGTCCTTGGTATCACACAAGGCTCTTCTTCCTTTAGGCATAACATTCATATTTTATTTCCTTCCAAAGAAGGTCTCAATAAACAGACTTCTGCTCATCTCTTTAGTCAGAACTTAGGGTCATATGGGCATCACTATTTACTGGGGAATTTTGGAAAGTGAGTAGTTTTAGCTGGGTGCTCTCTATATAAAAGGAATTGGTATTCCTTTTATAAGAAAGAAAGACAAATGAGTCTTGGATGGACACCCTGGAATATATGTCACAGATATAAAAATTATGCTTCAAGATCTTAGGATTAGTTGAGTATGGTGGCCCATGCCTATAATCTCAGCAGGTGGGGAGGCAAAAGGACTGGGAGTTTAAAGTCATTTCAACTACATATCAAGTTCAAGGCCAGTCTAGGTTACATAAGACACTATCTCAAAAAATCCAAATAATAAACAAAATAAAAAATAAAAACAGACATTATAATCTATGAGATGATAAGACACATGTAGACAACAATTCAAGATGGTTGTGTGGTAAATTTCATGTGCACATACAGATGTTACCAAAGATTAGAGGTGGACAAACTACTTTAAAGATGGAGTCCACTAGAAAATCTTCAGCTTAAAGGTGGAATTTGAATAGACCCATATAAGATGGATCAATAATTAAACAGAGGCATTTGTTGATGATTTTTGACAATATAAAATAATAGACTGAAGACATACTTTTAAAGCAGTAGATTTAACAAGAATAGTAGATTAACAAGAATAGTGTGCTTATACTGTGAAGGAATAGAAAAATCAGATGGTTAGGGCTGGAGAGATGGCACAGTGGATAAAGACTTGCTATGCAAGCATGAGGATCTGACTTAGAGTCCCCAGCACATACATAGAAAAGACAGGCATGGACTTGCATGCTTGTAACTCCAACACTGGAGGTCATGGACAAGCAGACCCTAGGAGTTCTCTGGCCAGTCAGTCTAACCAAAACAGTAAGCTCCAGGTTCAGTGAGAGATCTCTCAAGGGAATAAGGCAGAGAATGCATGACACTCAAGGTCCTCCCCTGGCCTCTGCATGCCATGCACACCCACACAAACAGGTCAGCACACATGTATACCCGACAAGAGTATTGGATGGAAGAGATAAGTTGGGATAACATGATAGAAGGTTTGGATGGCACCATGCATTTGCAATCTGAAGTTACTTATATCACCAGAACCATTGTCAAGTTCTAGAAAGAGAGATAAAGTAAAAAAAGATAGAATACAGATACTGTGTTAGAGTCTAAAAGAATATTGCAGATTCATTCATTATAATTAATACCCAAGGCTATTTTCACCAGTAGTGAAATTCATGACAGGTTTTTACCAAAGTAGTTGGTTATCATGCTCCCTATACCCCATATAGATGCTTGAGACTGTTCACTGTTCTGTTACAAAACAGTGAAGTCCTAGAAATAGACTCCTGCGAAACTTGAACTTCACCATTGCCAAGCAATTCTTTGTTTCTATTATCATTCTGACAAATATTTAAAATATTGTCAGTCTGTTTTCTCATATTAATAACCAAGTATAATCTTGCTTAATTAAACTCATTTCTCCAAGTTTGCACTGAATAATTTATAAAATGATTGTAAACATACTGGTGCAGTTTTGACTAAGTATGCTTTTTTAGCTATCACTTATCAGTCTAAAGTTTTGTTTATTGAAGATGTTTAAACTTCAAAGCACACATGCTAACTTAATGGTTTCCTATTTATTTATTTGTTGGATGTTTGGTTTCTGTTTCTTTCTTTTTCTTTTTTTCTTTTTTTTTTTTTTTTTGAGACATGGTCTTATTATGTAGTCCAGACTCTATGAAATTGTGGTTCTCCTGCCTCAGCCTCCTGAGCGCTGGGATTACAGGCATGTGCCACCATACCCAACTTCATTTTCCTTTTAAAATCAACCTTTATACATTTTGTAGGTCCTTTGAAATAAGTGAGGTATGTTAGATCTTTCCCCTAATGTACTTATGAATTTTAAAAAATAACAGATATTGGTTCAACTAGAAATCACATAAAATACTAAGATTTGTCATGTACTACTTTAATAATGGCATCAATAAGACATTTTAAAAACACATAAAATTTGCTTTAAATTACTTTATAAATGAACAACTGAAGCCTGACTTACATTTCTTTAGCAACTAGAATATCACAGAATTTCCTTTCAAAATACCAAGTGTCTCATCTTTCCAAATTCTTCTCTTTAATTACCATAGGACCTTCCTATCAGAGTTTCACCAGTAAAAATTTAACTTCAAGTAAGAACACAGATTACACAAATATTTACTGTGTTACTCCAACCTACTTGAAATGTAAATGCTCATTGTTGGGAGTTACTATTCAACCCCATTGCCCTGATGCTGGATTCAGCTATGGGACTTTGCTTTTTGTTGTTGTTGTTTGTTGTTTTTACAGTCAGTGACCTTTATTCCAGGGTTAGAACAAGGCTGTGCAAGCTGCAAACAGAGCACAGGCTAGGGACAATCTGACAGCAGATCAAGGATAACAGGGTGGGTCAGTCTCTCAGGGCAGGTTAGTCTATTTAAGGTCTGTAGGGGTTTTTGCCTTATGGAGAAACTGCTTAAAAGCACTCTCTCTTTTCTCCCATTTCTTCCATAAGGAAAGCTTCATCTTACTCTTGCTCTCATATACCATCCCAGACGGAAGGATGATTTATGCTTATTTCCTTTCTCCCAGTTGTACAAGTGTCTCTTTTCGTCAAGAAGTCAGACAGGACTAGGGAGACTTAGGAAGGACCTTTAAGGCAAAACTGGAGGCTTTGAGGTTTGTGTGTTAAGGCAGGGGTCTGCAGCAGTGGCTGGAGGGGATGGACAGACTGGACTGGGCTAGGAGTTGAAGGTGCTCTATGCACTCTGGCTTCTTTCCTCTTCTGACACTGGTCCTCCCCTCCCTATGAGGCTTTGCTCCCACATCCTAGAAGCTCCTACCTTCAACTCCCTCTACATAGTCTCTGAGTTTGCATGTAAATTTAATGTTTGCTGTGGTTGGTTTAAATGCTTTCTTTTCTGTTTGGACTATGTAACAATGTAGCTCTGCCACTCCCTTCACTGTGGCATTCCCTCCCACTCCTGTCCTGGCCTAGACAATAAGTTAATACTCAAAATCACAAAAAAGGACAGACATGGCAGTGTGGGCTTAATGTATGTATATGTAGAAAACACACACACACACACACACACACACACACACACACACACACACACACACACACACACATAGCATGGCCAAGATGGGGAAGGGCATTTGGGGACAGGTAGGAAGTTGGGTTCACTCACTGTACTCTAACGATTTGGCTGTGAGACATCCCTAAACCCAAATGAAAAAGGTTACCAAGTCTCTTCCTGGAATGAATTGTGGTGGTAATCAGTACAAAGGAAACCACTGACACTAACTTTTTTCTTGCTTGGGGTATTCTAAACTGTAAAATGGGAAGGTTGCCTACAATATTCGTACTGGGACCCCGTAGGTGTGGGCAGGTTGAGGTTAAAACTTATGGATCTCTTTTCCCAACCTCCCAAGGCTCAAGGTTAGTATATTCAACAGTCTGTGTTCAGGAATAGAGGAGTAGAAAGTGGGCCTGTCTACCTCAGGATCAGTAGTGCATGGTCTCAGCATAGTCTCTCCAGAGCACAAGGTAGGGACAGGACAGCAATTGCTGGATTCTCCATGGGGTTTGATCTTTGGGGCCAGGAAAAGATCTAGTGGTCTTCTTATTACGATTTCTGGCTTATACCCATCCCAGGCCCATGACAAGGGCATAAAAGAGGGCCTACTGGCATGCAGGCCTTTAACATAAGGAATAGCAGGAAACTGGGTTCTAGCCAGCCCAGCATAGAGATACAAACACTGAACTCTGGCTCTTCTTCGACCTTCCAGGTGGAGGTTGAATAGTTTCTTTGCTCGCTGTTTTTCTTGAGTTCTAATCATCTCTCCCATCTTCACCTTAGCTCCTCAGTGTAGGAAAATGCCAGTCCTTTCTGCTTCTATCCTTTAAAGATGTGAGGGAAAAGAGGAGGAAACGGGAGGACAAGGAGTGTGCCAGTTTCTGTTTACATAGAAATAGCCTCTATTTCCTCCTGTAGTGCGGAAATTAAGCCCCCACCTCCCTTGACTTCAGTCCCCTCATGAGGAGGAGGAACTAGATGAGGTAGACAGCCAGACAGCCAGAGCTCCATCACACAAACACACATGCTCATAATAAGGAGGTTAGGATGAAGTTTGGGAAGGGGGTTGCACTAGCCATCCCATTGAAGATGGTAAAGGGAGTGGTATGATAAAGATCCAAATTTCCTCCTTTTCCTACCTCTTGCTGAGGTGGGAGAGCCAATTTGATGATTTCTTCCTCAGAGGGCTGCCTGTTAGTGTCTTTGTACTTCTTGGCACTGGAGATATGGGTTAGCTTGGTGTCCAGCTCTTCCTCCTCAGACTACAGCACACAGGTTCTGTACTCAACCCCCATAGTGAGTAGGTCAGGACAGCTGGATATCTCAAAGATGTGCTCAGTGAAGGAAAGGTTGTCTTTGCCTAGCTGTGGATTTCCAGGAAGTAAAGCCAAGCACTGCATGTGGTGATCTCCTTACTCTTCTTGTTGGGGATATCCTTCTTGCAGAAAGACTTGAGCTGTTCCAGATCTTCAAGGATGATGTTGGTCATATCCTGAAGGAGAGTCCCGTACTGTGCCTTGCTGCCTCTGGAGCTGAGAGCTCAGGGCATGGGCACTCCTGGTCCCCAGTTCCTAAACTGTGGTAGATTATTGGATCTACTTTAATCTGAAAAACATCTGTTAATCTTAAAATACTTTACATTGGTATGGATTTTGGTTTCTTGATACAAATTTAAAGTTAATTTTGTTATACTATATGTATATTTCTGCTCTTGCTTGGGGTATTATGTTTATACAGCTAATTTGACATTGTAATATATAATTAAAATATATGGATTAATATATAATATATAATTAAACTTATAATCATATTAATTAGGTTTTCTAGATAAACAAAGATATATTTCAGAAAGATAGGCAATCTTCAAACACTTCAAAGACCTGCAGAATATGGCATTTAAAATATTTTAAGAACTTAGACTTTTCTGGATGATGAGACATATCTGTTCCTGGCAGCACCAATTACTTCAAAGAGGATGATGGGCATTGAAGAAACTCTTTATGGAGTTTGCTTACAGTGTGAAAAAGGCTAACCATTTGGGCAAGAAACTGCTCTTGCCTGGACTGCTTGATTAAACTGGACATGCAGGACCCGTAGGAAGGTGACCACTGAACTTTGCCATAACAAGATAAAATAGTCCTTCAGGTTCCTGCTTCACAGAAGAAACTGCCAGACATTCTGCAGGACACAGAGGAAAGTGACTGATGAACTTTGCCATTAGGTGGAACAGCCCTTCAAATTTCATGCTTCACCAAAAAATATGCCAGAGATTCTAGACCTATAGGCTGAAGATGGATGCCCCAACATTGCAGAGGAACCTTGGGTAACTGTCTAAGCAGCCAGATGTCTCTGTTGTTTCTAGAATTTTGGAAGTTGCTTACAATGCGCTTCCTGTCTACTCAGATAATATTATATCCTTCTGAAGTCTTTAATGTAGTTAAAGACTAGATAATTATATAGTTTTCCTTAGTTATGATACAAATAGACTAGATATTCTAACTGTAATTCTTGCTTGATAACTGTTCTATTATATGTAATTTTACTATGTTAAAGTTAAAACCTTCCTTTTTTATTAGACAGAAAAGGGGAAGTGCTGTGGGATGGTCTTTTTGTATAGTGTGACTATGTCTTACTACCATGGATTAATAAAGAAGCTGCTTTGGCCTATGGCAAGGCAGGATAGTGCCAGGTGAGAAAGTTGAACTGAATAGAGGGAGAAAGAAGGGTGGAGTAAAGGCAGATGCCAGCTTGCTGCCCAAGGAGCATCAAGATGCCAGCAGACTGGTAACACCATGGCCACATGGCAGCACATCAATTTATAGAAATGGGTTAATTTAAGATGAAAGAGCTAGCTAGCAAAAAGCCTGAGCCATAGACTAAACAGTTTGCAATTAATATGTCTCTGTGTTTTGACTTGGGATCAAGTGTCTGCAGGACCCAGGAAAACTTCCGGCTACATCTTCAAGGGGGATATTGGTCATAACCTGAAGGAGAGTCCTGTACTCTGCCTTGCCACCTCTGGAGCTGAGAGCTCAGAGCATGGCCACTCATGGTCCCCGGTTCCTAAGCTGCTTCTGGAGCCTGCTCCTCAGTTCTCAGGCACCTGCTGTCTCAAGCACAACACCTGGGTTTTATTTAATGGGTTTGTTTTTGTTTGTTTTTGTTTTATTTTTATGTGAATGAATGCTTTGCCTGCATATATGTATGTGTACCAGGTGTGTGCCTGGTGCCTGTGGAGGCCAGAACAGGGTGTCAGATCCTCTGGAACTGGAGTTACAGATGGTTGTGAGCTGAAAGGTTGATCTTCTGCAAGTAGTAGGTGCTTTTGTTAAGCCATCTCTCCTGCCCCAATCCCCACTTGCTTTGTGACTAGACTGTATTAGTGAATGTAACATGAAGTCTAAATAAGCTTGCATTCTTCATCTTGGGTTTCACACACTGGTAATTAGTAATGAGGAGGGCTTTTTGTTTGGTAGTTGATGATCAGGTTGGGTCCCAATATCAGGGTGGAGAACAGGTGGAGAATACTACAGCCCAGCCTGCATTTGAATTATACTCCCTCATTTAATTCCAGCATATACTGCCTGATCTATGGTCAATATACAGACCTATGACCATGGAGATAATGGTTGTTATTATAAGTCCCTAAATTCAGGAAGTTTTGTTATACAGGATTACTTGTGGCAGTAGCTGACAGAAAGTTATTACCCTGAAAAACATGCATATATTCTTTAAGAAAAAAAATCACTGCTTAATTGAAAAATAATAGTATGTAACACTAATTGAGAGTTTCTTTTGGCTGGTGATAATTACAAATTTTATTGAGTAAAATGCCTGAAACAAGGCATGATTTCCTTGTTTTTGTTTGCTTGTTGTTTTTGTTTGTTTCTTTGTTTGTTTGTTTTTTGTTTTTTGAGACAGGGTTTCTCTGTGTAGCTTTGCGCCTTTCCTGGAACTCACTTTGGAGACCAGGCTGGCCTCGAACTCACAGAGATCCGCCTGCCTCTGCCTCCCAAGTGCTGGAATTAAAGGTGTGTGCCACCACTGCCCGGCCTTGTTTGTTTCTTAACTAATCCCATCCTTCAGGACAAGTCATTATAAAATGAAGTGGCTTAGAAGCCTTTGCCTACCTTCCCACACACCAGGCAGTCAGCACATATTCACTGAGCACTTGCTGTTTGCCAGGGGTTGCAAAGTGTGTGTTACCCCATTTTTTGCTGGACTGAGAAATAGGGTCAGGAGACAGAAGAGACAGGTTCAAATTTCATGGATAGGGAAGTACAATCTTAGGATCTGACAGGGTGTGTCTCACTGAAAAGATCACCTCATTATTATAATTGTATTCTTCATGTTCAGCTTGGTAGAACTAAGGGGAAATGGAGTTTTTAAAGTAATACGTGGAGCGTTTGAGAGTGTGATCCCAGCTCACTTCCCACATGATTCAGATGACACCAAGAATCTCCTCAGCATTCAGAACTCTACATGTGCTTAGTGTAACGCCTAATCCCTTCTCTAGGCTTGAAGGCTCTCCCTCCATTCCAACTGATTCCCAGGACTTATTCTCTAGTGTTCCTGAAGTGCCTCAGGAAGCTGCCTGAACTTGGGCTGTAATACAGGCATGGAACTCCACCCTTTCTGGTCTTTACTGGCCACACCTTCAGACGTTTTAGTTTTGCTAAGAGTCCCCTTACATATGATCTTCCATACTTTGCCCATGGAGCCAGTGTCCTTTCCTCTTCTGTTTCCCAGAGAAACTTCCTTTGAAGCATTTCTAGTCTAGAACCCAAATTCAGGAGTGACATCCCCAGCTGGAGAATCAGTATGTCAGTATGTATGTGCATTCTCTGTCTGAATCTCATTAACAGCAAAAATAGTGAGACTCTTAGGAAAGAGCATGAGTTGGAATTAGTCTATTAGTCTGACAGTCTCCACTGTGCTTGATTTTAATTTTAAAATTGGATTGCATTGAGTTCTCAACATTAACTATTGTGTTCAATTAACTTTAAATGGTGAGAAGTAAAGTAGTCTAATATAAGAAAACACTACTCTGTTCTTAGATTAGAAATGATACTTGATTTTACATAACTAAAGAAGAAAAACCTTCTTTAGAATATGCTGGCTTCCCACCTTTTTTCTAAAAATGTGATTTATAAAATTTACCTAATCAGTCTGGATTTTCTGTAGCTTTTTCCAGACCTCATTCCTCATTAGGTATTCAGAGTGAATTTCAGGAGTTTGAGAACTGGATTTATTTGTAAGACCAGAATTTAGACTCTGACACAATTTTAGACAGTCTAAAGCACATTGTTTTGCAACACGGGGAAGTAGCTGAAGATTGCTGTCTACCTCTGGACAAGCTAGGCCCAGTGTCTTATATCATATCATTTGCTACTAGAATTTTCATTTCTGTCAGGATTATTTTTAATGGGAAAAAGCTGAATACTAACTGACCAAAAGAACTTGAATTATCTCTCTTATCTAATATAATTTTAATGTATTCATCTTTAATTTACAGAGCAGTTTGCCTGGTAATTTGGCAGGCATTTGTTTCTTACCTAAGGTACTACTTTAATGGATTTTTGAAGAACTCATTTTTTTTCTCACATTCCATGATCATAGAGGCGTGGGTTTTCTGATTGAGCAAACATTATTCTTTTTATTAAACAAAGCATTGCATCTGGGGATATTTGAATTTATAAACAATAATAAAAAGCAGTGAGTGAAAGATGACGTGGATCCTGCATGTGAGATGCATTTGAAGGTGTGTATTTTAAGATTCTATGTGGAACACTGCAGGGAAGCCCATTAGTTGAGTACACAAAGTACTTTCTCTTATGTGAAACTTGACCAAATTCTGTAACCTACTCACTTCTCATTCCGTACATGTTAAATGAAAAGTGTGCTGCTCTACTTCCTTTAAAAAGTGTTGTTAAGGGAGCTGGTGGGATGTAGTGGGTAGCCATTCCAGCTTTGATCTAGAAGTTCCAACCCCCATTGGGCTTCGGTAACTGTCACGCCTACAAGGCAGGGCCAAGAGAGGGCCCTGAAGACTCTCTTGGTTCCTAGATCCTGGACACTGGAGGTAGACCCGAGCAGAGTTCTCCAGAGAACACCACCGGACTGCGTTGCGTCTTTCCCAGACCCTGCAACCTACCTATCCCTTCATTTGTAAGTTACACCACTAAATAAACCTCCCTTTTAACTACGTGGAGTGGCCATAATAATTTCACCAATAGAGATGGTTTAGCTGGTAAAGACACCTGATGACTGACGTTCAATCACCAGGATTCACATGGAGGAAGGAAAGAACCAACTCCAGGAAGTTGCCCTCAGACCTCCACACATGCTTCATGGAAGGTACATGCACACATATCTGTCTGCACACACACAGAAACACAGTACACACACATAAAATAAATACATAAAATGTAATAAAAATAAAATAATTAAAGAAGTGTCGGTTAATGTGAGTGATCATGGTGGAAAAGAAAGGTCATTCTGATAGCCATTCTGCAGGCTGGAAGTCCATAGTTCTCAAATCCTAAATGGTTAAAAGATGGTTCAGAGACTGTAGAGATGGTTCTGAGGTTAAGAGCACTTGCTGTCTCACAGAGGACCTGGGTTCTGGTTCCCAGCACCCCTATGTAAGATCACAACTACCTGTAGCTCTAGTTCTAGGGGATCTGACACCTTCATCTGTCCCCCACAGGCACCAAGAAAGCAGGTGATGGAATACATACATACATACATACATACATACATACATACATACATACATACATATGTATGTACATACAGGCAGACATTAATATAGATATAAAAATAAATTGAAATAAATAAACCCTTATAAGGTGGTGTGGCAGAAACCACCAGCCTGGCACAGCAGTGGTTAACTGGCCCTAGTGCACACAGGTTTCTACAGTATGGGTGATTTCTCAGTCTGCAGTGTGCTCGGCACCCTCTTTTTGTCACTGAGACACAGAATGACAGGATTCTGAGCTTGGCCTTAAAGCAAGTCTTCGTCTGGCCATGGTTCTGTACAGGATAGACTGTGTTTGGAGACAGAGAAAGTATTACTCCCACCAAGCGAGAATAAGATCATTACCACAATTTTTTAGCCAAATTTGTAGCACGTTATATAAAACACTGGCCAGGACAATGGACACTAACCAGGTCCATAACAGAGAATGGCCACAAATCACATTAGTCCAGCGCTTATAAAGGCAAAACCCACAAGACTACATACTTCCTGCCTTTGTCCAATCAGGGGCAATCATACATCTTGATGTGTCTACTGTCAGTTAAAGATTCAGAGAGCACATGGGCAAGTTTGTGAGAAAATAAAATCCTATATAATTCTTGCCTATATATCTCCCACCTACATGTGATCAAGCACATCCTGTGCAGTTGGGGCATCTAACTTTGTTTACAGAAGTGAAAACATGTGGCTTTTTACCTTACATGAACAACAGCCTCCACCATTCCAGGAAGCTATCTTTCCTTGGGCAAGTAGGGCTTATAAGTCAGAGGCATTTTTGTTTTATAGATCTCTTAGGCACAGTAATTAAAACTTAAAACATAACTTTAGCCCTCACAAAAGAACTGCTTGTGTGTGTGTGTGTGTGTGTGTGTGTGTCTGTGTGTGTGTGTGTGTGTGTGTATGTGTGTGTGCTGTTCCAGAGGACCTGGGTTTGGTGACCAGCACCCACATGGTGGTTCACAACTGTTTGTAACTTCAGTTCCAGGGAATATAGTGAATCAAATACCCTATTCTGACCTACACTGTCACTACACACAAATGGGGCCCATGTGTGTGCTCAGGCATACACATACATATAGATAAATATTTTTTAAATGTTGCAAATAAAATTCTACAACTTTTTAAAGAATAAATGAGTAACAGTATCAGCATATTCCTTAGAGTTTGTCATACTTGATTTTTTTAATATGATCTTTTCACTTTTCATGGACATTATTGTCACAACAAAATTCTACTTATTTGTTTTTGTTGTAGTTTTGCAGTGATAACTCTTTGGGCATAATTTTTCACTTCATATTTTGTATCAAATTTCTTTAATTGCTAGTGATACTTATCTTTGATGGGATGTTTTGTTTGTGGAGTCAGAGTCTCATGTAGCCAAAGATGGCCGCTAACTTGCTATGGATAACCTTGAACTTTTGGTTCTCCCATCCCCACCTCTGAACGGCTGGGGTTACACACATGCCATCACATCCAGTTTATGCAATATGAGGATCAAACTCATAGCTTAGTGCTCAATGAGCCACATCCTATGTGTTATCTGATGGGTTTTACAGGGAATATATAGGCAGTATAGTATTGATACTTAAAGAGAGAACTTAAAAACAGTAATTTCTCCCAACTAGTGGTAATCATTTTTTACTCTAGAATGCCTTAAGGATGGCTTTCTGACTTATTTCTTTCCTGGACAAATTATAAGATAAAGTTTCACTTTTCTTGTGTATATGGAGTGTGTGGGAATTGGGAAGAAGACATTCTGAAAGATGCCAAGTCACAAGAGGCACCAACCTACTGTATCTGGTTAAAGACACTACTTTGGTGCCTATTGTCAGTTAAAGATTTAGAGAGCACATGGGCAAGTTTGTGGGAAAATGAAGTCTTGTATAAGGATGCTGATCTTCATTGTTTTTCTTTGGCACAGAAATCCCACTTTGGAACGTGAGTGGCTCAAGTTCTCACTGTGTGACTATAAATTCGTATCATGTATGAGCTGCTTTGAATCCTGAACCCCACCTTCAGGATCCAAAACTTCAAGATAAGTCTGGACCCATCTTTGAAGAGGTTGAGCACTGGGAGTTTTTATGTATTTGGGAGAACATGGCTTTTTCTGATAGACAGTCCCTTGTTATTTCTGGCTGCCAGCTTGAAAGGGCAGAGTTGGGGAGGACAAAGGATTTATAGTACTGAACTTTCAATAATGTGTTGATGTCAGGAAAAGAGAAGAGCCATTTCTGATAAGAAACAAGTGTTAATTTTAAGCAGCTGTGAATGTACTTTCTGTGATGACTCCTGCACAATAACAGCAGAGTAATTCATGGGCTGTGAGTCACAAGATTAGTGCTAGTAACCAATCCCTAAGTGAAACCAAAGAGAAAAGGAAACACTGGAGGAGGTGACAGAGGTCAGCCCTGGAATGGAACACAGAGTCCTTTATAATTCAGTGTCCTACCCCAGGTTTAGATTGGGCGATGGCTACTTCCCCTTCAAGTCCTTATGCCCCCACCACCATACTGTGAGACAACACTTACCAGTATTCTTGAGAGCAGCATGGGTCAGAATTACTCCCAAATCAGAGCTTGAGAAATAGTATTGAAAATCTTGAATCATTACTGGTATCCAGCTGAACCCAGTACATCCATTTTGATGCTTAGAGGTGTGTGTGTGTGTGTGTGTGTGTGTGTGTGTGTGTGTGTGTGTGTGTATTCTGATTTAAAAATTTCATCAACATTTGGCTGATATACTGATAAAACTGCTTGAGTTTATAGAATTGTTTGACAGCATAATATTTTATTGTATTTATTTATTTTTATTTTATTATGCATATTTTCTGGGGAATTCTGCAATTATCTAGTATTGAGTTTAATTGGAAAGTTGAGTACTTGCTTCAGGGTTTAAGTTGGGCAGTTAGTGTTGGAGTATATGTAACTTTAAGTCCTATGCATACAGAGTATCTTTTTTCCGTTTTCTTTCTTTTTTTTTTTTTTTTCTTGAGAAAAGTTTCTCTGTGTAGCCCTGGCTGTCCTGGAACTCACTTTATAGACCAAGCTGTCCTTGAACTCACAGAGATCCACCTGCCTTTGCCTCCCAAGTGCTGGGATTAAAGGCTTGTGCCACCACTGCTGGGTGAGTATCTTTATTCAAAGAATGAACTGCACATTCTTGTTTTCCCAAAGGCAGTTAGTGAAGCAAAAAGTTGAGAACCTGGACTCATGTTCAGTTCTTCCATATGAATTTGCAATTAAGTCACTTTATGTCTCATCTTACTTATCCCACTTTCAAAACATATACATTAATTTTGACCTCCTTTTTTCCAGTGGGACTCCACTCACATATATAATGTTTTGTGATAAAACCTTAAAAATATCAGAGGGAAGTGATGTATCTAAGGCTTTGTCAAACTGCAGTATAGTTCTCTGTGTGAATAATGGTGGAGACATTGCATAGAGTAGAATCATGAAAATGACTATTGTTAAGCATTTTATCTTCATACATATTCATATTTTTAAGATGTGTCCATTCATATTTGGTAAGTATCCACATGCTAAGGTCTATAGGTGTCTTTTTTAGATTCAGTCTCTTAGTCACAGCTTAAAAATTCCAGGATTGAGACTCAAAATGACCATGTAGGAATGGAAGGGGCCAGTACTCAAAGCTATAATAATCCCATATATATGTATATTATATAATGATTTCTCTGATTTTGCATAACATTAAAATCATACTCTCTGAAAATGAAACCCTAGCTGACCTTTAAGATAAGCCAAGATGACAGGCTGCCTATGAAAATAACATCTTTCATTTATTTAAAATTTATTTTACATAGCAACCACAGATCCTCTCTCATCCCTCCTCCTGCTCCCTGCAAGCCTCCTTCCCTAAAACCCCCATCCCCTCCTCCAAAAGGGTAAGGCCTCCCATGGGGAGTCAACAAAGCCTGGTACATTCAATTGAGGTAGGACCAAGCCCCTCCCCACTACATCAAGGGTGAGCAAGGCATCCCAGCATAGGTAATGGGCTCCAGAAAGGTCTGCTCATGCATCAGGGATAGATCCTGATCACACTGCCAGGGACTCCTCAAATAGAGCAAGTTACACAACTGTCTCTGGTATGCAGAGGGCCTCGTCCGGTCCCATGAAGGTTCTACAGCTGTTGGTCTAAAGTTTGTGAGTTCCTACGAGCTTGGTTCAGTTGTCTCAATAGATTTCCCCATCATGATTTTGAATCCTCCCACCCTTGCTCACATAATCCCTTGCTCACATAATCCCTCTTCCCTCTTCGATTGGACTCCAGGAGCTTAGCCTGGTGCTTGGCTGTGGATCTCTGCATCTGCTTCCGTCAGTTACTGGATGAAGGCTCTATGATGACAGGGTATTCACCAATCTGATTATGGGAGTAGACCAGTTCAGGTCTACCTACTACTGCTAGTATTCCAATCTGGGGTCATCCTTGTGGATTCCTGGGAATTTCCCTAGCACCTTCTAGAAACCTAGTAACGTTTCTCCCTTACTTCACAATGTCTCGCTCTATCAAGATATCTCTTTCATTGTTCTCCCATTCCGTCCCCCCCCCCAGCTCTGCCATCCCATTACCTCATGTTCTCATCCCTTAGTCCCTCCTCTCTATTGCCCACCCTCATTACCAGTTTACTCATGGAGATCTCATCTGTTTTCCCTTCCCAAAACAATCCATGTGTCCCTCTTAGGGTCCTCCTTTTTACCAAGCTTCTCTGGAGCTGTGGGTTATAGTCTGATTATCCTTTGCTTTACATCCAGTATCCACTTATGAGTGAGTACATACCATGGTTGTCTTTCTGAGTCTGGGTTACCTCACTCAGGATATTTTCTAGTTCCATTCATTTGCCTGCAAATTTCATGTTGTGTTTGTTCTTTACCACTGAGTAATACTCCATTGTGTATATGTACCACATTTTCTTTATCCATTCTTCGGTTGAGGGGCAGCTAGATTGTTTCTAGGTTCTAGCTATTATGAATAATGCTGCTATGAACATAGTTGAGCAAGTGTCTTTGTGGTATGTTTGAGCATCCCTTGAGTATATGTCCAAGAGTTGTATAGCTTTTTCTTGAGGTAGATTGATTCCCAATTTTCTGAGAAGTCACCATACTGATTTCCAAAGTGGCTGTATAAGTTTGCACTCTCACCAACAGTGGAGGAGTGTTCCTTTTGCTCCATATCCTCTCCAACATAAGCTGTCATCAGTATTTTTGATCATAGCCATTCTGACAGGTGTAAGATAGAATCTCAGAGTCGTTTTGATTTGCATTTCCCTGATGACTAAGGATACTGAGAATTTCTTAAATGACTTTAGCAATTTGAGATTTTTCTGTTGAAAATTACCTGTTTAGATCTGTACCCATTTTTTAAATTGTATTATTTGGTATTTTGAGGTCTTTTTTCTTGAGTTATTTATATGTTTTGGAGATCATCCTTCTGTCAGATGTGGAGTTGGTGAAGATCTTTTCCTATTCTGTAGGCTACTGTTTTGTCTTATTGACTGTATCCTTTGCCTTATAGAAGCTTCTAAGTTTCAGGTGGTCCCATTTATTAATTGTTGCTCTCAGTGCCTATCCTACTGGTATTATATTTATGAAGTAGTCACCTGAGGCAATTCATTCTAGGCTACTTCCTACTCTCTTTTCTATCAGGTTCAGTGTAGCTGAATTTATGTTGAGGTCTTTGATCCACTTGGACTTTAGTTTTGTGCATGGCGACAGATATGGATCTATTTGCAATCTTCTATATGTTGACATCCAGTTATTTCAGCACCATTTAAGTCCTTGAAGAAAGAAAGTGAAGAAGATATTAGAAAAATGAAACTATCTCTGAAGCTCATTGATAGGTAGAACCAACATAATAAAAATGGCAATCTTACCAAAAGAAATTTACAGATTCAATGCAATCCCCATCAAAATCCCAACACAATTCTTCACATACATGGAAAGAACAATACTCAACTTCTTATGGAAAAACAAAAAACTCAGGATAACTAAAACAATCCTTTACAATAAAGCAACTTATGAAGGCATCACTATTCCTGACTTCAAGCTCTACTATAGAGCTATAGTAATAAAAACAGCTTGGTATTGGCATAAAAACAGATATGTGGACCAATGCAATCAAATTGAAGACCCTGACATCAATCCACACACCTGTGAACACCTGAATTTTGACAAAGAAACCAAAAAAAGGAAGTAGCATTTTAAATACAGAGCAGTGTGTACAAGTTCAGATAGTTGACTATAGCCTACTTCTTTAGAAAGAAAACAGAAGATAGCTCAAGCAACAAATTGCCTTCTTTCTTTAGAAAATAATCCCATTTACTATAATCTCATTACAAAAAATAGACTTGCATCTTTTGAGTAGATCTGAAAGGAACAGACATAGGGGATCAGGAGATCTTCATCGCTGAGATAAGTGACAGTAGTGTAGACTATTAAACAGAATAAAGAAGAACCATGTTAAGGTAGCAGCTGCCATTTATTGAATATTGTCTGTTTAACAGGGCATTGAAGATTATCTGTGTACTTGTGTATGATGTGAGGCCTGCCATTACCCTCATTTTGAAGATAAAAAGTCAAAGTCTGTAAAAATGTTTACAAGGTCATACACATACATGCCAGCTTTCAGACTTGGGACCTGTATGCAAAAGCCACTCTTAACCAGAATGCTGTGCTGCCTTTAAGAATTTAAAAATAGATTTATAATTTAGTTAGAGGAGCTAGTGACATCAAGTCTTGAGTCTTACGTCCTAAATTGTCTAGTAAATGGCCCCAACATTCAAGGAGTTCTAAAATTGAAAGAAGAAAGAATAAACAAACAAACAAACAAATAAATAAATAGAAAAGTGAGGGACAAGGCAAGGAAAACTGTCATGGTAGACTGGAATAAAATCTGAGGAACAGTAGTTCAGGGCAGGGGCAAGGTGCTCTTGATAAGGGGTTTATGTTATCTCTCCTCTTTGGCTGGCTCTGGTCAGATGCACAGCTATAAATCAGGGTTAATATAATAGAGTCCACTCAGGAGAAGGAAGGGCACCAGGCCAGGTAGGCCATTAGAGAATGGCCAAACTGGGTTAGAGTTCTAGACAAAAGAGTAATTTTACTAAGATTGTTTTTTTCACCACAGTAGCTTCTGCTTCTGCAGAACATGGCATCAAGTAGTGGTGACATTAGATGCCCAAGGGCTATGGAGCAGAAAGATTAATTTTTGTATGTACATACTTTGATAGGCTTGTTTCACATATATGTTATGGCCCAGTTTAAGTTGTTATTCCCTTAGTTTTTAAACTATATGTTGCATAATACTGACTGTAGATTTCATATGTAGATATTTTGTGTCAAATAGCAACGAAAATGACTAAATGTGTATGTCCTTGGTACATCTTGTTCTTCCTTCCAACCCCTATTTTCTGAGAATCTCAAGCAAGACTATTAACTTTATGATACAGATAACCTGCCCTTCTTAATGTTGTGCTCCACAGCTTTACCTTATCAATTGTAATCAGGAATGACCCAATGATCTCATTTGGATAGCCCTTTGAAGATAATTACTTTAAAACCCAACAAATTGTAAAGACAGTAAGACAACTCTCTTTGAGAGGTCCAAACTCAGATTAAGGGTGTACCTTACTCTTCCTGGGTGTCTCTATTTCTCTTAACTTTCCTACCTAAGATCTATACTAAAGTATCTTTAATAAACTCTAACTTTTCTTCATAATACTGGCAAGTCTTCAAGTTCTTTTCTGTATTGAAGCCATGACTCCTAGGTTTTCCTGCATCAAGGTCTCTAACTTATTAATCGAATCCCCTTAAGGTGCTGAAAGTGACAATGTAGAGCTGCCTCTATGACCTTTTTATTTGACCCATATGTTATTAGTAACTATATTGATTGGTTTATTATAGGTTTTCTAAGTATCTCTTGGTATTGATTTTTAGTCTAATTCTTTTGCAATTGAAGATTTTATTTTGCATGGATTTGAGGGCTGGAGAGATGCCTGAGCAGTTAAAAGCACTTGCCGCTCTTGCAGATGACCTGGGTTTTGCTCCCAGCACTCTCATGGCAGCTCACAACCACCTGGAACTCTAGTTCCAGGGCATCCTGTAGGAAACAAGAAAGCCTTGAGATTCTGAATGGCTATGTTGTTGATATGGACATGACCCTGTCAAGGACCCTAGCCTCAGACCCAAAGGGAAATGACAAAGCCCCTTCCCCCACCCCTTGCCCCACCTGAGACTCAGAGGGAAATAGCTAAGCTTTCTCCCCACCCCCACCCCCAGGCTCAGGGAAGTGACAAAGCCTTCTTCTGGATCACGTGGATGTTGATAGTGTGTACAGAAAATGTCCACCATAGCTTTTTCCTCCAGATGTTTATGGACTGAAGACTGCTCCCTTACAGAGAGCGCTGCGGCAGGGATGAACTCTGTCTCCTTGATCCAACTGCATATATAAACCCCGCCTCCCCATTTATCTCTATACAATACTTGTACTTGTTCAGATGTATGCAATAACCACTTTCACATATGGTTGATATTTAAAAAAAAAATGATCTATTCCTATTCAAAATCAATGTATGCATTCTGCAACTTTAGAGTATGATACATCTGACTACTGGGTTATGTGTCCAAATCTTATTCATCCTATAAATCATTTTGTCTAATGTATAAAGATATTACATTCCAGTTTCTCACTATGATTTTTCACTTCTGTTTTATTTCATCAATATCATTTAATATATAACTTTAGATCATGTTATTAGGTACATTAAAAAGAAGAATTACTATTGCTTACTATAGAGCTCAATTTTTTAAATTTAATTTTATTTATTATTAGTGTGTGGGGTGTGCAGAAGCTCAAGTGTGTATGATATGTACATCAAAGTGGGCGTGTGTGTGTACACATATGATCAGAGGACAACTGTGGAGAGTCTGTTCTCTCCTTCCATGGTGCATCTAGAGATTGAACTTTCAACAGACTTTCAGGAAAATGCTCTTATCTGCTAAGTTTTCTTGCTGGCCCAGAACTCAGTGTTTATAATTTCTAAATATACCTATTTCTAATTATGTTTTTTCCTTATTTGTCACCTTTGACTACTATAGATAAGCCTTATATGATATTGACATATTTTCATCTAATATATACTTAAAATCTCCTAATAGTATCGCAATTATAATAGTCACTTAAACTCAGTTAAATATATCCACATATGCCCTTTTCATTGTTCTTTATTCCTTCTTGTGTCTTAGCTTCTTCCACTTGAGAGTGGAGTATTCTCCTTTATATAATGTTGATAAAACTTATCTACATAAGACGAAAAATACTCCCCCATTCTTCTTCTAAGGGGCAATTTTACAGGTAGGGAACTTTGTGTGTGTGTGTGTGTGTGTGTGTGTGTGTGTGTGTGTGTGTGTGTGTGTGTATTAACAACTTTGAAGATATCCTTCCATTTTCCTTTGGCTACTCTTATTCTGATTGCACATAAAATGTGTTAAACAATTTTGTTAGAATATTTTGAGTACTTAAAAGTACAAAAGCTAAAACTAGCAGTACCTGTCCAGCCTATTTCTTTTATGGCTTATGGGGCTATCTATTTATGTGTATGTATTTAGAGACTCATATGACTGTCATTTTTTATGGGCAAAAAGAAAACCCTCTCTGATCTCCTAAAATGTCTTTGTAAATTTCCTTCCCTAAATTATAAATTCACCTATAGAGCCTAGATCTACCCATGACACTCTGCCACTCTCCTCGGAGGGAATTTGCCGTCAAAGCTTCCTGACAAACATCTGCTAAGAATGTTTCTGACCTCACTGGTACTCTGTAAGATTTCCAGAGGTCAGCTGCCTTGCTGATCTTTGTGGGTTATGCTGCTTTTTCAGGAATGTCTCAAAGGGATCCTGCTTGAAAGAAAAGATGCCATACTGTGACAGTTTGCTGCTTATAAAGAGAACAATAATGGTCCCTGTCTTGTTCTTTTATCCAGCTTCAAACAAATGCCCTGTTTAAAAACAGAAATGGAGCAGATGAAGTCATCAACCAAAAGCCTCACCCACCACCGCCCATTTATTTTCTAGTCTAGAATGAATCTAATGATAAACACTTCCTAGAAAGGTTAAGGAGAAAACCATCTACCAACACACTAAATCTCCTATTCTCCACCTCTGAAATTGGATTGTTAGTGTCTGATGTGAGTTAGTGGGGTGTATTCAAGGCTATGCAGTTTCCCTGTTAGAAATACTGAGCTCATAATGAAAAAGAGGGAGTTGTCTAAGCCACCAAGGCTATAAAGTGCAGGGTGCCACCACAGCCAATCTAATATTTAATATAATTCGTACTTTACCACCCATGGTGACATGGACAAGTGTCATGGCAGATGAACTCTCATGGTCACAATCAAAAAGCCAAATGTGCTATTTTCATGACAGAATAAAGAAGAATATATATATAAATGATAGGTTGTCTGTGAATTTATTTTTTAATTTCTCCTGAGAAATACTTTCTTAAAATTCCTAAATCTAAAATATTTAGGACAAAAATTGCATATATCAGCATCATTTAAAATTAGAGGGATCCTCTGAAGAAAGTGTGACTCAAGTGGTCCAGGGACCTGGAGTTTTGTCATAAGGTGGGAATTTCTCTCCATAATGAAGTTCAAGTGTGGTGTTCTCTGTGTGGTCAGTAGATGCTAGGTGTTCCTTTGATAAAGGGAAGTGGAATGAGCGTGCTCACAGGGAATGTGGCTTGGGAAGGTTGACACTGTGATCTCAGTGGTGCATTTTAGAAATGAAATTTAGGTCACAATCACCCAACTAAGAAGAGAATAATAGCTTATCATTTTAGAGTGGATCTCACACAGGAACCCATCCACAAGTGTAGTTAGCCATCTTGGCAAAAAGAGACTCAAAGAAGAAAATTGGTTGTCTCCCAAAAGCAGCTTGTCAGACTCTTAGACCCTGAAGAACTCACTCTCCACTCTGACTCCAGTGCCTTATCTAACCACACTGTGCATTCTCATTTCCCAGCATTGAGTTCTTCCATTTTTACTGGTCTTCAGAACAAACACATCCCCTGCTTCATCGTATGTATGATGAGTTAAAATTTCCAACTGCACAAGGATACAGTTAAGGAACTGTTTGGTGTGATAAGCTGCTTTCCAGCAGATAGAGAGGAACACAGTGACATTGAAATTAGAAAAACTGGGCCTTCTGTTACCTAACAGTCAACACTGGCTTCCACCCACCCCTTCACTCCCCCATCCCTCCATCCTCCACCCTCCAATACCCACCCACCACCCCAGCTTCAGTGGCTTAAACTGCAAAATAAGGTCACTTTCACCTTTGATGTGGGAGCTGTCTGGGACTTGATGTTCTTTTAGGAGTTTATACAGGTGCTTAGGCTGAGTGGATAAATCTGTTCTTATTTGGGTAAAGAAATTTGTCCATTTTCTTTTTTTTTTCTTCCCTTTAATTCAGAAGTCATTTGTGTGTGTGTGTGTGTGTGTGTGTGTGTGTGTGTGTGTGTGTGTGTGTGTGTGGTGGGGAGTCGTTTTGTTTTTTTCCCATTCTTCTTTGGGCTAACGGGAGAGCAAGTATCATTGATATTGTCTAAGGAGTATGTTTCTTTCAGCTTCTGAGTAAGAAATACCAGAATGGCACTGGCTGCCCAGCCTGACGGCCTGAGTTCAATCCCTAGGACCCGCATGGTGGACGGAGAGAACCGACTCCTGCAAACTGTCCTCTGACACCCTGCCCACCTCTCAAATGCTTGTGATTGAGAAGTAATGGAAAAACATTTTTAACCAAGCCAATTCAATTATAAATTAATTAATCTCTAATTTAGACATATCTTGACAAACTATAATAGATGCCAGCTGAACCTCATCCAAATTTCCATGGAAGTAACAATCATCTAATGCAATGTGTTCTTGGATTGTTCTAAAATTACTGCCTTTTTTAAGTGAAACGTTGACCTTAAAAATAAATCCTCTACTAATAAAACGTATTAAAGTATGTACCCAGGTGCTCAGGAAGTACACTTGAGAAAGATTCACAACATCTTGGTCCCTCAGACTGTCTTAGACTGCCTTAAGACCTTGGCTATCCATGTTGTTCCTCTAACATCAAACAGTGAACAGGAGTATAAGAAATAGTTCTGTGAATTTTTTACCTCTTTTCCTCCTTGTATTTCAAGAGCAAAGTAGTCATAGTCTTTTTTAAAGAGATTTAATTTTTTTAAAAAATTATATGTACATGTACGGATATATGCATGTGAATGCAGATCCCCTAAAGCTGAAGTTGCAGTTGATTTTGAACCACCAAATTTAGGTTCTCTTCAAGAGCAGTGCATGCTTTAACCATTGAACCATCTTTCCAGCCCCCACATTCTTTTTTTTGAATAATCAAAGTTTTAAAGAATAAACCAGTACCAAATATTTTCATCAAATATGTTGCAGTTAAGACTATGCAATTGTTTTACATAGCACAGGAAAAGAAATGAGATGTGTACTTACCATATGCATAATAAATGTGCATAACTATTGTATGCATGGAAGAAGTAAGGGCAGAGTTGCTGTGTTCATAATATTTTGGTTAATCTGTTCAAGCCCATGCACATCACTATAGATATCATTTTCACAGAATGATTTTCTGGCCCACAAAAGTTACAGTTTCGTTTTCTACACACCATCAAAAAGGATGAAAAGAAGCTGAGGAGATGGCTTGGTATGAGATTATCTATTGTTTGTGTTTTCATGGTTGCAGCTAACTTCCTTGAGTTGGAGTTTTCCTTCTAGTATTTTCTTCAGGGCTGGATTTGTGGATAGGTATTGTTTAAATCTGGTTTTGTCATGGAATATCCTGTTTTCTCCATCTATGGTTATTGAAAGTTTTGCTGGGTATGGTAACCTGGGCTGGCATCTATGGTCTCTTAGTGTTTGCAAAACATCTGTCTAGGACCTTCTGGCTTTTAGAGTCTCCATTGAGAAGTCTGGTGTAATTCTGATAGGTCTGCCTTTATATGTTACTTGGCCTTTTTCCTTTGCAGCTCTTAATATTCTTTCTTTATTCTGTATGTTTAGTGGTTTGATAATTATGTGGTGAGGGGAATTTTTTTTGGTCCAGTCTATTTGGTGTTCTGTAAACTTCTTGTACCTTCATTGGCATGACCTTCTTTAGGTTGGGAAAGTATTCTTCTATGATTTTGTTGAATATATTTTCTGTGCCTTTGAGCTGGAATTCTTCTCCTTCCTCTATCCCTATTATTCTTAGGTTTGTTCTTTTTATGGGTCTCAGATTTTCTGGATGTTTTGTGTTAATACTTTGTTGGATTTAACATTTTCTTTGACCACTGAATCTATTTCATCTATCATATCTTCAGTGTCTGTGACTCTCTTTTCCATCTCTTGTATTCTGTTGGTGATGCTTGCATCTGTAGTTCCTGTTCATTTACACAGGTTTTCCATTTCCAGAATTCCCTCGGCTTGTGTTTTCTTTATTGCCTCTATTTCAATTTTCAAGTCTTGAACTGTTTCCTTCACCTGTTTGATTGTTTTTTTCTTGGCTTTCTTTAAGGGAATTTTTCATTACCTCTATCATCTTCATAAAGTTATTTTTACAGTTGTTTTCTTCTGTTTCATCTGCATTGGGATGTTCAGGTCTTGCTGCTGTAGGACCACTAGGTGCCATGGCTGGTGCCATGTTGCCCTTTATGTTGTTGAATGTATTATTACACTGCCATTTACCTATCTGGATTTGGGATAATCATAGGTACAGGTGTTGATTCTTATAATGCCTTCATTGGATGGGTCTTTTGTGCCATTATTATCTATTTCCTTTACTGTCTTTTGTCCTGAATGGCCAAGGGTTCTGGTGATCGGCTGGTTGTCAGATCAAGTGGGGTTGTCTCAGCTGAAGTTTCTGGGGGGTTGGGTGTCTTAATCCAGCATATCTTCCAGTTCTTCTGGCTGGTGTGTGCTTTACTTGTGCCTATGGAATCTGTTCTTCCAACTGTTGTGGGTTGTGCCTATGCCTGTTCTTCTGCTTGTTCTTCCAATTGGTGCAGGTGGTGCTTGAGCCTAAGGGACTGCTGACTTTGTGGTGGATGGTTGGCCAAGGGGAGGATGATGGGGTCAGTGGGTTTGGGCAGTCGAGTGGGTCTAGGAGGTCACAGAGTCCAGTGCATGGTGGAGGTGGTGGTGAGACCTGCCTGCAGGTCTCCCACCTGCTGGCCTGCCAATGGAGACTGCCCTCCTTTGTTTTCATTAAACATTTTTATTATTTTCAGCCTTTAAATTTAAGTCCTTCTGCTTTTATTAGGGTATAGGAATGGCATAAATACAGCATGCTTTGGAAAACATGGTTTTCTCAAGAGAGCTTCCTCTTGAAATGAGGTGCCATGCTTTTCCAGGGCCAAATTCTGTACACATGGGTCTATTTTTTAGACTCCCTGTTCTATTCTATTCATTCATGTGTCAATTCTTGTCTTAATTATTTTATAAGTTTTATATTATTTTGTGGTAAGTGTTAGAAATATCCCTTTCCCTCATCATTTTTTTTTTTTTGTGGAACATTGCTTGAAATTCTTGTCTTATTTTTAATGTATACTGTAGATTATTTTATTTGATTCCTATCTATCCCCCTATATTCTGTCTTCTTATGGTGATTATAATAAATATCCAGGTTTTCTTAGGAAAGACTGAGAGCTTCATGATGTTGAATCTTCCTAAAAGCAGGCCTTTCTCTTTGTGCAAGTCTTCATGCCTTTCAGGAATGCTTTTGAAATATTCATAAATATAGCACATGTCTTAGGTGTTTTCCCAGAGATTTCATCTTTTCCTGCTGCCATGGTCCATGGCACTTCCCCACTTCATTTTTTAACTTGCTGTTTCACACATCTGAAGTTTACTGATAGCTACATAGTAATTATGTATCTGACTACCTTACTAAATGTTATTGTTTATAGTATGTTTTTAGCTTAATACCGTAGATTTTCCAAATGAAGCATAAATTATAATAGTTGTATTTCCTTCTTTAAATTCTTATACTTCTAACAATTTTGATAAATTCAAAACACCACTGTTAATTGCTCATCCACTCTACTATGGCAGATGTCCTATAAAAAATGTTTGTATGCAGCCCACAAAAGGATCTCCTGAGATTGACCTTCTCTGCCCACCATTATACTAATATTTAAATAACAAGCAAAGATGGTCTTCCAGTTACATTGAGGCTATGTCCTCACCAGCTAGAAAAACTGTTAGATTGAAAATGTGTTTAGTATATCTCATCTGCCAAATATCAGCACTTAGCCTGGCCTGCCTTAAATATGCTCAGCATACTTTCACTACCTTCAGTTGGGAAAGTTACCTATCAAGTGTTGAATATCTCATGTGATGTGTTGAATGTAGTATGGTAATGATGAGTTCTTTGACATTTCTGGTCACAACACTAACTGAAGAGAGGATGGTAAAGAAAAGATACAAATTCGTCATTCTGGCACTCTGTTCTATCTTCAGGTAGCTGAGTGACTACCTCTGAGGCTTAAGAGGCTATGGATCCTCTTTAGTACTCTTTGGGAACTCGAGACTGCTGCAAGCTTCTTCTCAGGAAGCCCCAGCCCAAGCTGTCCTATAACTCTCCAGAAATATGTGCCAAGGCAGAGAAATGGGCCTAAGAACATGACAAATTTCTAGGCCCTGAAGGGCTTTACAGCCTAAAGGAGGAGCTAGTGAACTAAGGGACACAAAGTGCACTAATCAACAGATTTGACTTCATAGAGAATTAAATTCTATCATGAGTGATGAGAAACAAACTAATGAATGGTACAGGGAGGATCCACTAGAGAAGCTGATCAGGAAAGGATGCTCCAATGACAGAGCTGAGGACTAAAGAACATGAGGAAGCTAGCATGGAAGGAGCATTCTAGAAAGAGCAAAAGTGTGGCTCAAGGTTTGAATGAGGAATAAAGAAGGCCAGAATGCCTGGAACATTAGAGGGAGGGATGGTGACACAGGGGAATGACACCTGGCAGTGTGACTCCTAAGAAGGGGGGAAAAGTCAAATTTTACATAATCAAGAAAATTTCAAATTTCAAGTGTGGTTTCTCCTGTATTTGTTTTAGCTTGGTTTCTATTGCTGTGATAAAACACTCTGATGGACAGCAACTTGTAGAGGGAAGAAATTGTTTGGCTTACACTTCCAGGTCGCAGTCTACCACTGAGGGAAGGCAGGGCAGGAAGTTAAGCAGGATCCCAGCACAGGACCCATAGAAGAATGATGCTTGCTGGCTCACTCATAGACATGAACACCTGTCCAAGGAATGGTGTCTCCCACCATAAACTCTCTTAGTGAATTAATAGTCAAGACAATGCCTCACAAACATGCTCTAGGGGCCAATCTGATATATGGAATCCTTCAATTGAAGGTCTCTCTTCCCAGATGATTCTAGCTTATGCCAAATTGATAATAAAAGCTAACATGTACAATACTATTTTCACACACCAATATAAATTTGAACAATTTAAGCTGAATCATACACTAAGTTGGAACTGTTGCCACACTTAAACTATTATAAGTAGAATAATCAAGACCGTACAGCTGGGGCCTATGAGTTAAAGTTCCCTTCTTTTCAGCTGCTGTTGATATATTACAGTCTGATGAGGGAAGAAACACACAGTCCAACTTCATGCACTTCATGGGGTCTTTCAGTGAGTGGCTTTTGCAGGAAGCTGGAAGAACAGAGCTAAGATCTTGACACTTTTAAAATATCATGCAATAATTTTCAAAGACCTCATACTGGAGCTGACTCTTTCAGCCCAGTACTAAAGGCTCCTACTTACCAGGTAGATCCACTATTTTCCCTCTCAGCTCTGTGACCAAGAAAGCAGGCTTTGCCGGTCAGGCTCCCACAGTCTCTGGCTTCTGATTGCTTAAACTGATTCAAGGAGGCAGAAGGAAAGCAGCCATTTACTTCTATTACTAACCAGAAATTAGAACATTTATTATCCTGGCTACCACTCTGATGCCCTGAAGGGGTGGCCACCCTGCTTCCTTTGGGTATAGGTAGGCCACAGCTTCTGCTAAATTAGCTTTCACAATCCACTGAAGACAGAATCTCCCCAGGTTCATTTGTACCACATACCACATTCTTAATTAAATGGCATTCATACTTTTGTGAAAAGCACCTTCAACAATCCTAGATTCAGTGTACTTTGAGTATATACCCATTTCTCTGAAACCTGCCTACAAAAGCCCATCTAAATAGATTTTATACCTCTTATTAATTGCATTGTTTCATCTCACTTGGGCTCTTTGAGTGTGCATTCTTCCTGCCCAGCCTGCCATTGCTGAGGAGCCAAGTCTACTGAAGGGGCTTTCTAGACAGTGACATAATCCCTTTCCCACCCAAAAGGACTTCTTTGTTATTCATTTTTCCTGGATAAAGTGCACTGTCTTCCAAATGCTGTTGGTTTATCTGGAACAAAAGTAGAAGTCTCAAATGAGCCACTGAATGTCTGGAAACCTGCTTAACCTCTGATGGTTCCTTTAGTGAGGTTGTTTCAGTAAACAGTATATATGTTATAAGTGCTGCTGTGTCTAACATTTGTTTGTGGGTAGCATCCAGATATCAAGGAGAAATTTGATAATACATTGTAATATTCAAGCTTTTATTTTAAGAAGTGGAGAATGATGGGATATTGCACACAATCCCAGTCCATGGGAGTGAGAGGCTGAAGATCATCAGTCTCTGGCCAGCCAAGGATACATAGTGAAACCCTATAAAACAAAAGAAAAATGATAGCTACCTCCAAAAAAGTAATGATTACATATGACTAGTCCTAACTTCTGATTTTACAGTAATCCACTGTCTTAACTTCATTATTACAGAATATCAAAATTGTTAAATCATTCATATTAAGAAAATTGTGTGGTGGTTTGAATGAGAATGGCCTCCATATATCTGTATGTTTGAATACTTGGTCCTCGTTAGAGGGATGGAACTATTTGGGATGGATTTGGAGTTGTGGCCTTGTTGGAGGAGGTATGTCACTGGGGCATGCTTTGAGGTCCCAAATGCTCACACCACTCCCAGTTAGCTCTCCCTGTGTGCCTTCTTCTTGCTCCAGCTCCATGCCTGCCTGCTGTCATGCTCCCCATCATGATGGTCATGAATGCTAACCCTCTAAAACCAAACGTAAGCCCCAAATTAAGTGCTTTATTTTATAAGTTACTTTGATTATGATGTTTTGTTTTGTTTTTTCAAAGTTGAAAACCAAGACAATTACTAGGGAACTAAAGCAACTTGGGAAAATCTAAACCAATTATTATTTTGATTAATTTTCTACTGCAAAACAGAAGACAGCATCTCTGTCCATATGTAGCTGTCACACTCTGGGTTCAGATAGACCTGGGTTTGAACTGGAGCTTTCCACTTCTAGGCCAGGTAACTAGATCCAAGTTATATGCAAGCTGAGTCTCTTTGCTGATCTGAAAACTGGAGTCAATATTACCTCATGAAATTGCATGAGAACTAAGAAAATAATGCACATGAAATCTTCAGCACAATGCCCTGCACCATAGAAGGCTCAGTAAGTAATAGATATTATTCTAGGTGATTGTTAGGAGCTTTAAGAAAGCCTGTTGTTTCCTTTAATTTATTCATGTGTTTTCATGTGAAGTTAAAATTTAATGGCTTGACTCAATTTGAGCCTATGACTACAAAGCAGTTCATTTAACTGCATAGCCTCCTCAATGAATTAGAACTAACATTTCTTAGAATGTAACAGAGTTCTCCATGCTGGCTCTGCTTTCTTCAGGAATTATTTTAGAAGTCATGTCAATTAGTGTTTCTCTAAATCCTCAAGGGCTAAAGGTATGTGTAACATGAATTGCTAAATGGTCTTAATAGAAAACCTGGAGCCAGGTATTGGGGTGAAAGCTGAAGGATCAGAGAAATAGAACAAGCCAGCCAAATTCTTACCTCTACAAAATCCTCAGCCTAAAGAGCAAGTGTTCCTGTTTCCTCACACCTTATGTACCTTTCTCTGCCCTGATGTCACTTCCTGGGATTAAAGGTGTGTGCCCCCGCTGTCTGGATCTGCTTCCAGTGGGGCCTTGAACTCACAAAGATCCAGACAATCTCTGCTCCTGAGTGCTAGGATTAAAGGTGTGTGCCACCACTGCCTGTACTCCATTTAATCTAGTGGCTTGTTCTCTGATCTTCAGATAAATTTAATTAGGGTACACAATATATCATCACAGAGCATGACACCTAATATCCTTTTGTTTTCTAGGTTCACCCTCATCCATGTGCCTATACCACACACACACACACACACACACACACACACACACACACACACACACACACACACAATTTCTTTCTCCTATTGGTGGACATTGAAGTCACTACCAGTATTTAGTATTAAAATTCTGTGATTATTGAGCCTGGAGAGATGACCCAGCAGTTATGAGCACTGGCTGCTTTTCCAAAGGATCTAGGTTCAATTTCCAGCACCCACATGGTGCCTCACTGTAACTCCAGTCCCAGGGAATCAAACACACTTTTCTGGCTTCCAAGAGTACTGCATGTATATGGTATATAGACATACATGCAGGCAAAACATCCATACATATAAAAAATAATTTGTGTATGTTGGAGAGTGGGTAGCCAAGGTGTGCCACTGTGGGTGTGGAAGTCAGAGGGCAACTTGCAGGAATTGTTTTTTTCTTTGTGCTGTGTAGGTCCCAGGAATCAAACTCAGAGTTGGAATGCACATGTTCCCAGAATTAGAAGATGTGTGTGTGCAGAGACACTCAGCTTTCTAAAGAATTTGTATTAGACTGCTCTCAAATGAGCCCTGAGTGAGTCTTTTTTTTTTAAAGAATGGCATTCTTTTATCATCATGAAGGAAAGACAAACATGGCAATGGTATACTTCCAGTTTTACAATCTCACAACTATGCATGCTATTTAGGAAGGAAACATATCAGTTAATAACCTCTTACAAGACAAATTATTGAATTAGAGCAAAAAATTGTTTTTGTAAATCATTTTTCCGTGAAAATAATAAAATCCAATTTTCAAGGTCTGACAAATCAAGCTATTAAAATTAAGGATATAATTTTAACAGAAATCAAAACAGATGAAAACTGTTATATTTACATCTTTGCATTACACAGAAATGATTTTTCCCTAACTGTCCCAAACTAAAAGCAAAAGAAAATCTGCATGCTTGTCTTCCCAGTAAACAGAAACAGATAATTACTAAGGACTTGTGATAGTTTTAATCTCTTACCATATGAAATCAGAAAACCCCAATGAACACATGGTTCCTTCAAAGAACCCTTCTCTAGGTAGCACATTGAGTACTCCAACCATCTTCATTTTCCAATCTCAGTCCTGAGAAATGTATTTCTACCTTTTTTTTCTTTTTTCAGTGCTAGGGCTGGAACACAAAGGCCTAGAGGCTGCTAGTGCTCTTATCATTTAGCTATTCTTCCAGCCCCAGGAAATGTATTTCTCTTCCTGTCACCCTAACAGTAAAAACTTCTTTGTCACAAGCTGTCAGTCTAGTCTTCTATTCTTTCCCTACCTCATTTCTGCTTCACCTCTGGTCTCTGGTTCAATTTTCTTTGCTTAGGATGTACACACACAACTTTGTTCTAGCCTCAATAAGCTAGGAATTACCTTTATTTCCTATCTAAATCTATATCCCTCAAACCTTAAACTACATGTGGCATTGTTAAAGGGAGGACAAGGTGTTGGAAGTCTACAAGCCTCTCTGCCTCTGGAAATAAAAGCTTAAAGTTAAACTAAAAAGCCCACTTTTTCCCTTTTTTTTTTCATTAAGAAAATTTTTCCATTCATTTTCACACCAATCAAAAATCCCCCTCTTCCCTCCTCCCACCCCCCTAACCTCCCCATCCTAACCCACTCCCCACTCCCACCCACAAGAAGGCAAGGCCTCCCATGAGGCACATTCAGCAGAGGCAAGTCCAAGCCCTTTCCCCTGCTTCAAGGCTGCAAGAGTTATCCCATCATAGGTAGTGGGCTCCAAAAAGTCCACTCAAGCACCAGAGATGGATTCTGATCCTACAGCCAGGGGGCCTCCCAAGCAGATCAAGCTACACAGCTGTCTCTCCATGCAGAGGGCCTAGTCCAGTCCCATGTAGACTCCAACAGCCATTGATCCAACTTTCATGAGTTCCCTCTAGTTTGGTTTGGTCATCCCTGCATGTTTCTCCATCATGATCCTGATGCACTTGCTCATAGAATCCCTCTTCTCTCTCTTTGACTGGACTGGAGCTCTGTCTACTGATTGGCTGTGGATCTTTGCCTCTGCTTCCATCAGTCACTGGAGAAAAGTTCCGTGATGACAGTTAGTGTAGTCACCAGTCTGATCTCTGGGGCAAGCCAGTTCAGTTCAGGCACCCTCTCCACTATTGCTAGTAACCCAGGCTGGGGTCATCCTTGGGGATTCCTGGCAACTTCCCTAGCACCGGGTTTCTCTATATTCCAATGATGTCTCTTTCTGTCATGGTATCTCTTTCCTTGCATTCTCCCTCCCTCCCTGTTCCAGTTCAACCATCCCATTCCCTTATGCTCTCATCCCCTATCCCCACCCTCCATTACCCACCCCTCATGCCCAGTTTCCCAGGGTGGTCCATGCATCCCTCGTTGGGTCTTCCCTGTTAGTTAGCTTCTCTAGAGTTGTGGATTGTTGCCTGATTACCCTTTGAAAGAAACTTTTTTGTTTTGTTTTGTGTTTTGTTTTTTCAAGACAGGGCTTCTCTGTGTAGCTTTGGTGCCTGTCCTGGACCTCACTCTGTAGACCAGGCTGGCCTCGAACTCACAGAGATCCACCTGGCTCTGCCTCCTGAGTGCTGGGATTAAACGTGCACCACCACCACCCAAAAGCCCACTTTCATAGATGCTTTGGGGCCACCAACTTCTTTAAAGAGCCAGAAGAGATACAGAGATTGAAGATGAATTATATCATCACCACCCTGGAAACATTTATTTTCAGGCTGAGGAGGGGAGGCAAATAAAAGTGCCTATATTTGGTATTAATTCACTGGTTGGGGTTGAGAAAGTTTGTTACTTGAAAATAATGTTTACCCTGTCACCCCAGCCACTTACTTTATAGTCAACAGCGTTTCTGGATGATGCAGATGGGTAGTGGTGGTGGAGGTGGTGGTGGTGGTGGTGGTGGTGGTGGTGGTGGTGGTGGTAGTGGTGATGGTGGTGGTGGTGGAGGTGGTGGTGGTGGTGGGGTGGTGGGGTGGTGGTGGAGGAGGTGGAGGTGGTGGTGGTGGTGGGGGATGGTTGGTGGGTGGTGGTGGAGGTGGAGGTGGTGGTGGAGGTGGTGGGGTGGTGGGGTGGTGGTGGTGGTGGGTGGGGTGGTGGTGGATGGAGGTGGTGGTGGAGGTGGTGGGGTGGTGGTGGTGGTGGTGGGGTGGTGGTGGTGGTGGAGGTGGTGGAGGTGGTGGAGGTGGAGGTGGAGGTGGTGGAGGTGGAGGTGGTGGAGGTGGTGGTGGTGGAGGTGGTGGTGGTGGAGGTGGTGGAGGTAGAGGTGGTGGTTAGGAAAAGCAGGGGGAAAGTCCCTTAAGGAGGAAAGAATCATACTCTGGCAGAAAGTCTTGCTCCCTTACTAGTTCTGGAGATCCTTGTTTACCAGACAACAGAAAATGGTAGCTGATAACAGTCAATGGTCTGGTGTTTGTTCATCCACTGGCAGCAACTCAAGTGTGGAAATCCTGTAGCAGCAACAACATGGAACCATGTAAGTTGCACAGACCAAATGGCCCATTAATGCTCTCAATGTCATCAGTCTTCAGCGGTTGTCCACAGGCAATATGTCTATACTGACAAATGTAGAGAAGGGAAGAGCATGTTTCCAGGAATAGCTTGAAATCTAGGTGGTAGACCAAAGGCCCTGGAAAACAAATAGTGTCCAAACAATGCAGATAAAGAGGGTGAAATGTACAGCATCATTTGCTTGGTTTAGAATAGGTGAACTTGACATCATATGATACAAATGCAAAAAAGCGCATATGCAAAAAATGCAAAAAAGACCATATGGAAACAAGGCAACAGAATCATAAAGTTTCAGTCTTGTAGCTGAAAAAGTTTAAAAACAGAAGTTTAAAAGAAGGAGGGTACAGAAATGTCAACACAATAAAAGGCATACCCGTTTCTGTTGTCTAGTCACTGGTCCAGCAGTGAGTTGTAGAGGACCTGTATGGGAGTAATCACATGGGCAATGGTTAACCAGACTGGAACCCAAAGGGCCTAGGGATCTCCACAGGGTCTCTTATCTTGTGACATTTGGCTCTAGCGGCCCCTGCGTGTAAGGGATAGTATTGCAGTGGGTTTGGCCAGAGGTCCTCTTTGATTATCTGTGTGATCCTGTCACGCTCTGGATGGCTGTGGTCTGGAAGCCAGGTGAAGAAACTACACGTGGCATCCTGGTTCCCATGAATGAAGGGCTGAGATTCATGGCCAGGGCGCCATATGATTGGAGTGGAGAGTGATACCACTTGGCCAGTGGGTCTGACCTTGTAGTCCTTGACGATCGGAGTGTTTCTGAAGAAGGGGTTTCTTCAAAAGAACTTGAACCGGCAGCTTGCCCTAGAAAGACTCCTTCACCTCCAGGTTGGTTATGTATCTTAACATTTCCACATCTCAGCCCCGTAATCATTTCGAACAGCTGCGGGTAGTTCCGAAGGGTGGTGATCCAGAAGCCTGGGATGCTCTGGATGCCGTAGTTCCTGCTTTCTAGATAGTACTGATGGATCTGCCCATGCTCCAGCTGCTGGAGGGCGCAGTCGGCCTGGGTATTCACGGTGTTCAGATCCAGCTGGACAGCCTCCAGGGACCTCATCTGCAGAGCCACATTCAGGAGGCTCGGCCCTGACTCCTCCGCCCCACTGTTTGCCTCCACATCCATGTCTGATGGCTTCTCAGCCCCTTCCTCCCTGCGCTCTTGTCGGTCTTGTCTAGACCTTGGCCTTGGCCTTAGCCATGCCATCGGGGCAGGCCTTGCTGCGCTGCAGCTTTCTGGGGCCTTTGCCCCGCCTGGACCTGGCAAGCCTCACGTGAAGCCTTCGTCAGGGGTGGCCTCCAGGCCTTCCGGGGTGGTGAGGCCACCTCCTGCCCCACCCTGTCGATGCCCACTGCGATGCTGTGGCCAGGATTCCCGCAGGCTCGGTTCTGGGGAGACTTCTCTGCAGCAGGCTCCCAGAAGGCTCCAGGTGCCTCTGCAGGCCGAGGTGCCATGCTGTGCTCACCTGCCCCGGTGGCCTGCATCGCCCCTCCGAGGCCCTGCCAGGCACCACAGTCAGGGGGTGTGAGACTGAATGTGTGGAGGGCAGGGTTCGGCTCCGTCCCACCGAGGGAGCTCATGTCGGAGCAGCCAGACTCGGGCGGAACCATCGTCTTCCTCACAGGCGAGGCCACCGACCTTTGGAGTGGTGGTTGGACACTGGGCAGTGGGGCTGTGATGCCCTGCGCTGGGCTGCTCTCAGGTACACGTTCGAGTCTCGTGAGATCCACACAAACCCTACCCTCGCCTGTCCCACAGTTTTCACAGAAGCTTGCAACGGCACCGCAGGATAATGTAAATATGTTTTTATCCAATGGATTGACAACAGCATAGGTATTCTGTAGTTTGGTTTTTGTCTGTCTGTAGCCCAGGCCAGTCTAATCCTGCCAGGCTCAGACTACAGGGTGCTGGAATTAGCGCCACTCCTGGCCACTTCTCTTAAGCATTGACCACCCCCACCCCCAGTTTTTTCAACTAAGTATTCTCTTTTTCATATTGACTGAGGGAGAGAATTGAAGTCAGGCCCTCATGTATGCTAGGAAAGTGATCTATTCAGCTATGTCCCTAGCCCTTCATATTTTTTAAGAATCTTTTTATGCATGTTAGATGCTTAGTCAATTTCAGATGTGTGCATTGTAAATCTCCCGCTTTGTTTGTTGTTTGGTCTTATTTGAGGTGTGTGTGTGTATGTGTGAGAAATAGTGTCACACTTTTGTGTATGTGTGTATTTTCAAGACAGGGTTTCACCCTGGCTACCCTGGAATTCATTCACTCTGTAGGCCAGGCTGGCCCGGAACTCAGAAGTCTGCCTGCTTCTGCTGGCCTCAAACTCACAGAAATCTGCCTGTCTCTGCCTCCCAAGTGCTGGGATTAAAGGCATGCACCACCACCACCACCACCAAGCTAGTGTCTCATTCTTTAGCCTAGACTAGTCTTTTAACTCACAACAATCCTCCTTCTTCAGCTTCCTAAGTGCTAAAATTAACAGTTGTATGTAGATGAACAGTCTTATTAAATAAGAAACACAGAGCCAATTGCAGAGTTAAAAGCCCAAGAGGTCAGAGCAGTAGCTGAAAGCTGAGACTTAAAACTGCCTTTCTTACCCTTAGCTGCCGCTGTCATCCTTCCCCTCAGAAAAGAGAGGCCTACTTCCTGTGTGTCTGTCCTTTTATTGACTTTCTGTTCTGCCTTCTCATTGGTTGTAAACCCAACCACATGACCTCCTCATCACTGCCTGTCTATACAGACCTCCAGGTCTTCTGTGGTTGGTACTGAGATTAAAGGCGTGTGTCTACATGCTGGCTGTATCCTTGAACACACAGAGATCTGCCTAGCTCTGCACCCAAGTGATTAAAGGTGAGCACCACCACTGCCCAGCTTCTACTATGGCTTGCTATTAGCTCTGACCCCGAGGCAACTTTATTTATTAACATACAAATAAAATCACATTTCAGTACAAATAAAATATTACCATAGTTGTGTGCTACAGCACCAAATTTTTTCACTATTTTTCATTTCTCTTTAGAGGTTTTTTTGTTTTTGTCTTGTTTTGTTGTTGTTGCCCTGTTTTTTGTTTTTTTGGTTTTTTAGGGGTTTTTTTGTTTGTTTTGTTGGTTTTTTTAATGCCAAATGCCGTTTATTGAAGGAGGGAGGAGGTCTTAAATATAGGCTTACAGCACAATGGGAGAACCCTGGAGGGCAGAAGTTCGCTACAGATGTTTTACAATCTTGCATCTAAGCTGTTAATGCCCATTATGCAGGATACATAGACAATGAACTTCCCTTAAGCATTCAGGAGGGTGGAACCTGGGAGGGAATTAGCGTAGGGAGGATATCAAGGTCAGCAAGCAAGGCAACAGTTACCTAAAACGGGGGCCAGGGCCCTACAGGTCCCCTTTTTACTAATAAATGAGCTTCTGACTTAGGTTGCATGGGACATCAGCAGGTCACCTAACCTGTCATGGAGATGCCTGCCCAGGCCACACAGGTGCTCTGTCTTAGGTTGGTGAGCGCCCCCCAGGTATTACCCGTCTCTGAATACTCATTATCATACAGGCTCAACAGTGTATGAGCTGCCAAAGATCTCAAAGTGGCACTGGGCTTGCAATCTGCGTGTTCGACACAGAAAAGACCAACAGAAGTCCTAACCCACCCATAGCCAGTAGGCTAAAGGCAACATTCCCTTCCTTAATGAGCCTTACTGCAAATTGGAGTCCTTGTAAGATGGTATACTAAAAGCAAATGGAACTTGAGTTTATAAATTTATAATTTTCAAAGCCAGTCGAAATGTACATAACTATTGAATTAAATTTATCATGCCCAATAGAATGAAAGATTAATTAACTGTGGTAGCTACTTTTGCTGCCAGGGTCTCCACTGTGCTAGCTGTAGTAACCAATTATGAAATGGTAATCCCAGAAACAGTAGCACAGGTGGCCACCTCTGCTATAACAGTAACAATGGCAGCAGCAATGTCAAATTCTCTTCTGGAGTGTGTGGGCATCCACTGGCATGGATAACTCCAGGAACATGAATCGCCAAGGTCCATTTTTCTTGATCCCAGCACAACTTAATCAGGCAGCTCTGCAAAAGAACAACTAAGAACCATAAAAAAAAAAAAAAAAAAAAAAAAAAAAAAAAACAAAAAACAGGCATCTCACAAGGAACATAACTAATGGTCTTATAATGGTTACATTTAGGCTGATAAATTTTAAGGTATCTTCAAAGGGGGTTAAATGAATTTCAGGAGGCCAATAAATGTTGCACAGAGCCGCTCCTGAAAAGTATGTATTATGCCAGCTTGAAGAGGATTTTGAAAATGAAAAGGCTTAGTTGGCATGCAACTGTTAACAAATGGAGGTCAGTGACCTTCAGGGTTATCCTTAATCTCCAAGGTGTCTGGGTGACATGTTCTCAAACATACTTGAAAAAGCAGTTACCATACATTACCTTCTGGAGAATCCAACTGCATGGCTACAGTTCCTAGGCTTACATTAATGCTTGCCAAAGTTGGCCAAATTGGGCTCTCAATCCCCATTGGCGTCAGAAGGGGAGAGTTTTTCACAAAGGCCCAATAGGTCTCTGCTATGTTGGGCTTCAGCAGCAGCCACAGGGTGCACTCTGTGCTCAGGAATCCAAAGAGGAACCTCATTGTCCTGAGGAAAGACATAAACTGAACCCCAGGCCCACACCAATACCAGATCGTGTCTCCTCCAAGTGCCAATAGAAAGATCCTTCCATCACTCCAGAGGGTGATTTGCAACAGGAGCCCTCCAGTGCTTATCTGCAGCGGATACTCCAGCAGAATCCACCGATAAAAATTTAAAATATATAAAACAAGGGAAAGAATAGAATGTGGAGAGGAATGATGAGTCCCTAGTTCCCCCTTTTTACTTTAGCAAAATATGTTTGTTTGGGTTTTTTTTTAATAGTTTAAATTTTTCTTTTATTTTTTATTTTTATTTTTATTTTTTTATTTTTTAAATTAATTAATTAATTTTTCTATTATCAGCTTGATACAGTATAAATTCTTATCCTAATAGTGAAATGTTTCATTGAGGTTTGCTCAGTAATGGAGTAAAACCAAAACTTATTGTAAGCCACAGTCATCCTAGGGCCACCCATGTTATATATATAGCCTCCATGGTTCTGTGGGTTGTAGTATGATTGTTCTTTACTTTATATCTAGAATCCACTTATGAGTGAGTACATATCACATTTGTCCTTCTGGGTTTGGGTTACCTCACTCAGGATGATTTTTTCTAGTTCCATCCATTTGCCTGCAAATTTCATGCTGTCATTGTTTTTCTCTGCTGAGTAGTACTCCATTGTGTATATGTACCACATTTTCTTAATCCATTCTTCAGTTGAGGGGTATCTAGGTTGTTTCCAGGTTCTCACTATTACAAATAGTGCTGCTATGAACATAGATGAGCATGTATCTTTGTGGTATGAATCAGCATTCCTTGGGTATATGCCCAAGAGTTGTATAGCTGGGTCTTGAGGTAATTTGATTCCTAATTTTCTGAGAAACCGCCACACTGATTTCCACAGTGATTGTATAAGCTTGCATTCCCACCAACAATGAAGGAGTGTTCCCTTTGCTCCACATCCTCTCCAACATTGACTGTCATTAGTGTTTTTGATCATAGCCATTCTGAGAGCAGTAAGGTGGTATCTCAGAGTCGTTTTGATTTGCATTTCTCTGATGATTAAGAATGTTGAGCATTTCTTTAAATGTCTTTCAGCCATTTGTGATTCTTCTTTTGAGAATTCTCTGTTTAGCTCTTTAGCCCATTTTTTAACTGGGTTGTTCAGTATTTTGATGTCTAGTTTCTTGAGTTCTTTATATACTGTAGAGATCAATTTTCTGTCAGATGTGGGGTTGGTGAAGATCTTTTCCCATTCTGTAGGCTGTCTTTTTGTCTTATTGACTGTGTCTTTTGCCCTGTAAAACCTTCTCAGTTTCAAGAGGTCCCATTTATTAATTGTTGTGCTCAGTGTCTGTGCTGTTAGTGTTATATTTAGGAAGTGGTCTCCGGTGCCAATGCGTTCAAGAGTACTTCTTACTTTCTCTTCTATTAAGATTAATGTAACTGGATTTATGTTGAGGTCTTTGATCCACTTGGACTTGAGTTTTGTGCAAGGTTACAGATATGGATCTATTTGTAATCTTTTACATATTGACATCCAGTTATGCCAGCACCATTTGTTGAAGATACTTTCTTTTTTCCATTGTATAGTTTTGGCTTCTTTGCCAAAAATCAGGTGTTCATATGTGCATGGATTAATGTCAGGGTCTTCAATTTGATTCCATTGGTCCGTATGTCGGTTTTTATACCAGTACCAAGCTGTTTTTGTTACTATAGCTCTATAGTAGAGCTTGAGGTCAGGGATGGTGATGCCTCCAGAGGTTGCTTTATCATACAGGATTCTTTTAGCTATCCTGGATCTTTTGTTTTTCCATATGAAGTTGAGTATTTTTCTTTCCAAGTCTGTGAAGAACTGTGTTGGGATTTTGATGGGGATTGCATTGAATCTGAAGATTGCTTTTGGTAAGATTGCCATTTTTACTATGTTAATCCTGCCTATCCATGAGCATGGGAGATCCTTCCATTTTCTGAGATCTTCTTCAATTGCTTTCGAGATTTAAAGTTCTTATCAAAAAGGTCCTTCACTTGTTTAGTTAGTGTTATCCCAAGGTATTTTATATTATTTGTGGCTATTGTAAAGGGTGATGTTTCTCTGACTTCTTTCTCAGCCCTTTTATCATTTATGTGTAGGAGGGCTACTGATTTTTTTGAGTTTATCTTGTATCCTGCCACTTTACTGAAGGAGTTTATCAGCTATAGGAGTTCCCTGGTAGAATTTTTGGGATCACTTATGTATACTATCATATCATCTGCAAATAATAAAAGTTTGACTTCTTCCTTTCCAATTTGTATCCCCTTAATCTCCTTATGTTGTCTTATTGCTCTGGCTAGAACTTCAAGTACTATATTGAATAAGTATGGGGAGAGCGGACAGCCTTGTCTTGTTCCTGATTTTAGTGGAATCGCTTTGAGTTTCTCTCCATTTAATTTGATATTGGCTGTTGGCTTGCTGTAAATTGCCTTTATTATGTTTAGGAATGCTCCTTGTATTCCTGATCTCTCTAAGACTTTTATCATGAAGAGGTGTTGGATTTTGTCAAAGGCTTTTTCAGCATCTAATGAGATGATCATGTGATTTTTTTCTTTCAGTTTGTTTATATGGTGTATTACATTTTCGTATGTTGAACCATCCTTGCATCCCTGGGATGAAACCTACTTGGTCGTGATGGATAATTGTTTTGATGTATTCTTGGATTCCGTTTGCCAATATTTTGTTGAGTATTTTTGCATCAATGTTCATGAGGGAGATTGGTCTGTAATTCTCTCTTTGTTGCATCTTTGTGTGGTTTGGGTATCAGAGTAATTGTAGCCTCATAAAAAGAGTTTGGTAGTGTTCCTTCTGTTTCTATTGTGTGGAACAATTTGAAGAGTATTGGTATTAGTTCTTCTTTGAAAGTCTGGTAGAATTCTGCACTGAAACCATCTGGTCCTTGGGTTTTTTTGGTTGGGAGACTTTTGATGACTGTTTCTATTTCTTTAGGGGTTATTGGTCTATTTAAATGGTTTATCTGGTCTTGATTTAATTTTGGTATGTGGTATCTATCCAGAAAATTGTCCATTTCTTCCAGATTTTCCAATTTTGTGGAGTACAGGTTTTTGACGTATGACCTGATGATTCTTTGGATTTTCTTGTTGTCTGTTGTTATATCTCCCTTTTCATTTCTGATTTTGTTAATTTGGGTGCTCTCTCTTTGCCTTTTGGTTAATTTGGCTAGGGGTTTGTCTATCTTGTTGATTTTTTCAAAGAACCAACTCTTTGTTTCAATGATTTTTTTGTATAGTTCTCTTGGTTTCTATTTTGTTAATTTCAGCCCACAATTTGATTATTTCCTGGCGTCTGTTTCTCCTGGGTGAGTTTGTTTCTTTTTGTTCTAGAGCTTTCAGGTGTGCTGTTAATTCATTGGTATGGGATTTCTCCATCTTCTTTATTTGTTCATTTAGAGCCATGAATTTTCCTCTTAGCACTGCTTTCATAGTGTCCCATAAGTTTGGGTATGTTGTACTTTCATTTTCATTGAATTCTAGGAAATCTTTAATTTCTTTCTTTATTTCTTCCTTGACCCATTGATGTTTCAGGTGGGCATTATTCAGTTTCCATGAGATTGTAGGCTTTCTATAATTTTTGTTGTTGTTGAAGTCTAACTTTAAGGCATGGTGGTCTGATGAGATACAGGAGGTTATTCCAATGTTTTTGTATCTGTTGAGATTTGTTTTGTGACCAAGCATGTGGTCGATTTTTGAGAAGGTTCCATGGGGTGCTAATAAGAAGGTATATTCTTTTGTGTTAGGATGGAATGTGATGTAGATATCTATTAAGTCCATTTGAGTCATAACATCTGTTAGGTCCTTTATTTCTTTGTTAAGTTTCAGGCTGGTAGATCTGTCTTTTGGTGAGAGTGGTATGTTGAAATCTCCCACTACTAATGTGTGGGGTTTGATGTGCCATTTAAGTTTTAGTAATGTTTCTTTTATACATGTGGGTGCCTTTGTATTTGGGGCATAAATGTTCAGAATAGAGACTTCATCTTGGTGGATTTTTCCTGTGATAAATATGTAATGTCCATCCTGATCTCTTTTGATTGATTTTAGTTTGAAGTCTATTTTATTAGATATTAGGATAACTACACCAGCTTGTTTCTTAGGTCCATTTGCTTGGAAAGCCTTTTCCCAGCCCTTTACTCTGAGGTAGTGTCTGTCTTTGAAGTTAAGGTGTGTTTCTTGTATGCAGCAGATGGATGGATCCTGTTTTCTTATCCATTATGTTAGTCTGTGTCTTTTTATAGTTGAGTTGAGACCATTGATATTGATGGATATTAATGACCAGTGATTGTTAATTCCTGTTATTTTTTGTGGTCCTGTTGTGTTGTCCTTTTTTGGTGTTTGTTGGTGTGGGATTATCTATTGCCTGAGTTTTCATGGGTGTGTTTAGTTTCTTTGGGTTGGATTTTTCCTTCTAGTGCTTTCTGCAGGGCTGGGTTTGTGGACAGGTATTGATTAAATCTGGTTTTATCATGGAATATTTTGTTTACTCTGCCTATGGTGATTGAGAGTTTTGCTGGGTATAATAGTCTGGGTTGGCATCCGTGGTCTCTTAGTGTCTGCATAACATTTGTCCAGGACCTTCTAGCTTTCATAGTCTCTATTAAGAAATCTGGTGTTATTCTGATGGGTTTGCCTTTATATGTTACTTGGTCTTTTTCCTTTGTGGCCCTTAATATTTTTTCTTTGTTCTGTATGTTTAGTGTTTTGATTATTATGTGGCAAGGAGACTTTTTTTTAATCCAGTCTATTTGGTGTTCTGTAAGCTTCTTGTATCTTCATAGGTATTTCTTTCTTTAGGTTAGAAAAGTTTTCTTCTATGATTTTGTTAAATATATTTTCTGTGCCTTTGAGTTGATATTCTTCTCCTTCTTCTATCCCTATTATTCTTAGGTTTGGTCTTTTCATGGTGTCCCAAATTTCTTGGACGTTTTGTGTTACAACTTTTTTGTCTTTAGTGTTTTCTTTGACTGACGAATCTATTTTCTCTATTGTGTCTTCAATGTTAGAGATTCTCTGTTCCATCTCTTGTATTCAATTGGTTATGCTTGTTTCTGTAGTTCCTGTTCATTTAGTCAGGATTTCTATTTCCAGCATTCCCTCAGTTTGTGTTTTCTTTATTGTCTCAATTTCATTTTTCAGATCTTGGAATGTTTCTTTCATCTGTTTAATTACTTTTTCTTGGCTTTCTTTGATTTCTTCCAATTTTTTGTTTGTTTCTTCTTCCATTTATTTAAGGGAATTTTTTTATTTCCTCTTTAAGGAAGTTTTTCATTTCCTCTTTAATGGAGTTTTTTCATTTCCTCTTTAAGGGAATTTTTTATTTCCTCTTTAATGGAGATTTTTATTTCCTCTTTAAGGGAATTTTTTATTTCCTCTTTAATGGAGATTTTCATTTCCTCTTTAAGAAAATTTTTTATTTCTTCTTTAAGGGTCTCTATCATCTTCTTAAAGTCATTTTTAGGATTGATTTCTTCTGTTTCTTCTGTCTTGGTATGTTTAGGTCTTGCAGGTGTAGAATCACTAGGTTCTAATGTTGTCATATAGGTCTTTATGTTGTTGCCTGTATTTTTGCACTGGCGTCTACTCATCTCTCCCTCTGCTCGGTGCAGGCTGTGTCTGTGTCTGAAGGTGCCTCTCTTGTTCTAATTTTTAGTCTTGGTTCACTAGGAGTTCTTGATTAAATTGTTGCTGTTGGGCTCTGTTTCTTCGGGAGTAGCTTAGTCAAATCAGTGTTATTGGGTTCTGTCTCTGGGAGCAGTTGTTCCCAGTTGGTGTAGGGTGAGCTTATGGTTTCAGTGGTTGTTAGGTTCGTAGGGGTTTGTTTTTTGTTTTCTTTTGGGGGGCAGTTGGGGGGAGAGCAGGGAAAGGGCTGGGACTCTGATGGGTAGGGCCTAGGGGTTAGAGACCTGATCTGTCGGTCTGGAGATGGGAGCATACCTGTTCTCAGTCGGTGAAGTGTATACTTACGATTCTGGTGATCTGGTTCGGTGGCTGGGCGGTGCCTTCTTTTGTGTTCTCACGTCATGTTTTGCCCATTCATCAACTCCTCAGCTGATCTTGTTTCCTCAGACTGTAAACTGTAGGAATCTGAATCCTCTCCCGGATGGATTTCAGCTGAGCAGGGTAGTCTCACCAACACCTCCAAGTTGTTGGGTTTCACAGGATCAGCAGCTGGGCCCTGGGTTGGCCTCAGACAGTGTTCAGATCCGTTCTGGTTCTGTCTCATGAAGATGGCTCCTTCCCCGGGTGCTGGGATTAAAGGCGTCCCTGTTCCAGGCTCTTGATTAAGAGCTTGTTTTCACTAACTCTTCCCGCGGGTAATAGCTCAGTTTCTGGTCTTTATTACAACTACCGCCACCTGCGGCCTCCGCCTGCCTGCCTCTGTGGCTAGCCGCCTCCACCTGCCTCTTGTTTTGTTTTTTTAAACTGCCTGTCCAAGATTGTTCACATTTATATCTTCCAACCATCTGGAGATTTTTGTAAATGGTGTGATAAGGATCTTGATTTATTTTATCCATATGAATATCTAATTGACCCAGTCCATGTTTACTGGAAAGACACTTTCTTTCCTGTACATAGATTTTTTAAAAAATATTTTCATCTAAAGGGATATATGGCTTTAACCATTAACCAAATGACCTGGCCTAACTTTAAGGAGTCAGGGAGGTAAAGTCCCCACCGCTTACCCCTCACCCCCTGTGCCCCAACCCCATCGAGTGAGACGATAACAGGAAGAGTATGGTGAAGACACTGACCCTTCACAGAGTATAACTTGGGTAATGTGTAAAAGACCAACAGAATTTGGCCAAAGACAGTAACAGAGAAATTTATGAAAGATAATGCAGAGCATCAGCAATAATTGATACTAAAAGGAGCAAGAGAGAGTGCATAAGCAGTGCTTTGAATCAAAAACAGTCACAGTGGTGCTTTACAGAAATTAAGAGAACATTGGGGCAGCTTTGTGCCAGTACATTTTCACACTTAAATGAAGTATGTAACTTGATGGAAATGCTTAACTCATTAACACTGACAACCAGGCATACAATCGAAAGCCTACATAGACCTAGAAGCAATAAATTATCAGGAGTTTGGGGTAAAGTCCACAAAAATAACAAGAGGTTCAAATGATTTCATGGCAAATGCTATCAACCCTTTAAGGAACACATTATGCATTTTGGTATTCATTAAACATCCAATAAGTGTTTGTTGTACACCTACTGTGTGCCTGCCATTCTTCAAAGTCCATGAACATTTTCCCTCTTACAGTTTATATTTTAGCAAGGGAGGAAGAAAGCAGCACATTAGAAAATTACAAACCTTGTGGAAGAAACAATAAAAATAGACTAAAAGGATAGAGTATTCTGGGAGTAGTAAACAGACTACTATGTAACTGGGGTCAAAAGGCCTCATTGTGACCTACATGTTTATCTTGGAAAAGAGCATTCTAGGAGAGAAGAAGGTAGCAGAAGATAGGGGATAGGCCTGGGCTATTCAAAGAGCATGGAAGTAGAGTCAATGTGGAAGGCTAAGTCAATCAGGGCTCTGTGATAGTTAATCTTCACTGTCGATGTTTCTAGAAAGATTTAACTGACCCATCCTGAATGTGGGCAGCACCAACCCGCAGGCCAAGGTCCCAGTCTGAATGAAGAGGAGAAAGTGAGCCATACACTAGCACTCATCTCCCTGTGCTCCCTGACTCTTGACGTGACGTGACAGGTCCTGGTATCCTTCGGTCTCAGTGGCTGTTTTAGTCTTTCCTTCTCTTAGTCACTTTTGTCAGATATTTGTCACAGCAACAGGAAAAGTGGCTAACACAGGGCTTGTATCATTTTGAAATAGTTTTGGATTTTATTCTTAGTGAACTGGGAAATCACTACAGGATTTTGAGTGGAGGACTCAAAATCTGCTTTATGTTTTATATAGATCACTCTGGCTCATAGATAAGGTGTAGACTGTGTGGACTCAATGATACATTTTAGGGAAGTCTTTTAGGACATGATTCCAGTTGTCAAGATAAAGCATGTTTCTCTTATCAGATGGTAGCAGTAGCAGTGGATAGCAGATATGATATAGGGGTACAATTAGATTGATTTTTATATTAACTGGATAGTGGGGTATAAAAAGAAGTCAAGGATGGCCCCCTAAGATTCGGACCAGAATGCTGTGGGATGTTCTGTATGGCAAATGTGTTGCTAATTAGTCAATAAATAAAACACTGATTGGCCATTGGCTAGGCAGGAAGTGTAGGCGGGACAAGGAAGAGAATAAAGCTGGGAAGTGGAAGGCTGAGTCAGAGAGACACTGCCAGCCGCCATGATGAGAAACAGCATGTGAAGGTGCCGGTAAGCCACGAGCCATGTGGCAAGGCATAGATTTATAGAAATGGATTAATTTAAGCTGTAAGAACAGTTAGCAAGAAGCCTGCCACGGCCATACAGTTTGTAACCAATACAAGTCTCTGTGTTTACTTGGTTGGGTCTGAGTGGCTGTGGGACTGGCAGGTGAGAGAGATTTGTCCTGACTGTGGGCCAGGCAGGAAAACTCAAGCTACACCAGAACAGCTAGTACAACTGAGTTGGAAGAAGAAAAGATGGGAGAAGTTGAGATGGAGTGATCTTTGCAGGAAAAGTGTGTGCTTTGGACATACTAAGCTGGAGGTGACTTGGGCAGTAGAGTTCTGACGCCAGTACGCATCATGAGTTTAGAGGTTAGAGCTGAGGACATTCATGTCAGAGATAATGGGTATATGTGGTCACAAAAGGCTTTCAGGCTCAAGTTATAAGGTCAAGAAAAGGAAGCAGCAAAACTAACATAGAGACTGAGGGGTGATTGGGGGTGGGTGGGGGGAAGCCAGGAGAGGGTGGTGTATTGGAAACCAAAGATGGAAATGGAAGTGCTCAAGTGTGGGCTGAAGTTAGGTCAATGAGGAGAAGTCACAGCTGGAATTTAGAACAGAAGGGTCATTGGTGAGAGAGTCTTAGTTACTTTTCAATTGCTGTGATAAGACTCTTTGATCAAAGCAACTAGAAGAAAGGTTTTATTGTGGAGCTTACAGTTTCAGGAGATGAGTCCATAACCACTGTGGTGAGGAGCATGGCAGCAGGCAGGTAGGCATAGTGATGAAACAATAGATGAGAGCTTCATCCTGATCCACAAGCAAGAAGCAGAGGTGGCAGGACAACTGGGAATGATATGGACTTTTGAAACCTCAAAACCAACCCCAGTGACACACCTCCTCCAACAAGGCCACACCTCCTAATTCTTCCCAAGCAGTCCCACCAGCTGGGGACCAAGCATACAAATACATGAGCCTATGGGGGCCATTCTCATTTAAACCACCCATGAGTCAATAGTACTTTTAGTGGCTTGCTAGGAAATAGAATAGGTTTTAAAAGAACAGAAGGAAAGAAATGGGCAACAGTGCACATTGACTGTTCTTTTGAGTAATTTTGTTCCAAATGGAAACAAAGAAATGGGGTCATGACAAGAACAGTCTCAGTGGAGGTGACAGTTTGGAGAAAATAGGAACGGAAAAATTAAAAGAGAAAATATAACCAATTCTTTTGAAGGTTTATTTTTTTCTTTGAAGAAATGAGATGATGGTTGATAGAAATGTGGGCCAAAGAAAGTGCTGTTTTCTTTGTAAGTGATAGATAAAAAGGCTGGTGAAATGGCTCACTTGATGAAAGCATTTCCTACAGAAGCCTAACTGGCTCATGCTTAGTCCTCGGAACCCTTGGTACAGAAAAAAACCAACTCAGGAAAGTTCTCCTCTTGCTACCGCTTATTGAGATTTGGGCTGGGTATTTCCAGATTCTTGGTCTTTAATCTGAAGAACTGGAAATGTGGGGTTTATAGAGAGTTATAAAAAGAAGCAAGACAACTTTGTTTGGGGCAGAGTGATGGTTAAAGTTATAGAGGGAGACACTCAGGACTGATGGAGGCCCCCAAATGAGAACACTCAAGGGTCCAATTATTGTTTGGGTGCTTTCTTTAGTGGGGTTGGAGAGAAGGAGGAGTTTGGTTTTTAAAGGGTATAGTTAGAATGGCTCTCTATTTTGATTGATAGATTAAGTCATACATTTATTTTTCTTGCAGCACATGCCCTTTCCCATAATTATATGCAAACCCATATTATTCATAGGCATAAGATAGTTAACAGGGAATGCTTCCTTAAAGATTACTACAGGACGCAGTGCATGTGAAGGAATTGGGATACCAAGTGTATTACTACAAGAATGAAAGATGAATAACCCAAAACCAAATGGAGCTCCTGGGTTACTAAACTGTTTCCTCTATTTGTCTGCCTCACTCTGACTTTCATAGCACATACTCTCATACATACACATCATATACATTCATCATGCATACAATAATAAATTTTAAAAATTAAATTTGAGAAAAAGATGCATGTGTATATGATTCTGTGGATGATCTAAGAGAGAGCAAAGACTAATGGTGTAGGAGATGGGAGGAGAGTTATCAAACACATGCCTTGATAGATGAGATAGAGCCTGAGTGCAGCAGGAGTCAGACATTTAATAGAAACATGACAATTTTACCTCTGATAACTGGCAGGAGGGCAGAGTGTGAGGATGGGTACACAGGTGAGAGAAAGGATAACTAGATTCATGGAACTGTCTTCTGAATGCTTCAGCATTCTCAGAAAAGTAGAAAGCAAGAGGAGTAAGCATGAGGACATGACAAGAGCCTGTGGGACTCTGAGGAGAGAAAAGAAAGTGTGAGAGTTACCGTGAGAATATATGGGTGACTGGACTGTGGGGTGATGTTCAGACAGCATTAGAGTTGTGAATTTGAAACTTAGCACTCACCATGGTTGTGAATCTTCCTCCAGCCCCAAGCAGTCTCCAGGTGCAATGTGAGAAAGCAGAGTTGTATTTAGTCAGAGCTGAAGCAAGAATAGCAAGTATGATTGCAGTAATTGGTCTTAGAATTCCAGCTGTAAGGACAGAGATGCACAGAGGAGAGGGTCAGTGAAAAGGTGGTCTGACTGTGGGCAAGAGCCTGGATACTGAAGGGTTACAAAGGCAAGCTAGAAGTGTGAGAGAGAGTGGGCTGCAGAGGATTTGTCAGAATCCCACTTTTCTGTCCGTGTGGGGCTATCATGGGGCCAGTTGAAGTCAAGGTCATTGCCGGTTGGAAGCGAGTGAACTATGAGGCCAGGGTTGGAAGGATCCCCTGTGTGCATATTGAAATCATTGAAATTGAAGACCAGAGAGAAGCAGAAATGAGCCCAGAACCCATTCTCAATAAATGTGGGGAATGATATGTATAATGCAAAGTAGTCTGATTCATCAGGACATTCAAAGCTGTGTCTGTATTGTAGAGCTAAGGTACAGGGCCACCACTTCTGGGTAAACTTTCACTATCGGGAAAGCAGACACTCAAGAATTTCATATTTCTAACATTGCAGACCCTGTTATATACTATTTCATTTTCTTTTAAGAACCTAAAATACCACATATACAATAGGCAATCAAAAATAAGAACCATATATCCTTTTTAAAAATTAAATGTGAATGCTGATGATAGTCTTTGAGTTCAGTGTGAAATATTGTTTCCTTATGGTGTTCCATTCTGCTAGTGTCATCGGGAGGAACCAGAAACTATTGAAAAGAACAGTTGCAACCCTCAGGGAACACATTCTGCTTGCATCTTATTGTTGTTTCCGTTGTGTTGTTTTTAGAATTATCAAATAGAACTAATACAGAATTTCCAAAATGCAGTCAAAAGAGAAGAGAATGGAGCTAAGGGAAGAAAAAGGGGGCTTTTTGGGGACATTTCAGTTGAGTTACACATCTATCTGCTTGCAGAATTGCTGGCATATTTAAAATCTCTGAGAAACAGAAAAAGCGTGACTTTACAAAGGTAAAGTAAATGTAAGATGAAAGAAGAGAGCCTGTGAATTACAGCCATGTTTTCCTTTGACTCCTCAAATATTGTTACTCAGTTCCAATTTGTTTTGAAAGGGATACCTCACAAGCCATTTGACTTATTTAAACAGCCTTGTTTGTTCAGAACTATTGTTCATTGGACTAAGAAATGAAAAGCATGTTGGTAGGCCAGAGAAGAAACACATTGTTAATCTCCTCTTTCCCTTAGAAAGTAAATTAAAGCTGTTTGTAAAGGGCATGGTTACATAGAAGCCTTAAGTGGTTTCCTGAATGGCTTTGTAGCTGTGCCAGAGGCTCCTGCCTCTTAGAAAGATCATATAGATCATGTAAATGTAGACAGCAGGGGGAAATGTTGCTAGGATTTAGATACTGATTTATCTTAGATAAGTTAATAATTACGATTAACTGTTTTCAAGTATGCTCAAGCAGCAATACAGGCAACCGCCTCCTGAAGATGCAAGATACGGAAGGTCTGTGAAGTCCTGGCCCAGCTGACTGGCCTCGAGGTAGCAGAGACAGTTGGCAGGGCTAGCCCAACGCAGTCAGGGGTAGGCAGAGGTGCAGGCCCCTGACTGGACCTGGGTCCTAACCAGTGCCAAGTGCCTCCCCTTATGAATGCAGTAGAGTAGCAAAATACTAGTGTTATAGTGTTCACACTACATAATGCCCAAACGTCAGCCTTTATACCAGTTGTCGTTTTAGAATTTCTCAGAATTCACAAAAGTGTAACTAAATAAACTGAACAATGAATGCTTTTAAAATATAACAAAAAGTAAGTGTACATTTAGATGGCAAATTGTTCTAAAATGATCTATAGTTTTGGTTCAAGACAGGAGGCAGGGAAGCTATAAAAAACACTGAGTGCAGTTGGGGAAAATGGGGGTTTCGATTGATTATTAGATTTTAAAAAATACTTATTTTATATATGTGTGTGAGTGCCCCACGTATGACGTGCATCGCACTGTGTGCTTGGTGCCTGGGGAGGCCAAAAGAAGACAGTGAATCCCCTGGAACTGGAGTTACAGATGGTTGTGAGCTGCCATGTGGATGCCAAGTCTTCTGCAAGAGCAGTAAGTGCTTTCAACTGCTAAGCCATTTCTCCAGCTCCAGTGAACATTAGGTTTTTAATCAAATTATATGAATGGAGGGATGGAGGAAAGGAAAGCAAATACAGTAAATGTTAACTGGCCACACAGACACACACATGCATGCGTGCATGAATGCATTCACACACAAAGCACACAGAATCATTTAGTCTTACTGTTCCTTCTGTGTTTTGGTATATGTATAAAGACTGTGTTAGCATGAGTGTCAGCATGTAATCACCATTCTCTTTTTAGACTTGTGCACAAAGCACTTTTGCCAACTGAGCCATCTCACTGACCCAAAGAAGTTGTTTTGTTATTTTGGTTTTGGGTGGTCCTAGGGATTAAACCCAGGGCCTCAACCATGCTAGGCAAGTGCACTTTTCTAGCCCCATAAGCACCACAGTCTTGAAAAAAGCTGGATGAGGCAGATGATGAAAAGCAGCAAGGAAAGGGGGAAGAACACAGATATGATCTGCTGGACTTGGGCAGATACTTAGCATATTTGATCCCATGTTTTTTTCTTCTGTTTTATACATGCTGTCTGCAAAGGGTGATATGATGATTAAAATGATGACATACATTGCAGAGATTTTGTTATCTGGCTGTATTTATTCCTTGTCCCAGAGCCATTCTGCCATTAAGGCCCAGAGAAAGAGAGAGGAAGGATGCCTCTCAAAAGAAGGGGTATAATAGTAGTGATTTCCTACTAAAAGTATAGTCCAAAAATTAGCACCGTTGCCCTCACCTGGAGTTTGTTGGATAAACACAATTTCAAGACTTCCCTGAATTCTCTAAATTGGAGTCTGCATCTTAACAAGGTCCTGGGGCAATTCACCTATACATAAAAGCTGAGAAAGCTTGAACCTATGATGTGGCTCGGTGGGTAAAAGTGATTGCTGCCAAGTCTGATAGCCTGAATTAAATTACCCCACCTTACATGGCAGAAGGAAAGAATTGACTCCTGGAAGTGGTATACTGAGCACATGTGTGCTATGACAAACCACCCACATGCTAAGGAAGCAGAGAAGATACAATAGGATGCCTCCTTCCTTCTAGCCAAAGGGACTATGTGAAGAAGATGGAAGCCAGAAGTGAGGCACTTACCTGCTGACTTTCGTTTTCTGAGTCAGACTCCATAGAGGTGATCTGAGGATGGTCTAAAAGAAAGAAAGCCAAGAGCAAAGTGTTCATGCATTTCCATCTGGAGACCTATGCTCCCACTTGTGAGAGCTAGCAGAGCAGGGACAGAGTAGCTGCAGTCTGGTGAACAGAGGGAGCCTAAGGTCGCACTCTGAACTGCCCTTGATTCTCACAGTGAAAAGATGCAGCAACCATAACTCAGAGGCTGGCTAGGAAGCTAGTTCAGGGAGGGAGAATGTAGTTATAAAGCATTCCCTGGCTGGTAAGCAATGACAGTTGCTGACTATCGGAACCCAAGAGCTTCCCTGAACTGTACAACATCAACTGGGAAGGACCTCTGACCTTTATCAGCCAAGGATTTAAGCATCAAGACCAGCAAGGCTCCAAAGATCCAGATAGACACAGGGCCTTGCCATGGAGCTCAGAGGAAATGAGAACCATGCAAGTTTCTTCTCCCTTGGAGCCAGGAGATCACTAAACCATTCCCCTCCACATACACTTTCTCCACAGACACTATCGTGGAGAAAGATTGAGGAAAATATTAAAGTTCTGACCATATATCCAAACAAGAAGAGTCCCTCAAAGAGGCTGCTACAATTACAGAACTACAATGAATTTTCCACAGAAGGGAGTATTAAAACACACACACACACACACACACACACACACACACACACACACACACACACGCACGCACACTAATGCAAAACTTGCAGAAAACACAGGGTAGAAACTCTATTGCAGAATGAGGTGATACATTGTGTACCCCAATAAAGCTTGCCTGGGGATCAGAGGACAAAGCCAGCCACTATATTAAACATAGAGGTCAGGCAGTAGTAGCACACTCCTTTAATGCTGGCATTTGGGAGGCAGAGATTCATCCAGAACTCTATGAGTTCAAGGCCACACTGGGAACAGAGCCAGGCATGGTGGTACACACCTTTAATCCCAGCACTAGGAAGGAAGGAAGATGCAGGGCACAGAAAGGTATATAAGACATGAGTAAACAGGAAGTGTCTCTCATGAGGCTTAGGATTCCGTGCAGGTAAGAACATGGCTAGCTTGTTCTGTTTCTCTGATCTTTCAGCTTTCACCCCAATGTCTGGCTCTGGGTTTTTTTTTTTTATTAATAAACTGTTTAGCAATTCATGTCACAGCAGAATGTTATTTTATCTCTCTTACTACATGTCAGAATGTGAAAAAATAAAGTAACAATATCAATCACCTATAAAACAGCAATGAAGTTGATCTTAATATACATCAGCAAGCTGCCGGGCGGTGGTGGCGCACGCCTTTAATCCCAGCACTCGGGAGGCAGAGCCAGGTGGATCTCTGTGAGTTCGAGGCCAGCCTGGGCTACCAAGTGAGTCCCAGGAAAGGCGCAAAGCTACACAGAGAAACCCTGTCTCGAAAAACCAAAAAAATATATATATATATATATATATACATCAGCAAGCTACAGGAAGATGTAGGAATTAAGAGCGGTAGCCACACACATTTGTGCCAGGACACAAGTATGCAGGTCCAACGACAGTTTTGTAGAGTTGGTTCCTCCTTTGCACTTTTGTGTGAGTTCTGGGGAATCATTTCAACAGTTGGCATGACAAATGCCTGTTTACCTGCTGTGCCATCTCACAGGATCAAAAATTCATTATTTTTCTGGGTAATAGTGGTACACCCCTCTAATCCTAGCACTGAGAGGCAGGAACAGGTAGATCTCTGTAAGTGCTAGGCAAGCCAGGAGTACATAATGGAACACACACACCCTCTCTGGTGTGTGTGTGTGTGTGTGTGTGTGTGTGTGTGTGTGTGTGTGTGTGTGTGTGTATTTTATGTAGATATAACAAGAGCTGGGTAGGAGATTTTGATGCTGTCTTTATCTGCTTCTGTATGGTTTGACTTGTCACAGTCCTTATCCTTGTATATATTTTTTTAATTTCAAAAATTTTTTTTATTAAATTTTCTCATTTTATATAACATCCCCAGTTACCCCTCCCTCCCCTTCTCTCCACCACTCCTCATCTACTCCTCAGAGGGGGTAAGGGATCCTTTGGGTAGTCAACAAAATCTGGCATGCCAAGTTGAAGCAGGGCCTAGCCACCACCATCCCCCACCCCCCCACCCCCGCATCAAAGCTGAGCAAGGTATCCTACCCTAGGGAATGGGCTCAAAAAAGCCAGTTCATGTGCCCAAGATAAGTCCTGGTCCCATTGCCAGGGGCCCCACAAACAGATCAAGCCTCACAACTGTCACCCACATTCAGAGGGCCTAGTTTGGTCACATGCAGGTTCCCCATCTGTCAGTCCAGAGTTCGTGAGCTCTCATTAGCTTGGGTCAGCTGTCTCTGTGGTTTTCCCCATCATGATCTTGACCCCCCCCCCCCTTGCTCATATGATCCTTCCTTCCCCTCTTCAACTGCTCTCCAGGAGCTCAGCCCAGTGCTTGGCTATGGATCACTACATCTGCTTCCATCAGTCACTGGATGTAGGTTCTATGGTGACGATTAGGGTAATCACTCATCTGATTACAGGGGAAGGCCAGTTCAGGCACCCTCTCCACTGTTGCTAGGAGTCTTACCTGGGGCCATCCTTGTGTAATCCCAGGAATTTCCCAAGCACCAGCTTTCTCCTTTAACCATAATGGCTCCCTCTGTCAAGATGTCTCTTTCATTGTTCTTTCTCTCTGTCCCTCTCCCAACTCAGCCACCTCAATCCCTCATGTTCCCTGTCTCCATCCTCTCCCTTCTATCCCCTCTCCCAGTTTACCCAGGAGATCTTAACTATTTCCCCTTCCTGGGGCCCTCCATGTATGTCCCTCTTAGGGTCCTCATTTTTATCTAGCTTCTCTGGGATTGTGGATTGTATCCTAGTTATCCTTTGCTTTGCATCTAAAATCCACTTATGAGTGAGTACATACTGTGTTTGTTTTCTGGGTCTGGATTAACTCACTCAGGATGATATTTTCTAGATGATATTTCCACTTGCCTACAAGTTTCATGATGTCACTGTTTTTACTGCTGAGTAATACTGCATTGTGTAAATACACCACATTTTTTTTACCCATTCTTTAGTTGAGGGGCACCTAGGTTGTTTCCAGGTTCCAGCTATTATGAATAATACTGCTATGAACATAGTTGAGCAAGTGTCCTTGTGGTATGATTGAGCATCCTTTTGACATATGCCCAAAAGTGGTATTGCTGGATCTTGAGGTAGGTTGATTCCCAATTTTCTGAGAAACTGCCATATTGATTTCCAAAATGGCTGTAAAAGTTTGCACTCCCACCAGCAGTGGAGGAGTGTTCCTCTTACTCCACATCCTCTCCAACATAAGTTGTCTGCAGTGATTTTGATCTTAGCCATTCTGACAGGTGTAAGATGATATCTCAGTGTCATTTTGATTTGCATTTCCCTGATGGCTAAGGATGTTGAGCAATTCCTTAAATGTCTTTCAGCCATTTGAGATTCTTCTGTTGAGAATTATCTGTTTAGATCTGTACCCCATTTTTAATTGGATTATTTGGTATTTTGAGGTCTGATTTCTTGAGTTATTTGTATATTTTGGAGATCAACCCTCTGTCAGATGTGTGGTTGGTGAAGATATTTTCCCATTCTGTAGGCTGTTTTGTTTTATTTACCATATTCTTTGCCTTACAGAAGCTTCTCAGTTTCAAGAGGTCACATTTATTAATTGTTTCTCTCAGTGTCTGTGCTACTGGTGCTATATTTAGGAAGTAGCCAATGCATTCAAGGCTACTTCCCACTTTCTATTCTATCAGGTTCACTGTAACTGGATTTATGTTGAGTTCTTTGATCTACTTGAACTTGAGTTTTGTACACGACAATAGATATGGATCTATGTGCAGTCTTCTACATGTTGACATCCATTTCTGACAGCACCATTTGTTGAAGATACTTTCTTTTTTCCATTGTACAATTTTGGCTTCTTTGTGAAAAATCAGGTGTCTATAGGTGTGTGGATTAATATCAGGGTCTTCCATTTGATTCCATTGATTCAAGAGTCTGTTTTTATGCCAATACCAAGCTGTTTTTAGTACTGTCACTCTATAATAGAACTTGAAATCAGGGATGGTGATGCCTCCAGAAGTTCCTTTATTGTACAGGATTGTACAAAAATCCTGGGATTTTTGTTTTCCCATGAAGTTAAGTATTGTTCTTTGAGGTCTGTGAAGAATTGTGTTGGAATTTTGATGAGGATTGCATTGGATCTGTAGATTGCTTTTGGTAAGATGGCCATTTATACTATGTTGATCCTATCCAAGAGCATGGGAGATCTTTCCATTTTCTGATATCTTCTTCAATTTCTTTCTTTAAAGACTTAAAATTATTGTCATACAGGTCTTTCACTTGTTTGGTTAGAGTTACTCCCAAGATATTTTATATTATTGGTGGCTGTTATAAAAGGTGTTGTTTCTCTGATTTCTTTCTCAGATCATTTATCATGTACATATAGGAGGGATACTGATTTTTTTTAATTAATCTTGTATCCTGCCACATTATTGAAGGTGTTTATCTTCGGTAGGAGTTCCCTGGTAGAATTTTTGGGGTCACTCATATCATATCATCTGCAAATAATAAAAGTTTGACTTTTTCCTTTACAATTTGTATCCCCTTGGCCTCGTTTTGTTGTCTTATTGCTCTAGCTAGAACTTTGAGTACTATATTGAATAGATATGGGGAAAATGGACAGCTTTATCTTGTTCCTGATTTTAGTGGAATTACTTTGAGGTTCTCTCCATTTAGTTTGATGTTGGCTACTGGCTTTCTGTAAATTGCCTTTATTATGTTTAGATATGTCCTTTGTATTCCTGATCTCTCCAAGACCTTTATCATGAGGGATGTTAGATTTTGTCAAAGGCTTTTTCAGCACCTAATGAGATGATCATGTGGGTTTTTTCTCTCTTTCAGTTTGTTTTATGGTGAATTACATTGACTGATTTTCATATGTTGAGCCATCTCTGCATCTCTGGGATGAAGCCTACTTGATCATGGTGGATGATTTTTTTTTATGTGTTCTTGGATTCAGTTTGCCAGTATTTTATTGAGTATTTTTGCATCAATGTTCATGAGGGAGATTGATCTGTAATTCTCTTTCTTAGTTACATCTTTGTATGGTTTGGGTATCAGGGTAACCGTAGCCTCATAAAAAGAGTTTGGCAATGTTCATTCTGTTTCTATTATGTGGAACAATTTGAGGGATATTGGTATTAGCTCTTCTTTGAAATTTTGGTAGAATTCTGCACTGAAACAATCTGGCCCTGGGCATTTTGTTTTGTTTTGATTTGATTTGATTTGATTTGATTTTTGTTTTGTTTTGTTTTAATTGGGAGACTTTTGATGACTGCTTCTATTTCCTTAGGGGTTATCGGACTATTTAAATTATTTATCTTGTCTTGATTTAATTTTGGTATGTGGTACCTATCCAGAAAATTGTCCATTTCTTTTAGATTTTCCAATTTTGTAAAGTAGAGGTCACACTTTATGAAGTATGACCTAATGATTTTATCAGTGTGTGTTGTTTTATCCCCCTTTTCATTCCTGATTTTGTTAATTTGGGTATTCTCCTTCTGCCTTTTGGTTAGTTTGGATAAGGGTTTGTCTATCTTGTTGGTTTTCTCAAACAACCAACTCTTTGTTTCATTGATTCTTTGTATTGTTCTCTTTGTTTCTATTTTATTGACTTCAACCCTCAATTTGATTATTTCCTGCCATCTACTTTTCTATGTCCAGTTTATATAACATAATGTCAAGCAGTCCAGGCAAGAGCAGTTTCTTGCCCAAATGACCAGCTCTGCCAGGGGACCAGGCAGACCAAGAAACTTTCAACCACATCTACTCCTCCTGGATGAGTTTGTTGTTGTTGTTGTTATTGTTGTTGTTGTTGTTGCTGTTGTTCTAGAGCTTTCAGGTGTTCTGTTAAGTTGCTAGTGTGAGATTTCTCCAAATTCTTTATGTAGGCACTTAGTGCTATGAACTTTTCTCTTATCACTACTTTCATAGTGTCCCATAAGTTTGGATATGTTATGCATTCATTTTCATTGAATTCTATGAAGTCTTTAATTTATTTTTAATTACCAGTGGTAATTCAGTTTGAGGGTTGTTCAATTTCCATGAGTTTGTAGGCTTCCTACAATTTGTGTTGTTGTTCAATTCAAACCATGGTTTTTGGATAAGATATAGGGTGTTATTCCAATTTTTTGTATCTGTTGAGGTTTGCTTTGTAACTTAGTATGTGGTCAATTTTAGAGAAGTTTCTATGAGATGCTGAAAAGAAGGTATATTCTTTTGTGTTTGGGTGAAATGTTCTATAGATGTCTGTTAGTTCTCTTAATTCTCTGTTAAGTTTCTGTCTGGCAGACCTGTCCATTGATGAGAGTGGGATGTTGAAGTCTCCCACAATTAGTATGTGGGGTTTGATGTGTGCTTTAAGCTTTAGTAATGTTTCTTTTACAAATGTGGGTTCCCTTGTATTTTGGGACATAGATGTTCAGAATTGAGACTTCATCTTGATGGATTTTTCCTGTAATGAATATGAAATGTCCTCCATCTCTTTCAACTGATTTTAGTTTGAAGTCTGTTTTGTGGAATATTAGGATAGCTACACCAGCTTGTATCTTAGGTCCATTTGATTGGAAAATCTTTTCACAACCCTTTACTCTGAGGTAATATCTGTCTTTGAGGTTGAGGTGTGTTTCTTGTATGCAGTAGAAGGATGGGTCCTATTATCCTACCCATTCTGTTAGCCTGTGTCTTTTTATAGACAAATTGAGACCATTAATATTGAGAGATACTAATGACCAGTGATTGTTAATTCCCGTTTTGTTTGGTTTTGTTAGTGGTTGTGGTAGTGTGTGTGTGTGTGTGTGTGTGTGTGTGTGTGTGTGTGTGTGTTTGTGTGTGTGTTTCTCTTCTTTGGGATTTGCTGGTGTGTGGTTATATATTGGCTGTGTTTTCATGGGTGCAACTAACTTCCTTGGGTTGGAGTTTTCTTTCTAGTGCTTTCTTCAGGGCTGGATTTGTGGATAGGTATTGTTTAAATCTGATTTTGTCATGGAATATCTTGTTTTATCCATCTATTACTATTGAAAGTTTTACTGGGTATGGTAACCTGGGCTGGCATCCATGGTCACTTAGTGGCTGCAAAACATCTGTCTAGGACCTTCTGGCTTTTAGAGTCTCCATTGAGAAGTCTGGTGTAATTCTGATAGGTCTGCCTTTATATGTTACTTGGCCTTTTTCCTTTGCAGCTTTTAATATTCTTTCTTTATTCTGTATGTTTAGTAGATTGATAATTATGTGGTGAGGGGAATTTTTTTTTGGTCCAGTCTATTTGATGTTCTGTAAACTTCTTGTACCTTCATTGGCATGACCTTCTTTAGGTTGGGAAAGTTTTCTTCTATGATTTTGTTGAATATATTTTCTGTGCCTTTGAGCTGGCATTCTCCTTCCTCTATCTCTATTATTCTTAGGTTTGGTCTTTTTATGGGTCTCAGATTTTCTGGATGTTTTGTGTTAATACTTTGTTGGATTTAACATTTTCTTTGACCACTGAATCTATTTCATCTATCATATCTTCAGTGTCTGTGATTCTCTTTTCTATCTCTTGTATTCTGTTGGTGATGCTTGCATCTGTAGTTCCTGTTCATTTACCCAGGTTTTCCATTTCCAGAATTCCCTCGGCTTGTGTTTTCTTTATTGCCTCTATTTCAATTTTCAAGTCTTGAACTGTTGAACTGTTTCTTTCACCTGTTTGTTTTTTCTTGGTTTTCTTTAAGGGATTTATTGATTTCTTCCAATTCTTTGTCTTTTTCTCCATTTCTTTAAGGGAATTTTTCATTTTGTCTTTAAAAGTCACTATCATCTTCATAAAGTTATTTTTAAGGTCATTTTCATCTGCTTCATCTGCATTGGGATGTTCAGGTCTTGCTGTTTTAGAACCACTAGTTTCTGGTGGTGCCGTATTGCTCTTTATGTTGTTGAATGTATTCTTACACTGCCATCTACCCATCTCTTCCTCCAATTAGTGCAGGTGGAGCCTGTGGCTCCAGGGGTTGCCTCTCCTCCAATCAGTACAAGTGGAGTCTGTGGCTCTGGGGGTCGCTGAGGCTTCAGGGAATGGTTGGGAGGGGATGTTATTGCCCAGTCGCTAGGGGCTCTTCCTCTAATGGGTGTAGGTGGGCTCTACAGCTCCAATGGTCACTCCTCTACCAATCTAGGACTGAGGTGACTGGGGGAGGGGCACAAGGTATGTTCCTTGGGGCTAGGACCTAGAGAGCAGGGCTGTCCAACTGGGCTCTCAGACACTCACCTCTTCCACCAATTGGGTGCAGGTGGGGACTGTGGCTCTTGTGGTTGCTAATGTGGCAGTGGTCTCTGAAGAGGCTGCAGATGGTTTGAGGGGGATGCTGCCATGTCACTGGGACTTAGACAGGTGAGGGAGGGGTGCAGGATGTGCCTCCCAGAAGCTAAGATCTAGAGGGGCTGGAGGCACTTGAGGTGGGCGTGGGGGGTATCCAGCCCAGCACTCAGATACTCACCTCTTCCACCAATTGGGTTCAGATAGGGACTGTGGCTCTGGAGGTCACTGATGCAGTAGGGAATGGTTGGGAGAGATGATGTTGCTCCTGAGTTGCTGAGATGAAGGTAGGTGGGGGAAGGGCCTGGGATGTGCCCCCAGGGGCTAAGACCTAGAGGGCATGGGTGTCCAGCCATCACTCAGACACTCACTTCTTCCACCAATCAGGTGCAGGTGGGGACTGTAGCTCTGGTGGTCACTAATGCAGCAGGAGATGATCTTTGTATATTTTTAATCAAGAAAATGTTTAACAAATCCCTATAAGAATCTCTGGTTTACAATAGCTGAGGAGCCCCCAATTGGATCAGTCCCTCTGGATAAGTGAGACAGTTCAATAGCTTGAACTGTGTGGGAGGCACCCAGGCAATGGGACCGGGACCTGTCCTTAGTGCATGAGCTGATTGTTTGGACCCTGGGGCCTATGCAGGGACACATAGCTCAGCCTGGGAGGAGGGGACTGGACCTGCCTGGACTGAATCTACCAGGTTGAGCTGAATCCCCAGGGGAGTCCTTGCCCTTGAGGAGATAGGAATGGGGGTTGGGCTGGGGGAGGCGGCAGGAGGAGGGAGGACAGGGGAATCCGTGGCTGATATATAAAATTAAATCAAATTATTAAAAAAAAAAAAAAGAATCCCTGGTTTAGAAAGGCGCCCTATAAAGTCATTGCTGTTGTACCTTCGAAACCCCCAGAGACCACCACAGAGCTGGTTTCTGATGCTAGCACATAAGGGTCCTTTTATTGTCAGGTTCAACCTGGGCCAACACATGGCAGATGGAGGGAAATGTGGCAGCAGCCATGAGCCCAGGTGTAGAAAGTTTTTATAGGGAAAACCACAAGTAGGGAATTACATGCTTGGGATTGGGTAGAAAGGATATGGAGCAAGGTGATTTTTTGAAACTGTTGGTCTAGACTTTCGGCATGAAGCCACATTTGAAACTATTGGATTATACTTTTGGCAGGAAACCACAACCCACTGAACACAATTATCTGGATTGCCCAGCAGAATTATCTAAATATCTTCAAGGGCCATAAACCAAAGACAGAATGTCTGCAGGAGCATACTGCTCTGTTCGAGTTGTCATGGCACATTCCTGAGGTCCTTTCTGGAACTGAGTACAGCAGGTGGTATAAGATGGTGACCCTTCCCTAAGATGGGGTCTGTATTGCCTTCACAATTGTCACTATGCCTGAAAGCTAAGTCAGAGTTTCCATTTGGTTCAATAGGAATTCATCAGCTCTGGAAGCTTGGATGTGAAGGACAAATAAGGTGGGGTGATACTGGAGGATAATTCAGTGAAAGTCTTTTACTTTTGAATGAGAAAGCCTTGAACATCCCAAGTAAGGAGTGGGAAGCCATGGAAAGGCAAAATGTGGTTCAGGCTGGTGGGAATTACAACCAGTAAAACAAGGGCCCAAAGATTTGAGGCTGGGGTTGCCAAAACTTTTCTAGAAGAATTGAGTTATTTGGTAGAAGGTTAACAGTGACTATCCACTGATCGATAACCACCCCCCCATTCACTCTGTAAACGAGTCTCCCAAGGTAACAAAATGTTAAGATCATTTCAAAGAAGAAGAGGAATTGAGAACTCTGTGGCTTTGTATATATACCTGGTTCCGGGAAATATGAGAATAGGTTCTCTGAAGATGACCTAACAGCCTACTTTTCCACTTGTGGGCTACACTAGTCATAGGATTGTGGATAAAAGTACATCTTCTCAACCAGCTTCCTTGGTGTGGGTCAGAAGGGCCACAAGAGGAGCTATTTCCGTAGCTGGAAAAAAGGCTCAGGACTGTCTTCCTGGAATTGCTTCTCATTTCAGAATCAAAAATAGCTTTGAAATGCTGTGCTGTTTGGGAATTGGGGCCTATTCATTCTAAAAGCATCTGTCAGTACCTGTTGAAATTTAGATAAAGTTCAAGTAAAGTTTGTATTGCACTCTTTGATTTCAAGTTTGAAAAACACTCACAAAACCTGTACCGCAGTTAGTCATAGCCTAAGATAGCAAATGGAATCTTTGGGTTTCTGCTGTCCATGGTTACTTTGAACATGAGCCACAACATTGAATTCCTTTAAAAGTGTTCCTTCCAGCCGGGCGGTGGTGGCGCACGCCTTTAATCCCAGCACTCGGGAGGCAGAGGCAGGCGGATCTCTGTGAGTTCGAGGCCAGCCTGGGCTACCAAGTGAGTTCCAGGAAAGGCGCAAAGCTACACAGAGAAACCCTGTCTCGGAAAACCAAAATAAAATAAAATAAAATAAAATAAAATAAAATAAAATAAAATAAAATAAAATAAAATAAAAGTGTTCCTTCCTACTTACCTGAACTTTTCAACTGAGATTAATTTTCATATTCAAAAGTTTAAGTATAAACTCCACCAAACAGTTCTGCATCTTGGTTTTGACTATTCCACAGCTTTCTTAGTTGCAGTGAAGCCATTGGACTGTTAAAGTCATAAAGCCAGGATTGGGTACATCATTCCAATTCTAGTAAGTGAGATCTTTGACTTAGGTGCTGTAAGGAATGAAACTTCCCCTATTGTTTACATGTGACTCCATAAAGAACCTAAGATGCCCTCAAGAACATGAATCAAGAATTCACCTCTTTACACTAAGGAGGAAGAGGAAGTAACATATGGCACTGACATCTAGAACCGAGCTCCACAGGTAGCATCAGGAGCCCCCCAGAGGGCTCTGGTGTGGTGAAAGAGCACTAGAAAGCTGCTTACCTTTGGATACCATAGTCCTCATTTCTTTTGTTTTTCTTCTTGTTCTCCTTTATATGTTGAAAAATACCATAAAATCTATAATATATTAAATACAATAAAAATATGTAATGTTCTACTACAATTTATCTGAAGAATATAAATAGTGAATTTCATTTTTGTTGTTTCCTATGTGCCTAATACACACAGTGAGTGGAGTTATTATTAAGACTAACTTCCATGTCTCAATAGCAACCTTCTTCCACCTGGGAAATATATTCATTATAAATTTTCATGACTACATGGTGGTATGTTGAGTTAGAACTTATTGAACAGTTTGTTTACAGTTTTTTGTTGCTATCAGTACTTTAAGAATGTCCTTATGTACCTAATTTATTTGAGTTTCTTATATGAATGGCATGTTTTTAATTCTTGGCCTCTTTATCTCTTAGCCTGAATATTTTTGAAAATCTGAGTAAGCTATTTGTTATATGCTAACTTTCTGTGTTGTTATGAATATTTCTCAGTTGTGTTTCTCTTATTATAATTCAGTTTTCAGTATTAAAATAACTTTTCTTGTAGTTTTGAGCAATTTATTTTTGCCATTTAATTTCCACTGTTGTCATAAACTTTTGAAAAATAATTGTCCATCTAAAGACTTCATAAATATTTGATTGTTTTTTTTTCTTAACATGGAAAGAATTAAAGGAAATATTTCACCATTTAGTCCACCAGGACTTACTCTGGTATTTGATATAAGAGCTTATCTAAGTCACTGCTTTTGTTGTTGTTGTATTTAGATGTGAGCCACTTATTTTGGCAGTTGCTAGGGTATAATTAAGCCGTTCCTTTTTTAACAGATAAATACAATTTTAATTACACAGAAAGGTAAATTTGATGTATCTGCTTTCTTTCCACCTAAAAATTAGAAAACAGTAGAGGCAAAGAGTTGAAAGAAGGCAGTTTCCCCATACTGTGGCATGGTTCCAGTTACAAAAAGAACTTAATAAAAATGTCAAACACAAAAATACAAGTCTGAGATTTCTAAAAAAATTTATATAAAAAAATCCCTAAATGATCAAAGTTGTTCTTTTTCTACAAAATTACACCAATAGAATAAACAGTGTCAAAACCATTCTGACAGCATTCTGAAATGCAGCTTTTCTCATCTCCAGTGATGCTCCTTAAAAAGAAGGTAGTATGGGGGGAAGGGTTAAAATCTCCAAAAGATCCAAATTTTTGTTTGTTTGGTTTTGTTTGTTTGTTTGTTTTTCTGAGACAGGGTTTCTCTGTGTAGTTTAGTGCCTGTCCTGGAACTCGCTCTGTAAACCAGGCTGGCCTTGAACTCACAGAGATCCGCCTTGGCTCTGCCTCCCAAGTGCTGGGATAAAGGCGTGCACCACCACCATCACCACCACCACCACCACCACCACCACCACCGCCACCACCACCACTACCCAGCTCCCAAATTTTTATCATAGTTTTTCCATCATCTCTTATATGAAGAGAAAGAATGTATTTCTGACTCTGGCTTCTCAGAAAGACTTGGGGGATCATAGTTATCCAGAGACCTGTGCTTGGGCGTGGGAGTGTCCATCATTTAGAGAGAGGAAGTGGGGAGTGGTTTCCCTATGCTTCTTCCTTTGTGTCATTAGGTAATTTCTAAGTAAGTATTTTCCTTAATATGACTACAGATCATGTATTAAATTTATTTCAATATGTACCATACTGCTCTCCCAAGAGTTTCATGTATGCCTAGGCAAGCATTCTACCTCAGAGCCCTCCTCGGTCCTGCCTTATTTATTTAATTACTGAAAAATTAGTGTGCTTTATATCAGAATTTTCAGAGGACTAGACCAACATTAACTCATTGTCTTTTTATTAATATGAAATTATATTGTTAAACAAATAGTAAATAACCTGGTGAAAATGGATTTCCTGTTAATAATGTGATATACCTCAATTTGTTCATTGTTTTAGCTATTCCAAGAAAACTGCAATCTTACTTACATATGGCACATAAATTTTTAAAATAATATTTTATAAATGCCATATGTAGATCTTGAATATTATCTCCCAATTTAGATTGATTTTTTAAAATTTCACGTGTATGAATGTTTTTCCTGCATGTACATATGTGTACCAGATACATGCCTGATGTATGCAGAGGTCAAAAGAGAGTGATGGATCCCTGGAACAGGAGTTGTAGAGGGTTCTGAACCACCATGTGGTGCTGTGAAACAAACCTGAGTTCTTTGTAAGAGCAACAAGTGCTCTTCACCACTGAGCCATCTCTCCAGCCCCTATTTTTCTAATTTAAAAAGAATTTGTTCTTAGCCTTTTTATTGTATTACTTAGCTGGTGGTTAATTATGATAGAGATCCTAATTATGTTAAATTCACTATAAATGCAATCACTTTCAAAAATTCCTAGTAAGCTAGTAAATTTAATAGATGCCATAGGATTTATGGTCATCGAAAACTTCAGATAATCATGTTTTATCTATTTATTGCCTCGTTCCATTGGCAGAGAGTGAATACCTGATGAATGAATGTGTTCCTTGTTTGTGTTCTGGAAAGAGCAGTAGGCTAGAGAGTCAGGAAGGGCTGCATCTCCCTGTCAGTTCCTCATCTGAGGAGGTTATCTGTGAAGCACCTTTCCTTAGCCCCTGGATCAGGAGCCACACTTGGCACTCCATGTAAGCCATCAGGATCAGGACCTAGAGCAAGCCTAGAAGTACATAGATATGCCCCATTTTTGTTACGCTTTTACAGATTGGAGGTTTGTGACAACCTTACCTCAAATAAGACTGATACCTTTTCTCCAATGATGTGTATTGTGTGTGGTGTGTTTGTGTCTTGGTGTGACATTTTGAATTTGTTTTACATTTATATCTATTTTGTGTGTGTGTGCACATGTGTGTACATGCCACAGTGTATATGTGGAGGTCAGAGGACAACTTATAAGAGTGAGTTCTCTCTTACAACCATGTGTATCTTGAGGATTGAGCCTCAGTCATCAGGGTTGGTTGTGGCAAGTGCCCTCATCTGCTGAAACACCTCAACAGTCCCAGTGAAACATTTTGTAATTCTCAAAATGCTTCAGTTTTTGAAATTATTGTTATATTTGAAATTATTGTTATATCTGTCATAATGATGTATGATAAATGATTTGTGGTGTTGCTATTGTATTAAAATAATTAAATATCACAGTTGAGGAAGCAGAAATGAACAGCGGTAGCCTGTAATAGGTCTTTTATAACCCAATAATAGGTTTCTCCACCAATGCAGTAAGCCAGATCAAGCAAAATTGAAAAAGTAAAATAACAGGTATATTTGAGCAAAGCAACTTCCAGGTGAGCCCTTCAGTGCCAGAATTTGGGGCTGGAGAAGTCACATGGCCAAACTAAAGCAGGGAGCTTTAGTTTGTAGGCAAGGGGTGATGAACCTTCCATCTTTTGTCTGCGTGACCCCTTTATTCAGGAGTTTGTCCCTCTCCTCTGGTTGGTAACAAGGCTGATAGGAGGGTGTCAAAAGCAAAATATGTCCTGTAGATCCAGAGGAGCTGGAGGCCAGTCCCCAGGCTACTGAGTCAGCCCCGGAATTGCCTAAGGCCACTGGGTCCCTGGAGGACTGATGTCCCCAGCAGTGGATTATGGTTACCTCTGCAGGAAGATGAAGGGCCTCCAAGAGCTTGGCTATAAGGGGTCTGTTGACAATGGGAATGCTCTTGGTAATGAGAAAGTCCCTTTCCTTCAAAAAGACAGAATGGGTATGGGCTATTTTAAAAGGCATATTTAGAGTCAGTGTAGATGTTAGCCTGTCTTTTGACCCTTAGATATTTTGAGTGCTCTAGTCAAGGCAATTAATTCAGTGTTTTGTGAGGAGGTCCCCAATGGCAGGCAGGTTGGTTCAATGGAAGTGATCACTGCACAAGCCTCCTGGTGGTTTCCTGATCTGTCTATAAGAGAGCTTCCATCAACAAAGAGGGTGAATTCGGGGTCTGTGAGGGGTTGGTGTAGGAGACCAGGCTGGGGTGAGCATAAATCCTCCACAGCCTCTGGGCAGGAGTGGGAGGAGGTATCCGATGAGGAAGGGGCAGGGAGGATGGTTGCAGGGTCCTGTGAGGCAATTAAAGAAAAAAGAAGATAGATGTCAGAAGACAGAATAGGGGCCAAGGTGAGGGTGGCCCCAAAGCAACTGAGCATATCACAGCCAAGTAAAGGTACCAGACAAACGGGTATGACTAGAAAAGAGTGTGAGAAGAATAGCCCTGCAAAAATTCAGGGAAGAGGCAGGGTCTTAGGCGGAAAGGAGGGGGTCCCATCTGCTCCCATGACAGAAATTGGCAAGGGAACTCTGGGACCCGAGTAAGAGGTCAAGATTGAAAAAGTAGTTCCCATGTCCACCAGGAAGCTAGGCTCTGTGAGGGTGATGGGAGTCTCAGCGTCTGGGTACTGTCAGTCCTCCACCAGGCTGAAGAAGTTGAAGGCTGGAAGAGTCTCAGATGCCTGTGTTGGTGGGGCTGGACCTCCATGGTGTGGCATAGAGGATGAGCCCACATAGGCACATTCCAACTTCAGTGACCAGGCTGCCAGCAGACAGGGAATGGCCTTGTTGGCAGCTAAGGGTTGGGGCAGCATTGGGACCAGTGGCCTTACTGGCCCCATTTGAAGCAAGCCCCTGGTGAAGTTGATTTTGGCTAGGCCCCAGTGGGATGGAGCCTTGTGGACTTCCCTTGCTCCCTCTTCAGGAATGCTGATGGCCTCATGTCAACTGCCAAGGCATGAGCATGGAGTATATAGCCTTCTGTTGCATCTGAGCCTGCCAGGAAGACTCAGCTGCCTCCTCTCCAGTGTTAAAAACCTTAAAAGCCATTTTCACCAATTCCTGTATGGAGGTGTAGGGAATGTCCTCAGCCTTTTTAGGTTTTTTCCAACATCTATCGATGGCTGTGAAATGAAATGGGTAGCCAGGACCATGGCTCCTGCTGGGGAGGCTGGATCAGTGCAGGTAGAACATGGGGTAGGATTCCAGCATGGTGGTGTGGAAGAGCAGACAGAAACAAACCAGGAGATAGAATCTGTTGCAGGTGGAGCGGGCCGGTAGAATCCCAGCATAGTTCAGATCAAATGGCAGGAAAGCCCAGTGAGTGAAAAAAGGCAAAGTGAGTACCTTTTGGCAGCCCCTTCCAAGGGATACACCATGAACAACAGAGTTAATGTAAGAGGTCTATTGGGGAATGGGGAGAGTAAAGGCCATCTTGGAGTAGAGACATCAGAGAGGCAGGTAGACAAACAGAGCAGAGAAGATACGAAAGGAAGAAGAGAGGTGAGGGGGAGCCAGTGACTCAGGCAGCCTAGTCAGGTAGCAGGGCTCAGGGTCAATCTCTGGGTGGCCCCTGGAGCCACCACAACCTTGGCCAACAAAACCTGGGCTACTGAGCACTGGCTACAGAGGGAGGGGCGGGAGTGCAGAGCTCACAAACCCTGGATAAGGGAGCCCAAACCATTTGCATATGGTATGAGACAGCCCCAATTTGGGTAAATTTTGGAGCAGACACCCCTTGGGTGACTGAGGATTGGGTTTAGACCCAGGGTTGCCCATTTCCAAGCCTGTGCCAGAGACATAAGACTAGGGCAAGGCATTCCCCCTGGATAGCTTGGGGTGGAGCAGTAGGGGTAGAGGTAGCCTTTGGGAAGGATGTCTTTCCGCAAAGTCCCCAGGAGCAATGACCATCTGCTCCTGAAATGGTTGGGCTTGCCCTGGCATGGCAGTGACTTGGCAGGGAATCCCGGGGGTCTTTGACCTGGGAAAGGTACCCAGTACCTCTTTTAGGTGGTGTCTGGGAAATGGGGGACTTACTCTAAGTCAAAAGTTGATCATGTCTGGTGGAGAGGAAGATAAAGGGAGAGGAGTGCCCCTGCCCCACCACGTGGCTGGTGAACCTAGTCCACCCAACAGGAAGGCTTAACTTCTCCCAGGTTATTGACACCAAGATAATCGGTTTTCTGTAGTGTGATAATAGGTTTCTCCACCAACGCAGGTAAGTCAGATCAAGCAAAATTGAAAAAGTAAAAGAACAGGTATATTTGAGCAAAGCAACTCCTGGGTTAGCCCTCCAGCCCCAGAGATCAGGGCCCAAGAAGTCACATGGCCAAGCTAAAGCAGGGAATTTATATATCCTGTAGGCAAGGGGTGATGATGTCTCCTCCACAAGCTGAGTTTGTGCCCAAGTATGGTTAAAAGCTGAACACTTTAGGTGGGGTTTTAGGCGGCTGGCAACTTCCGGGGAGGAGCTGCCAAAAGCCACTAAAAATGCAGAACTGGGCTTTTGACAGCTTTTCTTTGTTGGAGATTTTATGAGAGGGCAGGGTTTGGAGAGAGAGAAGTGGGGCTTTCCACTCAAGCAGGAGTATGAGCTGGAGGTTTCCAGCAGAACAGCCTGTCCATGATAGGCCTGATGAAGCAATAAGAATTAGTATACTATAGTATCTCTCTGTGCTGGCCTGTGTATGGAAGTCTATGATCTGGTAGACTTCTTATTTCCTGGAAACTGGATTGACCTTGAATTTTCCACTCTGTTAGGAGCTAGGAAATGATCTAGGAGCTGGACCAGCTCTCCCAAATTCTTATTTTATGCTCACCTGTCACTTCCTTTCTTGACCTCAGTAAATTAAGAGAAGACAGTTCTGAGGGCAGTCTGCATTCTCCCTGTCCTTGCCTTCAAACAGTATCAGTCCTTTAAGATCTCAGCAATTTGTCCAAAATTATCTAAACGTTAAATAATGAAGAAACGGGCTGCTCTGAATAGCCAGTGATGTCCACATTCTGGTTGTCATGTCTGTGACATGGTTTACCTGGGTTACTTCATCTTCCTAGTCTGCATATAAAGAATTAAATAAAATAATTCAATTTCCACAGACTGGTCCTGTTGCTAAATGTATATTCTAATCCTCTTAAAGATTGCAAATTGCTTACAACAGCCGTATTTCCCTTATCTTGAGTTGTTCCTATTGCCATTTCCTGTGATCCTACAATGTTATTCTGTTATGTAAAAAAAATCCAAAAGGAAGGTGCACAGTCCCTAGGAGACAATTTATCTCACCCATCATTTGTTGATATTTCTAAATCTCTATGCCTGAGCACTCCTCTGCTTCATCCCTAGCCAATGGAAGCAAGGAAGGAAGGCCTGTATCACCAGTAGTTACAGCAGTTATTTTAGGAATTAAAAATAAGAATTTGCAACATGCAAAAGTGTTTGGTTTTGTCTCTTGAGCTTTGTAAAGATCAGCATCATACTAAGACCATAAAAATTATTGTTCTTTAAACTAAAAGAAAACTCCAGAGGATTTAAATGTTTCTTATTGAAAAATGACTTAACCTTAGGATATCAATTTTTTTCTACTGAGTTCCTGAATAAAAGGATGGATAGTGGGTAGAGCAATAAAGACTCAAGGTATTTTGTATAAGCCACTGTATATGTGGGAAAAGAAAACCTTACATAGGCCGGGAGCAGTGTCTAAGAGACACAAAAGAGGAGGCACAGGTCTGTGCTTCCACAGGGGTGGAGCTTTCAGTATCATGGATCAAACTGAAACATTCAGAGCAATGACAATGGGAAAAAAAATGGCTTTGTTAGGGAGAGTGCCCCCGCCCAGGAGTCAGGACACACCCAGACACCAAATTCTTAGCACAAAGGAAATTTATTACCCCAAGCAGCAAGCAGGGTGTGGTCCGCAAAGGCAGATAGCAAACAGCAACAACAAGCAGGTGTTTTGGCAGGAATGGGTTTTTAAGGAGAAAAGGGAGAGTCTGTGCTAGGGTGAGCTAGTAAATCCTGATTGGGCATGTTAGCCAAATAATGAATTTTGATTGTTGGACTTTGGTGTTTGTCTCAGGAATGAGTCAGTGGCCAAATAAGGGATGGATCTTGGGAGCTAGCTTAGGAATATGATCTAATGGTTTTTAGCAAGGGGGAGGAAAGGGGAAAAGGGCAAAATGGCAAAGCCTGTCGATGCCATGTTTGCATGCTTGGGCCTGTTAGAGAGCCCTTCAGGCTTTGTTTGCGAATGTTTGTTCACTACATTCTAATGGTTAAACACTATTGTCTAAGAATAGGAAGAGGAAAACATGTTAATTAAATCTGAATAATAATGTATCGATAATGTGTACCAGTTTTATATTCTCAATGTTAGTTTATGATGCCAAAGAAATACAGGGCTTGGCTACTTAAAAACAATAATAATACCATGGCAACCTGAACTGAAATGGTCCAGAATTCTCTAAACCATATTAAAGGTTCCTAATATTAATTTAAAGCTCTCTGTTAGATAGGACATGAAAAAGAAAAGAGAACTACCTGACCTAAATAATGTTGATTTTACTAAGTGCTCTAATCAAATGTGCTTTTGACCTTGATTTGAAATGATCCAGCTCTACTGGATGACTGTAATGTGGCTACTCTTCCTGTATTTTCTCAAGTTAGACTTTTTGTAAATCCCTAAATTGCAGGCCTTGTGATGCATACTTGTAACTCCAGCGCTCAAGAGGAGCTCAAGCAGGAGAATCAGAAATTTAAGTTGTCTTCATCTTCATAGTAAGTTTGAGGCCATCCTTGGTTAAATGAGACCTTGTCTCAAAAGCAGACCAAACAACAAACAAAAGAACCAGACTGCTGTTAACTGTAATGCAAACACATTTTCCCCAGAGCAGTAGAAACTGACATGGATAAGCCTCAACAGCTGTTAACTTTGAAAGGGGAACAGTGCAACTGTTTCTAGCTTCCAATATTAGGTCAATAATTTTGTTAATTTTCCCTAAAATTGTGGAATAATGTTAGAGTGGCAAATTCTGTGCTTTATTTCAGCACACTTAGGGCTCTGCTGCCAGGAAGTCTGATAGCTGCCAGAGCATGGGTGGGTTTGGGAATGAACATTCTCCTTCCTAAGGAATGCTAAGCACAGAGGTGATAGAAACCAACACACTAATTAATTAACACTTAGCCAATAAAATGTAACATTAAGCATATCCTTAGCTTGACATATTATAGTAGCCCATAAAACAATTGCTAATTGCATAAATGTAAATATTCATCTTATATTTACATTTATACAGCATACATCTTTTCTGTAAGAAAAAAGTGAAGCTGAAATTTCAATGACTTATAAGTCCTTTTTTTTCATCCTTGTGTGGATAAATTCCTTTAAAGAGATTACAAACATAAATGTCCCAGATATACTCCTTGTCTTCAAATGTCTCATTTATTCTCTACAGGAATCCTAAGTTTTCATACCCAAATACAAGTTTGCCAATGTAACTTACTGCAGTGAAGATGAGCACCTGGGTAGAGGTTCCTCAGGGCTCACACATGTCATTGTGTTTGTCTTGCCAAACTGTAATCATTTGTCTCTCCCAACAGAGTTCACTGGGGACAGGCAGCCTTCCTGTTTGTCTTTGTATGCCTAGCACAGAGTACAAAATAGGCATTTAATAACTGTTATTAAGTAGTTTGCATTTGACTTATCATCTTCTGTGATTGTTTTAAGATAAATTTTAACTGCAATGAAGATGATATACAAATTGTGATTTATAGTTTTTCCTTCATTTCTGAGACTCCACTCCAATCCACTGAGATCCAGCAATAAAAGATGTCCAGAACCAAACACTGTTAGGAAAGACACAAATCTCAAAATTTTTTCATAGCATCTGCTACAATTGCCCCAAGCCTCAGAAGCAAGTTTAATTTGTATTCCTAGCAAGCAGATAAAAGCCTGATGTAAGTAAGAGGTAATAAGGATGGAAAAAAAGAGAGAAATGAAAAAAAAATATTCAAATCAAAGTTGATTGGCTATGCAAGATGGCTAACAGCCTATAACCACCAAGATTCTGTCAGGTTCCAGAATGCAGGAGAACACATGGATAAGGGGTGTGAGTGGGCAGAGGCATGGAGCCAGGTAGAGGTGTAAGAGCTGAAAAATCAAGTGCACACAGTGTATCTGAAAATTTTATGCTAAATCATTCAGAGAGTGAAGATGGAGACAGAATTAAGCCTAAGACGACCAAATGGTCTCAGCAAAGTAAGAACTCCTTCCCACTAAGAAGGATCACCAGGTGCCAGAGTCCAGTTATAATTAACCTTGCTGTCTCAGCTTTGAAGGAAAGGTTCAATGTCAATTTCCTAAAATCTCATTCTTCAGCTGCCAGAAGGTTTCTTACCTAAATGAACTCAATTTATCAAATTAAGTAGCATATGTAAAGTATATCAATGGTGGTACCACAGTGCATATGCACAGATGCATTGCTTCTTTTTTCTTTCTTTCTTTCTTTGTAGCCTTGGCTGTCCTGGAACTCACTCTGTAGACCAGGCTATCCTTGAACTCAGAGATATGCCTGCCTCTGCCTCCACCACCTGAGATGCACTGTTGATATGTATTGGGGTAAAATAATATCTGAATGAATAGGCTATGAGATGTACATGACTAGCATATACAATACCCAAGACAGGTGAAGATGAGTTGGTAGTGGAGGCTAGACAAAATTTATCTAGGAACTAGAACAGCAAAGACATTATGTAGCAGCAGTCATGAAGAGAGTTTGGAGAAGCCCTTGTGCTCAGTTTTTGTGATGTGTGGGTTAATTCTAGACTCCAGTACTATGGGGTAAAATTAAAAAAAAAAATAGAACCACAGTTTTACAAATGAGAGTTACAGTGCCTAGTGAGAAAGCCAGGGAGATTTTGAGGGAAAAGCCAACATGATTGAGGAAAATGCTTCACCGTGGTCTTCACTTTTCTACTACATAGACTCACTGAAATGAATCTGAACAAGAGTTATAAAAACAGTAATTAAGCCCTACAAGTAAATTATTTTCTTATATAGAATAAATGAGTTATAACAGAGGCAAGCAAACTTCCTTTTTATGGCTTTCATTTATATGTTTACTGATTTACATCCTATGTCCTCTACAAAGGAGCTAAAATTATCTTGCTATGCATTTTTAGTGTTTTTATTTACTACCCAGAAGACCCCAGTTTCCCTGGAAATGAAGCATATGTTAATTAAGTACTTTTGTCTCAAAATTGGACTTAAATTGTGTTTTTAGTATTTTATACATTTGGAGCTGAATATGACACACATTTGGGACAGAATATGACATTTGGCCTGATATATGACATATTTGGAGCTGAATAAATTATTGAAATTAAAAGATTAAATGTATGCAAATAATGATTATATATAAACTATCTGTTAGGACATAAGATTCTAAGTGAAGGGACAGTGAGATAGCTTTTCACACAAAGGCACTTGAACTATTCTTCTGATTCATTTTTCTGCAAACTATTTTCAAAGTGATTGCCAAGGGGATGCATGCATTTGCACACAGGCACATCACCTCAGAGAGTCAATCCAGTCTTACTCCACCCTTGCTTGATCTGGGGAAACCAGCTCTCAGTCCAGAAATTCATGGCCATCAACAGGACTGCAGTTGCAGAGCCCACTGCCCTTAAGACATATGTTTTTATGATGGAAGAAGATTGTGTTCCTTGCATTAATGGAAAAGGATCTCTAGCAAAGCCAATTATAGAACACAAGTCTATAGGTAACCCTATCCTGTAGTTCTCATTGAGAAAGTAACAAAGTTAATATCAAGGAAGGAGAAAAGATCACAGCTTCATGTATTTATTATACCTTACTTAGATCCCTACATAATTTAAAATGAGTTGTAAGAACATATTAAACTGCTAACAAGAGAGCGGACATTTAGCAATGAAATTAAGGGTGGGGGTATAATATAGAGTCAGAAAGAAGGCCATAAAAATACAATAAGACCTCTGCTGTGGGTGGGTTGGAGTTTGGCTCTAAACTGTCTAGTAGCCCTCCATCTGCTAATGGCATTAGCCTCTATTTGCCTAAGAGCATTTTTAAGGGAAATAGAAAAGTCAGGGTAAAGGGTGAAAATACAAGAATGTCCGGCCAACTCATTTTTCATTTGGCTTCCTGTAGGAATAGATCTTAACATATTTGGAACAGAGAACATGCTGAACTATGTGTCCTTAATACAGCCTTTCTCAGTACACTTCTAACACAGGATGTTCATGAATACCCAAAGGCACTGAGTTCAAAATCTAGTCTGGCTGGACTGGTCATCAGCAGAATTCTGTGAAGCTGTTCTACCTCTTCTTTCACAGACAACTCAACAGCTTTGTTCTTGCTCTCTCCATTTCTTGCTCCATCCTCACCCTTAAAACTGTTCTAACCTCCTCTACTTCAACCACATCACTGATGCTGTTTTGCTAAGGTTACAAACCACTTTTCAGCTTATATTTTACTTGGCCCCAGCAGCATTTGAAAGTTGACTACTGTCCCCATAAATTTCTCTGTGCTCTTGGTTTTCCCAGAGCTACACTTTGGTCGGTCCTCTTCTCTGCTCCTTCACTGGTGTGTTTCTGCTTCTCTTCTGTTGATCCTTCAATGCTGGTGTTCCTTTAGATTTGAAGAAATGGGTCCAACAATATCATATACTAAAACTGCACACTAGCAACAAACAGAAGACACTTGCTACTTCTGAAGTCCACAGCATAGGATTTTATGTAGTTCTTGTTAACTGAACAACAGTAGTGGAGATAGGTGTGCTATGTTATCCTGATCAACTTCTAGTCCAAACTCCTCCTGCTATCTTTTATTTAAGACCCAACAGAGTTAGAAGCTATATTTCCATGACTTGCCTCAAAGTCAAGATTTCATATGTGCTTTATGCTTTCACACTCAGTGATATGTAGGTGAAAATTGAACTTTGGGTTGTGTTATGTGGGCCAGGGACAACAATGCTGAGATATCCATGACTCTGGTAGGGCTTTCTGCTATGCCCATATGTCTGTGAATTATTTCAGTGGCAGCCTCCTTGCTCCATATAAGATATGTTTCAGGGAAGTTCTAGTAATTCCTACATGCCCTACAACCAAGCATGAGGATCCTGAAGTCCATTGCCATTGCTACGATGCTAGCACCTTCTTACTTCTGAATAAGACAAAAATTAGAGCATGTCTGTCACTGTGGTTATAGTTATGGACTCACTTGTTCTACCTTCTCCATTCCTAGGCCCTTGGATTGGTGGCTTTCTCAGAATTCTGGTCACAGCTCATGCCTGGGATACTTTCCCAGACTTACTAATTTGAAGAGGTAGAGTGATGTGACACTTTACACCACAGCTGAGAAGGACTTCTGCCAAGACTGAAGGCCTTATGAGTAGAATTTCCCTGGAAGTATGTGATTATGGGAATCCCAGAGATTACCAAATGTGCAAAGGCAGAGAACAATTATACTGCAATAACAGTTATTATGAGTCTACTACAGCTGGGCGGTGGTGGCGCACGCCTTTAATCCCAGCACTCGGGAGGCAGAGCCAGGCGGATCTCTGTGAGTTTGAGGCCAGTCTGGGCTACCAAGTGAGTTCCAGGAAAAGGTGCAAAGCTACATAGAGAAACCCTGTCTCGAAAAACCAAAAAAAAAAAAAAAAAGAGTCTACTATGTGATCTAGATGGTCCATGAGATGATCTGCAAGCAACCATCCTCTTCAGTCTTTTCTTTTTTTTTTAAATTTTTTTATTTTATAATTTAATTTAATTTTACATATCAGCCATGGATTCCCCTGTCCTCCCCCCTCCTGCCCCCCCCACCTTCCCCCCAGTCCACCCCCCATTCCCATCCCCTCCAGGGCAAGGACTCCCCTGGGGATTCAGCTCAACCTGGTAGATTCAGTCCAGGCAGGTCCAGTCCCCTCCTCCCAGGCTGAGCAAAGTGTCCCTGCATAAGCCCCAGGTTCCAAACAGCCAGCACATGCACTAAGGACAGGTCCCGGTCCCACTGCCTGGGTGCCTCCCAAACAGATCAACCTTATCAACTGTCTCACTTATCCAGAGGGCCTGATCCAGTTGGGAGCTCCTCAGCTATTGGTTCATAGTTCATGTGTTTCCATTATTTTGGCTATTTGTCCCTGTGCTTTTTCCAATCTTGGTCTCAACAATTCTCACTCATACAATCCCTCCTCTTTCTCGCCAATTGAATTCCTGGAGCTCCACCTGGGGCCTGGCCTTGGTTCTTTGCATCTGCTTCCCTCAGTCATTGTATGAGATTTCTAGCACGACAGTTAGGGTGTTTGGCCATCCTATTACCAGAATAGGTCAGTTCGAGCTTTCTCTTGACCATTGCCAGCAGTCTATTGTGGAGGTATCTTTGTGGATTTCTGGGGACTTCTCTAGCACTTTGCTTCTTCCTATTCTCATGTGGTCTTCATTTATCATGGTCTCTTATTTCTTGTTCTCCCTCTCTGTTCTTGATCCAGCTGGGATCTTCCACTCCCCTAAGCTCTCTTTCCCTCGAACCTTGCCCTTAATTACCCCCACTCACATCCAGGTTGTTCATGTAGATCTCATCCATTTCTCTGTCATTGGGCATTCCCTGTGTCTTTCTTAGGGTCCTGTTTTCTAGGTAGCCTCCCTGGAGTTGTGAGTAGCAGTCTAGTCATCTTTGTTTTACATCTAGTATCCTCCTATCAGTGAGTACATGCCATGTTTGTCTTTCTGAGTCTGGGTTACCTCACTCAGGATGATTTTTTTCTAGATCCATCCATTTGCCTGCAAACCTCATGATGTCATTGTTTTTCTCTGCTGAGTAGTATTCCACTGTGTATATGTACCACATTTTATTTATCCATTCTTCAGTTGAAGGGCATCTGGGATGTTTCCAGGTTCTGGCTATTACAAACAATGCTGCTATGAACATAGCTGAGCATTGTGGTATGGTTGAGCATTCCTTGGGTATATGCCCAAGAGTGGTATAGCTGGGTCTTGGGGGAAATTGATTCCCAATTTTCTAAGAAAGTACCATATTGATTTCCAAAATGGCTGTACAAGCTTGCATTCCCACCAGTAGTGGAGGAGAGTTCCCCTTGCTCCACATCCTCTCCAGCATAAGCTGTCTTCAGTGTTTTTGATCTTAGCCATTCTGACAGGTGTAAGGTGGTATCTCAGAATCATTTTGATTTGCATTTCCCTGATGATTAGGGATGTTGAGCAATTCCTTAAATGTCTTTCAGCCATTTGAACTTCCTCTGTTGAGAATTTTCTGTTTAGCTCTTTAGCCCATTTCTTAATTGGACTGTTGGGCATTTTGATGTCTAATTTCTTAAGTTCTTTATATATTCTGGATATCAGCCCTCTATCAGATGTGGGATTGGTGAAGACCTTTTCCCATTCTGTAGGGTGTCACTTTGTCTTGTGGACCGTGTCCTTTGCTCTACAAAAGCTTCTCAGTTTCAAGAGGTCCCATTGATTGATTGTTTCTCTCAGTGTCTGTGCTACTGGTGTTATATTTAGGACTACTTCCTACTTTCTCTTCTGTCAGGTTCAGAGTAACTGGATTTATGTTGAGGTCTTTGGTCCACTTCGACTTAAGTTTTGTGCACGGTGACAGATATGGATCTATTTGCAATCTTCCACACGTTGACATCCAGTTATGCCAGCACCATTTGTTGAAAATGCTTTCTTTTTTCCATTGTACACTTTTGGCTTCTTTGTCAAAAGTTATATGTTCATAGGTGTGAGAGTTAATGTCAGGGTCTTCAATTCAATTTCATTGGTCCACATGTCGGTTTCTATGCCAGTACCAAGCTGTTTTTATTACTGTAGCTCTATAGCAGAGCTTGAGGTCAGGGATCGTGATGCCGCCAGAGGTTGTTTTATCGTACAGGATTCTTTTGGCTATCCTGGGTTTTTTGTTTTTCCATATGAAGCTGAGATTTCTTCTTTCCAGGTCTATGAAGAATTGTGTTGGTATTTTGATGGGGATTGCATTGAATCTGTAGATTGCTTTTGGTAAGATTGCCATTTTTACTATGTTAATCCTGCCTATCCAGGAACATGGGAGATCTTTCCATTTTCTGACATCTTTTTCAATTTCTTTTTTCAGGGACTTAAAGTTCTTGTCATATAGGTCCTTCACTTGCTTAGTTAAAGTTACACCAAGGTATTTTATATCATTTGTGGCTATTGTAAAGGGTGATGTATTTCTGATTTCCTTCTCAGCCTGTTTGTCAATTGTATATAGGAGGGCTACTGATTTTTTTGAGTTGATCTTGTATCCTGCTATGTTGATGAAGGTGTTTATAAGCTGTATCAGTTCCTTGGTTGAATTTTTGGGGTCACTCAGTTTACTATCATGTCATCTGCAAATAGGGAAATCTTGACTTCTTCCTTTCCAATTTGTATCCCCTTAATCTCCTTATGTTGTCTTATTGCTCTGGCTAGAACTTCAAGTACTATATTGAATAAGTATGGGGAGAGCAGACAGCCTTGTCTTGTTCCTGATTTTAGTGGAATCGCTTTGAGTTTCTCTCCATTTAATTTGATATTGCCTGTTGGCTTGCTGTAAATTGCCTTTATTGTGTTTAGGTATGTTCCCTGTATTCCTGATCACTCCAAGACCTTTATCATGACGGGGTGTTGGATTTTGTCAAATGCCTTTTCTGCATCTAGTGACATGATCATGTGTTTTTTTTCTTTCAGTTTGTTTATATGGTGTATTACATTGATGGACTTTCATATGTTGAACCATCCTTGCATCCCTGGGATGAAGCCTACTTGATCATGGTGGATAATTGTTTTGATGTGTTCTTGGAGTCTGCTTGCCAATATTTTATTGACTATTTTTGCATCAATGTTCATGAGGGAGATCAGTCTGTAGTTCTCTTTCTTTGTTGCATCTTTGTTTGGTTTAGGAATCAGGGTAATTGTAGCCTCATAGAAGGAGTTTGGTAATGTTCCTTCTGTTTCTATTGTGTGGAACAATTTAAAGAGTATTGGTATTAACTCTTCTTTGAAGAACTGATAGAATTCTGCACTGAAACCATTTGGTCCTGGGCTTTTTTTGCTTGGGAGACTTTTAATGACTGATTCTATTTCGTTAGGGGTTATTGGACTATTTAAATAGTTTATCTGGTCTTGATTTAACTTAGGTATGTGGTACCTATCCAGAAAATTATCCATTTCTTTTAGATTTTCCAGTTTTGTGGAGTAGAGGTTTTTGAAGTATGACCTGATGAATCTCTGGATTTCCTCATTGTCTATTGTTATGTCCCCCTTTTCATTTCTGATTTTGTTAATTTGGATGCTCTCTCTCTCTGTCTTTTGGTTAGTTTGGATAAGGACTTGTCTATCTTGTTGATTTTCTCAAAAAAACAACTCTTTGTTTCATTAATTTTTTGTATTGTTCTCTTTGTTTCTATTTTATTGATTTCAGCTCTCAATTTGATAATTTCCTGGTGTCTATTCTTCCTGGGAGACTTTGCTTCTTCTTGTTCTAAAGCTTTCAGATGTGCTGTTAAGTCACTAGTGTGAGATTTCTCCAACTTCTTTATGTGGGCATTTAGTGCTATGAATATCCCTCTTAGCACTGCTTTCATAGTGTCCCATAAGTTTGGATATGTGGTGTATTCATTTTCATTGATCTTTAGGAAGTCTTTAATTTCTTTTTTTATTTCTTCCTTAACCCATTGGTGATTCAGTTGAGCATTATTCAGTTTCCATGAGATTTTAGGTTTTCTGTAGTTTTTGTTGTTGTTGAAATCTAACTTTAAACCATGGTGGTCTGATAGAACGCAGGAGGTTATTCCAATTGTTTTGTATCTGTTGAGATTTGCTTTGTGGCCAAGTATGTGGTCAATTTTAGAGAAGGTTCCATGGGGTGCTGAAAAGAAGGTATATTCTTTTTTGTTAGGATGGAATGTTCTGTAGATATCTATTAAGTCCACTTGAGTCATAACATCAGTTAAATCCTTTATTTCTCTGTTAAGTTTTGATTTGGGAGATCTGTCCAGTGGTGAAAGAGGGGTGTTGAAGTCTCCCACTATTAATGTGTGGGGGTTTATATGTGATTTAAGCTTTAGTAATGTTTCTTTTACATATGTGGGTGCCCTTGTGTTTGGGGCATAAATGTTCAGAACTGAAAATTCATCTTAGTGGATCTTTCCTGTGATGAGTATGTAATGCCCTTCTTGATCTCTTTTGATTGATTTTAGTTTGAAGTCTATTTTGCTGGATATTAGGATGGCTACACCCACTTGCTTCTTAAGACCATTTGATTGGAAAGTCTCTCCCCAGCCTTTTATTCTTAGGTAGTGTCTATCTTTGAATTTGAGGTGTGTTTCTTGTATGCAGCAGAAAGATGGGTCCTGCTTCTGTATCCATTCTGTTAGCCTGTGTCTTTTTATAGGTAAATTAATTCCATTGATATTAAGGGATATTAATGACCAGTGATTGTTCATTACTGTAGCTTGAGTTTTCCTGCCTGGCCCACAGTCAGGACAAATCTCTCTCACCTGCCAGTCCCACAGCCGCTCAGACCCGACCAAGTAAACACAGAGACTTATATTGCTTACAAACTGTAAGGCCATGGCAGGCTTCTTGCTAACTGTTCTTACAGCTTAAATTAATCCATTTCTATGAATCTATACCTTGCCACATGGCTTGTGGCTTGCCGGCATCTTCACATGCTGTTTCTCATCGTGGAGGCTGGCAACGTCTCTCTGACTCAGCCTTCCACTTCCCAGGTTTATTCTCCTCCTTGTCCCGCCTATACTTCCTGCCTAGCCAATGGCCAATCAGTGTTTTATTTATTGACAAATCAGCAACACATTTGCCATACAGAACATCCCACAGCACATTACTGTTATTTTTTTGATGGTAGTGTGTGTGTACTTCTCTTATTTGGGGTTTACTGCTGTGGTGTTATCTATTGCCTGTGTTTTCGAGGTTGTATCTGACTTCTTTAGGTTGGAATTTTACTTCTAGTGCTTTCTGTAGGGCTGGGTTTGTGGATAAGTGTTGTTTAAATCTGGCTTTGTCTTAGAATGTCTTGTTCACTCCATCTATGATGATTGAAAGTTTTGCTGGGTGTATTAGTCTAGGCTGGCATCCATGGTCTCTTAGTGTCTGCATTACATCTGTCCAGGTCCTTCTGGCTTTCGAAGTCTCCATTGAGAAATTGAGTGTTATTCTGATGGGTTTGCCTTTATAACTCACCCGGCCTTTTTCCTTTGCTGCTCTTAATATTCTTTCTTTATTCTGTAGGTTTAGTTGTTTAATTATTATGTGGCAAGGGGACCTTTTTGGGGGGGTCTAGTCTGTTTGGTGTTCTATAAGCTTCTTGTATCTTCATAGGCATTTCCTTCTTTAAGTTGGGAAAGTTTCCTTCTATGATCTTGTTGAATATATTTTCTGTGCCTTTGAGTTGGTGTTCTTCTCCTTCCTCTATCCCTATTATTCATATGTTTGGTCTTTTTATGGTGTCCCAAATTTCTTAGACATTTAGGATCATGACTTTGTTGGCTTTACTGTTTTCTTTGACTGATGAATCTATTTCTTCTACCATATCTTCAACACCAGAGATCCTCTCTTCTATCTCTTGCGTTCTGTTGGTTATACTTGCATCTAAAGTCCCTGTTCATTTACTCAGATTTTCTTTTTCCAGCATTCCCTGTTTGTGTCTTCTTCATTTTTCCTATTTCCCTTTTCAGGTCTTGGACTGTTTCCCTCATCTGTTTCATTGCTTTTTCATGATTTTCTTTCAGGGATTTATTGTTTTCTTCTGCTTTATTTGTCCTTTCCTCTAGTTTTTTATAGCGTTCTTCCCATTTTTTGTTTGTCTGTTCCTCAATTTCATTTGTGATTTCTTCTATATAAGCCTCTCCCCTCTTCATGATGTTATTCATAAGGTTGCTTTCTTCTGCTTCTTCCATTTTGTGATGTTCAGGTCTAGCTGTTGGAGGAGGGCTAAGTTCTGGTGATGCTGTATTGCTCTTTATTTTGTTGTATGTACTTCTGCCTTGTCGTCTGCCCATCTCCTCGTGGATTCATTCTTGGTCTTATCAGCGCTCTTGGTCCAGACAGAGCTGACAGATTCAGGAAGCCTTTCTCTGGTCCAGATGGAAGCTCTGGGCCAGATGGGAGCTGGGGGCTGGTCTCTGAGTCTCAGGCAGTGGCTGGGGTCTTGGGTGGATGGGTGTCGGGGCAGGGTGTGGAGATAGCAGGGTCTGCCGGGGCAGGAGGTGTCTTAGAGAAGGGGAACCTTGGGGGAGAGGTCCCGCCTGATGGTCAGAACCTGGAGCCAAGTTGGGCAGGTCTTTCCCGGAATGGCTGGTGCCCAGGGATGGGACCTTCTGGGTATGACCCCAGGCACTCACCTCTGGTCCAGATGGGAGTTCCGGGCCAGATGGGAGCTGGGGGCTGGTCTCTGAGTCTCAGGAAGTGACTGGGGTCTCAGGCAGATGGGTGTGGGGGCAAGGCATGGAGATTGCAGTGTCTGCCTGGGGTCTTGGAAAAGGGGAACCTTCCCGAACCTGGGGCCAAGTTGGGCAGGTCTTCCCCGGAATGGCTGGTGCCCAGGGATGGGACCTAGGGGAAGGCCTCTCTGGGTATCCTCTTCAGTCTTTTCAGAATCTCTGTGATGACAGTAGTAGAGGAATCTCATCTCTGGTTAATTATGCAGGACCTGGGGGTTTCTGGATAATCAGCTAGCAAGTTTTTAGGCTTGCTATTAAAGTACCATTTAAACATTTATTTTTATAATATAGTATTATTTGTCTGCATATACCTGAATAAAGAAAGCAGTTTGAGAAAAAGAGAATAGCAAAAATGTTATACACTATCTGTCCATTATTAATGCTGGCTTAAAAGCTTGAGATTGGCAAGCACTACATTAGCTTAATTCATACACTATCTTTTCTTACTGTCTGCTTCCTCACTTCAGTCGAGTTTTATACCAGTGCTGCAGAGATATCTGAAAGGATACTTCCACCCCACTTTAGTCCCAGGAAATAGAACTGCTATGAATTATTGATAGTGTTGGCTTTCTAGTGCTTTAATTTCACCTCTTTGTTTCAGTCAAGGATATTACTTAGATGGCATTTTTTTCTATCATCCTAGGAGCTCACTTGCCCACTTTCTACGGGCAACACTGACTTGAGTTAGAGAGGAGACAGCGCTGCTGGTTTCTGTTCCCACAGATGATGAATTCTCTTTACAGTCTACTCTATGGCTTTGCTGAATGATAGGTTAATGGGGCAGTTTTCACACTGAGTTTCTCATAGCCCTTGGAATGCTCCTGAAATGCTTGAGGGCAGTGAAGCCTGTGGTGGATGGGATTTCTGTGCATACACACACACACACACACACACACACACACACACACACACACACACAAGTCATTCTCTTCTGTCAGAGAAAAGCACTGTGCCAAAGAGCATGAAGCTTTCATTTAAAATGTTGGAAAAAGAGATCTTTTCTGTCAAAGGCTTGAAAATCCTGAATTAATATAACAAATACATGAGTGGGTGTTTGTATGTCTGTTGAGACACTAAGGAAAGTATCCTAGGACTGGTATGTCCACATTAACAGTCATGCACTATTCGCAGGAGATGGCGGCATGTCCATGACTGGGCATGCAGGATGAACTGGATCCCCCTGTCATGCTGTAAGAATTACTCTGAACACCAAGCAAAGCCAGTCACTGTGTTTATTTCTATCCTGTATAAACTCAGTCATAAGAAACATAAGAAAATTAGAGGAGCTGTTAAAAATAAATGAACCAATTGCAATGAATCATCTTGCTTCCCAGGCTTAGGTGTAAGTCATTAGTCAGATGCCAAGGCTTCCAGTACCCTTTGAGAAGATGACCGTAGCCATTAATTGTGCTGTTTCATAGGAGAACACCATGGGCAAACCTTTTTTTTTTTTTTTTGCTTTCAAAGATTATTTCAAAATTAAGGTTTTCGTTTCATGTGCTATAAAATCAAAGTTGAGTCCATACTCAGGGTTTCTTTCTGCATGTTGATGGTATAGGACCTAGAATACTCTCCAAGGCATGGGAGCTGTAGACCTGAAGAAAGCATACAGGTGACAAAGACTCATTCTTTCAATATGTTATTATCTAGTACTGACATTATTATTTAATAATAAGACTGAGTCTGTCTTAGAATTTGCATGCTAGTGTCAGGGAGGCATATCAAGGACACATAAGCAATTATACATATATAGCAATTTACAAATGTCACTGCTATGACACACTGTGGAGGCAGGGCCTTTCCATACTGACCCTGGAAGGTCAGTAGCCTAAGCACATTTTCAAAGGCCACATCTGACTGCTTTACTGTTGCCAAGGCCATGAATGTATGGCACTTACTGTATCTGATGGCTAAATATGTACCATCTGCCACAAAGAATTATAGAGAACGTTGTGGAACTCCAACGGGCCTGATGGTCGATGACTATCTGAATGGTAACACACACACACACACACACACACACACACACACACACACACACACACACTAAAATAATAATGATAATAAAAACATAGCACTGCTAATTTATTAGACAAGAGATCTTTCCTTGGCCATTTGATATGCACCAGCCCTGTGTTTTATTTATTTATAATGCAAAGAAGGTGCTTAGAAATCATTCATGTAAGATCATTGTGATTTTTCCTTCCATAAAAAATTCTTTTCACAACATGTATAATTCTCATCAAATATATAAGAAATACATTCACAATGAAACCCCTTTTTCAGTTGCTACTGTGTTATGTTACATGTTGCTACATGTTAAAGCCAACATGATTTTAGTAAAAAAATAAAAAGTCTTACAAAAATTAGTTTCATTTTTAAAAACTCTACATAAGACATTTAAAAACACATTTAAACCAGGTGGTGGTGGCACACGCCTTTAATCCCAGCACTGGGGAGGCAGAGGCAAGTCGATCTCTGTGAGTTCAATGCCAGCCTGGTTTTCAGAGTGAGTTTCAGGGCAGGCTCCAAAGCTACATAGAGAAACTCTGTCTCAAAAAACAAACAAACAAACAAACAAAAAACATTTAAAATATGTTGCAGTGAAAGGAGACATATGACTCCCAAATAATATGACTTCTGTCAATAGGTTTTTTTCCAAATCTTTTTCAATTTTTTCAAACTTGGATTTTGAACTTTCTAAAGATCCTATCAAAGGATAGTGTTTCTTGAATAGAAATACGTGAAATGCATGTATGTGTGAATACATTCAGATTTATAACAGAAGTATTTGACTTCAGTCTCTCTCAGGTGCATAGAATTCATCTATCAGTCCAATGATCCATTCACCATTTATAGAGTCTACTGCACTAATGGATAAATGGATAAGATAGGAAGGCACCAGAGCAATGTGTGCTGGCTGTGATGTGCACTCAGCTGTGCATGCTGCCCATGTCCCTTTCTTTCTCTGCATAGTTACAGCAGCAGTTCTTTAGAATGCAATAATTGGAGAAATGTGGCTAAGAAACCCAAAATACAGAGAACTTGAAATTATTCAGTCAGTGTGAAAAAAACTGACAAATCAGAAAAAAAAATCACATGAGATGGTCTCTAAGTAAATCATAGGAAACCAATGAAAACAAGTAAGAAACATTACACCCCCAGCAAAGCTCAGCAAGACACCAACTACAGCTTAAGAGCTCACTAAAATCTCCACCTATAAGGTTCAAGTATTGCTCAAAATAGCAAGAAATGTGGAAGCTTAACTAAGTAGAAATTTATTGAGAGGTACAGAGGACCCAAGCTAAGCAAACTACAAACTTGAGTGGAGGCACTTAAAGACTTGAAAAAAAGTAGTGAACATTTTTCTCTTGATAAGATTGTTAAACACACTGTGGTTTCAATAGGAAATGCTCCTTAGGCCCCTCAGGATCATGTTTTAAAGTCCAAATCTCCAGCTGGTGGCCCTATGTTGGGAAATTCTGAAAACTTTAAGAGTAACTTACAGCCTACCCAGAGGAAATAGATCCTTGGGTTGGATTCTTCTTCAGGGGCACCTTGTCCTTGGCTCCTTTCAGTCACCCTGTCTACTTTTTGTCCATAATGTGGTGAAGAAGCTCCCAAGTCACATGCTTCTGACACCAAGATGATCTGCCCACGTGTTTGGGACCAAGAAACCCTGGCCTGAAACCTCTGTAATCAGGACCCAAAATAATCCTTCCCTCTTTTAAATTGTTTCTATCGAATGTTATGTCACAAGTAGCTAATACAGAATGTGAGTTTTCTCTCAACAGGTGTAATATTTAACAGGGAATGGTTAAAATTCTGCTAAGAGCTAGAAAACTATATAAGACAACATTCAAAAGTAAAGTCATTGAAGGAAGTAGGGAGACGACTGAATTAAAGTGTGCTCTAAAGCTATAATGTTGGTACTAGCTTAGAGAGCAGATTCCAGTGCCAAGCAGAATGTCTAGGAAAACATTAGGTGCAGGTGCCAGTTTAGAATGTGCTGGAAATTCTGTTTGAAGCATGTGGGGAAAGCTAAGCTATTCAGTAAAAAGTACTGAAGAAAATATCTAACTATTAAAAATTAGGAGATATTTTATATAACTCCACAAAGGCTAAAGACGTTCTTTTTAAAAAAAAAAAAAAATTCTTTATTGTGTAAAGGAGAGGGGAGGCAGGAAAGTCTCAGAGTGCTGTGAGACACACATCATTGCACACATGTGGTGGTAGGAGGACAATTTTTAGACGTCGTTTTCTCCTTTTACAAATGTGCGGATTCCAGGGATTGAACTTAGGTTGTCTGACTTGACAGAAAAGTACCTTTATCTACTTAGCCATCTTGCTGGCCCTGAAGTTGTAAATATAAAGGATAAAACCATATTTTAAAGATATTACATTTTGAACACAGGCATTTACTTTTACTCCTACATAAACTCCACTTACTAGGAAGAAGGATTTTCTTGAAACACCTATAAGGTCTAAGAATGGGATAGAAAGTTACAGCAACCATGAAAACTGGGAAGCAGTTGGGTGAATATGAGGTAGACTTGAGCTGCACAGCTGTGTAACAGAGTTAATACAGTGGGAATCCAACAAGACTCAGACAGTGGGACACAGGCATGAAGGGAGGGCTAAAAATAAGACTTATTCCAGATTTGAATAGTAAGCACTTATCCTACAGACTTTACTAGCAAGCTGCTGGGGATCCCAGAGGAAGTCAAAACTTTATGCCCTGGAGATGGTCCCATGGGCACAGTGGAGGATAATATAGGACCGAAAAAGAAATCCAGTGGAAGTGAATCATTGAATGTGGACATCTTGCATTACTCAGCTTTCCATTACTATAGCAAAGCATCAGAAATGATCACCTTATAAAGGGTAAAGGTTTATTTGGCTCACAGTTTGGAGGTTCAGTCCATGACTGATTTGTACCATTATTTGTGGCCTGTGATCAAAGAAAAGATGAGAGTCCCACAAGCACTTCCAGGTTATCCCCCAACAACCTGCAGATCTCTCAGTAAGCTCCCTCTCAAAGGCTCCACTGTATCCTGCTATCACCAACTTCAGGGGAAGTCTTTACTGTATGGACCTCTGGGGGATACTTAAGATCTAATGTGCACCAAGTCTGTGTTAGTCAGGGTTTCTGTTGCTGTGATTAGACACTGACCAAAGTCAAACTGGGGAGGAAAGGGTTTATTTCATCTTACAACTTGTAGTTCACCATCCAGGGAGATCAGGGCAGAAACCTGGAGGCCAGAACTGATGTGGAGACCATAGAGGAGTGCCACTTACTAGCTTGCTGAGCTTGCTTCTTTATACAACCCAGGACCACTTGCCCAGTAGTGGCCCTACCCACAGTGAGCTGGGCACTCTCACATCAGTCACCAATCAAGAAACCAAGAAAATGCACAGTAGCCTAGCCTGCAGGCCAATCTGGGGGGTAAATGGGAGTGGGGTTTGGGGGTGGGAGGTGTTTTCTTTACTGAGGTTCTTTCTTCCCAAATCACTCTAACTTGTGTCAAGTTGACGTAAAACCAGCCAGCACAAGGCTTTAACCTTCACAGACTCCCAGGACAGCATGGCCAGGTTATGCCCTGTGGGCAGGAATATCAGGTGTGTTTTTTCCTGTAGAATATAATAGATAGAAGAGAAAAGGTGTTCAAAGACCAAGAGCAGACTCACCATGGAAGCAGTTTATTTGGCTCATCCTATTCAACACAGAAAGAAGCAGAACTTAGGGACAAGCCAGTAGATAAGTCCACTTTAGGTTGGAGGAGGTGGGAGTCTCATACAAAACTATGTTAAAAAATTTTAAATCTCCCCTAAGATGAGTTGTTGCTCTTGAGAAACTATTGGCCCAGACATTGACCCCTGGCTTCACTGGCATTGACCAGCTTAGTAGGGCCAGCATCCAGGGAAGAACTTAAGGCCTCCCATTGTTCACTGTGTATCTGTCAATGCACAATAAATTATCTTAATTCCTACATTGCTGTGAATATGGAGACTATTTCATGTAAATGTCTCTTTACATCCAAATTGCTCTTCAATTTTTAAATAAATGTATTGTGTTCCCTTCTGGAAAGAAAAGAAGTGTCTTCCTTATTTTCTAAAAAGTGGACTGGCAAGATGGTTTAGTGGGCACAGGGGCTTGCTGCCATGCCTGGTTATAAGAATAAGAGGAAAGAACTGACTCCCAGGGGCTGTTTTCTGAGCTCTACTACCACAGTGCCATGGCACATATACATGTAGACAAATAATAAGTATAAAACAGAAATTAAACCTAATGAATGTGCCTATCCTGTTTTATCCAACTTCCCCTGGGCCTTGTCCCACTAGTCACCATCCCTTTGTCCTTCCCGCTCAATCATCCCCCTGAGCTGAGGGCATGAACAAAGGCTGCAAAGTGCCACTTATATTTCCCTCCAGGTGCTGGGAGAGCTGCTAGAAGACTGGCCACTGTCATCACCCTCCTGAGGAATGGCCTCTCGATAGAGCAGGCTCCTGAGTAAAGGCTAAACCCCTTCTCTGCACAGCATCGTTTGTCTGGTTAATATAGGAAGTAAAGACACAAAGACACAACCCTTTCACCTTATACTGGACAACCCTGAAGGGTCCTTCTGGCTTCAAGAGCTTCATGTTGGATAAGCTGCTCAGCATCACCGCCATCCAGTTCTGTCTTGTTTTCTTACCTCCCAGGAGATGTTAAACCAGAGCTTTGATTAACATGCTAATCTCTGTCTCAGAGTTTGTATCCCAGGATATCCTCCCAATGATAGTATGCCTAGGTAATGTGGACATTTCATCATCTGTTAGGTAGAACCAAACTGCTCTTAAAACAAGTCCTGTAATCTCATCAACAACACGGAAAAAAAAATGTCTCTTTGCTTGTACCTTAACTGCCACTATAAGATATTTATATTTAAGTTTACATTTAAGTAAATTTTGGGAAAAATTTGTTTTAGAACCTACTACTGATAATTCTGACACCAGTACAATTCCTAACTACTGTGTTCTAAATACGTACACCCACAGATAAATGGAGCTCTCACCCCTCATCAAAGAAGCTTCTTTTTGCAGCAGATAGAAAACTCTTACAGAGATCCACACAAGTGTTCAAAACACAGAGAACAATTGACCTAGGGTACCCATCCCCAGCGGATACATCCACAATGCAACCCATACACCTCAGGCCCAGGGAACATCTCAGAAGAAGAGGTGGAAAGATTGTAAGGCTGGAGGACCAAGAATGCTGTGAGACAGTGTCTTCTGTGTATAACAGGGAGCTGTAGCCATAAAATCTCAACAATATGTACACCTAAACAAGACCTACATCATCAACACTAATTGACATGTTAACATGGATGGGGAAATCTCTCAAGGCCCCACCCCAAATAAAGAGCAATGGGCAATTAATGGCAGTTGAGAGTGAGAAAATCCATCTTCTCCAAGGACAAGTCTGTGAAATGTCATTCAATCCCAAGTGGTCTACCTTAAACACATATACATATAAGCAATACTAAATGGACTTACCAGTTCTATTTATAAATTATAATTTATAAAACTTGTTTTTTTTTTTTTTTTTGGTTTTTCGAGACAGGGTTTCTCTGAGTAGCTTTGCGCCTTTCCTGGAACTCACTTGGTAGCCCAGGCTGGCCTCGAACTCACAGAGATCCGCCTGGCTCTGCCTCCCGAGTGCTGGGATTAAAGGCGTGCGCCACCACCGCCCGGCAAAACTTGATTTTTTTAATTTACAAAATTTATAATTAAAGAGAGGTCATGAATTTGAGGGGGAGGGATGGGAACATGGAAGAGATTGGAAGGGAAGTGGTAAAAATGATGCACATTGAGTTCTCATGGATGAAATTCTATAAAACAAAATTTAAATTATTGAAAGTGTTATAAGGGCTGAAGAGATGGCCTGGCAGGTAAAGGTACCTGCTATCAAGCTTAATGATCTGTGTTCAGTCACCAGTGCCAATATTGTAGGAGAGAACCAACTCATTCACATTTTCCTCTAATCTCCACACATGCTCTCTCTCTCTCTCTCTCTCTCTCTCTCTCTCTCTCTCTCTCTCACACACACACACACACACACACACACACACATACACACACACACACACACACACACACACACAAAATAAATAAATAAATAAATAAATACTATCTCATTCTTTCTTTGAATTTTTAACATAAAACTGTGAATATTTTCAGATATTTATTGGCATTATTTATATTTATTTTTATGTACTCATGTTTTTTGCCCATTTTTCTATTGCACTAACATCTTATATATTGGTTTAAAGTAGTCTGTATAAGAAGAATATTCCAAATAAGTTTTCCATTTTGCTATTTGTTTGTTTAAGACTTTCTTTTGGTCATTCAAAACCTGAACAATTTTATATAAAAATTACCAGCAGCTCTTTGTTTCAATCGTGCTTTTCTAAGATTTGCAAATTTGCTAACATTTTCTTAAGAACGTAGTTGAAGTGCTATCACTCTCACAGTGATATACCCAAGTGCATTCTCAGTGTACATGCCTTTGGTGTGTCTCCTCCTTTGTGGACAGCACTTTGCATGTTACATTCTACCATATAGCCATCTTTATTCTCCACACTTCCCTATTTGACATAAGTCCCCAAGAGAACAAATTTCATTTTAAGTATGCATTTGTGTATGCATTCAAGCACCTAGAATATGCCATGCATAAAATGCCTTCTTGGTGAATTGGTCACCTATACCATTTGACGATGTGGGTCTCTTTCAATGTAAGGGTATGTATATATGCATACATATATACATATGTGGATATGTATGTAGATGTGAAATGTATGGGATAGGGTAAGCATCCTTTTAATTAGCATACATTTATGTGAAATTTCATGACAATTTTGTTTTTCCCTAGAACTCGTAGATCAACAGTCTCCGAACCTAACTACATGTTAAACGCCAGCTGCAAGAACAGCCCGGGGAGAGTGAGGTTTCACGACTTGTGACCAGTGGTCAGGATATTCCTTAACAGCCAGGTCAGGCAATGAGGTTCTTAGTGACAGTAGTGGCATGTGTGGAACCATGACACAATGTGGCCATCCTCACCACAATGGAAACAACAAGGCCTTTAAACCTTCCAACAACCAGTCATGATGTCCTTATCTGGCCATCTGACTAGCAATCAGGAAGGTATTGATGGATGGTGAGGAGCTGGTATAAAGCAGCTACCTCAACACACTGCATTATCAGCACAGATAGATTTCCTGCATTCCTCTGCCCACCTGTCCTTGTCTTGGATTTTTGCATTCTAATCTTTCTGCTCTTGTTCTATCTTGAACCTACTCAAATATGGTTTTCATTCCACAAAACTTCTCTTATGGTCATCACCATTGCTAAAGTGCAATGATCATTCCTAAGTTCTCTCTTCCCCTGACCACCAGCAGGTTTGTGGACATCCTTTTATTCCCTGCAGACTGTATGGGCTTTCAGGATACCACACTCTCCTAGTTTTCTGCAGAGTTCAATGGATGGTTCTTCTGATTCTTCCTCACCTTTTTCAGCTCTTCGCATTAGTGTACCTCAAAATGTAGTCACAGAACCCCCATTCTTTCTATCTATCTTCATTTTCATGATGATGCCAACCAGTCTCACAGTGTTCGATACTGGTCTGTTTGCTAAAAGACTCTGAATTGTGTTTCCTCTTGCCATACTTGTAGATCCCACCCCAAGTCAACATCTCACCTGGATGGCTAACAGCATCTTAAGCTTGGTATCCCAAAACTAAAATTCTCATCTTCCCCCAGAACCTGCCCCTGTCCCTACCTCTCCTTGTCAGTAAGTAACAACTCCATCCAGCTAGTTACTCACACCAAATACTGGCTGTCATCCTCACACCTCTCCTTTTCTCCCACTTGTGTGCACTCTGTGAGCAAATCTACTTACAGTCCTTTAGATGCATTCAGAGCCTGACCATTTCTCCTCTGCTACTACCGCATGGAGCAGCTTACTGAGTTCTCTTGCTTTCTATCTCCTTGGGAAGTAGTAGATTGTTAGCTCCAGGGCTCACATGTAGAATAAAGAAAAAGTGTATATAAAGAACTTAGTCGACAGTCGGTGCTCATTAAATGTTAGGTTTGGCTACAATTTTGGCCTTTGTTTTCAAGAAAATTTAGAGATTTGATAAGTAAAATTGAAGTCTTCAACTGTTTGTCACAAAAATTGAATTTTATTCAATAAGTGTGGGTGGTTTGAATGAGAATGGCCCCGTATGCTCATATACTTGAATTCTTGACCCCTAGTTGGTGGAACTGTTTGGAAAGGATTAGATGTAGTCTTGTTGGAGGGGGTGTGTCACTGGAGGAGGATTTCAAGGTTTCAAAAGCTCAATCATTCCCAGTTAGCTCTCCCTACCTCATGCTTGTGGATCAGATGTGAGCTCTCACTGCTGCTCCAGCACCATACCATCTGCCTGCTGCCATGCTTCCCATCATGATAATCATGGACTCCACTCCTCTAGAGCAGTGAGCTCCAAATTAAAATGCTTTTTTATAAGTTACCTTGGCCATTGTGTTTAATAACAGCAAGAGGAAGTAACTAAGAATGTGAAATTTTCACTTTTAAGATTTTAATTAGATGAGTAAAAGAAATGAAGTCTGTAACTATTGATGATTTAGCCCATGCAGAGTAGCAAAATTAACCTCACCCAGCAAAAGTCACAAGTAAAGCCAAGTGGGTGGAGCTCAAAGCATAATGGCAATTTGAGTCATTAGAATTCTTTTCCCTGGTTAAGAGTCATTTTCAGACAATCAGTTTTGCCCAGAGAATAGTTTTTTAATCCAAGCCTTAATTCAATATGAGATTACGCTGCACAGTACAATACAGGTGTGTTTCACAGCAAGGAGTAATTTCAGGGATGTGAGGAACTGTTTCCTCCGTAACAGCTGGGCTCATGCCATCACTTGCATACAACAGCCTCATTATTGTGGAGGATGGGTGTCAGTTGGTAAAATACCTGCCTGCAGGCATGAGGACTTGAGTTTCATTCCTAGAACCCATGTGAGAAAAATGCTGATCATGGTGTTCCTGCTAGTAATCCCAGTGCTGGAGAGGCAGAGACTGGGGCTCACTGGCCAGCCCAGCCTTTCTGGCAAGTTCCAGGCCTCTTACAGACCTTGTCTCAAAAAAAAAAAAGTATATAGCACCTGAGGAACAATACTGAGTTGTTCTCTAGCCTCCATACATGCCCACATGTACACACACACACACACACACACACACACACACACACACACACACACAAGTCTACCATATACTTTGTAATAAAAAGAATGACGAATTACTTTTACTACTAACCACTTTGTAAAAATATTTTGAAACTTAAAAGAGCTAGGTAATAATGACCTTGAAGTGTTTCTTTTAGGGTAGGGAGAATGATCTTAATATGAAGTAAGTTACTTAAATTATTACCTTTTCTTTGTCCATGTGTAATCTTATATTGTACTTGGTAGAATTCTTAGAACAGCATATACAATGTAAGCAATTTGTTTATCATAGTTAATTTTTGTTATATAGAATAATGTCCTCCATTGTGACATTATATGCAAAAGTTGCATTGCAAATGTGTGAACTCCCTTTCTTACCTCTTATGGGATCTTTTAGTAACTCTGTGTTATATACATGCTCATTTCTGTTTGTTTCTGTTTTGTAGGAAAGCCTGGCTAAGCAAGGTTGGGAGTCCTAGTTCTCGCATCGACCGGACAGACTTTTCTAATGAAAAAACCATCTCTAAACTGGAATACTCTAATTTTAGTATTCGATATTAATGGGAGAAAAATAACAATTGTAAAGTTACATTGCAGGAAATAAAACACTTTCTTAAATTTGTAGTAGTAGGATTAAAAAATGGGGACTTTCTGTTCTGGAAACCTCAGAATTATGTTACTAAAATGTCTGAAACTGAAAAACTTTTACCCACCTATGTTTTCAGCAAGAAGAAAACAAATATTATAAAATAAAATGTTGTAAAGTATCAGATTCAGATATGATCATTCAAGTGAAGTATTGTCTTATGGAGTCATTAATTTCAGAAAACATTACAGTATACATGTTATTCGGATAGACATGAAATAAAGTTAGCTATCTAAAATTATCTTTAGGTACTGTTGGCTAATAGGGTGAATTTTAATGTCCTCTGAATAATAAGTTACTATTAGAGTTGAGTAATTTGTATTGTCATTGAAGTCTTAAAAATGGTTAAAATAACTGTATGTGATGATCACTGTAGCCAGAAAGTAACAGCAATAGAGTTAGTGTGCAGAATTCTGGTAAACCCAGGCCTGAGTCAGAACTAAGCCAGAGCTACTTGGCATGTTTGTCCTCATTGTTCTGAAGAGTGGAGAGGCAGGCTGGGTGACAGCACCTAGAAGACCTTGTTTCAGCATAGCAAGCTTCAAGACTTGTATCCACTCCCTCCAGCTGCATTCCTATGACTAAAAACACTGGGAGGCTCTAAGTCACCTAAACTTGGACTATCAATTGGGGGTCTTCAAATGATAAGAAGGCAACATAATATTTGAAGATGAGGGTTAATTTCTATACCATGGAATTGTAATATTGAATAGGAAAGACCTTTAACAGAAAATACTGTTTCAAATGTGTATATAATACATATGTTCTTCAATGATTTCTATATTGGTCTTTCAAGACAGGGTTTTTCTGCATTGCTCTGGAACTTGCTCTGTAGACCAGGCCTCAACTCACAGAGATCTACCTGCCTGTGCCTCTCAAGTGCTAGGATTAAAGGCATGGGTACCACTACCCAGCAATTTTATTTCTTTTTATTGCATTTATTGCATGTGTGCATGCGAATTTGTGTGTGAATGCAGAAATGCTTGTTCCATGATGTGTGTAGAGGTCAGAGGACAATTTTTCATAAGCCATTTCTCTCCTTCTACCTTGTATGTGTGTCCTAAGCTGTCAGGATCATGTAACCAGCGCTTTTATCGCTGTGGTCCTGATTTTCACATTTTTATAATGGAAGTCTCCATTAAAACAGAACTTTATGTAGAATTGAACACATAAAAGAAGTTGATTGCTATGTTTTGTTGTTGTGATTTAGCACAGCTGATGTGATTGAATGGAATGGAGAGGCCCGTTGAGCCTCTCCTTCCTTGATTTCTGGTCTATTTCAAATCCCTTGGAAATGCAGGCTGGAAACTACCATCCTATCCGTGTAGCAGATTCCACTGCTATATGTAGTCTGAGTCATGTGTCTTAGACTGTGCCTCCGTCTCTTCTACCTGCTGTATGGTGAGAACTGAGAAAAAGGAGTAGAGGTGGGATGTCTGTTAGCTTGAAAAGTTCATTCCATGGATTGTAATAACATATCACATGTACATAAGACAGTGCAATGTTGGGAAATGACTTTCTATATAACCTAAAAAGAAAGAAACATTCCTATTATTTGAGACTATCATGATGACAAGCAGTATATTTATTGGGTAGTTTAATTTTATTCTGTTCTATTTCCCTACTCCATGTGAAGGAAAGCAGACATGATTTTGTGTTACCTTTCATTGGGGAGGGTTTTGATGCCAGGTGCATCTGATGACTTTTCTTCTAAGGTTTCATTTTAAGAGAGCATTGCCACTGGCAGCGCATGCCTTTGATCCCACCACTCAAGAGGCAGAAGCAGGCAGATCTCTGAGTTCAAAGCCAGCCTGGTCTATAGAGTGAGTTCCAGTAAAGCCAGAGCTACACAAAGAAACCCTATCTTGAAAAACAAAATGATGGGGGTGGGGGGGGGACACTGTACTGTGGGTGTGGACAAAGATACATACTAGGTCTTCACTGGGTAAAAGAGAAGCAGCAATGTTGAGACCTAAGGGAGCAAAGGATTATCTCAGACTTTGGAAACAGCCAAGAAGTTGCACTTTCCCATGTCATGAAAACCTGTACCTTTCTTCCAGAAGCCCCCCTAGGGAGATCAGTAGGATGCAATAGGCACTCCTGGCCCTACCAAAATTCTTTTTTTTTTTTTTTTTTTTTTTTTTTTGGTTTTTCGAGACAGGGTTTCTCTGTGTAGCTTTGCGCCTTTCCTGGAACTCGCTTTGGAGACCAGGCTGGCCTCGAACTCACAGAGATCCGCCTGGCTCTGCCTCCCGAGTGCTGGGATTAAAGGCGTGCGCCACCACCGCCCGGCCCTACCAAAATTCTTATCCCCAAAGTACTGCAAAGCATCTACAATCACTAAAGTGGCTTAGGTTGTAGTAACAGTAAATGACAGACACTTGAGACCAGAGAGGTCAACCTGGGACACTTTCTCATCTAAGGCCTCTTATGTGTTCCTTCTGAGAAAGAAGGCAACACACATGGAAACAGACTTAACTTCCCAGCTCACAGACAGCAGTAGAAAGAGGAAGATAGATATGTCTCCCCGTTCATGTTTGGAATAAAGATCTGTATTTCTCTGTATATATGAAGGCTCAGTGGTGTAAAAAATATGTGACATTTTACTTATGTCCTTTAGTAGTTCTCTTAACTCTTAAAATAATTACACCTTGTTGAAACAATCTTCTATCTGCACAAAGTAAATCATACTAATGATTAATAAATAAATAAATAAATAAATAACCTCTACTAGTGAGTAGAAATGCTGTAGGTAATGATTGAAGTATATGAATGGGTAGAAAGCAAGATATAGGATAAATCAACATATAAATGTGTTATAGAAACCAGATAACACACCTTAAATTTTAATTCGTTGAATTTCATATTTAATTTATACAAGGATTTTTAATTTATATACAGTATTCCAGATGTTATAATAAGAAAGGTTTATGTCAGAATTAGACATTTTAAAAACCTAGAAAAATTTAAGGGGAAGATACTTAATTCAATGACTATCAACTGGTGCCTCAATACTCCTCATACCCACTCTGCCTGCCCTTTAAGCAACCAGAATCCCAAGCAGCATGACTGACAAAATCATTTTTCATATTTATATAAAAGTTCCTATCTTTTTAAAAACTCAGTCAAGAGGCTGCTGCACTCTTTGGAGGATCTAGGTTCAATTCTCAGCACAGACATTGTGACTCACAACTGTCTGTAATTCCAGTTCAGGGACATACAGGCAAAACAATGCAGACAAAACACTCAAATATGTAAAACAAGGAAAGCTCAGCAGGACTTGTTGACAGGAGAGGGAGTATGGTAGAGAATGCCTCTTATGCAGCAGGAGATACCCAAGGAACAGAAGAAGAAAGCTCTCAACTGTTTCTATCAGGAGGGGCATGAACCCAGGGTTCATCTAAAACTAGCAGGTGTGCTGTGAAGGCTGGCAACAATGCCCATTAATATGATTTTGTTGGAATCTGCTGACCATTATGACTTTTTAAAAATATTATTTTATTCTCCCTTCCCATTCCTCACTCTAAACCCTTGCATATACCTCCGCCGACTCTCTTTTAAATCCATGACCATTTTTTTTTCATTAATTGATGTTACATAAAACACGTTATGACTTTTTTGGAAATATATGTGTTACAAATATGGTTTATACATTAAGTCTCGCCATGACTGTGGATACAGGTATCAGAAAATGTTCACCCTTCTGTAAAAAGAAAGGCTTCCCTTGAGGAACTAAACACGGCATATCAGAGACTTTGAGTGGTTCAGGAGGCCTGCGTTCTGGGCCCAATCCATCCTCTACTTAGCAGTGTCCTGGGATCCTCAGCTGCAACATCTAGAAGTTAGATCCTTCCCAGATGCAGGTGAGCCAGAGGACATCCAGGGGTGATGGAGGGAAGCCAGAGAAAGCCATGAAAAAGATGTGGGTTAGTTCTTAGCCTCTGGTGCTGATCCAGCCAGAGCAGAGCCACCCCTCAACCCATCCATGTATTAGGATTGCCCTGGACATTTTGTAAGCCAAATCCTGGGCCTGGGGTGCAGCTCAGGTAGAGCACTTGCCCAGCATGTGCAGGCCTGAAACAGTACCCTAGAGATGCAAACAAAACCAAAACAACCAAGACCTCAGGTTTAGTAACTTAGGAGTTTTCTAAGTTTTGCTCTGATTGCCTCTGTCAGGCTGACATAGTATGTAAACTGAACCATAAGCCATTTGTATTGAGAATACACATGCTATGCAGAAAGCACTATAGCAAACAAATTCTTACTTCTTACAGTAGTCTCCAAGTTTGTTTTTATGTTATCTCTTATTTCTGTTTTTATCTTAACAAAGATGGAAATTATGCAAGAAGAAATACAAATATGTAATTAGTGGTTAATTTTTAAATGTTTTTTAAATTTATAAATGTTTATACATTTATAAATGTCATAGCAATTTCTAATATTTAGATCTTGGATAGGAGGTAGCTTTTTCTTAATTAATTCACAGGTCTCTGTCGGGGAATGCTGTTTTTGTTTGTTTGTTTTATTCCTCGTGTGTGCTAGGTAAACTCTACCACTGAACCCTACCTCTGGCTATGGTTTGTGATTGACAATAAAACCAAGTTCTGATGATTTTTTTTAAATTAAGATTTAAAAGTCTAGTTCTTATGTGAGCCCATCAGCAGGTTTTCAACAGGAAGTGGTTTATTTTCCCCTTTTAAGGGAATCTGGATTATCTTTTTTCTCTGCTAGAAAAAAAAATCAGTATGCATTCTGGTTAGATATTCCAGATGCATCTTTCATCTTCAAAGTACATTTTTATTTTATGAGTTTTATTTCCACTTTTCATGATAAATGCTGAAAGTAACAATAAATATAGTCTCTCTCTCTCCCTTTCTTCCTTCCATTTCCCTCCCTCCCTCCCTCCCTCTTCATTCTTCACACATCTTAGATGATGTCTGGAGGAAGTCAGAAGACTCAGGAAAGAGATGTTAGAGTGGAGTTTCTATTTCAGAACTCTAAAAAGTGAAATTTATTGTTGTGAATAATCTTTTTGTACAGTGTGAAGATGTGTCTTTGTTTTAGCTCATCTACCTAAGGCACCTTCTGATTGGGTTAATAAAGACCTGAATGGCCAATAGCTAGGCAGGAGAGGATAGGTGGGACTTTCATGGAGAGAGGGGAACTCTGGGGAAGAATCTGAGAGGTGGGGAATTGGCCAGTGAGACAAGGAAGAAGTTAGATGTATAGTGCTGAGGAGAGATAACAAGTCACAGGGAAGAATATAGATCAATATAAATATATGTTTTAAGAGCTAGTTGGGAACAAGCCTAAGCTAAGGCCAAGTTTTCATAATTAATAAGAAGTCTCCATGTCATTATTTGGGAGCTGGTGGCCCAAAGAAAGTCCAATTATAAATCATCATGATTTTACTCTACAAGTATGAAAGTACAATTTCTACCAAATTCATCTGGATGAAAAACATGCCTACAAAACTCAATCAGGAAATCTGCACAAAGAGTGTACTGCCTACATCACTTTGGAGATGTAGGATGGATATCAACCAAAGGGGAAATATACGGAATAGGAATCTCAACAATGTAAAAGGTGATTTTTCAAGGAAGTTTAGAAGAATCAGCCTTTCTTTCTTCACTGATCCTGATTACCACACTTTCTTCCACTTAAGTCACAGCACCCAAGGAAAACATGGTGGTGGTATAGTGGGCTGTTCTTTTAGCCAAAGCATGGCATTTGAGCAAAGAAAAGAGCCTCAGAGGCAGAATCTAGGGGAAAGTGTTGACGGATGTCAGCAGCAGTGATGGAAGTAGAGAAAAACAAGGGATGCTTGCTGCAAAACAAAGACAGTGGTTATATCCAGGATAGAGGGAGTGGGTTGTGGGCCAGAACAAGTACACAAAAAAGCACCCCCTGGCCAGCTAGGAGCTTATATTTCTTCACTTGAGTTGTAAACTCATAAATGTTCACTTTGTAATTAAAATCTACAATGTATTCTGTATGGCTTTTTATATGTATTATACATGCCATAATTGAAAGAGAGAAAGAAAAGAAAAAACTAATGATACTAAAAGTGTCATAGCACAGTATGGGTTAGGGCAGATCAGCCATGCTAAGACTTTGAACACAAGAGGAATATACTTTTCTTTTGGCAAATACAGGCCAGTATATAAATAAACTTTCCTCATTGAGATATGAATGCTAATGAAAACAAGCCTTACAAGTCACACAAAGCCCTACAGCCCAAGGTAAAGGGTGCATTGTCTTTTAGAACAGCGGATGTGCATAACTCTGAAAACGATTTGTTGTTGGAAGAAACATTTCAGGAAACATCTGTTGATTCACTCTGTAGCACACAATGAGAATTGACCTCTGCCAAAGAAAAGCGGAGCACCTTTGGAGAGAATGTATACAAATTACGATAAAATAGATGGATTTAGAAACTTAGCTGGAATGAGTAAGCACCTGCCACCAGAACTGTACCCCTCCCTGGATTCTGTACCCCATGACCCTTCCCCAGGCCAACTTCATCCTAGCTGGTCCCTGGCCCTGCTGCTGCTGGGTCCTGTCCCCAAGTCCAGCAGACTTCCACCACTAAGGTTCAGACCACACCAGCCTGCCCTGTCCCATCTCAGCACCCGCACCACTGCTGGTCCCTGCCCCTAACTTCAGAGGAATTCCACAGCTCTGGTGCAGCCCTCATCAGTGGTTGATGAGCAGGTGAGTATCCTGCCTGCCAGCTGGACTGCTGCTACCCCCTGGATTCTGCTCCACCAAGACCCACACCATCACTTAACCCTTCCCATCTCATTATCCTCCCTATGACTGGCCCTTCCCAGAACTCCGGCAGACTCCATAGGTCCAGACACAGCCCACACCAGTTGGAAGAACAGATGCCATAGGCCCATGTAGAGTCACATCACTTGGAAGAACAGCCCCAGAAGCTCTGCCAGAAGGCAGGCTGGTCCTAGGTATCCCAGAGGATGACTCAGGCTTTACTGGAGGCCAAGCTGGGTCTAGAGACCCAAGAAAACTTCAGCTTAACTGAGGTCAGACCAGATCAAGGGATCCAAGTCCCCCCCAAACCCCCATTGGAGACATCCTATTGGGCATGAAGACTCACCAGTCACCAAACCCTTGGCCACTTAGACCTGAAGATGAGAGAGGAAACAGAAACCAAGGAACAAAACACCCTTCCAACAAAGACAAACACAGGAATAAACACCTAGACCTATAATCACCCCAAACCCAGATGCCTAAACACCAGTGTAGGAACACAATCAACAACAGAAAGGGCAATATCTTATCACCAGAACCCAGCTATCCTACAACAGCAAGACCAGAACATTCCAACACAGCTAAAGCATAAGAAAATGACCTTAAAACATAAATTTATGGGGATGATAGAGGTTGTTAAAGAGGATATGAAAAAATCCTTTAAAGAAGTTGAGGAAAAGACAACTAAACAATTAGTGGAAATCAATAAATCTCTTAAAGAATGTCAAGAAAACCAAGAAAAAATAAACAGTTGATGGAAACATATAAAACTGCTCATGTGGGAGACCACCTGGGTAACCAGCTCCCACATTTTACCCCAGGGTGCTCTTGAGGAGAGAGGGATAAGAGACATAGATAGAAGGATAGAAGGGAGATAAACAGATAGAAACACAGGATAGCCTTGGGAGGGCCTGGATCCTAATCCACCAGCCTCTTCTGGCTCTTCTAAAGGACTATTTATAGGAATGCCAAGGGATGGAGCAAAAGACCTCCCCCTAGCTCAGCCAAGTGCAGACCCTTTCCAATCACCTGGTAATCATGAACATGGTCAAACAATCCTCTAATGCAGCTCTGCTGGGTAAAGCAAGCTCAGATCTCTTTAGAAAACCTTTGTGGGCCTCCACATGCTCAAGACCTAAATATGGAAATAGAAGAAATAAAGAAAATACAAACTGAGGGAATTATGGAAGTGAAAAATCTGGGTAAGTGAACAGGAACTACAGATGCAAGCAACACCAACAGAATACAAGAGATAGAAAAGAGAATCTCAGGCATTGAAAATATGATACAGGAAATAGATTCATAGGTCAAAGAAAAAGTTAAATCTAAAAAATTCCTAACACAAAACATCCAAGAAATCTGGGACACTATGAAAAGACCAAACCTAACAATAATATAAATAGAAGATGGAGAAGAATCCCTGATCAAAGTCCCAGAAAATATATTCAACAAAATCATAGAAGAAAACTTCCCTAATCTAAAGAAAGACATGCCTATAAAGGTAAAAGAAGCTAACAGAACACCAACTAGACTAGACCAGAAAAAAAGGTCCTGTCATCACATAATAATCAAAACGCTAAGCATACAGAACAAAGAAAGAATATTAAAAGCTGCAAAGGAAAAAGGCCAAGTAACATATAAAGGCAGACCTATCAGAATTACATCTGACTTCTCAGTGGAGACTGAAAGCCAGAAGATCCTGGACAGATGTCTTGCAAACTCTAAGAGATCATGGATGCCAGCACAGACTACTATATATGTATGCAGTAGAGCTTTAAATCACCATAGATGGAGAAAACAAGATATTTAATGTCAAAATCAAATTTTATTATTATTATTATTGAATTATCAAATTCAATTCAGTATCTATCCACAGACCTAGACCTACAGAAGGTACTAGAAGAAAAACTACAACCCAAGGAAGTTAGCTATACCCACAAAAACACAGGCAATAGATAATCCCACACCAGCAAAACCCCAAAGAGAGAAACACATACACCACCACCACTACCACCACCACCAACAACAAAATAACAGGAATTGACAATCACTGGTCATTAATATCTCTCAACATCAATGGACTCAATTTGCCAATAAAAAGACATAGCCTAACAAAATGCATATGAAAACAGGGTCATTCTTCTGCTGTGTCAAAGAAACACACCTCAATATCAAAGACAGACATTACCTCAGCATAAAGGATTTTAAAAAGATTTTCCAATCAAACAGACCTAAGAAGCAAGCTGGTGTAGCTATCCTAATATCTAACAAAATAGGCTTCAAACTAAAATCAGTTGAAAGAGATAGAGAAGGACATTTCATATTCATCACAGGAAAAATCCATCAAGATGAAGTCTCAATTCTGAACATCTGTGCCCCAAATACAAGGGCACCTACATTTGTAAAAAAAAACAAAAACAAAAAAAACCCCAAACAAACAAAAAACATACTAAAGTTTAAATTACATATAGAATACCACATATGAATAGTGGGAGACTTCAACACCCCACTCTCACTAATGGACAGGTCATCCAGACAAAAATTAGGTGGAGAAATAACAAAATTAACAGATGTTATGACTAAAATTGACCCAACAGATATCTACAAAACATTTCATGCAAACAATGAAAAATATACCTTCTTCTCAGCACCTCATGAAACCTTCTTCAAATTGACCACATACTCAGTCACTAAGCAAGTCTTAACAGATACAAAAAAATTGGAATAATCCCCTGTATCTTATCAGATCACTATGGCTTAAAGCTGGAGTTCAACAACAACACAAACTACAGAAAGACTACAAACTCATGGAAACTGAACAGTTCTCAACTGAATTACCATTGTATCAAGGAAAAAATAAAGAAGAAAATTAAAGACTTCTTATAATTCAATGAAAATGAATACACAGCATACCCAAATTTATGGGACACAATGAAAGCAGTACTAAGAGGAAAGTTTATAGCATTAAGTGCCTGCATAAAGAATTTAGAGAAATCTCATACTAGAAAGTTAACAGCATACCTGAAAGCTCTAAAAGAAAAAGAAGCAAACACACCAAAGAGGAGTAGACAGTGGAAAATAATCAAACTGAGAGCTGAAATCAATAAAATAGACACAAAGAGAACAAGACAAAGAACCAATGAAACAAAGAGTTGGTTCTTTGAGAAAACCAATGATAGACAGACAAACTCTTATCCAAACTAACCAAAGGCAGAAAGAGAATATCCAAATTTTAAAAATCAGAAATGAAAAGGGGGCCATAAAAACAGATTCTGAAGAAATCCAGAGAATCATTAGGTCATACTTCAAAAACCTGTACTCTACAAAATTGGAAGATCTAAAAGAAATAGACAAATTTCTTGATAAGTGCAACATACCAAAATTAAATCAAGACCAGATAAACAATTTTAATAGACGTATAACCCCTTAGGAAACAGAAACAGTCATTAAAAATCTCCCAACAAAAAAGCCCAGGGCCAGAAGGTTTTAGTGCAGAATTCTATCAGACTTTCAAAGAGCTAATACCAGTATTCCTCAAACTATTCCACAAAATAGAAACAGAAGAAATGTTGCCGAATTCTTTTTGAGGCCTTGGTCACCCTGATACCCCAAACACACAAAACCCAACAAAGAAAGAAAATTACAGACCAATTTCACTCATGAACATTGATGCAAAATACTCAATAAAATACTGGCAAACCAAATCCAAGAACACATCAAAAAGATCATTCACCATGATTAAGTAGGCTTAATCTCAGAAATGCAGGGATGCTTCAACATATGAAAATCTGTCAATGTAATCCACCATACAAACAAATTGAAAGAAAGAAAAACACATGATCATCTCATTAGATGCTGAAAAATCCTTTGACAAAATCCAACACATTTTCATGATAAAAGTCTTGGGGAGATTAGGAATACAAGGAAAATACCTAAATGTAATAAAAGCAATATACAGCAAGCTGATAGCCAACATCAAATTAAATGGAGAGAAACTCAAAGCAATTCCAATAAAATCAAGGACAAGACAAGGCTGTAACTCTCTCCATATTTATTCAATATAGTACTTGAAGTTTTAGCTAGAGCAATAAACAACAAAAGGAGATCAAGGAGATACAAATTGGAAAAGAAGTCAAAGTATCACTATTTACAGATGACATTATATATATATATTATATTTTATATATATAAGTATACATAAGGGACCCCAAAAATTCTGCCTGGGAACTCCTATAGCTGATAAACACTTTTAGTGAAGTGGCTAATGTAAGATTAACTGAAAAAAAAAACAGTAGTCCCCCTATATACAAATGATAAATGGGCTGAGAAAGAAATCAGGGGAACAACACCCTTCACAATAACCACAAACAATATAAAATATCTTGGGGTAACACTAACAAAGCAAGTGAAAGACCCATATAATAAGAGCTTCAAGTCTTTGAAGGAAGAAATTGGAGAAGATAGAAGATGGAAAAATCTCTCATTCTCATGGATCAGTAGGATTAACATAATAAAAATGGCCATCCTACCAAAAGCAATCTACAGATTCAACAAATCCTCCTCAAAATTCCAACACAAATCTTTACAGACCTTCATATAGAAAAACAAAAAACCCAGGAAGGCCAAAATAATCCTGTATAATAAAAGAACTTCTGGAGGTATCATTATCCTTAATTTCAAGCTCTACTACAGAGCTATAGTAATAAAAATAGCTTGTGTATTGGCATAAAAACAGACAAGTGGGTCAATGGAATCAAATTGAAGACTGAGTTGTAAATCTACACACCTATGGACACCTGATTTTTGACAAAAAAGCCAAAATTATACAATGGAAAAAAGAAAGCATCTTCAATAAATGGCATAACTGGAGGTTGGCATGTAGAAGAATGCAAACAGATCCATACCTATCACTCTGCACAGAACTCAAGTCCAAGTGGATCAAAGAACTCAACATCCAGTTACAATGAGCCTGACAGAAGAGAAAGTGGGGAATAGTCTTGAAAGCACTGGCATAGGATACAACTTTCTGAATATAACACTAATAGCACAGACACTAAGATTGACAATTATTGAATAGGACTTCATGAAACTGAAAAGCTTCCATAAGGCAAAGGACATTGTCAATAGGACAAAACAACAGCCTACAGAATGGGAAAAAATCTTCACTAATACCTCATCTGACAGAGGGCTGATTTCCAAAATACATAAAGAACTCAAGAAACTAGACAGCAACAAAATAAATAATCCAGTTAAAACCTTGAATACAAATCTAAACAGAATTCTCAACAGAGGAATCTCAAATGTCCAAGAAACATTTAAAGAAATGTTCAATATCCTTAGGCATCAGGGAAATGCAAATCAAAACCAACTCTGAGATTCCACCTTATACCTGTCAGAATGGGTAAGAGATCAAAAGCACAAATGACAGCTTATGCTGGAGAGGGTATGGAGCAAGGGGGACACTCCTCCACTGCTGATGGGAGTGCAAACTTGTACAACCACTTTAGAAATCAATATGGTGGTTTCTCAGAAAATGGGGATTTGATCTACCTGAAGACACAGCTATACCACTCTTGGGCACATATACCCAAAGGATGCTTCATCCTATCACAAGGACACTAGCTCAACTATGTTCATAGCAGCTTTATTCATAATAACCAGAAACTGGAAACAACCTAAATGTCCATCAACCCAAGAATGAATAAAGAAAATGTAGTACATTTATACAATGGAGTGTTACTTGCAGTATTACTCAGCTATTAAAAACAATGACATCAGGAAATTTGAAGGCAAATGGATGGAACTAGAAAAATCCTGAGTAAGGTAACCCAGACCCAGAAAGACAAGCATGGTATGTACTCACTCATAAGTGGATATTATCTGTAAAGTAAAGGATAACCATGATACAGTCCACAAACCCAGAGAGGCTAGGTAACCAGGAGGGCCCAAAGGGGATACATGGATCTCCCTGGGAAGGGGACATAGAAGACATCTCCTGGGTAGAATGGGGGTGAATGGGAATGGGAACTTGAGGGATTGGGTTGTGGAGTGGATGAGGGGAGAGTATTGAAAGAGATGACTGAAAAGGGGGTGCATTTGGGGGTCAGGTAGAAACCTGATCCAAGGGAAATGCCCACAAATCTACAAGGATGACCCTAACTAAGACTCCCAGCAATAGTGGATAGGAAGACTGAACCGGCCATCTCCTATGATCACATTGGTGACTACCCCAATTGTCATCAGAGAGCCTTCATCCAGTAACTGATAGAAACAGATGCAGAGACCCACAGCCAAACATTATGTGGAGCTCATTGAACCCTGTGGAAGAGACAGAGGAAGGATTGTAGGAACCAGAGGGGTCAAGGACACCACAAGGAAACCATAGAAACAACTACCCTGGCTCATAGGAACTCACAGTCTAAACCAACAGAGCCTGCATGGGACCAGCTTAGGCCCAATACATATATGTGACAGCTGTGTAGCTTGGTCTACTTGTGGGACTCCTAACAATGGGAGTAGGGGCTATTCATTCCTTGGTGCATTGGCTGGCTCTTGGTAACCTATTCCTCATACTAGATTGTCTTGCCCAGCTGAATATGAGAGGAGGTAGATGTAGGGAAGAGAGGCTGGCTAGAGAAACCCACCCTGACCCTGGAACCCAGAATTAGGGAAGGATGGCTCAGATAAAGCCAGTGAGAGAAACACAGTTTAGCTCAGATCAGAGCCATATCTGCCCTTGTGCAACTGACTTGTGAAATCAACCAATCACAGAGCAGGACAGCAGAATCCTGGCCCTAGGGCCCAGGACCAGGGAAAGAAACACAGCATGTGTTTGGGACCTGGGCCAGAGAAATGAACCAAGGAAACATGCCCTGACTCTGAAACTAGTACCAAAGAAACACTCTTGGCCCCTAGAATCAGAGTCAGTGAATGAAATGTGCCCTGGCCTTAGAAGTAGTGTCAAAAAGCTGAGTAAGGCCAGTGAGAGAAACACAATTTAGCTCAGATCAGAGCCATCTCTGCCCCTGTCCAACTGACTTGTGAAATCAACCAATCATAGAGCAGGACAGCAGAATCCTGGCCCTAGGACCCAGGACCAAGGAAAGAAACATAGCCTGTGTTTGGGACCTGAGCCAGAGAAGTGGACACTTTATCCCCAAACCCAGAACCCAGGAAATATGCCCTGACTCTGAAACTAGTACCAAAATAACACTCTTGGCCCCTAGAATCAGAGTCAGTGAAAGAAATGTACCCTGGCCTTAGAGGTAGTGTCAAAAAGCCAAGAAAGGCCAGTGAAAGAAACACAGTTTGGCCCTGAAATCAGGGTCATCTCTGCCCCTTGCTCACAAAACTGGCCAATCCCTGGGCAGAAAATAAACTAACCAATCAGAGTTGACTCTGTCCCCTAGATATTCTATATAAACCACCCTGTCCAGTCAGTTGTGAGGCAGCTACTCTCCTGGACTCCTCCTTCCCAAAATAAACCTCTTTCTCAAAAGAGTATTGGGTGAAGACCTTCATTGACAGCTGAACAGAAGAACCTTGCTGGGACGTCCCATAGTGGACTGAGCAAGGGGGAGCTGAACAGAAGAACCTTCCTGGGATGTCCCATAGTGGACTGAACGAGAAAGAGCTGGTAACACTGAGCAAGAGATTGTGGCTCTCCAGGAGAGGAGCAGGATTGCTGTGTCCTGTGGGGAGACATCATACCAGGTGTATCCTGACTTTACAGAAGAGTCAGGATACCCTTCCTTGCTGAAGCAGTTCCAGGCCTGACTCTCCCGAGAAGTCAGAAAACCTTCCTTTCCAAGGTTGGACTGTTTCTTTGCAGTCCCAGTCATCAGAGCTGTGCTACACAGCTCCAGGTGTCCAGGACACCTTCAGGGCAGAGCTCTTGTTCTAAGTAGCTCAAGGTGTCCGGGATACCTCACCCTCTAGGGCTGAACTGTCTCCTTGCAGTTTCAGCCATCAATTTACTAACATCTTGGTGCTGAAACCCAGGACACCAAACCCAGAGTTTTTGCAGTTTACTTACAGTGGAGGTGCTTAGTCTTACTGCAACTTGATATGCCATGCTTTTGTTGATACCCATGGGAGACCTGCCCCTTTCTGAACAGAAATAGAGGAAGAGTGGAATGGGGGAGGGGATGAGAGGAGAGGAGGGAGAGGAAACTGTGGTAGGGATAAAAAATAAATTAAAAAATTAATTTTAAAAAAGAAAATTAGCTGAAGGCAGGGCACTGTGGTACACTCCCCTTTAATGACAGCACTGCAGAGGCAAAGATAGTTGGGGTGTAAAGATTATACCTGAGGAACAGGCAACACACACACTTAAAATATAGTCAAAGTTAATGGAATTATTACAGCCAACAGCAAAATGTGTTACCAACATGGAGCTGTGCCTGCCAAACCAGCTGATCATCAGAAGTTTGGGGACAGTTGGGTAGGGGAACAGGATTGGACGGAAACCATATCAAGCCATACCTTAGCTCAGAACGTTCTTGGTGTCATCTTCTTACCCTCTGTAAAGGCAAGGATCATTCCAAGTGCCCAGCAGGCCCGCACCATCCAGCCTGCCCTTCTGGCTTTGCACTCATTGTTTGCTCTGCCCCAGCTTGTTTGTGCCACTCTGGCCATAGAAGGCTCCTAGTAATGAGTTATCCCAGGCTTTTCTGCTTACCACTCACTCTCATGTAAATGTTTTCGGTAAGCACAGGCATGGCTCAGCTACTTCCTTCTGTCATTCTATCCATGTGCCTTACCTGTCACCACATTTGACTGTAAAATACTCACTCTTCAGTCTCTCATCAACACCTTCATTTTCCACATGGAGCTTACCTATTACCATTCACCCCCCCAAAGAAAGCTGAAGGGGACACGGCTGTGCCCTGCGGGTCAGTAACACCTATGACAGCATGTAGCCATTGTCAATGCCCAGCAGTAAATATTAAATATAAGACCAAGGACTTAGCATAGATGATAGAAGTGAGACCATGTACTCATCACTATCAATAAGACATGGCTAAACTGATGACTGTGTGAGCTGAAGTCCCCATGAGAAAACCTCACCTGTGTGAAAAACTCCACAGGCTTGCTAAAGTAACAGAACTTCCATGATTGTGGACAGTTGGAATGTTGCAGGCACTGAGGCACATTATCTTTGGTTATTTTTGGCCTGCTTAGTAGCTATTCATTGCCCAGCTTTACATCTGACCCCCAGATCTGTATTTGACCTAATATCTTTGTGACTACTAAGTAAAAATTCTTTTTGGAATGTACAAACAAGACCTCTTAGCTTCCAGCAAACCAAAAATTAAGAATGTCATCAGATGAACTCTGAGGCCTATAGCAGAGATTTCCCTTCTTTGTGTAACTGCCCAACCTGAAGTTCCCAAAAATGTCTTTTAAAAATATTATGATTTCTAACTTTTTGTTGCTAACATTTTATTTGGGGCAGCATGAATCCATGTTCTTGGGCTCTGGTCACCTATCTTTGGCTCCAGAATAAACTGTCTCTAAATCCCTTTTAAGCAGAGAACTGTGTTTTTGTATCAATGATGACAAGAGACATACAGTGACGACATCTCTATCAACCACAACGTGACAAACCCTAGGGTAGCTCGCCTTTGCTAAACAACTGAACAAAAATATACAAAACACTTGTATCCCCTGAAAAGGGGAACAGGAGTTTCTGCTTAGAGGTAACTTCCAGATGGCAAATCATGGAAGGGGGACTTGGAACTGTGTGGAGGGCAAGAGACAGAAAGGAGTCTAGGGAGTCTCAGGTTGGTAGAACTAGCAGGGGAGAGCCCTGGAAATAAAAAAGCTGAACGGGGGTGGGGTGGGGGTGGGGGTGGGGCGCTTCAGAAATATTCACAGGCATTCCCTGGAGTTTTCGATGCCTCTGAGCCACACATGTGCAGAATGAATTTCCACAAAGACACAGGGGGAACTGTAAAAAGAAGAAAATGCTAATGTTGGCACGGAGCTGAAAAAGGAGAAACCGGAAGTAGATCATGCTCCGGGATTGTTCTAGACCTATTACAGGAAACCCAAAAAACAGCACTGGAAGAAGCCTATTAATCTGCACATAACTCATACTGCCAAACAAAGCCTAACCCTGAAGGAAGGAAAGAAATGCCAGGTTCTCAGTCCTTAGCTTTTAGAATACACACCGTTGAAATTCGGAGTGAAAACTGAACACTACCTAGTATTCTACATCTAGTGAAAATTCAAAAACAAACAAACAGATAAAAATAGCATTTTTCCAGATGTACCAAATCTGGAAAAAAATAGTTTCCAACAGATCTGCGCTGTAAGAAATCTATCAGCCCCCAAACGACTCTAAATATAAACTCTTTACCCCTACCCCCGAGAGAATCATTAAAAATGGTAAGTCAGTGTTTTTCTCATTAAACTAAAAAAAAAGGAAAAAGAAAAAGAAAGTGTTGAAGACAGCAAAGGTAAAGAAAGCACCGTAGGCCATGGGCTCCTGACACACTGGAGCACTACACAATATGCAATAAACAGAGCTCCTGCTGGGGCTAAGCCAGCTGCCCAGTGCTGCACATACTGTACTAGCAGTGGTTCTCAACCATTGGGCCACGAGCCCTTTGGAGATTAAATGGCCCTTTCACAGGGGTCACATATCAAATATCCTGCATTTCAGATATTTACATTATGATTCGTAACAGTAGCAAAATCACAGTTACGAAGTAGCAACGAATAATTTTATGGTTGGGGGTCACCATAACATGAGGAACTAGATTAAAGGGTCATAGCAGAGGAAAGCTGACAACCATATAATGTGAACTCGGATTATGATAAATTTGTGCTTTGCTAATGCTAGACTTCTTAAACAGTTACAAATTTAAATTTTTAGTTATATGTCATATTTCTTTTTTGTTTTGGGGGGATTTTTTCTGTTTGGGTTTTGTTTGGTTTTGTTTTGTTTTGTTTTTTGTTTTGTTTTGTTTTTTTACAAGATGGGATTTCTCTGTGTAGCCTTGTTGTCCTGGAACTCACTCCACAGACCAGGCCAGCCTTGAATTCAGGGATCCACCTCCCTCTGCCTCCTGAGTGCTGGGATTAAAAATGAGCACCACCACTACCCAGACATATTTCTTAATTTAGCCAGAAATTGCATGCATGTGGATATTTGTCAAAATTCAAGGAATTACAGGCTCAGGTGCACTTTATATAAATTTCACATCCAATGTACTAGAGACAGTGTCTCACGATGCAGATCCGGCTGGCCTGGAACTCCCAGTCCTCCTGCTTTCTGCTTTCTAGCACCAGGATCAGAGGCGTGCCTGGATGAGGTTTGTTGGTTGGCTTGGTTTAACATTTGGGGATTTCTTTTAAAGAACCCAGTAAAAATTAAAAAAAAGAAAAATATAATTGCTGAAGTTATAAATGTAGATGTCGCCGGGTGGTGGTGGTGCACGCCTTTAATCCCAGCACTCGGGAGGCAGAGCCAGGCGGATCTCTGTGAGTTCGAGGCCAGCCTGGTCTCCAAAGCGAGTTCCAGGAAAGGCGCAAAGCTACACAGAGAAACCCTGTCTCGAAAAAAAAAAAAAAATGTAGCTGTCACATCAAACAACAGATTAGATGCCATTGAAGAGAATACTAGTAAGCTAGAAATGGATTTGGGGAAATTGTTGAAAGACTGGATGAGATTAGAAACACCATCAATGGAATGCAAAGCCTTTAAATTCTATCATTAATTTCTGAAAAAGAAAAAGATGAAAGAGGAATGGTCACAGTGGGAGGTAATTCTGTGAAACTGAACCCCCAATTCTGACCTCCCCAGAAAGCAGAATAGCATTTTAAACACTTGCAGTTGAACATGGTGTGATGGTATAAATAACAGAAAATCTCCCACAGTGACTCAGATATAGGCCACCGCTGGAGCAGGTGTGCAAGCCAGAGGGTGCCAGGGCTGTTTTCAGTCTTTAGGGAAGAGACCATCATCAACCAGAAATTTTTAAGTGTGAAAGGACAAAGGATAATGACAGTCTCAGAAAAGTTATTCTGGTACTATGAATCCACTTATAAGTAAAAATTCAGAAAGCAAAGCTGTGTACAAATGTTTTCATCAAAACTATACATTGGGTTTATGTAACTGGAGTTTTCTCCAGTCCTACCTGGCCCACAGTCAGGACAAATCTCTCTCACCTGCCAGTCCTGCAGCCGCTTAGACCCAACCAAGTAAACACACAGAGACTTATATTGCTTACAAACTGTATGGCCATAGCAGACTCCTTGTTACCTAGATTTATATCTTAAATTAACCCATATCTATTAGTCTATAAGTTGCCATGTGGCTCGTGGCTTACTGGTACCTTACATCTTGCTTTTCATGGTGGCGGCTGGCAGCGTCTCTCTGTCTCAGCCTTTCACTTCCCAGAATTCTCCTCTCTCCTTGTCCTGCCTATACTTTCTGCCTGGCTACTGGCCAATCAGCATTTTATTTATACAGAGCGATATCCATAGCAGGTTTACTCTGTATAAATTTTTTTGTGTACATAAATATTTTTGTATATATACTTTTGTGTATATACACAACATATATATATAGTCTTAGTTAGGGTTTCTATTGCTGCAATGAATACCATGACCAAAAAGCAAGTTGGGGAGGAAAGGGTTTATTTGGCTTACACTTCCACATCATAGTCTATGACTGAAGGAAACCAGGACAGGAACTCAAGCAGGGCAGGAACCTGGAGTCAGGAGCTGATGCAGAGGCTATGGAGGGGTGCTGTTTACTGGCTTGCTCCCCATGGGTTCCTCAGCCTGATTTCTTATAGAACCCAGGACCACCAGCCAGGGGAAACCACCCACAATGGCCTAGGCCCTCCCTCCATCAATCACTAATTAAGAAAATGCCCCATAGACCTACAGCCTGATGTTATGGAGGCATTTTCTCAACAGAAGCTCCCTTCTCTCAGATGACTCTAGCTTGTGTCATTGATATAAAAGTAGGCACACACACACACACACACACACACACACACACACACACAGAGAGAGAGAGAGAGAGAGAGAGAGAGAGAGAGAGAGAGAGAGAGAGAGAGAGATTCCCTGTGACTAGAACTGCAAATAGAACTGTCTGTGATGATAAAATGTGCTCTGTTTGGACTAGCTGTGCATGATTACTGAGCCTTGAAATGTGGACTTAATTTTTATTTTAATTCATGTAAATGTAAGTAGTCACTTATGGTTAGTGTTGTCGTGTTGGACAATACAGCATGGGTGGATGGGAAAGTTATAGAATAAAACCACCAAACCACAACCTCCAACTAGGATACTTGCTTTGCTTATGTGTATGCTTCCAGATTGTTTTGTAGGAATGCATTTATTCCTTTAGAATATAAAATAACTTATTGAAAACTGCATAGTAAATCCTTAATGCCAAACTTGAAAGCAAGCAATGATTTCACTAGATTTTTGTTTTGTTTTGTTTTGTTTTTCAAGACAGGGTTTCTCTGTTTAGCTTTGGAGCCTGTCCTGGAACTTGCTCTATAGACCAGACCAGGCTGGCCTAGAATTCACAAAGCTCCACCTGCTCTGCCTCCTGTCTGCTAGGATTAAAGGTGTGCACCACCACTACCCAGCTGATTTCACTAGAATTTTTAAAAATTAAACTCTACCAGAATATAAACCCAATTAGGACTTAATCCTTCAAAGCTGTGTTTATCTCTAGATGTTTCTTTAACAAAAACCTTTACAATCATTTCATTTAAATTAGTAAGTTGATTTTAAGTTATTATGTTCTATTGAAATCAGTCATTTCTTTTTTTTTTTTTTTTTTTTTTTTTTGGTTTTTCGAGACAGGGTTTCTCTGTGTAGCTTTGCACCTTTTCCTGGAACTCACTTGGTAGCCCAGGCTGGCCTCGAACTCACAGAGATCCGCCTGGCTCTGCCTCCCGAGTGCTGGGATTAAAGGCGTGCGCCACCACCGCCCGGCGAAATCAGTCATTTCTTTAAGTGTTCTTTTTAACATTTAATGTGCTGTGTGTGTGTGTGTGTGTGTGTGTGTGTGTGTCTTTCTGCCTGTGTGCAGGTATGTCACAGTGCATATGTAGAGGTCAGAGTGCTTTCCTCTATCATATGGGTCATGGGCTTGAAACTCAGGTCACCAGGCTTAGTGGCAAGCACCCTTATCTGCTGAGCCATCTCATATGTCCACTAGTTTCTCCATAATAATATTTTAATGTGATTAATCTGATGGAATTATAAATCAGAAATGATCTTTCATCTCAAGGACACAATGGATTATTCTGAAGAAAAAGGAAAGTAAAAATGTTGAAACTTACAATTCATTGTCTATATTAATTTTAAGAGGAGAGATCTGGTTTTGTGGTTTTATACAGTTTTGATATATCACTAAAGCAGAAAATATAATCAGATGAATTTAAGTTGAAATGAATGAAAGATTTAACATTAGATTTTTAGAAAACAGAGAAGCCAAATAATACTTCTGATTTGTCTATGACCTCTTTCTTACTAGCTCTCCCCCATACCAATTTGTTTGAATTTAGCAACAGTAAGGAGTCTCTTCATGGGCCCCATTAGGGCTTTACAGTATTCAGTGTGCACAATACATCTGAGGTATCAGCACACTCTGTTTAGGCTGTAGCTTAACTCTGATTAAAAAAGGAATGTCACTACTCCCATCATTTTATTATTTCGCCAGTAGTTTAGAAGCAGAGTGGGGGAAATTTGTGCTGTTCTCAAATGTAAGCAAAGCAGACCTGGGAAACACTTTCTGTTTTGAGCTGTCAATCCACAGCACATCATAGGAACTTAACTCAGTATGGGTGTTCATGGGCATCACTGCCATCCAAGCATGAAGAGTCTATGAATGTAAGTTAAATTCTGCCTCACACATGCTTTAGAACTAACAATGTCACTACATTTTGTACCCATGTGCAAAGAGAAAACTTCAGTATGTGAAATGATATTCATATGAATAATTTTTGAAACATCTCTTGAAAATGTCAAAATGGATCATTTTGTTGCTAATTGTGTTTTTGCAAACCACAAAGATCATTGTTTTTAATTGAGGGACTTAAATACTGGCTACCCCTGAGTAGCCAACAGTTTAGAAAATAAGACATTAATAGGCACATCTCATGTAAAACTCTAAGGCAATAAATAGATGATGCTATAGACTGCTGTTAAGTGTGGCATAAATCTTACTATCTGGGGAAATGGTCTGAAGTGCTCTTCCTCTGTTTCTGTCCCCATGAAAAAGGTTTCCTAGCCAAACAGTTCTCCTTATCTAAGGACTGGATTTGCTTCCTGCTTCTTACTGAATAGCAGGCTTCATCTCCTTGCCAACTTGCAGAGTCACTCAAACAAGCTAACCACACCTTCTATTAGAAACCTAGAGTCACACCAATCCTGCTTTCCACAGCCTCTGGTTGTTCATCTGGTTCTCACATATAAACCTCAAGTAGTATCCTTTCCATACCACTACTAGTGTATGTGGCTGTAAACCGGGCCAATTTCATCTACCCAGTGCCTACATGGCATTTTTGGCCATCTGAATAACTACACAGCAGGAATCTCACACTCATTAACAGGGAAACATAGGCCATTATAATCAGGGTTTATTTCTTCATATTGTAAGAAGTTTAAGGAAAAGATTCATAGAGGCTGTTTAAAAAGTGTTATAAGGTAGCCTAATCTAAATGGATAATAGCACTAAGGATTTGGTTTTGCATGTGGATTCTGTCTTGTTTCTAGAATTCTTTGTGAAAGGATTATGTAAACCAGAAATTACAGTCAAATAGCAAACAAAACTCTGATTCCTTTAGCTGTGCAAGAACTCAGCTCAAGGATAAAGATTCAGATGAAAAGGAGATGACAGAATCTGTCCTCTCCCTCAAGATCTCTAACTGCTTGAATAAAGCTCCCTGATGACACCAGTAGACAAAACTGAGATCATGAGGCCAGCTGGGACAGCCCCTTAAGAAAGTACAGGGTATAGGTTTCTACCCCATTTTTTTAAATTGGATTACTTGGTTTGTTGTTGTTTCCTGAGTTCTTTACAGTTTAGAAATCAGCCCTCTGTCAGATGTGGGATTGGTGAAGATCTTTCCCCATTCTGTAGGCTGCTGTTTTGTCCTATTAACAGTGTCCTTTGCCTTACAGAAGCTTTTCAGTTACAAGAAGTCCCATTTATTAATTATTGCTCTCAGTGTCTGTGCGCTGGAATTCTAGTCACGAAGTTGTCTCCTGTGCCAAAGCATTCAAGGCTACTTCCTACTTTCTCTTCTATCAGGTTCAATGTATCTGGATTTATGTTGAGTTCTTTGATTCACTTGGAATTGAGTTTGTGCAGGGTGATAGACATGGATCTATTTTCAATCTTCTACATACCAGTTACATCATCATCCTTAGCCATCAGGGAAATGTAAATCCATCTTACACCTGTCAGAATGGCATATGTTTCTGTAAGTCTGGAGAACCTAACTAACATAACTATAGAAATGACAAGCATAGGTAACTGTAAATCTTTAATTCTTATCTACCTAGATAACCTAAGAACTAAGGCTTCATGTAAACAGGGTAAACAGTCTATAAGCAAAAGTACCATAAAAGGACAATGACCTCAAAATTGTGACAATACACAAAATAGCTAAAGCGAGGTAGGAATGAATAGTACAATATGCTATATGACAATAATTCTAAATATGTATCAATATACCAAATATTCCAAACAGAGGTAGAACATATGTACAGTATGACAAATATAATTTTACATTTGTATCAATATACAAAACATTTCAAATAAGAGTAGAAATATATGTACATTACAACAAATATGGTTCTGTATTTGTATCAATATACAAATTATCTTGAATAAGAATATAAAAATAGTTTACATTTGTATTAATATACAAGAGTCCACAACAGTGCAATTTATCTAAGGCTGATATTTTACTAAATTAGTTTACTAGCATATACGATAATCTACCTTAATATCCTATACCTATCCTTTCCCCTTTTTTTTCTTTTCTTAAGGTAAATACAGATCCAATGTTTTCTTCCACCCCCAACCCTATAACCATTAACCATAACCCTCAGAAACATTAAACCTTTGGGAAAAAGGGGTGTTGTTTTCTTAGAATTGCTTCCTGCTGTTCAGGGGGCAATGGTATCTCTGTGGGGTTCTATAAGAAAGCTCAGATAGTTAAGTCTCAGTTGGGCTAACTGTAGATTCTGCAACGAGTCTCAGAGTAATGGGTAAGGTTGTCTGAGATTCTGGCTAGATGTGTAGTATGATGAACCACCTTATAATGGAATTATCTTGGAGAGTTTTCAGTCCAAGGTTGATCACTGAGTAATTTTTGTAATTACCATGGCATCATTCTGGACTGGGTAGAGTCATTGTTGTGGGGTCCCATCTTCCTTCTGGAGACTTCAGAGATTGCTATTGGAAAAACTTATTTTTTACTGTGAAAAACTTGAACATTATTAATATCAAAATGGGAAGTTTGAATTTAAAGAATAACATGACATGTAAGAAAGGACTCCGAGAAATCAAGAATTGAAATCTTGAAGACAATGGTCCCTTTTTATTGGTTTTATTCTGTCCCACACCAGATAGCTCTTCTGATATGAGACAGAATCTCTCAACCTTTTCTTTTAGCAATATGCTTGAGTTTAGAGAAAGAGTGAGCCAATTCCAAATCCCAAGTCAGCTTGTTATATAATTGAATCGGAACCACAACTTTTCTAGATTTAAAGAGATATAGATGTTAGGCAGTGAGATATTACCCTGTGTAGATTGGTACCAACAGATTCTTTCTTTCTGCTATAGACATCTGGATATCCAAGGCCTTATGATTTCTGGAAGATGGGTATTTCTACTGTCCTGTAAAGACAACAGAACCCTACCCCAACCCTTGTTTGTTAAAATTTTTCTTACAGTTTGTAGAGATGTCACATTGATGATGACCTATTACTTTTCCTCATCAAGGGGTTTCTCCTGTTCAAATTGAATTTTTATTCATTTCGTTGGTATCCATAGCTTTTCTTCTCCTGCAGAAACAAAAGCAAAACTCCTTCCCCAACATAGGACATATCCTGGTTTCCATTCTGAGGTCAACACATCCTTGAAATAAACTGGTTGATTTAGCTCAGAAGTTTTGTCTATCGTCCGATGTCTCTCCTAAACTGTTGTTCCTTTCTCATGATCATTGAGAAAATTAGGTTAACAAAGCATTATGCCCATTTCTAGGGTCATTATTACCTATTGCTTTAAAGCATATCCTTTAAAGTTTGATTGGATCTTTCTATGACTGCTTGGTCTGTAGGATTGTGTGGTATACCTGTAACATGCTTTATATTGTAATAAGCAAAAAACTGTCTCATTTTATTTGAGACATATGCTGGGGCATTGTCTGTCTTAATTTGTACAGGTATTCCCATGATGGCCATAACTTCTAATAGGTGTGTAATCACAGAATCAGCCTTTTCAGAACTCATAGGAGTTGCCCACTGAAATCCTGAATAGGTGTTAATGGTATGGTGTACATACTTTAATCTTCCAAATTCCACAAAATGAAACATATCCATCTACCAAATTTTATTTCTTTGTGTACCTTTTGGATTACTCCCTGCAGGTAATGGAGTTTGGTTATAGAAGCAACAAGTAGGACATTTTTTTCTTTACAATTTCTTTGGCTTGTTGCCAAGTGATGGAGAAATCCTTTGCTATTTACATGGTGTTTCTTATGAAATTCAAAGGCTACTAGAATGTTACCTATTAGCAACTGACCAATCTCATCATTACCTTGTGCTAGAGGTCCTCGCAGACCCATATGTTATCTGAGATACATATATATGTTGTTGCCTATTTCTGATGATTTCCTACAATTATATGAATAATGAAGTTAATTCTGTATTATCAGGAATAAATTAAGTAATTTCAATATGTAAAACAACTCTCTCTGCATATTGCAAGTCAGTGACTATATTCAGGGGTTCTATGGAATCCATCAGTACCATAAGAATGGCATACAGTTCTACTTTTTGTACAAAGTTGTATGGACTCTGAACTACTTTACTTAAGTCTCCTGATTTGTATCCTGCTTTCCCTGATTTATTTGCATCAGTATACAATGTGAGGAGTTCAGAAATTGGCTTTTGTCATACAACATGAGGAAGGATCAATTCACTCATCTTTATGAATTCTATTCTCTTGCTTTTGGGATAGTGGTTGTTAATCTTTCCCAAAAAGTTACTGCAGGCTCTCTGCCAGTATTCATTATCTTTCCATAGTGAGAAAATTTCCTCATTAGTTAAAGACACTACAATTTCTGCTGGGTCCATTCCTGTCAACTGGCAAAGTCTTAATTTTCCTTTTTGAGTCAAATTAGAGATCTTTTCTAAATAAGTATTTAACTTCTTACTTGGTTTACATGGTAGAAATATCCATTCCAATATAATATCTTCCCTCTGCAACAAAATATCTGGGGGGGAATGTCTGGAGGAGAATGTGACCAGAATGCATTTAAGTTCTGGGTTCACACAATCCACATGTGCTTCTCAAATTGTCTTTTCTACTAGAGCCAATTCCTTCTTAGCTTCAGCTAATAATTCTCTTGAACTATTTAATTCTTTGTTCCCTTTTAGAGTATTAGGCAACTTTTTTAGTCCCTCTTTGGGTATTCCCATGATACCCAGTAAGTTGGAAATGCTTCCTAACAATTTTTGAAAATCATTAATAGTCTGCAATCGATCTCTCCTTAGTTGTACTTTTTGGGGTCTAATTATTTATAGCTCTATCTTATATCCTAAGTAATTAATAGAATCTCCTCTTTGTATTTTTTCAGGATCAATTTGCAGTACCCAACAAGGCAAAACTTTTTTTACTTCTTCAAACATGCTTTCTAATGTGCCTAACTTTGGATCAGCTAATAAGATGTCCTCCATATAATGATAAATTATGGATTGTAGAAACTTCACATGAATTATCTCCAATGGTTTTTGCACAAAATATTGGCACAGGGTAGGGCTATTTAACATTCCCTGTGGGAGGACCTTCCATTGATATCTCTTGACTGACTGGGAATTGCTATAAGTAGGTACTGTGAAGGCAAATTTTTCTCTATCATTTTCTTGTAAGGGTATGGTAAAAAAAAAACAGTCTTTTAAGTCAATAACTATCATAGGTCATTCTTTGGGTAGCAGAGAGGGCAAGGGCATCCTAGTCTGTAGGGAGCCCATAGGCTGAATTACTTTATTAATAGCTCTCAGATCTGTCAGCATTCTACAATTACCACTTTTTTAATAACAAATACAGGAGAATTCCAAGGGCTGGTAGATTTTTCAATGTGTTGAGCATTTAACTGCTCTTGAACCAGCTGTTCTGAAACTTGTAGCTTCTCTTTTGTGAAAGGCCATTGTACAACCCAGACAGGTTTATTAGCCATTTTAAAGTAAGGCTGTTGGTACTTCTGAGAGTTCAACAGCAGTTGTGCTCTGTTTTGTATAGCCTGAATGGTTGGTGACTGTTTTTTATAGCATGTTATATTATTCCTAGAAATATGCATTCGTCTGTATTACTTTTCTGAGAGTGTAGATATTTTAATCTGGGTATTCCACTTCTGTAACAGATCTCGGCTCCAAAGATTCACTGCTACATTTGCTACATATGGCTTCAGCCTTCCTCTCTGTCTGATTTGGATGATAGCAGCTCATGGAAAAAGATGAATGAGCCCTTACTATTTTCTGGGTAGTACACATGGGCCACCATGTCTCTTGAAAACTCCATTGGGAAAGGTCTACAGTTGGTATCCATTGGCAGGTAAGGAAATAGCTAAAAGACAAAGCATCCAGCCTGTAACCACTATGCTGAATGAGAAGCAAGTAAGAGTATTAAAAATACAGATGAAGGTTTGGGTTCTGTTTGTACTCAGTTCAGGAAAAAAAATGTACTGCATCGAAGCAAAACAAGCATAAACTTTTTTAGAGAAAGTGAAGATAAAATGTTTGAAAAGAGCAGTAATCATGGATTGTAGCACAAATTTAAAATTACCAAATATGAACAAAAGTGATAGAAAAAAGTTTGCACTACAACTCTGTGAATTATGCCTAAAATGAAATTATATGCCCTCCCTGTTTTTCAAGTAGCTTCAAGCATTCATTAGGGAAGTAGTATACTTAGAATCATTATATTTCTCTATTTTGTGCTTCTATAAACTAATGAAACCTATATTGAAGTTAAGACAAAAGTCAGAAATTGTAGTAGGACAGGCCCATAAGGTCAAGGAAATTGGCTCAGACCAGTTGCCAAGGGATGAACATAACATACTCCTTAAGGGCCAACCTGGAGTCGGCCTGAAGGCCTAGCAACAGGAGCTGTCAGAGGTCCTGGTCACTGTCACAGGTCCTGGTCACTGTCAGAGTTCCTGATCATACAAAGCCAATGAGGGATGACCACACAGACTGGGTGTTGGGAAGAGAGTATATAAGGCCTTCGCTGTTATTGAATAAATAAGTTCATTATTTGCCTTCAACAGATTCCTGATATCTGTGTCATTGACTCAGCACCTTCTCAAACCCTTCCCCAGGAAGCCATTAGGATCCAAGCAACATCTCGTGCTTGAACATGGGGCTTCTGTTAGTTTGTTTCCCCCAGTACAGGTTCTGATATTCTCTGTCTCTTCACTCATGGTGCTTGACAGGGCCCCCAAGACAGTGTGTTTCGGTGAAAAGGCCCCTCAGTGTTGCGTTCTTTTGGTCCCTTTGGCAGGTAAGCATTGGGACCCCCACTTCCTTCCTTCTTTTGTGTTCTCTGCATTGTTTGTCTGCCCATCCCATTAGGAAGGCATATTTTTTTTTGTTTCAGTTCTCTCGGCACCTCAACATAGGGCTCACCACCGCCCCCCAGGAGGAACCAAGTCTCAGCTCCCAATCACCATCCCTCATCTGCAGACACCATGTGGGCTTACAGTCATGGCCTAAAAAACCATGAAAGTCCCCCACTAAGCACAGGACATAAGGGTCCAATACAAATTTTCATCTTATTGAAAAGATGGGTAATCTTTTCATCACCCCCACCACTTCCCTGTCAGATATCTCTATGATATCCAAGGATGAGGAGAACGTAGCTGTCAGTTTGGGCCCTGAGAAATCTGTCAGTTTGGGTCCCGAGATATCTGTCAGTTTGTGCCTGGTGAAATCTATCATGGAGAACTTAGCTGTCAGTTTGGGTTTCATGAAATCTGACAAGGTAAACAGAGTTGTTAGTGTGGGCCCCCCAAATCTGTCAAGGAGGATGTAACTGCCAGTTTGGGCCCCACAAAATCTATCAAGGAAAATGTAGCTGTCAGTTTGGGTCCTGCCAAATCTGTCAAAGAGAAGGCAGCTGTCAGTAAATCATGTGCTGCTACCCACTCTGTTCCACCACCACCTCTGGCAGCTACCCCTCTGCTGCAGTATTCTTGGAGCAATCTTCCCCAATACCAGCCTGCCTCAGGAGGTGGCTACTCTTCCACAGTGCCAGATGTCTTACAACCCTCACACCCTGCACCACTGTCGGTCTGTAGGCCCATAGAAGTCTTCCCACTCAATATGGGCCCAATGGTTGATGCAGTTACAAACGTATTTCCATTGGTACCATTTGCTTAAAGCTGTGTTGGAGCCTGCAGTCTTTCTCAGTTGGAAATCAGCCTATGATGATCAAGCAAAATCCCAGGCCTGGACAAACATCTTGTTTAACATCCCAGTGACCTATAATATGCTCACAGGGCATGGGGAATATGTCTATCCTGTGCAACAGGCACAGATTGGTTTGAATGTCTATTTTCAACAGGTCTCAGACCTGGCCCTCAAGGTCCTACAAGGGACTCAGCCCAGGTTGCAAGCACTGGGCATCTCTGCCAAGGAACATGCCTCTGACCCTGGTGAGATGGAGAGACCCTATCTCCCTCCAATGGTAGCTGCCAGCCCCCCTGTTAACCTGTGGGAGAGGGCACGCTTGTGTTTTTCCTCAGAGTGCCACTATGCCAATATGGGTCCCAGCAAGAGATGTGCACTTGGTCATAGGTCAGCCTGCTTCCACCAAGGAGAAAATCACCCAGGATGGGTAATGTATATACTCCACTTTCTTGCTCTCATTTCCCCTCTAAAGGCTGAAGACTTGTGGAACCTTGCTTTTCCTGATTTTGTATGATGTCTTTTGAGATGAGAAACATTAGTTTAGCAGGCTGGGAGCTAGCTAAATATTTTAAGGGCTAAGTTTCTATATTATCCATTACAGCTAACACATGTAATTTTCCAGTTAAATCAGACAATAGCACAGGTTTTGGCCTTTGACTCTTTATTTCTTGAAAAGGTTTGGCATGATATGAAGAGGTTGTTTGAGCCTTCCTGGACTTCACTTATGTTTTAATTAACTTGGTGGTGCTTTTGATATTTCTCCTTTTTAAGTGTCTCCTACAGCACATCCAACAGCAGCAGGTGGCCACTAAGGCGACTCTATAGGTGTTAATGACTCTTAGACATCCAACTAATAGCCCTCCATAGGAGGTTATGCATGCCTGGCTTTCTGAAATTCAAACGGCCTGAAACTCCCCACCTGGGGTAACTCACTATGCTCTTGAGGGCTGGTAGTCAAAGACAGGTAAGACCTTGTTTGGCAAGCCAACCTAATACAGGCACAGTCCAGTTGTTGAGCTCCTGAGGTGGGTTCAACAAGGCCAGAGCAAAGAACTCTGACTCCAGCTGAGTACCATATAATAAAATAAAAAGGTGTATATGTAGTAGGACAGGCCCATAGGGTCGAGGAAATTGGCTTAGACCAGTTGCCAAGGCATGCACATAACATATTCCTTAAGAGCCAACCTAGAGTCTGCTTGAGGGCCTAGCAACAATCACTGTCAGAGTTCCTGATCAATGTCAGAGTTCCTGATCATGCCCAGCCAATGAGGGATGACCACACAGACTGGGTGCTGGGAGAAGGTTATATAAGGCCTTCCCTGTTATTGAATAAATGAGTTCATTATTTGCCTTCAACAGACTCCAAGTGTCTGTGCCATTGATACCACACCTTCTCACCCCCTCCCCTGGAGGAACTATTAGGATCCAAGCTCCAAAAAAAAAATGAGCTATTTTGTCCTATCTTCTATACAAGTAAGGCTCATGTTTAAAGAGATAAATATGAGTCTGGAGTAGATTATATTGGGAGGAGACTATCCTCAGCCTACTATTCTGAAAGAGATGATATCTAGTTTAAAATGAGGAATAATGACAAGCTCAGCAAACATATAGAACAATAAGCAAATGCTAGTTTTGTAGGCAGTTGCCTGTCAAAATGCACATTGACAAACATGGTATTTCACCCATGGGGAGTCTTCCCTGTGAAACTGTTCCCAGGAGCATGAGATTAGAACACTTGCACACCCTACATCAGACTGAAAAAAATGATACCATGGACTTAAGCAAAGACAGGTGCTGTTTGGCAGTGCTATCTTCCTAGGCAAAGTGCAGCCATCTTTAGGAGTTCAGCTGGGCCTGTTCACAAAAGGTCATCACAGCATCTCTTGATGAATATCAACATTCTGTCATAGAAGGAAGGAGTGGAAAGTGTCATGGGACTGAATTGAAGCATTCAGCCTCTCTCTTCCCAACTCTACATATGCAATTCTGCCCTAATTGCACATGGTCTGGGGAAGAGGCCAGAGTACATAGGTTGGAAAGAACTAGGAAGGACAGTTTCATTAGGTGACCATGTGGAAATTATCATCTGTGCTGGGTACAGACCTTCAACATAGCTCCTCCAGCCTGTCCCCTCACCCATGATCTGTAAGTATAATAAACTCGTTGTTCCCCCCAGGATGAAGTTTGGCAGAATTATACCTCAGTTTGTCTGTCCTTGGGACCTTGGAGAGAAGGGTAGATGTTGCTTACATCTCCTCCAGGAAAGGAATTTTAGTAATAATTTCACAAAGCTCTTTCCCATGGAACTATTTCCTGAACTCTGCTCAGATAGGCAGGGTAAATGATGGACCTAGTGGACAGTAAAGCCAAAGAGGCTCAGAGGAGTCAGATTTGCCAGGGGTCTCAGGAGTAATGAACAAGAAAAGCAGTCTGTGTTATGATGTGTATGGGTGAGGTCCTAGTGGGTAGAGCCAAGGTGCCCCATGGTGGGTGAGAGACAGATGCCATACAGTGGTCAGTGAAGAGTTTTATTTGGTGGTGGGGGAGAGAAAAGGGAGAGAGAAAGAGGGAGGGGGGCAAGGGGAGAGGAAAAGCAGAAGAGAAAGAATGGGTGGAGTTTTACCTTTTACAAGCAGGGTGGCACCAAGGGTCAAGATTTCAAGGGGCAGATCAGAATATTAACATTTCTCCATTTTGATTACTATAAAAAGAGGTGAGTTGTGGGAGCAAGTAGGGGAACAGGGTTGCTGAATTCTTGAGGCTACTTCAAGCTGGAAAGGGGTGAAGTGGAGAGGGGGGAAACCAGCGGTCATGCATGGTGGGAGGCATGAATGAAGAAGCATCCAGTTAGCTGTCATCATGGAGATTTCAGGCATCTGTTCCCTGAGTGAGCTGTGTCACTGTGAAAAATCTCAGGCATCTGTTCCTTTGAATGTGCTGAGAGGGCAGGTTACTAGGAGAAAAAAATAGATTGTTATCATGAATGAGTGAGACATGACAGCATGTATGTCTTTCATTGGGACATCTTGGAAAGCCAGATTCCAGTTGCTGGGGAGGTGCCCACCTGAGCCCGGAGAGGTGGTACCAGCAGTGAACTTAGGGATGTGTTCTTCAGGATTGTAGGAGTCATCACATCTGTCATTTCTCTGGAGGTAGAGGTGCATCCATCTCAGTTGGTGTCCTTGGTTGGGGGTTGGCAACCTCAGAGCTGGTGCCAGCTGGTGCAGGAGCTGGTGTATCTGGGGAGCCCCTTGGCCCAGGCAGGGGAGGGAAACTGCAAGATATGCTTGAAAATGGGTGAGGTTAAAATGGGCTCTGGAGATCACTAGGTTTCATCAGACCAGATTTCTTGATACAGTAGCAGAACTTTTCCCAGGGACCTGTAGGTATCTGTAAGACAGCTGGAAAAGATTTACATCATAGCAAAAGGATTCAGAATCCACAGAAATTTAAGGACTCTTAAGAACTATCTGTAGTCAAAGTTGTATCAGTTTATCAAAGCTGCATTTATCAATATTAAAATTTTGAACCTCTGGAGTTACATCTGAAAACCATCTATCCTGTACCATGAAGTCTGTGAATGAGGTATACCTGTCTGTAATTTTAATAGGAAATGTATTAACGAACTGTCAGTAATCTTGGGATTGGAGCTGTCAAACTGATACACCCTGGTCATCAAACATCTTCAGATTTGAGAAGGATAAATTTAAAAAGTGAGACAGCTTTCCAGCTACCTAGGCAGCAATCCCAAGTCTCTCTGTGGTCACTGGGGCAGGGGGAAAGAAGCCCCAAAGGAAGCATTTGTTCAGCTGATAGGCCCAGAAGATCTGACAGATTTTTTTGTAGAGTGGGAATTGGGGAGGTTGTCCTACCTGTCTTAGCAAAGAGGACTATCTATCTCTGTTACTCCTCTTTATTCATGGTCTGGACAGGATCTCAGCATTTTGCTCCATGGCTGCCTTACCATAAGCTTTCAGGTGAAGGTACAGTGGCCATCTATCTTCTTGGAGATGATACAGGATGCTGCTGCCAGGAGCTGACATGTCTCTTTACCTTAACAAGCTTTTATGTTAAATGCCATATTCTCAGATCTCTACAGGTGTTTGAGGACTGGGGGAACAAAATCTGTTAGATGTACTTATGACTTTGAGAGCATGTGTGTGTGTGTGTGTGTGTGTGTGTGTGTGTGTGTGTGTGTGTGTGTGTATGGCTTAAACCTGAATATACAGGTTTCCCAGTTAGTTACGGCATAATGAAATTAGCAAGGGCAGGGTGGGGGCTAACCTTCTAAGCCTGAATAGACCTTGAGTGAAGAGAGACATTCTTTAAGCTGTTGGCTGTGATATCTGAATCTACTACCATTTTTCAGACCCTGTAGCTGTAGTTCTGATCTTTGAGTACAGCCAGATTATAATCTTCAATGACTCATATAGAAATAATTATTTCTTAAGCTGTCTCCTGAGAAGGCAAGGAAAGTAACAGGGAAAGATCCCAAGGCTGAATGAGAACAGGAGAAAAGGGGCTTGTGAGTCAGGGTGAAGCCCAACTCTGAATGATTGATATAGACATAATAATTCCTTAAGGTCATATAATGTCACCTCAGTTCTGCATAAAGAAGGTCAAGTGCAGAATCTTATTGCAGAACCATTTTAATTAATAAATATCAACAGGGAGCACAGGATGATGTATTCTCCATAGCTGATACAAGCTGAACTGGGGCGCAGGTGTTCAGGACCCAATGGGGTATTTATAATCTGATCTAGCAGTAGAGGAAGAAAATAATTATGTTTGGCTGGGGATGGTCCACATCACATAGACAAAAATCTCTGTTGGCATCCATGGCAGGGAAAGTGCTACATGTTCCATAACTGCTGCTTCAATGTTTCTGCCACCCTGCTGGAATATAGACTAGAGATGAGTTAAAATTTTATGAATTTATTTGAAGCTTTCAGGCCTATAGTTTTGGTAATTGGAGACCAGGAGAGAAAAAAAAATGCCATCTTCAGGAATAGACATATGAGAAAGACTCCTCAGCTGGATCAGGGATGGGACATCTGAAAAGCAGCAGTAGACTCATACCTGTAGGTTTAAAATTCTGAGCTTGTGACCCAAATAGTATCCAAATGTTAAAATCCAAAATTTAAAATCTTATGTCTTGTATGTATTAGTGGGACCAGCTTTAATATTACACATCCCAGTGACCCAGGAGAGAGAACTAATGGTGAGGACTATTTTTGGGAAATAGAATCTCAGGACACCAAGCTCTATAGTCCACTTGCTTTAATTCCTCTGGCATAACATCCTATTTACACAGCTTCAGTTCTGTTCTCATGCCTAGCTCCTTTCTTGCCTGATTTTTCTATTTATCTACTGCTGTGGGATGGTCTGTCTGTCAAATTACTCTGATTTGTCAATAAATAAAACACTGATTGGCCAGTGGCTAGGCAGGAAATATAGGCAGGACTAACAGAGAGGAGAAAAGAAAGAACAGGAAGGCAGAAGGAGACACTGCCAGCCACCACCAGGACAAGCAGCATGTGAAGATGCCAGTAAGCCACGAGCCATGTGGCAAGGTATAGATTTATAGAAATGGATTAATTTAAGATATAAGAACAGTTAGCAAGAAGCCTGCCACGGCCATACAGTTTGTAAGCAATATAAGTCTCTGTGTTTACTTGGTTGGGTCTGAGTGGCTGTGGGACTGGCGGGTGATAGAGATTTGTCCTGACTGTGGGCCAGGCAGGAAAACTCTAGCTACAATCTACTGCTCCTTCTAAGTTCCATCTTAATTCTCTCGTCTTAATTCTGCCTCATCTAGATCCTTTTCATCTTGTTCTTACCCAGCTAGTACTTCCCCATCTGACTCTTCCTCATCTTCTATCTCATTCACACATTCTCTCTGGTCCAAATCCTCCTTATCCCTCTCTGTTCTCTCTAAGTTCTCCACTTTCATCCTAAGTCTCCCAGGAATCCAGTTATATACTCAAGCAATAGCCATCCCCTGGTCAAGCAAGGTCACCAGACTTGAATTCTACGAGGTCATAAAGGCAGGTAAGAATTTTCCTCAGGCAGTGACCACCAGACTTTCTTTTATAATCCAAAATGGGAGTAGTAAAAGAGGAGGTCAACTGAGTGTGAATGACCGGTTAGTATATCAAAAAGGGGATCTATGTGCTCAGTCTGAAAGACCCTAGCCCTTCAGGCTTACACCTCCCAAGCCCCAGGAGAATGAGGAACTAAAAAGCTAGTTCCAAAGGCAGACTGACTCAGCCATTACTCAACCACCCTTACCACAATGTATGGAGATTTCTGTTAAGATATGTTGCTCACCTGTGACCAGGATAATTGCAAGTATTCCAGGAAAGACCACTGTAACCTTTGTGTAACCTTCACTCCCGCCCTGATACCCCCCCCATGAGGTTCCGGGAAAAATGTGCACATGGACGTGATTGTACCTACCCTGTGATTAGGCCATGATCTTGTGAATCGGAACGAAATTGCATGGGAATTGTAATCTTATGACTTTGTATGGTTTTTTTTTTTCCCTTTAAAAGTACCTATGTGACTGCAGTAGGGCTCGACTCTTGCTCTTGGGAGGAGAGTAGCCTGACTGCACAGCCGCATCAATAAACCTCTTGCTGTTTGCATCAACTGGACTGGAGTCTGGGTTCTTGGGGCACCCACCCGAGAAGGTAGTACCCTGGGTCTGGGGTCTATTAAGTCTATATTCCTAGAGGTGGTTAGGTGAGAAGTTAGGGGTCTATTAGTAAGGTTGTATAAGAAAGGAGGGTCTCACGCTAAATTGCACAAGAAATAAAGCTATCCACCTGACCTAGGAGACAGGTGTTGTTTCATTTGGCCTTGGATGCTTGATAGGCATTTTAGATAAATACACTGTTAGGAGTTCTTGGAAGCACACAAGAAAATCATTTTAGGAACCAAATGATTCCTAAAAGCTAAAATATCACCAAGACTTCTTAAGCCATGGCTTGACCTTTGGAGAAGTCCTTGACTTTTCCAAGTAGTAGCTTTTGTGATAGTAGCTGAATTCCATTACATTTTCCTGTGGCTTACAGCACTTATGTATTAGTGCTGCTACCCTATCCCACAGGAGCATAGGAGCATGTCGTCCCCACCACCCCCATAGGAGGGGCAGCTGAGGACTACCAGGCCAATTAGCTGGAAAGTTGGCTATATCACCAACATGTAGTTCCGCTGATGCCCCCGAGGGAGTGTATATGTCTCCAGGCCCTGGAGTGGTCATGGAGGAATAAACAGCAGACTAAGACTGGACCTCTCTCCACCCTACCCCGATTGTTTAAGTGCTGGGTGCCCCCACCCACACTGCCCTTAGTAATACGACCTGCCTATTTTGACCTTAGCCAAGATGGTGGCTAGACCATGTTGTTGCCCTTATTTAAGATGGTACTACCTGATCAAATGATTGTCCCTATCAAATATGGCACCTGACCATGTGACCAAGTGGTGGTGCAGCAGCCAGTGGAGCCCCATTTCAGGGCAGCAAGAAGGCAGGCTGCTAGAAGAGGGAGTGGCAGGGCTCCAAGCCATGGTTGGAGGGGGACTCACATGAAACTCCAGCGGGTGGAATAGGAGGTTCTGGTGACAGAGGCAAAATGACAGAGAGGAAAGATTTAAGTGATACTTTACAGACAAGAAGAGGAATTAGGAGCAAGGGACAGGCCAAGACAGCCAGCTTTGCCTGGTGGGCAATTTTACATGTTGCAGAAAGGAACCCGGCTGCAGGTGATGATGTAATTGCTTAGCAGAGGCTGAAGGAGCATGGGGGGGGGGGGGGTGACAGGGAGAGGGCTGGGGCCTGTAGGCTCATCTTTCCACAATGAGGTATAACAGCACAAGATAACTAAAGGACCATCGCTGTGAGACCAAAATGAGCCATCTTAGAAATAAGACCAAAATGCTTTCACCCTAAAACTAAGTCCTAAGATTTCTCCTTTTAGGAATAGGCCATTAGTTACTGAAACCAGTCAGTCCAGATTCCAGAAACCAGGAAGTGTAAAAGTACAGAGTCACAAGGTAGTCACGAGGTAATGACTGCCAGACTATGGAATGTCCTCTCCCTGGTTTCCAGGGTAACTGACCACAGAAATGTCCCCACCTGAGGGCAGCCAATGAGAAGTGGTGGCAGGTAACCACCCCCTCAGAAGTAAGATTAAGCCATGATTTCTAGAAAGCCCCTAGAATCAAGCCAATCATAATTGTACCCATACTAGCACCCCTAAATGATGTAACCTTGTGGTTTTTGCCTTTTAAAACTGAGCTTGCAAGAGGTGGGCACTTCCTCCAGCCTCCACTGTGTTGGATGTATTGGACAAAGTCCCTGCCTAGGCTTGTATTACTTTTGGATATGCTTTTGGATATTCCAAATTAAACCTTACTTTTACATTCTGGCATGCTCATCTTTGGTGGTCTTTCTGGGGGTCACGATCTGGGCACAACAATCGCCACAATGGCATGGGCTTTAGAGGGCATAGGTCTGAGGGGCTTAGAGCCCAGAAGAGAAGTGGTACCAGCACCATGATATAATCCTCAGTTGTGGGAAAATGGCCAAAAGGGAAGGAAGAAACTTACAGATCCAATAGGGTGAAGATTTTACCCACGTCCTCTGGCCAGAAAAATGGTGGGTGGTACAGGGTCCCAAAGCTCCTCAGAGTGCCACAGGCAGGAGAAAGTGTGGAACCAAAATAAGACCAAAATGCTTTCACCCTAAAACTAAGGCCTAAGATTTCTCCTTTTAGGTACAGGCCATGAGTTACCGGAATAGGCCAGGAGTTACTGAAACCAGTCAGTCCAGATTCCAGAAACCAGGAAGTGTAAAAGTACAGAGTTACAAGATAGTCAGGAGGTAATGACTGCCGGACTATGGAATGTCCTCTCCCTGGTTCCCTAGGTAACTGTTTGACCATAGAGTGTCCCAACCCTAGTTTCCATAGTGACTGTGTAATCACCAGATGCCCCCATCTGGGGGCAGCCAATGAGAAATGGTGATGGGCAACCACCTCCTTAGAAGGAAAATTAAATTGTGATTTCTGGAATTCCTAGACACAAGCCAATCAGAATTGTATCCGTACTAGCACCCCTAAATGATGTAACCTTGTGATTTTTGCCTTTAAAAACTGAGCTTGCAAAGAGGCAGGCGCTTCCTCCAGCCTCCACTGCGTTGGATCTGTTAGACAAAGTCCCTGCCTAGGCTTGTATTGCTTTTGGATATCCTGAATTAAACCTTGCTTTTGCATTCTGGTATGCTCATCCTTAGTGGTCTCTCTGTGGGTCATGATCTGGGTACAACAAAAGCAGTGGGATTGCCTGGCAATGCTGGGTGCCAATGTTATGATATTGTATGAGGGAGGTCCTGACAGGTAGAGCCAAGGTGCACCATGGCAGATGAGTGTAGTGGGTAGCCATTCCAGCTTAGATCTGGAAGTTCCAACCCCCATGAGACTTCGGCAACTGTCACGCCTACAAGGCAGAGCCGAGGGAGGCACCTGGAGACCTGAGATCTGGATGGGTGGGGCACTCACTCAGTTCCGGGACCTTGGACGGTGAAGGTGGGCCAAGCAGAGCTCCAGAGAACACCGGTGGACTGCGATACACCTTCCCCAGACCCCACGACCTACCTATCCCTTAACTTGTAAGTTATGCCATTAAATAAATCTCCTTTTAACTACGTGGAGTGGCCTTAATAATTTCACCAATATCTGGCACTCATGTGGGGCAAATTCCAAAGGCCTGGGTGGTTCCCACCCTCAGCCTCCTCTCCGGCTAGCGGGTACCTAAACCCGCCTGCAAAGTTCCATATAACCAGGGAACGCCTACACGGTTCCATTCCCAAAAAAGGGAGCAGCTAGTCTGCTCTCAGTTCCCTAGCTTAGCCCTGAGACCAGCGAAAGAGGCACTCCCCCGCTTCCTGAGAGCTGGCACCGGCTCCGGCTCCCGCCATCTTGACTCCAGCGAGCTGCAGTCAGCCAAGATCACCAGCAGACCCTGCTTTGGAGCTGTACCAATGCCACGTGCTGACTGAAAAGTGCTACTACACCCTCCAAAACCACGAAAGGTAAGCATATTGTTTCAAGTAAAAGTACTTGATAATTTTACACCTTAAAATTGACTAACAAATTTTGAATAATTCTTGTAATATGGCTGACAACATTACCTCACAAGAATTTGAAAACCTTTTTGCCTGTATGATGAATGACATCTTCCTGGAATTCCTAAGGCATATCTGGCCTGTACCATTTTGGCATTCATCGTAATAATTCACACAATGTTCAAGCACTGGTTTAATAACAAGAACAAAGATGAGTCATTATTGGGACTGATACATGATTTAAAAAATAGCAATGAAGGCTTACAGAATAACATTCTTTCTCTGGAATCTGCTAACCAGGATTTACAGGCTTTAAAAGAGAGCAATGAAAGCTTACAGAAAAAGATTCTCTCTCTGGAATCTGCTTTAAAAGAGAGCAATGAAAACTTACAGAAAAAGATTCTTTCTCTGGAATCTCCTGATCAGGATTTACAAAACAGGCTTGTACCAAAAATTGATCTTATTGATAATAAATGTGAATATTTAATGGACAGAACACTAACTCTCCAGACACTATATAAGGAAGAAAGATTATCATTAATTGATAAGATAAGGTCCATGGAATCATGTGTTTCTGAGGAACATAAAAACTTCTATGATTCCATGAGAAATCTGGAGTCCCTTGCCAGAGAGGAGGTTCACTCCCTAGAACAGATCCTAGGTGCTCGTTTGCAAGCCTTAGAAGAAACTCTCAGTAAACATGACAAGGGACCTAATAAGCAGAAGGGCAAGACCATAGAGGTTGTAACATCTCCAAATGGCTCTCACACAATGGCTTATCCTGTTATCATCCATGAGAAGCCAGCAGATGACACACACCCCGAGCCATATAATACATATACATTACAACCAATTTCAACAAGGGACTTTAAAAATATAAAGGAAGCAGTAGTTACCTGTGGGATACACTCCACATATGTAAGACAGATGTTAAACTCGTGGTCTACCTCACATAGAATCATCCCAGATGACTGACATCAGTTAATTTCAGCTGTTCTAGAATATAGCCAGCAGCTACAGTGGAAAAGCTGGTTGAGAGAAGAGGCAAAAAATTTAGAACAACAAGGTAAAATCAGAGGTTTTGTGATCTCCCAAGATCAAATACTTGGTGAGGGATGTTTCGCTGACAGGAATGTACAAGCCACTTATGATGAGCATACAATATCCCTATGCCATACAGCAGCTCTAAATGGTTGGGAAAAATTCCAGAACCTGGAAAACCAACTGAGGTATACACAAAGATATTTCAGGGACCTCACAAACCCTTCACCGATTTTTTACAAAGGCTGAACACAGCTATAACAAAAGCTGTATCAGATAAAGAATTAAGAAAAGTATTAACTGAGTCCTTGGCATTCGACAATGCTAATGCAGAATGTAGAAGAATACTTATACCATTAAAGATCAGATCAGCTCCTTTGGAAGAATGGATTCAGTATACTAATGGTGTTGAGTCTCTTAACTACAGTTGAAAGACCCCCTGAGGAGATCTTCCCTCAGGAGAGACCCCAACCCCAGGGAACACGCCGAAACCACGGATCAGATGCAAACAGCAAGAGGGTTTATTATACAGGTACCTGGGTGACAAAGTCTCTCGGAAGACTTGCGCGCCCTCCTAGGGTAAGGGGGACTTTTTAAAGGTTTCCAGGTGCAGAAGCGCGGTTACAGAAGCGAGAGGCATAGTTACAGGGTTCCCATTGGTGGATTCAATTAAGGTCAGGGTGAACTCTTAAACTTCTCGGGAATTTGATGTGTGTGTCTGACTTGGCCTTGTGGGTGTTTTCCCAGCCCAACTGTTTATTCCCCAAGGTCGGGTAGCTAACCACAGATGTCTTATTTTGACTCAACGGTTTTTCTCCCAAGGCTAGGTGGCTGACCACAGCTCTCTTTACCAAGGCCAGGTGGCCAGCCACAGTCATGAACTCCCTGTTTTCCCTGCCTTGCAGAATGGCGTTTCTTAGGCTAAGTAAAAGCTTGCTATAAGTGGGGTCTTTCATTCCCCCATTTTCTTATGGGCCCAAAATGGAATCTTCCATTTTAGGATGGAGAATAAGGGGTCATCTCCATCTCCGACTGTCTTAGCCTCTGATATTGTTGGGTCAAGACCAAAGCCTGGACAACAGAAACCCTGTCCTTGACAAATTGGACCAATCTATTGAAGATGCATGGCCCAAATATTAAAATGAGCAGGAGGATGATTAGGGGGCCCACGGGTGAGTCTTATCTTTAGTGGGTTTGGAGAGCGTTGAACCTTCCATGTAGACGTCTCGGTGTTCTCTGCTTCGTTGGGTTTCTTGGCAGCTTTCACATGTGACACGTGGACCCAAGTCGCTATCCCGTCAACCTTGAGTGCGGTGGGAGTTATTAACAAGACGTGTACGGTCCCTTCCATCTCGGCTCTAGGTTCTTGGATTGATGGCGTCGAACCCAGACAGAGTCCCCAATCTCGAATGGGTGAGGCACCACCGGGCGGTTCAGTTGCTCCTGGTAGGCATCAGCCAGGGGTTTCCACACCGTCTTCTGTACCAATTGGAGGGCTTGGAGGTGCGCCTCCAGGGTTGGGCTAGTGGCAAAAGAGGAGATATCAGGGTGGAGGAAATTTACAATTGGTGGGGGAGCCCCATATAGAATCTCAAATGGGGTTAGGCCATGAGGTCCAGGAGTATTCCGGGCTCGGTAGAGGGCTAGCGGGAGTAGGAGCACCCAATCTCTAGTGCCAGTTGCAAGCGTTAATTTGGTTAAAGTCTCCTTAATGGTTCTATTCATGCGTTCTACCTGTCCTGAGCTCTGGGGGCGGTAATGTAGTTTTCAATTGATCCCCAATAGCCTGGCCACCTTCTGACTTACCTGGGAGATGAAAGCGGGCCCATTGTCTGACCCCAATATCTGGGGCATCCCATACCTGGGAAATATGTCATCCAGGAGTTTCTTGGTTACCACGTTAGCGGTCTCCTTCTTGGTAGGGAAGGCCTCTGTCCATCCTGAAAAGGTGTCTGTTGAAGGACCTCTGATTCGGTGGTGACGGCTGCTCCGGCCCTTCTGTGAGGTCGGAGCGGGTACCATGGGCCTCTGCCAGAATCTGGAGGCAGTTGTACTCCTCGGATGGGTCTGGCAAGGGCATCAGGGTCGCAGGATTGAGGGAGACAACTGGTCCGAACATCACTCGGTCTGGGGGCTGTCGGACCAGAGCTTCCACCACATGGGAGGATAACACAGTTAATGGCTGTCCCAAAGTCAGTTTCCCTGCGTCCTTGAGCAAGACAGCAATAGCGGCTACCATGCGCAGACAAGGGGGCCAACCTGCAGCTACCGGGTCTAGTTTCTTGGATAGATAGGCTACAGGTCTCTTTCATGGCCCCAGTCTCTGTACCAGCACTCCTTTTGCAATGCCTGAGTTCTCGTCCACGAACAGTTCAAAGGGCTTAGTTAGATCTGGTAGGCCAAGGGCTGGTGACTCGAGTAAAGTTCTCTTAATTCGTTGAAAGGCCTGCTGTTGTTCCTCTCTCTTTGCAGTAAGCACACTGGTCTTTATCAAGCGGTATCCTTCTTTGATCTCCCGTCCTAACTCTCTCTCTGCCCTGTCCCTGAGACATTATAGCGGCCAGGACTTTACTTATTTTTTTATGACGTTTCTCGTCCCTTTCTTCCTGTTTCTGCCACATCCTCTCTTCCCGCTCTTCGGGAGTTTTTTTCTTTCTCTGCCTCTCTTTTATTAAACATTTTCTCTGCTTCTCTCTTATTAAATATTTTCTCTGTCTCTCTCTTATTAAACATTTTCTCTGTCTCTCTCTTATTAATAAATCTGACAAACAATCCCTCTAGTCTCTGTAACTTGGCCCTTATATCTGAACTTGACTGATAGATTCTGGATCTTCCGGATCATATGGGGTGTACATTCTATAGGCCTCCCTGAGTCTTTCTAAGAATGCTGCCCTGGATCACATTTCTAACCTGAGCCAAATTGGTAGGGCGTCTAGCAGCCCCCCGGAGACCCGCTAAGAGCAACTGGCGATAGAGACGTAGGTGCTCCCTACCTTCTGGAGTCATGAAGTCCCAGTCCGGGCGGGTGAGGGGAAAAGCTGCATACATTAGGCAATTGGGTGGGTCACTAAAATGGACTCAATCAAGTTAGTCAGGGCAACAGGGTCCTTGGCTGGTTCGTCGCGCCTTCCTCGGAGGCGACCAGCAATTGGGGAGGGAGCTGGAGCCTCATCAGCAAGTGGGGAGGAGGCCGGCGTTGGTTCGGAGGCCCCCCCGTGGAAGCCGCCGGGGCCGCCGCGGAAGGCGCCGCGGAAGCCGCCGGTCCCTCTAGTCTCCGATTCCCTGGGTATGGAGGTGGATCCTCTGTCAGGAGGTCAATAAGAGGTGAATTGGGGTCTGGGGGAAGGACAGGGGTCTTAGGGGGATCCTTTCGTGGGAGAACAGGATAAAGGGAGGAGGTAGGAAGGGCGAGGGGGGCGGCGGTGCCGTGGGGGAGGAAGCCTGGTCGGCGGCGGCGGGAAGCGCAGGCCGGGCGGGGCGGGGTCGCAGTGACATGGGGGAGGAAGCCTGGGGCACTGGAGGGGAGAGGAACGGCCTAACCCATGGGGGAGGTTCGGTTGCCAATAGTGATCCGGGCGGCCATGGGGGCTCGGAGCAAAAACTTTTCCCTCCACCTGTGAAATGAGACTGAGGTTAAAAGTTCCCTCGCGAGGCCATCCCACATCCATCATGACCCATTCAGCCTCGCAAAGGGTGATCTATTTATTTTTCTTGATTACAATTCCCTTGTTGTTGGCTCGTGCCTTCACGTCTGACCAGTGGTCGAGCGTGAGGCTCAAGGGGGTGGTGACAGTCTGTCCCATGGCTGTTTCTAGGAGGAGAACGGTTAAACAGAAAATGAAGAACAATAAACAAACAGAAATAAGACTAACACGCGCTGCGCGGCTTCGGTTCCAAACCGAAAGCAAAAACTCAGAGGGAGACTGCTGTGAGGGTCCGGACTCCTCGTCTCCGACCAACACCACGTATCCCTTGGATACGTGAGTGGCCCTGAAAAACCGTGCCCCTGAGGGGACTTCAGACACCCGTGGAACGTCTTCCAGGGTTACGGTGGGCGAAGTCCGAGCTCGTCAGCTCCTTCAGCCCCCACCGCTACAGACAGATCATCAGATGCGCACAGACAGACAAAGACAGACAAACAATACTCAGGACAGGGACAACATAAACTGAGGCCGGCTTACCTCCTGACGGTGGGTCGGTGGTCCCAGGGAGGGGTCTCTGATCTCGGTGGAACCTCCAATGAAAGACCCCCTGAGGAGATCTTCCCTCAGGAGAGACCCCAACCCCAGGGAACACGCCGAAACCACGGATTAGATGCAAACAGCAAGAGGGTTTATTATACAGGTACCTGGGTGACAAAGTCTCTCGGAAGACTTGCGCGCCCTCCTAGGGTAAGGGGGACTTTTTAAAGGTTTCCAGGTGCAGAAGCGCGGTTACAGAAGCGAGAGGCATAGTTACAGGGTTCCCATTGGTGGATTCAATTAAGGTCAGGGTGAACTCTTAAACTTCTCGGGAATTTGATGTGTGTGTCTGACTTGGCCTTGTGGGTGTTTTCCCAGCCCAACTATTTATTCCCCAAGGTCGGGTAGCTAACCACAGATGTCTTATTTTGACTCAACGGTTTTTCTCCCAAGGCTAGGTGGCTGACCACAGCTCTCTTTACCAAGGCCAGGTGGCCAGCCACAGTCATGAACTCCCTGTTTTCCCTGCCTTGCAGAATGGCGCTTCTTAGGCTAAGTAAAAGCTTGCTATAAGTGAGGTCTTTCACAGTAATGAGGCTTAGATAGGAGAGACAAATCCCAGAGGTGAAAGAAGGCCCCGTGTTACCAGATGTTTTAAATGTGGTACACCAGGTCATATAAGTAAAAACTGTACGTGGGGTACTCCTGGAAGTAATACTCCTTTTAGGAATAGCCTAAACAGGAGACCCCAACCACCTCCTGGATTATGTAGAAGGTGTGGCAAAGGCCGACATTGGACCAGTAAGTGCAGATCAAAAATAGATATACGAGGCAACCCTTTACTGGTGGGAAACGCCACAGGGGGCCTCCTGCAGGCCCCCAAATCAAATGTAGTACAAACATTCCCAGCCACTGTGGAAGAAATTCCTCTCCAGGACAACTGAATAAACCAATGCCTAATGTAAAAACCGATACTGCAATGGATGATAAAACAGCTCTGATAGGTGGATTACAGTTTACAAAGAACACTATAAAACAAATATTTTGTCAGACTTCCGTAAATGAAGAAAGACCAAAGCTTAGGATTCGAATTAATGGCCTGGTTCTGGAGGGCCTGGTAGACACAGATGCAGATGTGATTACACCAAAATCATGGCATCCGAATTGGCCTCTTCAAGAGGTAGATGTCCAACTTTTAGGGATTGGCACCCTATCTCACATAAAACAGAGTTCGAGATGGGTTGAATGCATAGGGCCAGAAGGACAGAGAGGAAGGCTGAAGCCATATGTAGCAAATGTAGCAGTAAATCTTTGGGGCTGAGATCTGTTACAACAGTGGAATACCCAGATTAAAATTCCTACACTTTCAGAAAAGGAATACAGACCAATACATGTTTCTAGGAACAATATCATGACATGCTATAAAAATCAGTCACCAACCATTCAGGCTGTTCACAAACAGAGCACAACTGCTGTTGAACTCTCAGAAGTACCAACTGCCTTACCTTTAAAATGGCTAACTAATAAACCTGTCTGTGTTGGACAATGGCCTTTGACAAAAGAGAAGCTACAAGCTTTAGAACAGCTGGTTCAAGAGCAGTTAAATGCTCAACACATTGAAGAATCTACCAGCCCTTGGAATTCTCCTGTATTCGTTATTAAAAAAAAGTCTGGTAACTGGTGAATGCTGACAGATCTGAGAGCTATTAATAAAGTAATTCAGCCAATGGGCTCCCTACAGACTGGGATGCCCTTGCCCTCTCTGCTACCTAAAGAATGGCCTATAATAGTTATTGACTTAAAATACTGTTTCTTTACCATACCCTTACAAGAAAATGATAGAGAAAAATTTGCCTTCACAGTACCTAATTATAACAATTCTCAGCCAGTCAAGAGATATCAATAGAAGGTCCTCCCACAGGGAATGTTAAACAGCCCTACTTTGTGCCAATACTTTGTGCAGAAACCATTGGAGATAATTCGTGTAAAGTTTCCACAATCTATAATTTATCACTATATGGATGATATCCTATTAGCTGATCCAAAATTAGATACATTAGAAAGCATGTTTGAAGAAGTAAAACAAGTTTTGCCTCGCTGGGGACTGCAAATTGCTCCTGAAAAAATACAAAGAGGAGATTCTATTAATTACTTAGGATATAAGATAGAGCTACAAAAAATTAGACCCCAAAAGGTACAACTAAGGAGAGATCAATTGAAGACTCTTAATGATTTTCAAAAGTTATTAGGAAGCATTTCCAACTTACTGGGTATCATGGGAATACCCAAAGATGGACTACAAAATTTGGCTAATACTCTAGAAGGGGACAAAGAATTAAATAGTCCAAGAGAATTATCAGCCGAAGCTGAGAAGGAATTGGCTCTAGTAGAAAAGACAATTCGAGAAGCACATGTGGATCATGTGGATCCAGAACTTAAATGCATTCTTGTCATATTCCCCTCCAGACATTCCCCCACAGGTATTTTGATATTATATTGGAATGGATATTCCTACCACGTAAACCAAATAAGAAATTAAAGACTTATATAGAAAAGGTCTCTGATTTGATTCAAAAAGGTAAACTAAGACTTCACCAGTTGACAGGAATGGAACCAGCAGAAATTGTAGTACCTTTAACTTATGAAGAAATTTCATCACTATGGAAAGATAATGAATACTGGCAGAGAGCCTGCAGTAACTTTTTGGGAAAGATTAACAACCACTATCCCAAAAGCAAGAGAATAGAATTCATAAAGAAGACCGAATGGGTCCTTCTTCACATTGTACGACAAAAGCCAATTTCTGGAGTCCTCACATTCTATACTGATGCAAATAAATCAGGGAAAGCAGGATATAAATCAAGAGACTTAAGTAAAGTGGTACAAAGTCCATACAGCTCTGTACAAAAGGCAGAACTGTATGCCATTCTTATGGTACTGATGGACATCACAGAACCCCTCAATATAGTCACTGACTCTCAATATGCAGAGAGAGTTGTTTTACATATTGAAACTGCTGAATTTATTCCTGATAATGCAGAATTAACTTCATTATTCATACAATTGCAGGAAATCATCAGAAAAAGGGAACATCCTATATATATATAACACATGTCAGATCCCATACAGGTCTGCCAGGACCTCTAGCACAAGATAATGATGATATTGATCAGTTACTAATAGGTAATATGCTAGAAGCTTCAGAATTTCATAAGAAATATCATGTAAATAGCAAAGGTTTGAAGAAGGATTTTTTCATCACTTGGCAACAGGCTAAGGATATTGTGAAAAAATGTCCTACTTGTTCCATCTATAACCAAATTCCATTACCTGCAGGGAGCAATCCAAAAGGTATACAAAGAAATGAAATTTGGCAGATGGATGTGTTTCATTTTGTAGAATTTGGAAGATTAAAGTATGTACATCATACCATTGACACCTATTCAGGATTTCAATGGGCAATTCCTATGAGTTCTGAAAAGGCTGATTCTGTGATTACACACCTATTAGAAGTTATGACCATCATGGGAATACCTGTACAAATTAAGACAGACAATGCCCCAGCATATGTCTCAAATAAAATGAGACAATTCTTTGCTTATTACAATATAAAGCATATTACAGGTATACCACACAATCCCACAGGCCAAGCAGTCATAGAAAGATCCAATCGAACTTTAAAGGATATGCTAAATAAACAGCAACAGGTAACAATGACTCCTAGAAATAGATTGCATAGTACTTTATTAACCTTGAATTTTCTCAATGCTGATGAGAAAGGAACAACAGCTGCGGAGAGACACTGGATGACAGACAAAACTCCTGAGCTAAACCAACCGGTTTATTTCAAGGATGTGCTGACCTCAGAATGGAAACCTGGATATGTTCTATGTTGGGGAAGGGGTTTTGCCTTTGTTTCTGCAGGAGAAGAAAAGCTATGGATACCAACAAAATTAATAAAAATTTGATTCAAACAGGAAAAACCCCTTGATGAGGAGAAGTAAAAGATCATCCACCAATGTGACATCTCTACAAGTTGTAAGAAAAATTTAACAATCAAAGGTTGGGGTAGGGTTCTGTTTTTGTCTTTCCAGGATAATGGAAATACCCACCTTCCAAAAATCATAAGGCCTTGGATATCCAGATGTTTACAGCAGAAAGAAAGAATCTATTGGTACCAATCTACACATGGTAAAATCTCACTGTCTAACATCTATCTCTCTATCAATCTAGAAAAATTGTGGTTCCAATTCAATTATAAGCCAAGCTGGCTTTGGAGATGGAATTGGCTCACTCCTTCTCCAAACCCAAGCACATTGCTAAAAGAAGTTTGAGAGATTCTTCAGTCCCATATCAGAAGAGCCCTCTGGTGTGGGACAGAAGGAAACCAATAAAAAGGGACCATTTTCTTCTAGATTCTAATTCTCTCCATGCTTATTCTTGATTTCTCAGAATCCTTTCTTACATGCTATGTCCTCTTTAAATCCAAACCTTCCATTTTGATAACAAATAAGTTTTTCTAATAGCAATCTCAGAAGTCTCCAGAAGGAAGATGGGACCCCAACAACAACTCTACCCAATCCAGAATGATGCCATGGTAATCATCATCATACTATACTTACCAGAATTTCAGACAATCTTACACATTACTCTAAGACTTGCTGCAGAACCTACAGTTAGTCTAACTGAGATTTAACTATCTGAGCTTTCTCACAGTACCCAACAGAGTACCCCCTAAACAGCAGGAAGCAATTCTAAGAAAACGACGGCCCTTCTCCCTTAGGTTTCATAATTCTCAGGGTTGTGGATGATGGTTATAGGGTTGGGGGTGGAAGAAAATATTAAACTCAGTATTCAAAAAAAAGAGAGAAAAAAGGGAAAAGAAGAAATGGAATGGATAGGTATAAGATATTATGGTAGATTATTGTATATACTAGTAAACAAATTTAGTAAAATAGCAGCCTTAAATAATTTGCACTGTAATTTGCACTGTTATGGATTCTTATATGTTGATACAAATGTAAACTATTTTTATATTCCTGTTTAAGATAATTTGTATATTGATACAAATACAGAACTATATTTGTTATAATGTACATATATTTTTACTCTTATTTGAAACATATGTATATTGATACAAATGTAAATTTATATCTGTCATACTTTATGTATGTTCTACTTCTGTTTAGGATATTCGGTATATTGATATATATTTAAGATTATTGTCATATTGCATATCACACTATATACTCCTACCTCTGTTATAAACATCTTGTGTATTGTGACAATTTTGAAGTCATCGTTCTTTACCATACATTTGATTATAGACTGTTTACCTTGTTAACTAAGGAAGCCTTAGTCCTTAGGTTATTAAGGTAAATAAGACTTATAGATTTATAGTCACCTATGCTTGTCATCTCTATAGTTACGTTAGTTAGGTTATCCAGATTTACAGATACATAGATCAGATGCCCAGGTAATCTTCAAACACTTCATAGACCTAGAGAATATGGCATTTAAATAACTTAGAATTCTGTTGACATGAGACACAATTGCTCCTGGCTGCACCAATTTGATCCTGAGAGAATGTTGGGCTTCTAGACATTTCCATTTAGAAGTTTGTCTTCTTGGCACAAAATGACCTATTGAGCAAAGAACTGCCCTTGCCTCAACGGCTGACAGTACAAATGCAGTGCTGTCCTTTCTGGACAAGTGGGACACAAGGAAAGCGACCACTGTACTCTGCCAAGACAGGGTAAGATGGTCTTTCAGAATTCCTGCTTCTGAAAATGGTCTGTCAGATGCTTTAGGCCTGTAGCCAATTTGAATATACCAACAATGCTGAGAAACATTAGGTGACTGTCCAGGCTGCCAGCTGTCTCGGTCTACTCTTGCAAGATTCCCGAAAGTTGCTTGCATCCATCTACCATTTCTCAGGTACCATTATATTCCTTCTCAGGTCTTTGATGGGATTGAAGACTAGCAGTTATAGTTACAACTTAGTAGATAGAACATATTAAGTATTAGATTCAGGTTCTTTAAGATAGGATACCTTTTGGAATGATCTTTGTAACATGTCATTTACCTATGCTCTATACTTCTCTGGATTTTAGTATGTGTTTCTTGCTTGATATTGTTCGCATTGGTTGTAGTTCCATCTTATCTAGGTCATTATCCCTCATTATTCCTGGACAATATATTTGATAACCATTCCTTTGTATCTAGTCTTGTATTAGGTTAGAACCTTCTTATTTAGACAAAAAGGGGGAGATGTAGTGGGTAGCCATTCCAGCTTTGATCTGGAAGTTCCAACCCCCATGAGACTTTGGCAACTGTCACGCCTACAAGGCGGGGCTGAGGGAGGTGCCTGGAGACCTGAGATCTGGATGGGCAGGGCACTCACTTGGTTCCGGGACCTTGGACAGTGAAGGTGGGCCAAGCAGAGCTCCAGAGAACACCGCTGGACTGCGATACACCTTCCCCAGACCCCGCAACCTGCCTATCCCTTAACTTGTAAGTTACGCCATTAAATAAATCTCCTTTTAACTACGTGGAGTGGCCTTAATAATTTCACTAATAGATGAGAGACAGAAATGCCATGCAGACAGTGCTCAGTGAAGAGTTTTATTTGGTGTGGGGGGCGGGGGGGGGGGGGGGGGAGAGGAGAGAGAAAGAGGGAGGAGGGGGAAGGGGTGCACCACCTCATGGGAGGAAAGCAGAAGAGAGAGAAGGGGCCAAGTTTTTCCTTTTACAGGAAGGGCGGTGCCAAGGGTCAGAATTTCACTGGACAGATCAGAATATTAACAGTCTGAATTACTGTTTCTCAGCAGGAGAGAGCATACCCTCCTTCACTGTGGCTGCTGACAAAGCTTCCTGCAGACCCCACTTGACCATCCCTGACACAGAAGGACTCACTGTCTGCAATGCTCCCCATGGCTATTTATCCCTTATGACTAAAAAAGGGTTGAAATATCACAACTTCTTCTTAATGCTGCTTTTTGTCTCTTAAAATAAAGAAAAGTTTCTAAGATTTCTTTTCCTGAATCTTATAACCAATTATTAAATCCTCATTGGTTGGCAGAGAAAGCAACAAAAAGGAAACTTAAATCGGGTTTGCCTCAGGCTTGTTATAAGAGGATTAAAATCATGGCTGTGTTTCCAAACTCTGGAAAAGCTTGTAAATGCTGCAGTAATTAACTTCGACCTGAAAACAAATTCCATTATAGTTCTATAAAGGAAGGAAGGGTAGGCTAGAACAATACAATAAAAGACTCAGGAAAGCTTAATTTGACAAACTGTTTTCAAAAGAATGGCATCAGCCTAGGAGGTATCAGAAGTAAACTAAACTATTCATCAAGTGTCTCCCATTTTCTTCTCAAAGTTCTCAACTGTGATTCTTCTTTAGGCTCGAACTTTTAGACTTTTTTTCTTAATGGAATCTTAAGTTGCCTCACCACTTTACTTGTGCTACAGAAGAAGGTATCCACCCACCCACATCAAAACATTCACTACTGCTCCGCAACTCAGTGGCAGTGTCACACTGTGGCACCATGTAAGATCACAAGCTGCAGTCATGACCTTTGTGATTACATGCTCATTCTTGAATCATTACTGTTTCTGTTCAGCTGGCCATGGCATTTGTACCTGTGTCAGAGCTCACTGTGAATGGTGACTTTCCACAAGCAGATACAGCACACTTAACCTTTGCACCCATCACTGAATAACTATCCTTGCCCACTGACACAGCCTTCAGTCCTCACTCTTCCACTTGCCATCCACTTCTGTCACACAGTTTGATTTTAATTGTTCTAAATCTGTGATTAAAATGATTTGATCTAAAACTTAATCTCACAACACAGTGCTCCTAATCTTTACAATCTAGTCTACAGGAGAAACACCTTGCTCAGGGTATCATGTCCCATTATTACTACCATGCTTTAAAGCTAAAGGTGGACAAGAGTACATGGAAGGCCATGATGTCTAAAAGTGAGAAAACGGATGCAAAAGCAAATGGTAGTTGTTTTACTTCTTCCTGGATAAGGTTGAAGATACTAAGGGCAGCAGGGAGGAATACTTATTGAGGGCTTATTTTGGATTTTGTTTCGGTTTGAGTTGTGTTTTTTTAAAACTATCTTTATAACATTTTATTTTGTGTGTGATTGCATGTGCACAGGCATGTGCTGTGGTGTGCATGTGAATGTCAGAGGAAAATTTGGGGCAGTCTCTTTTCTCCTTTCACCCTACGGTTGTAGGGATCAAACTCAGGTTGTCAGGTGTGGCTGCAAGAGCAAGATCTGGCCAGCTTTTTTTTTTTTTTTTTTTTTTTTTTTTTTTTTTTTTTTTTTCTGAGACAGGGTTTCACTCTGTCATCTGTATAGTCCAGGATAGCCTGGAACTGTGAAGTCCACATGAGCTCAGATCCCCAGTCCTCCAGCCAGTGTTCTGAATGCTGTGTGTCAGGTTTCAACTTCACTGAGGCTTCTGTGTTTCTTTTGTGTCAGGTTATAAACCAACCAACCCTACAAGTTCTTCTACTACCTTTCACTTTCATTATTTAATTTTTTATTTTTTGGTTACTGGGTAAGCACTCTACCATTATCCCTTGATTGATTGATTGATTTTGGGTTGTTTTTTGTTGTTGTTGTTGTTGTTGTTTTGTTTGTTATTTGAGACAGGGTTTCTGTCTGTAACACTGGCTGTCATTGAACTAGCTCTATAGACCAGGCTGGCCTTGAACTCACAGAGATCCACCTGCCTCCTGAGTGACAGGATTAAGAGTGTGTGCTACCACCGCCCAGCCCTTGATTTTTGGAGACAAGATTCATTTAGCTTAGGTTTGCCTTGAAGATGCCATCATACAGCTCAGGCTGGCCTTGAACTTTCTACCTTCACCTGCTGATGTTGATATTAAAGGTATGTACCATGATGCCCAGATCTTTCTTATTTTTAATTAACAACCAAAATATCCAAAAATCGAAGGCCATCAATAAATAACTTCTTCAGTGACACAAAGCAAGGATTTCAACACAGGTCTAGTCTGAAAGTTCAATAAATAATAGTTCTCCTCCCCTCAAAAGTACAGAAATGGCAATTTGCACTATCAAAGGACTCAAAGTAGATTTTATGGTTGGTGCTGAAGAACTTAAGTTGTTTAGCTTAAAAGAACTTTTAATTACCATGTATAAAATGTGGAGATTCTCTAAGGAATACAATAACAGTTTTTAATGTGTGTCTATTAAAAAAAACTGGAAATTTAGAAGCAGTATAGATTTAGTAGGATATACACACTGGCCTACAAAGTAAATAAAATGAAAAATATTTGTAAAAGAAAGGGTTTTTATAGGTCAATCTCGTTCAAGGCTTTTTTATTACAGAGAGTTCTTTTCTAGGTCTTGGGGTCTCAAATGAATAAATTAAAAGCCTCACAGTCCAGTGTTAATGGGTCAGAATATAGAAGTCACTCAGAAATTAGACAACAAGGCATTGCAACCGCTGTGTGGAAGAGGGTTATACCTCTGGAACTCTTTAGGCATAACAGGAAAAACGGCCTTAAAAAGAAACTAGGAAACATAGAATACCTTCCAAACCTCAGTGATTCCTAACCTTTTAAGGATGGTAACATTCACACTGTTTCATTTACAACATCAGTTCCTCAAATAGTTATGAGGAAAAACCACTAATAGCTGTGCAATACTTTCTGTATTAAAAAGTCAATAATTATTATCAGATCCATAATGTGCAATGCCCTAGAGAAAACACCAATAATGGTTGGAATATTATATTATCATCAACACTGAAATGTAATACCCATAACTGTTGATTAATTAATATAATGTTATATATATCATTGCAGTTTTGTTGCCAAAGTTTTCCTGAGTGGTTTAGATCCCAAAGATTGTGACCTTGTGGTAGGTCTTTAATTAAATTTAATCAAAAGAATTTTTCTTCATACAGTGGGCCTGGGAAAGATGGTTCAGTGTACAAGAGTGTTTCCTGTGTAAATAAAGGACCCAAGTTCAAATCCCTAGCACCCATACAAATAATAGAGTACGAATGCACATTCCTGTAACCAAGTACTGCCTGGTAGAGACTGGCAGTTCCTGGGAGTCATCTGGCCAGCCAACACCCAAATCAGTGAATTTCTTCTTGCTCAATGAGAGATCCTGTCTCAAGGCAATAAAGCAGGAGTTCATGGTAGAAGAAGATACATGACATGCTTCTCTGGCCTCTGCGTGTGAATGCAAGGTGGCACCCATCCACCCCCACATAGTTTGTTCAGGTTTACATTGTATATTGATCTCACACACACACACACACACACACACACACACACACACACACACACTATACCTTCCCATCCTCCCTTTTCTCATCCCCACATGGTTGTCATTTAGACAATTTTATTTCTACTTTTGTTTTATACATACATGGTTTTGTGTAACTATATAAAATATAGGAACCACAGATGAGAGAAAATGCATAATTTCTGTCTGAAATTGGCTTAATTCACCTACTCTGTCTCTACTTGCATCCATTTTTCTGCAAACAACTCCATCTTCTTTGTGACTGAAAAGTTCCCTTGGCACCACACGCAGGTCACATGGCTTGATAAAGCAGCACTAGCTAATGCTAGCTATTAAATCTTCTACACTGCATCAATTAAACCATCTATACTAGGTGCTTCCAGATTTTATGAATGAAAAAATTCAGGCTCCAAGATACTAAATATCTTCCGTAAACACAAGCTAATAAGAGACACATCCACAATGCAAACACCTACTGCTCCCAGGGCCTTTGTGCCTAGTCAGTTTGATCGTTATATGACCCTTCCCTTCCTAGCTTTCCAGTTCTCCAACCCATTTTCCTCATATTTGCTTACCCACCCACTCCCTCCTCCAAAAACACACACACCATCACATATTCACACACCCTCCCAGCTTTTTAACAACACAGTCCACACTCAAGTATGTAGGTTGCGGAATGTCAAATCTATCCACAATCTATTTTCCTAAGTCTGACCGGACTTTAGGACATGCGTACAAAGGTCTAGGGTCAGTCTCCACTAAACCACATCTGTCCCAAGCGAATAGAAATACGCAAACTGACTTTGGTGTCCCATGATTACACAAACTCCTCATACACAGGAGAGCTCAGTTCAACAGAAACCTCTGTAATCCCATTTCCTTTTCTATGCAGGAAAACACTTCAGTTATCACATGTGCCAAAGACGTTTGGCTCTGGTAGTGGAAACTAGGAAGCAATGGTAAAATGAAGTAAGAAATTCCAGGTCCAAGGTGAATGTCAAGTCTTTTCCCGGGAGCTTGCGCTTTGGGGAAAGTGCAGGCATGCAAGCCCGACTCTGCAGAAACCTGCAGTCCCCTGCAACCACTCCGCTCAGATAGCGCAGATGCACGCACCACAGGGAGCCTCATTTGCAGAGGAGTGTTTCTTTGTTCTGTTTTAAAGCTCGCCACAGGTCTGGCGACAGAGATTCGGTCAGTAACCACGGTAAAGTGGCAGCCAAGCTTCCCCACGGGAATTAGGACTTGCACAGCGCAGAATCATGGAAAGCAGGTTTCCCAGGCAGCGGGGAAGGCCTGGAAGCCATCCTCGCTCACTCCTCAAGACCATCCTGGTCCCCACGAGGCTGGCTCTATGTGGCTCTAGGACTGGCTAAGTTCAAACTTATTGTCCAACCTGAGGCCAGAGATAGGAACAAGAGACTTGCTGGCTCTTTCCCTCCCTCCAGCTTGGGGCCAGCCACGCCCGACTGCGAACGCCCAGCAAAGCTCCCTTTACTGCGCCTGCGCTCAGGTCCCAGCCTCCTGCAGCTTTTCCCTGAGGCTTCAGTCGCTTAGCAACACTGGAGTCACAATGGCAGCGCCCTGGATCCCCTCTTGGAGCAAGGGTTGGTCAGTGTTCTCTCCTAACGTTCCTGGCTGCCGCGTGCCAGGCGGAGGAGGCCATGGACGGAGAGGAGAAGCAGCAGTAAGTGCTAGGGTTCGACTTTCTGTTTCTCCTTCTGAAAACCATTTCCCTTCTTGCAAAATGTGAAGCAAGACCCAAGGAGTGGCTCAGCACCTATGATTCAGGACACTTCATCCAATAGGTTCCCTCGCTGCTTTCCAAGGGTTGAGTGATTACAATATTCTTTTTTAAATGCACCGTTTACTGAGCACATACTGTGCCAGGGACTTTATGCGCTGTCTCCTGGTCTAGGATTCTTGAGGCCATCTTGAAACTTGAAATAATCACTCCTTACACCCCACATTTAACACATAGGCAAAATGTGTGGGCTTTAGTTATGAAATTATCCAGACTCTACTGCTGTTCATCACTTCCTCTTGTCCTCACCCAGAGTCAGGTACCTCATAGTACAGAGGTCAGCTTTGGTTTCACTTTGCTTCCCTAATCTCTCTGTAGCCTTCTTAACATGGCCTCTTTAAGAAAATGTTTTGCACAGGGCGCTGTGTGCCATCTTCGTAAGTACTGCCTCCTCTTTGCTTGCCGCACCTACTACCTTCCTCTGGCAGGACTGCTCCTGCATGCAGCTCATTTGCAAGTTATCTCTAGTGATCCTCAGAGTAACACCAGGGCAAGAATCAGCATCACCTAAGAATGTGTGGAAATGAAAACTCTCAGAGTCTCCTCACACCAAACACACTGAATTGGGAACTCTGGGACCCCAACAATCTGCTGACCTGTACCTTGGAGGCAGTATAGCCAGTAGAGGTGATGTGCTGCCAAGTATACCTGTTTCCAAAGCAGTATTTTTGTTATTAGAATAGTGGCTCTTATTGTGGGCCAGCTAGAGAACTAGTTGAAATAAGTCCCTAGTAACAAGCCTCCGGATTACTAGGGTGAATTACACCTACAGATTCGTATGTTTAACAAGGTCACCACTGATGCCAGGGCTGTTCACTTTGGAGACCATGCTTTATGTCCTAAGGATGGATACATTTCTGATACAGAGCTCCAACAGTTACAGTTGGCTCTGCTGGAATGCTCTTTCCTCAAATATCCACTCAGTTGTGCCCCTTTCTCTTTCAATTACCACCTGCATAATACAGCCCCCACCCTTCCTAAATACGCACTCTCTCCTCCCACATACGTGCATGCCTTTTCTTTCTGGGTATTGTCTTTACCATGTAATCTAGCAGATTATATAAGTATGTCCCTGTTTTATTTCTGATCTGCTTTCACCAGAATGTAAGCCCTGTGAAATCAGGAATTTCATCTGTTTTGTTCCTATTATATCCTCGGTGCCTCACACAGCACTGGGCATGTAAATACCTGCTGAATGATTTAGCATTATTCTTCCTCTCAAATCCTTACAATAGCTATTGTTCTTTCATATAAATAAAGGAATGGAAACTTAGATATTAAATGGCAGAGTTGGGATTCCAATCCAAGCCTTACTGCTTCAGAGCCTATTAGTGTTTTTGGTTTTTTTGGTTTCGTTTGGTTTTGCTTTTCTCTATTGTTTGCATTGCTGGTATAGAACCCAGGGTCTCAGGCACGTTAGTGTTTTATTTGTATTTTCCTTGTACAAAGATGTTTCTACAGAATCATGTATTTCACATTTGTTATCTCTAGCCATTCATACCATGCAATGCAGAACTCAGTAAATGCATACACATGTAAGCCAACATCCATAGTTCTTTCCTTCAAGGATATAATTCTAGAACAACTCTGTTGATGGGTTATGACAATGAGAAATAGATGGAGAAAACTGATGCCAAGGAATTCACAGTGATAAATTCATTAACTGGAAAGTCACAAATTTTAAATAAATATGCATCTCTAAGAATGTACTAGAAACATCTTAGAAGTCATTTATACTTTTCAAGTAATCAGGTTTTTTTTTTGTTTTTTTGTTTTTTTTTTTGGTTTTTCGAGACAGGGTTTCTCTGTGTAGCTTTGCGCCTTTCCTGGAACTCACTTGGTAGCCCAGGCTGGCCTCGAACTCACAGAGATCTGCCGGCCTCTGCCTCCCGAGTGCTGGGATTAAAGGCGTGCGCCACCACCGCCCGGCAAGTAATCAGTTTTTTAAAATCCTTTGCAGAAAGACATTTTTGTTACAAAGCAAGGAACTAAAATCACAAAGAATCTGAATTGTGTTTTTATGTGGATAGAGGAGTGAGGGCTAAAGGTGTACAGCTCAAACAAAGCCAGCGTGGAAAACAATACTAGTGCAAATGCCTGAAATATGTAAACGGTGCAACATAAATCTCAACTGGACACTCACCTGGGTGTCAGGCAAACAGTGATCAATGAAATAACCTCGCCTGCATGGAACTTACTGATTCATACAGGTATTTCTGGTGCTTACTCACAGCAAAGAACTAGATGCATGCAATTTGAGTTATAGTAAGTACCCTGAAGAGATTGTACAAGCCTAGAGAATCATGAAGAGGGAAATCTAGGAAGTGTCTGGGAAAGTGACTTTTCAGCTGCTTAGGGAGCAAGGAAAGAGCACTAGTGTTGGATAAGGAAGAGAATGAGTAGGTACCCTGAGGAGAAGAGACAATGAAAACAAGAGACAAAGACACTTGGATAAGATTGAGATTAGGCCACTAGATTCTATGGTAAATGCAATGGAAATCCATTTGAGGCTTTTAATTGAAAAATTATACAATAGAAAGAATGGGCTGGCTTTGATTTGAAATAAGGTAGGGGGTATATTTTAAGAGTTGTATATAAGGCAAAGCATAACTACCCATTGTTCACTATAAATCTGGAATCTTTGCTATTGTTGTTCATTTATCCTGAGTTCCCCTCTCTCCCCAGAAATCACACTTATTTGCTCCTGCCAAGCTATTGGCCATTCATCTTTTTATTAAAGCAATCAGAAAGCACCTTGGCAAAGACACATCTTCACAGTGTACAAAAAGATTATCCCACAACATTTTTCCCCTTTTGTCTAAATAAAAAGGAAAGACTTTAACACAGTAAAATTATATGCAATTTGAACAATGACCAAGTAAAAATTACATTCACAATGTCTAGTCCATTTGTATTTGGCAAATTCAGAGAAAATACTCTGTTATCTATCCTATCTTGGTGAGTCCAAAGTTGTGAACCTAAACCATTTCCTGTCATAACTTGTATTACCAACCTAAAAATCTCTTTTTAGACATTAAAACATTTTCTTAGGTAAATAACTTTTATGTCTCACAAACTTTGTAAACTTTATATCTCTTTTGTAAGTTTTCTTAATTTGATAACAAAGAAAATGCTATAACTATCTAGTTTTCAACCCTCATCAGAGACTCAAGGAAGATAAAACATTACCTGAGTAAACAGAAAGTACAGAGCAAACAAATTCCAGTAGAAATGACAGAGATATCTGGCTGCCTGGACAGTCAACCAAGGTTCCTCTGCAATGATGGGCCATCCATCTTTGACCTACAGGCCTAGAATATCTGACAGACTTTTCTATGAAGCAGGAATTTTGAAGGACTGTCTATTCCTTCACTTGGAAAAGTTTGGCAGTCACTTTCTTTTATGTCCTGCTTATCCAGTTTGGACAGCATACTGTCAGCAGTCGAGGCAAGGGCACTTTCTTGCCCCATGACTAACTTTTGCCACAAAGAAAGTAAAATCCATGTGGAGTTTCTTTGATGCTCATCATCCTCTCTGAAGTAGATTGGTGCTGCTACAAACAGACATGTCTCATTGTCATTAAAAAAAACTTATATTATTAAAGCATCTTAAATGCCATATTCTGTAGATCTCTGAAGTGTTTGAAGACCACCTGTATATCTAAAAATATATGTTTGACCTCGAAGACATACCTAACAAGTTTGATTATAATAGGTGACTAACTACTTATCTACATTTTTTATTATCTTGAATAGTTTTTAATAATAACTTTCAAGAACTAGAAATTTAAATTATATTGTTAAATGAGATGCATAGATAAAATACCTTAAACAAGAGTAGAAACATATGTACAGTATATTCTAATAAAAATAACCTCAAATTTGTATCAATATACAAAAAACCATACCAATGTAATAGTTAAGACTAGTAATTACTTTTTTGGTTAAAAGTAGATTCAATAATCTACTCTTTTTATCCTATCACTTCTGTATCCCCCTTTTTTCTTTTCAAAAATGAGATCCCTTAATATAATCAACTTTGTTCAGCTTTTTTTCTGACCATTACCAATAACAATTTGTAACCAACCCCCTAAACAATGACAAATATCCATAACCCATTGAATGACCAAAAACCATCCACCCCACCTCTTGGGAATGTGGGCATCATGTTCTTAAAATTACTTCCTGTTGTCTAGGGGGAAGTGGCATCTCTAGGGGATCCTGAGAAAATTGAAATAATGGTCAAGTCTTGGAAGAGCTAGCTGTATCATTTGTTGTCCAATCTCTATGTAATGAGAAAGTGCAGGGCTTGTCTCAAGTCATGGCTAAAGTAGTTTGTGAGGCTGAACCATCTCAGCCAGCCACTTTGAAATTGTCCTGAGCAGTTTGCAGTCCAAAGCTCATCTTTGGGTGGTGTTTGTCAGCTTAATGGTGTTATCACAATCCAAGTGGAATTATTGATGTGGGGCCCCATCCTCCTTTTGGAGACTTCAAAGGTTGCTATTAGGAATGAGCATGGTTCACTGCAGAAAACTCAAACATTTTAAATGTCACATGTAGCAGATCTTGAAGGTTAAAGGACCACAATTTGTTAAGTACATCCAGAGTACAGAAACTTAATTCCTAGTTATCTGATAGAGACTCAAACCCAAAATTATCTACAGAAAACTAGATTAAGCCTTTTTCTAAAATTAGTACTCTATATGGCCATTAACATCATGACAGAAAGTTTAATATATATATATTTATATATTATAAATTTTGAGATAATATTTATACCTTTAAAAAAATGTCAAAGAGTCAAAATAAAACCAAAGAATCATGAGATTAGTGGCAATAATACCTTAATTTTGGTTTTTCTTCTGTCCCATATCAGGTAGCTCTTCTGACCTGATACAGAGATTTTGGATTATCCTTTTAACAAGCATGTTTGGGTTCTATAGAAGGAGAGGGCCATGCTGCAATTCCAAAGTCAGCTTTAATTTTTAATGAAACTGGGACTACAGTTTGCTTTATATGTCTGTAAGAACAGTAGAAACAAACATTTGGAAAGATTTATGAAATTTTATCCTGTTGGAAATGTGATAAACCAATAGGCTAATTTACTCTTTTTCTTTGGACATTTTCTCTGGATGATTCATCCCTTTGCTTTAGATATATCATTTTCCCAGTGGTCTTCAGATTCCTTAGCCTTCATTCTCCTGGAAAGACAAAAACAAAAATGTGCCCCAACCCTAACTTGGTGGAGTTTCCTTTTTGGCAAGTTATATCTGATCAAATGAAAGGCATTTGTTAGTCTTAAAAGTTTGTTTAGAATGAATGGTCCTACTGCTTGATGAACTATCAACTCTTCTAATCAAGAGGTCTCTCTTGGTCAAACCTTATCTTTATCAATTTTAATGGTATTTGTAGTTTTTCTTCTCCTGTGGAAACAAAAGCAAAACCTCTTCCCCAATGTAACACATATCCTGGTTTCCATTCTGAGGTCAACACATCTTTAAGATATACAGAATGATTTAATTCAGTAGTTTTTTCCTATTATCCAATGTCTCTCCACAGCTGTCATTTCTTTCTCATTAGCATTTAGAAAATTTAAAGTTAATAAGGCATCATGTAATCTATCTCTGAGGGTCTTTATTACCCCTTTCTGTTTATTAAGCATATCTTTTAAAGTGCAATTAGATCTTTCTATAACTGCTTTTCCTGTAGGATTGTATGGTATACTTGTAATATGCTTTATGTTTTAATATGCAAAAAATGGTTTCATTTTACTAGAGACATATGCTGGAACGTTGTCAGTCTTATTTGTACAGATATCCCCATAATGGCCACAACTTGTAATAAATGTGTAATTATAGAATCACCCTTTGCAGAATTCAAAGCAGTTGCCCATTGAAATCCTGAATAAGTATCTATGTCCATTTAAATCCTGAATAAGTATCTATAATATTGTCAGTAAACTGATTGCAAAAGATGAGTTTTGCAACTCTGTGGATTTGGTGTCCTGGATTTTGGCACCAAAAATGTAGGTAAATTGGTTGCAAAAGGTGAGTTTTGCAACTCTGTGGGTTTGGTGTCCTGACTGTCTGAGGAGTTAGGCAACACCTTAAGCTGCTTAGGACAGCTCTGATGGCTGAACTGCAAGGAGACAGTTCAGCACTGAAGGGTGAGGTATTCCAGACACCTCAAGCTGCTCAGAACAACAGCTCTGCCCTGAAGGTGTCCTGGACACCTGGAGTTGTGTAGCACAGCTCTGATGGCTGGAACTGCAAAGAAGCAGCCCAACCCTGGAAGGGAAATTTTTCTGACTTTTTGGGAGAGTCAGGCCTGGAACTGCTTCAGCAGGGAAGGGTATCCTGACTCTTTGGGAAAGTCAAGGTACACTTGGTGTGATGGGGGATGGTCTCCCTGCAGGATATAGCAATCCTGCTCCTTTCCTGGAGAGCCTCTACAGCTGACCTTTGCTCAGTCCCACTTAAGGGAGCTTCCTAGCAGAGCTCTGCTTCTCCCACCTAAGATGTTGCTTCTTTTGCTTCACTCTGTGAAGGGGAAACCCCTGCAGAAATATAGCAATCTCCTCCAGCTCTGGAAAAAAGTGTTACTTATTAGCTCTCTTTTTATTGCTCTATCCACTGATGGATGTCTCAGCAAGGATCTTCTCCATGCCAGTGAATGAAGATCTTCACACCCAAAAAACTCTTTTATTTGGGAAGGAGGAGTCCAGGAGAGTAGCTGCTTCTACCAGGATGGAGAGAAAAGCCTTTTTTTCTAACTGACTAGGCAGGGCGGTTTTCACAGGAAGTCTAGGGGGTGCAGTCAACCCCGGGCCCAGGGTTCTACTATCCTGCTCTGTGATTGGTTGGTTTCACAAGTCAGTTGGCCAGGGGCAGGGATGACTCTGATCTGACTGAGCCAAACTGTGTTTCTTTCTGCCCTGATCTGAGCCATCTTTCCCTAGTTCTGGTCTCCAGGGTCATGGTAGGTTTCTTTAGCCAGCCTCTTTTCCCTACAGATATGGCATACATATTTTAATTTTCCAAATGCTGCAAAATGAAACACATCCAACTTCCAAATTTCTCTAAGTACCCTTTGGGTTACTTCATGCAGGTAGTGGAGTTTGGTTATACAAAGAACAAGTAAGACATTTCCTTATAATTTCCTTGGCTTGTTACCAAGTGATGGAGACATCTTTTTTCAAACCTTTGCTATTAGCATGGTATTTTTTTTATGAAATTCTGAAGCTTTTCACACATTTCCTACCAATAGTTGATCAGTTTCATCATTACCTTGTGCTGGAGAGACTGGTAGGCTCATAGGGGACCTAATATGTCTTATATACAAGGGATGATTTCTGTTTCTGATTATTTCTTTTAATTGAATAAATAACAAAATTAATTCGGAATCATCTGGAATAAGTTCAGCAGTTTCAATATGTAAAACAACTCTTTCTGCATATTGAGAGTCATCTAGTAATACTATGAGAATAGCATATAATTCTGACATTTGAACAGAATCATAAGGGCTTTGAACCACTTTACTTACATTTCATGACTTATAACCTGCCTTTTTTGGGCATCAGTGTAGAATGTAGGGGGTTCAGAAATTGGTGTTCCCTGTACAATGTGAGGAAGGATCCAATTAGTTCTCTTTATAAACTGCAGTCTCTTGATTTTAGGATATTTGTTGCTACTCTCTCCCAAAAAAGTTCTGCAAGCTCTTTATCAATGTTCATTTTCTGTCCATAATGAGGAAATTTCAGCATTAGTAAAAGCTACTACAATTTCTGCTAGGTCTATTCCTGCTAATTGATGAAGTCTTCATTTTCCTTGCAGAATCAACTCAGAAAACTTTTCTACATAGGTCTTTAATTTTTTTCCTCTGTTTGTGTGGTAAAAAATATCCAGTCTAAGATATTGTCTTCTCTCTGCATAATAAATCCAGTAGGAGAATGCATAGAAGGTAAAATAACCAGAATACAATCAAGCTGTAGACCCAAATGATCCATATGTTCATTCTGTAATTTCTTTCCTACCAAACCCAGTTCTCTTTCAGCCTCAGCTGATAGTTTTCTTGGATTATTTAAGTCCTTATCACCTTGTAAAGTTTGAAACAAATTACATAGTTCTTGAATTGTCAATCCAATTGTGGGCCATAGCCAGTTAATATCTCCCAGCAGTTTGAAAATCATTAAGAGTTCATAATTGATCTCTCCTGGTTTGTACTTTTTGTGATTGAAGTTTTTGTAAACCTATTTTATATCCCAGGTAATTAATAGAATCCCTCTTTGTATTTTTTCAGGAGCCATTTGTAATCCCAAACAAGGCAAAATTTCCTTTGCTTCTCCAAACATTTTCTCTAAGGTATCTGCATCTGAATCAGCTAGTAAGCTATCATCCATATAATGGTAAACTATAGATTGAGGAAACTGATTACAAATTATTACCAATGGCTGTTGTACAAAATATTGACACAAAGCAGGGCTATTTAACATTCCTTGTGGAAGAATTTTCCACTGGTATCTTTTAACAGGCTGGGAATTATAGGTAGGCACTGTGAAGGCGAATTTTTCTCTATGCTGTTCTTGCAAAGGTATAGCAAAAAAGCAATCTTTTAAATCAATCACTATAATAGACCATCCTTTAGGTAATAAAGAAGGCAGGGGAATTCCAGGCTTTAAAGAGCCCATTGGCTCAATCACCTTATTAGGGGCTCTTTTATCTGTTACCATTCTCCATTTTCCAGATTTCTTTTTTATTGCAAATACAGGAGAATTCCAAGGACTGGTTGATTCTTCAATATGTTGAGCATATAGCTACTCCTGTACCAGTTGTTTTAAGGCCAGTAATTTTTCTGATGTCAAAGGCCATTGTTCCACCCAGACAAGTTTGTCCACTGACCATTTTAAAGGAGGGCTGTCGGTACCTTTGAAAGATCAGCAGCTGTTGTGACCTGTTTATATACAACCTGAATGGTTAGTGACTGTTATTTTAATACCTTTTAATATTTTTCCCAGAAACATACCTTAGTTTATGGTTTGTTTCTGATATGGGAGGAATGTTAATCTGAGTATTCCATTGCTGTAACAAATTGTGTCCCCATAAATTCATTGCTACATTAACCACACATGGCTTTAATTTTCCTCTCTGTCCTTGTGGCCCTATGCATTTGACCCATCTTGAGCTTTGTTTTTCCTGATATAAAGTTCCAATCCCTAAAATCTGAACATTTACCTCCTGAAGAGGCCAATTTGGATGCCAAGATTTTGGTACAATTATTGTTACATCTGCCTCTGTGTCTTACCAAACCCTCAATTACAATGTCATTTATTCACATTTTTAACTTTGGTCTTTGATCATTTACAGAAGTTTGCCAAAATATTCACTTTATGGTTTCTCCTGAAATTTTTGTTTTATCTTCTAAAGCTGTTCTGACATCCAAAGCAGTATGGTTTTTTAATAACAGGCATTAAGTCTTTTAATTGCTCTGTGGGAGGAGTTTTCCCAATGCTCACAGGAAATGACTGAATTAAGTTTGATATGGGGGCCTGTGAGAGGCCCCCTATGGCATTTCCTGATGGCAAAGGGCTACCTTGCTTGTCTCATGTTGATCTACATTCATCAGTCCAGTGTCCGCCTTTGCTACACCTTCTGTATATTACAGAAGGCTGAGGCCTTCTGTTTGGATTTTCTTTAGAAAAAGACATTGTTCCTAGGAATGCCCTGCCTACAATTCCTTTTCAGATGATCTGATTTACCACAATTAAGACATTTAACCCTTTGATTTTTCTTCGAATTTTAAGAAGTCACTCCTCCTATCTAAGTATTGTCATAAGCGTGAGATCCAATATCTGTGTGATATTGTGTTCCCCAAAATACTGTGCACCCTAATAAACTTATCTGGGGTCAGAGAACAAAACAGCCACTAGAAAATGATGCCACACACACCTTTAATCCTAGCATTCTGAAGGCAGAGATCCATCCAGATCTCTGTGAGTTCAAAGTCATACTGGAAACAGCCAGGCATGGGGACTCATGCCTTTAATCTCAGGAAGTGATGGCAGGAAGCAAAAAAGTATATAAGGTGTGAGGACCAGGAACTAGCCTGGTTAAGCTTTTAGGCTTTTAGCAGCAGTTCATCTGAGATCCATTTGGATGAGGACTCAAAGGCTTCCAGTCTGAGGAAACAGAATCAGCTGAGGAATTGGCAAGGTGAGGTGGCTGTGGCTTGTTCTGCTTCTCTGATCTTCCAGCATTCACCCCAATACCTGGCTTCAGGTTGTTTTTATTAATAAGACCTTTTAAAAGTCATGCTACAAATATCAGATGTATATCTAATCCATTCATCTATGGATCCCAAATGAGTTGATTTTCCCTTCATTTACTTGTTTCATTTTCAAACCATACATTATAGAACTATACAGAGAACTAACTCTGTGCATGATAATATTTCCAATTTTTAATGTGGGAAAAAACTTTTTTTTAAATCAATTTCTCCCTTTACGAATTCCCAGTTACCTCATCAGATCTGATTATGATGACAGTGAAGTGTGAGTCTGGCTGTCACTGTGTAGCACAGATAGGCAGAGAACACAGATGGTGTACAGCCTGGCTGAGGGCAGCTGCAGCTGCTTAAATGTAGCTGTGAGCTGAGAGTGTGTGACAATTGCAACAACAATAGAATCCCAAGCAGGTGCTGAGGTGGCTATCCTAGTGTGGCAGCAGCCCAAGGAGGGGGTCCAAGAAAAGCCTGCAACCCATGGGAGAAGGAGTCAAGGAGCCAGCCATCTGAAAAGTGGACATGGGAATGTGTAGAAGAAACATGTGTGGTGGGAGCTACCTGAAGGCAGAGCCAGCCCATCATGGGTTGGTAACTCCTGCATTTAGAGCCCTGGCACCTGTGGTGTTTGGGGCCTGTGGAGTTTGGGTGGCAGCTAGAGACTGTTGTAGAGAGGCTACAATAGAAAAATCCCAGATTTGCTCAGAGGGCTTGGAGCAAAGGAAGAAAAGCCAGCCAACTCTGGCAGCTACAAAGCCAGGAGTGAGCATATAGCTCATGTTTTTACACCTCAAGTCGGATGCCAGGTGATGCATTTATCCAATTATTCTTTATCAATAAAAAAATCAGGATTCAGATATCGGGGTAAGATCCTGAATGATCAGAGAAGTGGAGAAGTCACCAATCACCATCTCTCTCTTCCATTCCTCAATCAAAAGACTTGAGATCTTCTCTCAGTCCTGCCTTAACTGTTTCCTGACTCTGTGCTTCAATCCAAGAAGTTAGTTTTGGTCAGATAGTGGCTAGCTCTGCCCTCTGACTCCAAGCAAGTTTTATTGTCAGAATATGATCAATATATCACACAACATTAACCAACCCTCCTAAATTATGATAAACATCCATAACCCATCAAATACTAAAAGCCATCCATTCTGCCTCTTGGGAATGTGGGCATCATGTTCTTTTTTTTAATTATTATTTTTTTATTTTTATTTTGCAATACAATTCAGTTCCACACATCAGCCACGGATTCCCCTGTTCTCCCCCCTCCCGCCCCCTCTACCTTCCCCCCAGCCCACCCCCCACTCCCACCTCCTCCAGGGCAAAGCCTCCCCCATGGACTGAGATCAACCTGGTAGACTCAGTCCAGGCAGGCTCAGTCCCCTCCTCCCAGGCCGAGCCAAGCAATCCTGCATAGGCTGGCAGTGGTTGAGATACAGCCCGAACTGACCTACTCTGGTGATGGGATGGCCAAACATCATGTTCTTAAAATACTTCCTGTTGTTTGTGGACAATTACATCGTTAGGGGACCCTGAGAGAATTAAGATAATGGTCAAGCCCTGAGAGAGCTAGCTGTATCATTTGTTGTTCAGTCTCTGTGTAATGGGAAAGTGCAGGGCTTATCTGAAGTCCTGGCTGTAGTAGTCTGTGAGGCTGGACTATTTTAGCTAGCTACTTTGAAGTTGTTCTGGATGTAGATTGCTGAGGAAACTGCAAACAGGGGCATTCTGAGAAGCTGTATCATCTGGACTATCTGTCTTCATTGATGTCTGGCTGATTTTATTTTTTCTGAAAATACATATCTGTCCTAACACAATTATGGAATGTGCTGTGTGTTTAAATCAGCTAAAGATGATTTTTTTGTTTTATATTTGAGCAGGCAAAAGCCATCTGTCAACTTTATAAGTCTGTTTGGACTTCATAACTAAACTGTCTATGTAGCTAATAAGATTTATCATGTCTCATCTAGTTTCAGAGCTGTTTCCATGTAGAGGGATCAACTTATATGTAGCCTGTCTTGTAGGGTTTTTTTTCTTCTTTTATGTCTGCAACCAAGATCCTAAGAAGTTCTCCCCCAATCAAATCTAATCTTCATTAGTTTTGAAGGAATCTATAGATTTTTGTTTCCTGTGGGAATAAAGGCATACCCTCTCCTGCAACTCAACACATTTCCTGACTTCCATTCTGAAGTAAAGACATCCTTAAAATATATAGTTTTGTTTAATTTAGCAGGTTTTTTTCCCACAATCCAATATCTCTCAGTAGCTGTCATTTTTTTGGTCATTAGCATTTAAAAAGTTCAGTCAACAAAGCACTATACAGGATCCAGACACTGTATATTTTCAATCTTTTCATGGCTTACTTTTTTTTTATATTACTTTACTCTTTCTTTAAAGACTTTGATTTTTAAACTATTTTTTCTATGACTGTCTGTTCCCCATTTTCTTTTCTTTCTTTAGCATCTAAGCACATTTTTAAACATACTGTACCTGTTTAGAGGGTATTTTTTTTTTCTGTCTGGATCTGGCTTTTTTGCACCTCTGCAGTGTTTCTTTGACCATATGAGCCAAGTCTTAAAAAGCCATGACAGCTGCCACAAGGCTCTATTTATCTCATGGTGTTAGTGACTGGCTCTGCCCTCTTCAGGTCCTCAGGCAGCAGCAGTAAGAGCAACACCTAACCATCCCAGCTGTGCCTAACTATTCCAGCTCTGGTCACCCTGCAGCAAGTGCTTGAATCTAGTACTGAGTAGTGAGTAGTAAGCTGGCTGTTCAAGTGCTCAGCTGCATAGCAGGGCCTCTTAAAGGAGCTGTGCCTCTGTACACAGCAAGCACTGGGTCTGCCTGAGGGACCACAGTCACCAGGAAGCCAAATCTGTCTCCATGTTTGTAACTTTTTCCAGCTTTCTCGGGCCCAATGTGGATTTATGTGCCCCACATTGGGTGCCAGCTATAATTGGTCTTTCTCATTGGACTTCCTTTTGGTACCACCAACCCCAAATAATTACATATAGACTTTTTATTAATTATGAAAGCTTGGCTTTTACCTTAGGCTTGTTCCCAACTAGCTCTTATAATTTAAATTAACCTGTTTCTATTAATCTGCATTATGCCACATGGTTCTTTACCTCTCTTCAGTATTGTCAGTCTAACTCCCTCTGTGTCTTGCTGGCATCTCCTGCCATACCTAGATTCATCCTGAGTTCCTTTCTCTCCCTGAAAGTCTCAACCTATTCTCTCCTGCCTAGCTATTGGCCTTTCAGCTCTTTATTAAACTAATCAGAAGGCACCTTAGCAAAGACACATCTTCACAATGTACAAAAAGATTCTCCCACAACAATAATGTTTTTATTCTTTTGAAAATTCCATACAATGTATTTTGATCATCATCCCCCTCCCTCAATTCCTGCTATACCCACCCTTATCTTCCTATCTACCCAACTTCATATTCACTCTATTTCTTTTTCTTCTCTTTTTTAAAAATATTTATTCATTTATTATGTATACAGTGTTCTACCTGCACTCCAGAAGAGGACACCAGATCTCATTACAGATGGTTGTGAGCCACCATGTCGTTGCTGGGAATTGAACTCAGTACCTCTGGAAGAGCAGCCAGTGCTCTTAACCTCTGAGCCATCTCTCTAGCCCTTTTTCTTCTCTTTTTTAACCTATTGAATCCCATTCCTGTTAGCCAAATACTCTTGAATGTGGGGCCTGCCCTGAAGCCTAGTCATCTTACCAGAATCACACCATTAAAACTAAACTAAACTAAAATCCTGACTGTTCAATCCTAGCTGCTATCATATACCAAAGCTCCTTAGGTAGAGGTTAGATTTTGTGCCCATATACCCTTGTCCATGCTGGCATTTGCCTGGATTGAGTTTGCACTGGTCTTATGTATGCTGTCACAATCACCGTGAGTTCATATGTGCAACTCTCCTGTTATGGCTAGGAAATACTGTTTGCTTGTAGTCGTCCAACATTTCTGGCTATTAATAATCTTTCAACTCCCTGTGAAAATCCTTGAGCCTTGAATGCAAGGGTCTGGTATAGATGCCAATTTAGTGTTAAGTATTTTGAAGTTTCTTATTCTCTGTACATTGACCAATTGTGAGTCTTTGTTTTAATTGCCAATTATTGCAGGAAATAGCTTCTCTGATAAGAGATGCCCAGATCTACAGGTATAGCAACTAATTAGAAATCATTTTAAATTATGTCCATTTAGCAGAATAATAGATTCTACCAGATTTATTTAGTCACATGTTATTGACTCCATTGAAGGTACCAGGTATGGGTTCTATGTCTTGGAGTGGACATTAAATCCAGTCAGAAAGTGGTCAGTTACTCCTTATATTAGTTACTTTTCTATTGTTATGACAAAACTCTAAGGCAATTTATACAAGAAAGCATTTAATCAGGCTTACAGTTTCAGAGTGTTGGAGTCATTGGTGGCAGAGCAAAGGTAGGGCAGCAGGAATGGCTTCAAGTTCACATGTTGCCCCACAAGTAGAAGGCAGAACAAAAGCACACTGGGAATGGAACAGGTCTTTCAAAACCTCTGAGCCTGCCCCCAATAACATACCTTCTCCAACAACACTACACCTTCTAATCCTTTCTAAACAGTTCCAACCAACTGGAGCCTATTGGAGCCATTTGCATTCCAACTACCACACTCCTATAATATTTATGCCCTTGAGCCTGCAGGTATACCTTGACAAGACAGTCATTATTATAGCTCACAGAATTAGAAGTGGAGTAATATTGATAGTTACTTTTCTCCTCTAGTTTCATACATAGCACCTTCCTGCACTATAAAAGCTAGCCAGTAGGGATAAAGCTTCCAAGTCAATATGAACTTAATTCTTCCGTTTTGTGACTCAAGTATGTGGTGTCTTGAGCAATATGGTCTTATCATCAAGCTCTGGTGGGTAAAAAGAGTCATGGCAATAACCTGTAATGTTTGGGGGGGGGGTCTATGCAATCCCACTGGCCAAAAACACAAATAAAGAAGAGATAATCCATTACTGGTACTGGGATTTTCTTTGCTAGCATGTGGTATTGGGTTATTGCTTTACCATGGACACTCTGGGTAGTGTACTGGTTTGTTTTGCCAACTTGACACCAACAGATTCACAAAGGAAGAGGATGCCTTAACTGAGGAACTGCCTCCATCAATGTAGGCATTTCTATTGGGCATTTTCTTGATTAATGGTTGATGTAGAAGGGCTCAGGTCACTGTGGGTGGAGCAGCTGGTCCTGGTTGTATAAGAAAACAGACTGAGCAAGCCATGGAAAGCAAGTCAGTAAACAGTTCCTCCATAGTCTCTGCTTCACTTCCTGCCTCCAGGTTCCAGCTTGAGCTACTATCTTGGCCTCTTCCAATGATGGACTGTGATGTGTAAGCTGAAATAAACCCTTTCCTCCCCAAGTTGGTTTTGTCAAAATGTCCTCTTACAGCAATAGAAAAGCAAACTAATATAAGTAGGTGATAATATGACTTTTCTAAAAGGCCTTTAGCCTTAGTGATCTCTCCTCATAATCCCACCTCTACTCTATCCTCGCATCACCCCATTTAATCCTTCCTGTTTTACTATTCTCCTTTCTCCCCTTATTTCACTGTATTCTGTCTTCCCCCTGCCCCCAAAGAAACATTTATCCCTACCCTGTAGACCCCTTACTGGTTTCTTGTAGATGGAGAATTTTCTCTCCTGGTCCCACCAAGCCCCAGCAATCTGACAGCCCACTTTAAAATAAACACACAGACGCTTATATTATTTAAACTGCTTGGCCATTAGCTCAGGCCTATCATTATCTAGCTCTTACTTTTATATTCAGCCCATTTCTATTAATCTATACTTTGCCATGTGGCTTGTGGCTTACTGGTACCTTACATCTTCCTTGTCCTGGCGGCAGCTGCAGTCTCTCCCTCTGCCTTCCTGTTCCCTCAATTCTCCTCTCTGTTAGTCTCGCCTATACTTCCTATCTGGCTACTGGCCAATCAGTGTTTTATTTATACAGAACAATATCCACAGCAGTTTCTTAACCTCAAAGAGTATTCCAAACAAAACATACATATCTAAAGATTCAAAGTCAACATCCACATATGAGAGACAATATGCCATACTTCTCTTTCTGAGTCTGAGTTACCCAACTCAGAATGATTGTTTCTAATTATATATATTTACTTGCAAATTTTATTTTTTCTTAACAGCTGAATAATATTCCACTGTGTAAATTTTCAATTATCCATTTATCAGTTGATGGATATCTAAGCTATTTCCATTTCCTGGCTATTATGAATAGAGTAGCACTAAACATGAGTTAGCAGGTCACTCTGTATGATATTAGCAGGGTACTTTGTATGATATATGCCCAAGAGTGGTAGAGCTAAATTGTGTAGTAGGTCTACTTCTCAGTTTTTGATGAAGCTCTATGGTGATTTCCAGAGTGGCTTTACCAGTTCCCACTCCCACCAGCAGTTAATTAAGTGTTCCCCTCTCTCTACATCTACAATAGCTCTTCTGTCTTTTTTTAATCTTAGCTCTTTTGTCATTTTATTTTTATTCTGACTAGGATAAGATGATATCTCAAAGTAGATTTAATTTTCTAGGGATGTTGAACTATTTTTTTGAAATGTTTCTCAGTCATTTGTATTTCATCTTTTGAGAACTGTTTACATTCATGTCCTATTTTTTTAAATTGGGATGTTTACTTTCTTCATGTTTAGCTCTTTTAGTTTTTTATCTTCTAGATACTAATCCTTTGTCAGATATGTAGCTGGTAAAAATTTTTCCTCCATTCTGTAAGCTGCTTCTTCACTTGAATGATGGTGTCCTTTGCTGTATAGAAGTACTTTTTTTCATGTCCTTTATTTCTAGCTCTCTCCTGATCAGAAAGTCCTTTCTTGTGCCAGTAAGTTCAAACTTATTGCCCACTTTCTCTTCTATCAGATTTAGGGTACTGGGTCTTATGTTAATGTACTTGATTCATTTGGAGTTGAGCTTTGTGTAGGTTTAGAGATAAGGATCTAGTTAGTTTCGATATGCTACTATCCAATTTTACCAGCACAATTTTTTGATGGTGGTATCTTCAGTGTGTAACTTTGGCCTCTTGGTCAAAAATCAAGTGGCCATATATTGGACTTATTGTGTGGACTTATATTGGGGTCCTCAATTCTATTTCACTGATCATGTCTGGCTTTAAAACAGTGATATTCTGTTTTTATTACTATAGCTCTGTAGTATAGCTTAAAATTAGGGATGGTGATACCCTCAGCAGTTCTTTTATTATTTAGAATTTTTTTTATTGTCCTGGTTTGCGTGTGCAGGTGTTTCCATATAAATTTTAAGATTATTTATTCAATTTCTCTGAAGAATTGTGTTGGAATTTTGATGGAGATTGCATTTAATTTGTAAATTGCTTTTTGTAGGGTGACAATTTTCACTCTATTAATCCTGCCAATCCATGAACATGGGAGCTCTTTCCATCTTCTTCAGTTTATTTCTTCAATATCTTACAGTTTTTATTATACAAGTCTTTTACTTCCTTAGTTAAATTTATTTATATGTTATTCTATACAACACACACACACACACACACTGTAGGTGAATGGGATTGCTTCCAAGTTTTCTTTCTCAGTACATACTAAGAAAGAAATACTTAGTACATACTGAAATTTCTGTTTGTATATAGGAAGGCTACTGATTTGTGTGTGTTAATTTTAAATGTGTCCATCAGCTTTAGAAGTTTTCTAGAGGCATCCTTAGGGTCTTTCCTTATAGAATCATATCTGCAAATAAGGATACTTTGACTTCTTTTATATCATCCCTTTTATCTTCTTCACATGTATTATTGGTCTAGTTAAAACTTTGAGGCCTATGTTTAACAGGGATGGTGAGAATGGTCATCCTTGTTGTGTTCTTGATTTTAGTAGAAATCTTTGTGTTTATCTCTAACTTGATGTTGGGTGGGCTTCTTATATATTTGTAACATGAATTGCTAAATTGTCTAATTAACTAAAAAAACAGAGCCAGATATTGGGATGAAAGCTGAAAGATCAGAGAAACAGAACAAGCCAGCCATGTTCTTACCTCTATGAAATCCTCAGCCTCAAGAGAGCGAGTTCCTGTTTCCTCATGCCTTATATACCTTTCTGTGTCCTGCCATATTACTTCCTGGGATTAAAGGTATGTGTCCTTCCCAAGCAAAGAGATCTCAAGTGCTAGGATTAAAGGTGTGTGCCACCACGCCTGACTCTGTTCCCAGTGTAGACTTGAACTCAAAGAGATCCAGATGGAGCCGGGCGGTGGTGGCGCACGCCTTTAATCCCAGCACTCGGGAGGCAGAGCCAGGCGGATCTCTGTGAGTTCGAGGCCAGCCTGGGCTACCAAGTGAGTTCCAGGAAAAGGCGCAAAGCTACACAGAGAAACCCTGTCTCGAAAAACCAAAAAAAAAAAAAAGAGATCCAGATGGATCTCTGCCTCCTGAGTGATAGGATTAAAGTCATATGTGCCATCACTCTCTGGCCTCTATGTCTAATGTAGCAGCTGACTCTGTCCTCTGATCCCCAGATAAGTTTTATTGGGGTACACAATATATCACCACATATATTGCCTTTAATATGTTGAGATATGTCCCCTTTATCCATAGACTTTTCAAAACTTTTGTCATGAAGGGATTTTGAATTTTACAAAAGATCTTTTCTAAATCCAATGAGATGATCATGTGGGGTTTTATTCTTAAGTCAATTTATGTGGTGGATTATATGTGTTTGTTTATTTTTATGTTTTGCTTGTTTTGAAACAGCAAAAAATGTAGCTCTGGTTGCCCTGGAACTCATTATGAAGGCTAGACTAGTCTCAAACTCAGAGATCTGCCTTCCTCTGCCTTCCTGAAGTCATGTGCCATCATGCCTGGCTAAGATTACATTTATTGATTTATGTATGTTGAACCATTCCTGCACCTCTGGAATGAAGCCAAGTTGATCATGGTGGATAATCTTTTTGATGTACTTTTGAATTTTGTTGCAAAAATGTTTTATTGGGAATTTTAGTGTCTGTGTTCTTCATATTGGCCTATAATTTTCTTTCTTTCTTTTTTTTTATTAAATCTTTGGTTTTTTTAAGTTTTTTAAATTTTTTTTTAAAAAATTCAGATTTGTTCTTTCCTCTTGTATTATACAGAATAATTTAGAGGGTTCTTCTTTGAAGCTCTGGTGGACTTTTGAGATTTATCCAGATGTTACTGGGTTTTGTCATTTGAGGGAATCTTTAATTACTGCTTTTATCTCAGGTGTTATGGGTGTATTTAAATTATTTGCTTCATTTTATTTAGCTTTGGTAGGTCACATATGTCTCAGCTTCATCTATTTCTTTTAGATTTTTCAGTTTGGTGGTATAGAGATTTTTTTAATTTCCTCTATCTTCTGTAATGTTTCCCTTTGATCTCTGATTTTATTAATTTGTGTCATCTCTCTATTTGGGTTTATTTGGATAAATGTGTGCCAATCTTGTCAATCTTTTCAAAGAACAAACTTTTGGTTTCTTTGATTAATTATATTTTTTATTGCTATTTCACTAATTTCAGCTGTGATTTTGATTTTCTCTTCCCATCTCTCCATTCTGGGTATTGTTTGCCCCCTTTCCAAGGCTTTCTGGTACATCATTAAATTATTAATGTAAGATCTCTTCAGGTCTTTTTTTTCCCATGTGGGCACTTCCTAGAACTGTAAAGTTTGTTCTTATGACTGTCTTCATTGTGTCCCAACAGATTTTCATATCTTATTTTTTCCATTTTCATTCAATTTGAAGAATTTTAAAATTTCATTCTTGATTTTTTCCTTGTTTGGTTTTCATGAGTTTGTGTACCTCTTACCATTCTACTTTTGTTGACATCCAGCTTTATTCCTTTGTGGTCAGATAGAATGCAAGGTATTATTTTAATTTTTCTAAAGTTGCTAAAACATAGTTTGTGCCCAAATATGTAGTCAACTTTAGAGTAAGTTCAATGAACATCTAAAAAGAAAATATGTTCTTTAATTGGACATTGAATGCTCTATAAATGTCTGTTAGATCCATTTGGTTTTTGTTTTGTTTTTATTTAAAATATTTTTTATTTATTTTATATACCAACCACAGATCCCCCTCTCATCCCTCCTTCTGCTCTCTGCCAAGCCTTCCCTCCCTCAATTATCCCCATCCCCTCCTCCAAAAGAGTAATGCCTCCCATGGGGAGTTAGCAAAGCCTGGTACATTCGGTTGAGGCAGGACCAAGCTCCTCCCCACTGCATCAAGGCTGAGCAAGGCATCCCACCATTAAGTAATGGACTCCAGAAAGTTAGTACATACACCAGGGATAGATCCTGATCACACTGCCAGGGCCCCTCAAACAGACCAAATTACACAACTATCTCCTGTATGCAGAGGGCTTAGTCTGGTCCCATGCAGGTTCTGCAGCTGTCTGTCTCAAGTTTGTTAGTTCCTACAAGCTTGGTTTAGTTGTTTAGGTAGATTCCTCATCATGATCTTGACCCCCCCCCCTTCCTCATATAATCACTCTTCCCTCTCTTCAACTGGACTCCCAGAGCACGGCCTGATGCTTGGCTGTGGATGTTAGAGCTATCTGATCTATGATATCGTTCAGTTTCTTTAGAGTTTTTCTACTTAGTTTTTGTCTGGGTGATCTGTCTATTAATGAGAATGCAGTGTTGAAGTTAACTACTATCACTGTGTTGGTTGTGATTTTAGGTTTAATAGTGTTTCTTTTATGAAACACTATTGGTTGCCCCTGTGCTGCGTACATAAATGTTCAGAATTATAATATACTCTTGGTTGATTTTTTTAAATAGTCATGAAATGTCCTTCTCTCCCATTTCTGATGAGTTTTTGTTTGAAGTCTACTTGTCATATATTAGAATAATGATGCCTACTTGTATTTAACTCCATTTGTTAGGATTACCTTTTGCCACCTTTTTACCATAAGGTGGTGTCTTAGAGTTTCTATTGCTGTGAAAAGACACCATGACCCAACTCTTATAAAGGAGAACATTTAACTGAGGTGGATCACTTACAGTTTCAGAGGTTCTGTCCATTATCATCATGGCAGGGAGCATGGTGGCATGCAGGCAGACATGCTGCTGGCTACATCTTGATCAGAAGGCAACAAAAAATGGTCTGAGGGTCACACTGAGTAAAGCTTGAGCAAAAGGGACTCAAAGCCTGCCCCCACAGTGATGCATTTCCTCCAACAAGGTCATATCTACTCCAATAAAGCCACACCTTCTAACAGTGCCACTCCTTATGACTTTATGGGAGCCAATTACATTCAAAATACTACAGGTGGTATCTGTCACTGATGATGAGATGTGTTTTTTAGAGGCAGAAGCAGTACAAAGATGGATCCTGTTTTTTAATCCAGTCCGTTATTCTGTATTTATTGGAGGGGGTGGGGGATTGACTATGACTGATAATTTTTCTGGATATTATACTCTGGGCTGGCATGTGAGTCTTTCAGAAAGCATAGGACATTAGTCTAGGGTCCTTCTGGCTTTCAAAGCCTCCACTGAAAAGTCAGTTGTTATTCCAATGTCAATGCTTTTATACGTCACTTGGCTTTCCTCTCTTGCAACTTTTTATACACAGTCTTTGTTCTGTGTATTTGGACTTTCTTTTCTGGTCTTGTCTATTTGGTGTTCTGTATCCCTGTTACATCTTAATAAACATCTTTTTTCTTAGATTTAGTAAATTGTTTATGATTTTTGTTGAGATGTTTTCTATCCTCTGTGATGAGTCTCCTCTCATTCTTCTATATTCAATGGTTCTTCACCTGTGGGGTTTCAAGCTCCTGGGGGTAGTGGCAGTAGCAAATGACCCTTTCACAGGGGTTGCCTATGACTATCGGGAAACATAGATATTTACATTACAATTCATAATAATAGCAAAATTACAGTTATGAAGTAGCAATGAAAATAATTTTATGGTTGGGGCCACCACAACATGAGGATCTGTTCTATACCTATTATTCATACATTTGCATTTTTTTTATAGTGACAGAGTTTCTGCATGTTGGATTTAACATTTTCTTAGACTGAGTTTCTCTACCTTGTCTTCAAGACCTGATATTCTCTCTTCTATATGATCCATGGATCAGGCTTTCCTCTGAGCTTTTTGTTTGACTTTCTGAGTTTTCATTTTGTTTTATTTCAGTTTATTCTTCAGAGTCCATCTCCTTATTCTAGTCTCTTTTCATATCTTGAATTGTTTGCATGATTGCTCCAGCTGTTTGTGTTTCCTAGGTATTAATTCAGGCATTTACTCATACCTTCTATGAGTTCCTTGAACATATTTACAATTGCTATTTTGAAATGATTTCCTTCTGTATCAGCTAAGTTGATTTTCTCAGGGATTGCTATGATGTGGGTTCTAATTTTTGGAAAAGACATATTATCTTGGCTATTCATGTTTGTGTGTTTGTAATGGGATCAAGGTATCTGGAATTTAGTCATTGATGGTATTTCTTGATATAGATATATGGTCATTCTTGAGTGGGTATTTAGATCTTTGTTGTTACCCCAACTAAATGTTTCTTGGTATTCAGTCTTGAGGCCACTATGTATTAATGTACAAGTGGAGTGTCAGAAGTGACCTCAGTACAATTAGGCATAGGCACAACTTCTTAGCCTAGGAGTAATTTAAAAGATTCTTGCTGCTGATCTCCAGGTGTCTATGGAGGGCTCAGTGGAGTTTTCAAGTGATCCTTGAGTGGCAGAGGATGGAATCACAATGAAAGTAAAGGTACTCCATGGGACAGGGCATAGGATGCCACACCATTCTCAGATAGAAGTAGATGAGTCCTAAGCATACTCTTTCTCTTAGGATATTCTCCTGCTCCTGCAGTCCCTGAATGCAGCTGCTTGCACACTTATCTCTAGCTCAGAAAGTTTGACTTCCTTCTCTTATAAATACTGCATCTTCCTTATACTGCCAATATTTAAATTTTCTCTCTCTCTCTTTCTCTCTATCTCTTTTTTGAGACAGGATTTCTCTGTGTAGTCTTGGTGCCTCTCCTGGATCTCGTTCTCTAGACCAGGCTGGCCTCAAACTCACAAAGATCTGCTTGGCTGGGATTAAAGGTGTGCACCACCACCACCCGGCCTAGTTGTCTCTCTCATTTTTCATTCAGATTCTAATGGTCCTTGAGCTTTGAAAAGTTTTCTTTCCCTATAATCTATGAAATATTTTAAGCATACCTTTAAGATTTTCCTTGCAATAATTTTTTTTCAAGATAGTACCTCTAACTGGCCTGGATCTTGTTGTATAGACCAGGCTGGCCTTGAAATCACAGAGATCCACCTGTCTCTGCCTGTGCTGGAATAACAAGTATGTGCCACCTCATCTAGCAATTTTTATTTTTATAGCAGTATTAGAAGCAAAGAACATTGAGACTAAAATGATTGTTTCACCTGCATAGTGGTATTTTCTCAAAATTATAAAGACATTTGGTGATAAGTTTTCCAAGTGAACTTTTAACATTAAGTCATTATTCTTGTCCAGATGCTTGAACTATGTAGGCATAGACTGTGAAAAAGGCAGCTCTTAACATAGAAACGTTTTAGCTTTATCTATTTGTCTATCTACCTACCTGCCTACCTACCTACCTACCTATTTATCATCTGTCTATATATATCATCTATCATCCATCTATCATCTATCCATTATCTATCTCTATTTATCACCTATCTACCTATCATCTGTCTATCATCTATTATCTATCTATACATCCATACATCTATCTATCTATCTATCTATCTATCTATCTATCTATCTATCTATCTATCTATCTTTCTATCTGTCTGTCTGTCTATCTATCTGCTTGTCTATCTTGTGTATGTTATATGTACCTGTGGGGATGGGTTAAATGTGCCAATGTGGGATTGGAAGTCAGAGGAGGATGTTGGGTGACAATTCCACCATTCTCTGTCTTATTGCCTTGAGAAAAGTCTCTCATTGAACCTGGAACTGGGCTGGCTGCCAGCAAGCCCCAGTGATCCTTCTGTCTCTACCTCCCACAGCCTTGGGGCTGGAGGTACTTGCATATTCTTCTTTTTACATGGGTGCTGAGATTTGAACTCAGGTACACATGAGGCAAGTACCTGCTCTTGCCCATTCAGATGTCACCCCAGTCCAATAATAAAGCTTTTAAAGATGTGTTCACATTAGCATATAACCTACCCACATGCATAAATACTCTAAACATGATTTATAAACACAATCATGTCACTACTCTTTACTCCAAGAAAATGAATCTGTTCACTATACTAGTGTGCCCTGATGAATAATCATTGTTAACACAGATTCTTCATTTCCTACATGATTTAGAGTGAGAAAATACTCCAATGTCAAATTTTAATAGCATGAACCTATCAAAACTAAATTGTCTTCACTAATGCTTGAAATATATTTAGACTTTATCTCCCTTAATTGTAACTAATGAGATGCTTATTGTGATAAATTATTTACTACTTAATTATGTTTTTCAGACAGCATAAAATAGAAGATGCTGGTATAGCATGCATAACTGAAAAAAAAGAAGAAATCAAACATGAAAAAAATCCTGGAAAAATCACACAACACTCAAAACTTTGTGTGGACAGAAGACGTGTGAACTATGCTAAATTCATTAACACAAATGCAAGAACATACAATGAACCAGTTCCCTACATTGAGAATAAAGGGCCAGCAAAGCAGGTTAGACAGATGTTTGTTATGTACAAATATAGAGTTAGACTTGAAAGCTGTTTTGCAGGACAATTTGATCACAGTCTATTTTAAGGACATGATACATCTCAGAATAGTGTTGCTGTAACCAGTGGTTAAAGCAGTAACCTGGAGCTCTTCTGGCAGAGAACTGGGGCATCTAAGCTCTCTTTGTGTATATGGGAAGAATTCAACCAGTCATGTTTCCAGAGAATCACACTGTAGCACTGTAGTGCTACTTGAGGATTGCAGAAAAAACTCTCTATAGGGTTGTGTTTGTGACATGTGCTAATATAGCATTTCCCATGACATTCAGATCCACTTATTTAACGCACATTTCAACATTAGCTGACAGGCATTGATGCTTCTAATTGTGTTGTCTTTATTCTGTGATCATGTCTTCTCCATGTGTATCTGTATGTTTTTTTTTTTTTTTGATGATGCCTCAAAGTAAAAACTTTAAGAAAAAAATTGCTAGGAATAGGCTATATTTTATGTAAAGTATATTCTTTAATCTCTACAACAATTTCTATGAGGTATAATTGGAAATATTTTGCAGATATTACAGTGTGGTTACAAAGTAAGCAGATATAACAGCTTTTTTCTGACCCCAGAACTATTGGCTGAGCCAAACTCCTCTCACTCTATATACCATAAATATAGTAGATTATTTCTGAAGTCAGTTTTGTTGAAGGATAGTTTGCTGTATTTGTCTCCTATTGCTGTTGTTATCAATTGCAAGCCTCAGTACCGGCTCAAAGCCACTTTAGGCAGTCCTGAAGTTTGGAAGTCCCAAGTCAGTCTCACTGGCTCCTTGTAAGAGTCCTAAGAGAGAATCTGTTCCTTGCCTATCCCAGCTTGGAGAGGCTGCCTTTCTACTTCGGCTCATGGCACCTTCCTCTTCAGAGCCAGCAGCATCACACTTCAGCCCCTTCCTCCTGACAGCTGCTCTGCCTTCCTCTTAGAAGGACCTGTGGGATAACTGTGGGCCCATCCAATACTCCAGGGTAATCCCTCATCTCAAAACTCTGGCATGCAGAGTCCCTGTGCAATGTGAAGCAATTGTTCACACATTCAGAGGTTAAGACATGAGAGTATTTGGCTGATCAGAGGAACATTTTTCTGACTATGGTGTTTACACTGCAGATTTCACCCAGTCTAGCATGTAAGACGTGTTACCCACCATAAGCCAGCTGTGGAATGCTGCCTTTGCCTGCAAACTTTCTGAGCTTATTTGTGTACATTCTCTTTCCCCCAGGATGACAATTACAAAACTGACCTGTTTCTGTAATTTTACCATTTCTAGCAAGCCATACAAAATAATATGTACAGTTTGTGGCTTTAAAAAAAAACCCTCTCAGAAAAAAAAAGCATTTATAGTTTGTCATATGCTGTACTTGTTCACCCTCTCTCTACCACTGTGTGTTTTCTGACTCTGAGCAAATAAGCTTTGACATCCTTATCTATGGAGCAACAATAGTAATTATCTCTCAGAGGGTTTTTTGTGAGGATTTGTTGTATGACAAAACATTTCCTGGGGAGATGCAACACACACATCTACTGGTCCCAGATAGAGAACCTGTGACAGACCAAAGTACAGATACTATCAAAGTCCAACTTAGTGAACCAGTGAGTTTTCTTGGGGTTACTTACAGGAGTGTGAGTGACAGGTTAGTCACAGGAGTGTGAGTGATGGGCTAGCTACAGGAGCAGAGATGACACAAAGGCAGCTTTACCAACAAGGTCCACCCCGCATGGTCCACTCCAGCAAGGTCCACCCCAGCAAGGTCCACCCCGCATGGTCCACCCCAGCAAGGTCCACCCCACATGGTCCACCCCGCATGGTCCACCCCAGCAAGGTCCACCCCAGCAAGGTCCACCCCAGCAAGGTCCACCCCACATGGTCCACCCCACATGGTCCACCCCGCATGGTCAACCCCAGCAAGGTCTACCCCAGCAAGGTCTACCCTAACAAGGTCCACCCCAGCAAGGTCCACCCCAGCATGGCTCACAGCTCACCAAAGCTGGGAAACCAGGAACACACTGTGCAGGCTGCAGGCAGCTCAACAGGTTAGAGAGTGTCCTGGTTTCCAGGAGACTCTGGTCTAAATCTCTTCCAGGCAGCTGGTCTGGTCTGGGTCTTTTTTTTTTTTTTTTTTTTGTCCCAGCTCAGCTTCTTTCCTTCTGAGAGGGACTCTTAGCTGTCTTTATTGCTTACTCTGGCAGGGAGGGGCCTAGTGAACCTGGTGAGTTTCAGAGACTTCCTGGAGCTATTTTGAGTTCTTTATCTTCCTGCTTAAAGAGCTTCCTGTAGGATGTAGTGCTTTAATCTCTGAGGAAACTGCTACACAACAGAGTTAAGGTAGAGACCTTGGTCAAGCCCTTTTCTAGATGCTGTGGATTCAGGAGTGAGCCAAATAAATGTGGGAAATGCCCTGACTTAGACTGCTTATATTGTATTGGAGGAATGGCAACATAAGTCAGCTAACTAGGGTGTTGGATGGCATGGACTGACATAAAAGACAGAAGGGCTCCTGGCAGGAGAGTCACAATTTTATTTTTCTTTTAATTCTCTCTCTCTCTCTCTCTCTCTCTCTCTCTCTCTCTCTCTCTGTGTGTGTGTGTGTGTGTGTGTGTGTGTGTGTGTGTGTGTGTATGTGTGTATGTATGTGTAACTTTCTTCTTCCATTGAGTCCTGTGGGGAGCAACCTCAGGTCATCAGACTCAGGTGCCTTTATCTGCTGAGCCATCTTACTGGCCCAGAGTTGTGGTGTTAAATAGGTGATCAGAAAAAGTCTCATAAAGGTTTTGAGTGACAAAGTGGCCACCATATAGAACATTCGTGATAGACAAAGGAAGCATTGTATAAGTAATTGTTCTTAGTGGCAGAGTCTGATCCACACAATTATGGGACTGAGGAGCCTACCGTATCCTACTGACAGCTGGTTTCTGTAGTAGGAGACCTAACAGTGTTGAGTCACAGATGCTATTCATCGTCTGCTGCTGCAGAAATGATTGCAGTTTCTCATGTATGTGTTTTCCATCATGCCATTTGTGGAAGGAGAAATGTGCCATCTGAATGGCCTCAGACATCTCACCCTGTTCTACTTCTTTCTCCTCTCTGATTAGTTGGAGTCCTGCTTTCACATCAAATTTAAATGGAGATTGTGTGGGGGACTCTCCATACTAATGCCATCTACTGTTCCTATGTTAACTGTGACTGAGTACTAGCTCAGAATTGAATCTAACTCACCCCCCACTCCACCCCCACCCCCGCCAACACACACACACACACACACACACACACACACACACACACACACACACACACACACACACATACAGTGGAGACACTAAGAGAACAAAGGTGGGTCAGAAAATAGAAAAGTAGAAGCTTGAAAAAATTAATCCCAAATAATTTACTCTAGTTTACAGGTATTGTGAAAAACAACAACACAAATGTTAGGACATGCTATCAGCAAAGCTAGCTGGCAGGTGCAGTATACTCACTGTTTGTTGGTGCTAGACCAGTAAGACCCTGGCAAAGTAAGTCTGAAATGGAGTAAAGCACAGATGAGAGAGATGCACCACCCTAAAGAGGGACTGGCATGCACAGGGAAGGGAACATTTACATTTCAAAAACAAAAACAAAGCAACAATGAACTTGCAAATGCCCTAATTTCTAAGAAATCTTGTGATAAGTGTCTTTGAACTTGCTTGAAAATGCTTACCATTTCCCAGATAGCTTTCTCTATGGGAACTCCTTCTGCATAACTTATATTAATAAACACATTAGAGAACTGGGGTTCCACAGAACACAAATTACAAGCAACTGTTACAGGAGACATTAAGAGTTGCTTTTAAAAAGCTATTTTTCCATATCCTGGTATCTACAGTTTGAGAACATTGTACCTCACATGACCTTGGCTGTCTGGTGTTTGTGATAAAATGTCCATTTTTTTAAAAAGACACTGAGTTCTACAATTAAATTCCATGGACTTTTTAAGGTTTTGTCAGAAATCCATGTCCTTAAGAACCCCAGAATATGGTGGTGGTGGTGGTGGTGGTGGTGGTGGTGGTGGTGGTGGTGGTGGTTTTGTTGTTTTAGACAGGAAATTGCTGTGTAGTTCTGGCTGGCTGGCCTTGAACTCACAGAAATGTGCCTGGCCTTGCCTCCTGTGTGCTGGGATTAAAGGGTTGCACCACAACAACCTGCCCCACCTGGCTTTTGTCACCACCAGTGGTCTTAGGCAGCTGTGGCTACAGTTCTGCTTCTAGGCCTACAGCCTCTTGCATTCACTCAACTAGTTTCTCTAGAATGTTCGTCTTGCTTTTACCACTTATTGTCTGAGGAAAATCCTATGATTTACCAAGGGAATGGAAGATAGTAATGTTTACTAAAACATATCTGAAAGCTTGGGGATAACATGTAACATATATTAGCACAGTATTTTATAACAGTAATCTCCTTAGACTGATTTCTAAATGTGACCACTGGACCCACAAGGCAACAATCAAGTTTTCCAGAGTCAGAGGTTAGAGAGATTTTTATCATCAAGAATATGTCCGTATTTCCCCAAAACAGAGCCCCAGGCACTAGCATCCTGGGGCCTAAGAGGAGGTAGGCCTTAGACTAAGAGAGAGAGCTTCCTTTTAGCACTCAAAGCTTCAGATGAGGAACAACTCTTTTAGGCAGTATCCCCTTTACAACCTGCAAAACACAGCCTGCTCTACAAAGCCTAAACAAAGCTGGCCCACTCTGCAACATTTCCCAGTTAGGTTTACTTTGCCATAAAATAATTCTATACCAAAGACAAGCAATGCAAGGTTAGAGTGGGCCATGGAACAGTGATGTTTGCTATTACCTTTTACCTGGACCAAAAGGCATGCACACATACACAGGTACATACATGTTCTCATGACCACACTTTGCAGGTATAGGGAAGAGAGTTCAACAAAACAGGAAAGTAACGAAGGTACCACTGAAGAGAAGATGCAACTAGTGTTTAGTAATATTGAAAGCACTCTAAAGAGTCTTAATTTACCAATCAGACATTAGGAAAAAGTGTTCATTATTTCCTCTATATTTGTGAAATTAAAGAGAGGATTTTGGTAAAATTCTTTAGGAATTTTGCTTGAAGGTGAACTCATGATCTCTGCTTGCATTATGCTCTAGTGATAAACATGAAAGCCTCAGACATTCCCTAATGGATCCTTTGCCCAGAATCACTAGCAAAATAAGTACTAGCAAAGTAAGTTTCTGCTCACCCAAAGTAGATGATATAACTATCTGCCTTACAATCTTTTTATAGGAAAACTTCCTCAGGATAGTTACAGTTATGGTTTCAAAGTATGTCTCCTCTAAAATGTATGTTGAAGTTTAAATGTCACTGTCAATGTTGAGAGGCATTGCCTTCATGGGTAGGCCCAGTCTGTCTTCAAGGGCAAGGCTGGCCTTCTCAGCCTTCCTTTCACCTGACTCTCTTCTTCTTACACTTCATAGGCTCCAGAATTGAAAGCCAATAAACTTAAACACATTATAAATTACCTATCAATGATGGTCCAGCAACACAGACTAAGACACTTAGTGCTTTGAGATGATGTGGGTAAGCACAGAATTGAGGGTACGTACAGATGGTGGCTGTTGGCTGACGGCTGTACCTGTATTTCTTATTCTCTCTGTACTTTTCTCATCTGTAAAGGGATGCACCCACCTCAGAATTGTGCTGACTGTAAGTAAAATAAGGCATATATATTCTAGAGTTTGGGCATAATAAGCACTGTCATAATTATGGGATGGAGGAGAAAGCAGGAAGTCCAAGACCAGTAGCAAATGACTATTTTTTAGCCAGATAGTGAGAAGACACCATCTGTTTGTAATCTGTTCTAGTATTTTCTTAAGACCTATACCAAGCATTCTTGACTTAAAGTCCATGTTTTAGTTAATCCTGGAAATATAAGACATTAGTCAATGAAATAAGACAATAGACTGAAAGTCTATTGTCCTGAATTTCCTAGTTCCTCAGTTTCTGTGAAATGTATTTACAGTTGCCCATCATTTCATTACTATTGGCTACAAGTTGTTGGCCTAAAACTGGTGCTGATTTAATAAACTGAGATCTGTTTCCCTTGTGTCCTGTTCAGGTCTTGATCCTCTGGTATATGTGCATCCCATCTTTTCCAGTCTAAGACTATCTCTTCACAAACCACCTGGATCTTAGTAGCTATGACTTCAGCTTGGAACAGTGCTCCCTTCAATATTGTTACACTTTCTTGATTTCTTGCTTCCCATCCCTCAAAAATAATATTTATTCTGTCTTCAGCATTTTCACAATTTTATTCTATTTCTAAACTTCTCAACAATGTCTGTCAAGTTGACCCTGTTAGACTGTATTCTGAATATGCTCTTCTTTCACACATACTTGTCCTTTTAGAAGCTAAGCTTATTTGAGAGCAGACTCCTGTGCAGCTACATGGGATGGGCCTAGAAATGTCTCTTCCTTTGTATCAGTGGAGCCTTAATTGTCAGAATTATTATAATCACATGTTCATTCCTCTTAAATCATAGACATCTTTTACTATAGACTCATAGCTGATTTTTAAAGACATTTATTTTTATTATTTGTATGTGTGAGCAGGTTGGTGTGTTGTAATGCATGTGTGGAGATCAGAGGGCAACTTTCAAAAGCCAGTTCTATCCCTCCACTGTGAGCTCTGGGGATCCAACTCGGGTTGCCAGGGTTGCTTGGTTTCTGTTGCTGTGACAAAACACCACAACCAAAAGTGACTTATGAAAGTTTATTTTGGTTTATGGTTCCAGAGAGATAAGAGCCTATTGTGGGCAGGGAAGCAGGGCAGCCAGTGGCAGGAATGGCAGCAGGAGCATGGAACTGAGAGCCTGCATCTTCAAAGGAAAGCACAAAGCAGAGAGAGCAAGCAGGACCACCTGCAGGAAGGCAGTGCCTCCTAAGCCTCCCCAAAAGGCACCACCAACTGAGGACCAACTATTCAAATTCCTGAGTCTGTGTGGGACATTTTTCTCTTAAACTCCACACTTGGCAAGTGTTTTCACTTGCTGAGCCTTCTCACCAATCCAACATTTAATTTCTTACACCCAAGATTACATTGAACCCTAATCAGATCCCGAACTTCCAGGTGTGGAGTTGCCTTCCTTCAAGCCTTTCCTCCTCGATCAAGCAGTTTTAGTGTTTTCGTCAGAGTTGACTAACAGTTCATTGCTCTCTCAATTTCTAAGGGTTGAAAGGCCACAGATGCTAAGAATCCATCAGTTCTCTTTTCTACACAGCATTTAGTACTGACATTTTAGTAACATTGGAGATAGTTTCCCTTAGGGCAGTTTTTTTTTGAAAAATTTACAGGTTTATGAATTATAAATCAGTGTGAGTTATGCTCAGAATTGTGACATGAAATAGAAGAGAAAGCAGTAAAATAGAAAGTGTCCTGCAATAATCATAACAAAAATTTCATGACAGTTGTGTTTCACTTTTATATATGTATAGCATTATATGCTCTTGTAGGATTTAAAATGTATTCCATGATGTAGGGTGGGCTATGGACTAGCAAGTTTGCAAAATATCGTTTTAGACAGTACATTATTTGTTTTGCAATAATAAAAAGAAAAGAATATAATTTTAGATTAAATCATGTTTAACATATGTGTACATAGTCTATAAATAAAATAAGTATAAGGAATTAAGAACAAATATAACTACTATATTAATTTTTATGGCTCTATTACTAGAAAGTAGTGTAATAATTGAGCAGATATAGTTTAACTAAAATATATGACTGTTTTTAGATACCATTTACAAGCTAGTGTCCTTGTGAAAACATTTACTTCTATATTTAAGAATCCCAGGGGATAGTCTCAGTAAAGTGCTCACTGTGTTACCATGAGAACCAGAGCTTGGATCTCTAAGATGGGCATGTCTGTAATCTCAGCACTGGGGGCCAGGACAGAAAAGGGATGGGAGGAGGAAGCAGATATGGGCAGATTCCTGAAGCTCATTAGCCAGCCAGTATAGCAGCATTAGTGAGCTCCAGGTTCAGTGGCAGACCCTGTCTCAATAAATAAAATGGAAGTGCAACAGAAGAAGACACCCAATGTCATGTTCTCCGTATGTATACACATATACACATGCACACACACACATACACCATACACATAAAAAGTGAATTAATATTTTAATTCTAGACTAATACTTTGTTTCATTAAATCACTGAATATTGATAAACTTTAAGCATCAAATGAAAATTTCTATCATTATTTAACAGTGTGTTTCCATTTGTTTTCTATGTAGAGAAAATGGTGGTTACATAGTGAAGCAGGAGAACCTGTCTCCCAACCATCTTATGACACCAACAGCACCCAGAGGAGTGATTTTCAAAAGCCAGCGTGCCCGCTGGTTTTGCCAGTCAAACACAACAGGATGCGAAAGCCTTCTTGTGGAATAGGTAATGTCAGCCATGGTAAAACTTTTTTATTACTCACTTTTCTGCTGTTGAGTTAATATATATTAGATGTGTGGGCATCTTCTGAGAAAATGACTTCTCTACAGGAGTTGAAAATACATGGACAACATAACCCTCTGAAAGACTTTCCAGTGGATAGCAGATCTCCAGACACTGTGCATTAGTTACAACAGCTTCAAAGTCAGAAACTTCAGTTTTGCCACCAAATTCTAAAAACTTTAACTATTAAAATAGCATCTAGCCCTAAATGGCAGAATCTGAAAGTCTACTCTGAGGGGTGCTGGTTGCTGTGGGGTGGAATGTCCCTCATAAGCTTTTGTGTTTGAACACTTGATGTGTTTGTAAAACCTTCAGGATGTGGACACCCCACCCCTTAGGATAGCCCAACCCAACTTCTTGTTTTCTCTGTCTGCCTCCTAATTGTCAATGCAGTGTGACTACATGCCTTCCCTGCCATGGGGCACATAAACTCACAAAGGCACACACATATGTATAAATAATAGAGGACTCTTTTTTTTTAAATGAAGACTACTGGAGCCTAGACTTTCCTTCTGGTAGAGAAAGGACCTCTTATACATTGGAATCTGATCTCACACTACATGTGATCACTTTCTGTTTTCTGCATAGATATATAGAAAATATATCTTCAACTTATTGACCAAATCACAGAGGTCAATTAAAGATCTCTAAAAGGAATCTTTTATTGACTCTTACTAGCATTATGGTTTTAAAAAATGTGACTCAGTTAACTATAATGATATTTTCAGGTAAAATCATTTTAGACTGAAAATATTTATTAATCTGTGTAAGGAAGCTCAAAATGTTTTTCTTACATCCATTCATACAACATCAAGGGTTTCATGATGGCATTTGTCTAATTAGTCTCTTTTGCTTCCCTCCTCCCCCTTTACTCCCCCCAGCCAGTTCCCTTTCTCCCACATAGTCCCCACCTTGCTTTCAACCATTCCATTACCTTCTCCACTCCTTCCCTTAAGATCTCTCCTTTTATGATCCCCTTTCTAATTTTATGATCTACATACATAATGCACAGTCATTCTCTCATGCATATAAAATTTAAATTTGAGTTTCTCATATGAAAGAAAGCACAAGGTGTTTGTCTTTCTCAGTTTGGCTTGCTTCACTCTATGATTTCTATACCATCCACTTTGCTGCAAATGTCATGATTTCATTTTTCTTCATGGCTGCATAATGTTCCTTTGTGTGTATGTACCACACCTTCATCACGCATTCATCTATAATAGCTAGATGGGTTCAATTATTTCCTGATTATTGTGAATGTGCAGCAATAAACATGGATATGCAAGAGTCTCTGTGGTGTGCTGATTTAGAAAACTTTGAGTAAATGCTCCATTTTTAATTTTCCTCACACTTCCATACTGATTTCCATACAATCTATTGTTTCTCAGGCTCTATTACAATAATCAATATATGAGAGCAGCATTTTTCAGGATGGCTCCTTCAGCTAGTACAGAATTTAAGTAACTTGCTGAAGGCCATACAGCAGATGATTGGCACAGCAGGCAGCTGGTTCCAGTGCCTGTGCTTGCTAACACCCTGCTCAGCCTCTGAAATGGTAAGGAAACCTCCCTATAAGAGGCATCCAAAGGGCTCACTGAGTATAACTGGACTTGAAAAAAAGGACACACACCTGCATATCATGAAATAGCAAAAGAAGTTATGAAGAGAAGATTCTCAAACTTCCCATTAAAAAAGTCACCATTTGAGAAATGATTCGTGTGAAGTCAAGCAGCTCGGGTGCACATGCTCAGCAAGCTTGGTTCTGTAGACTCTCAGGGAAACCATAACCTAGCAGGTTTAAGTGGCATCAGCACTAGAACACTTTCTAGTGGCATCAGCCATTGAACTTAATAAGAAGGAAACAAAGTTCTCTTTGGCTCTTAAGTGACAAAAACACTATAATTAGATAACATTGTAGGATTGTTACTAAAACTAAATAAAATAAAATTTGAAGTTCTACCACAGTGTTTATATAGTAATAATAAATGGTGGGTATGTGAGTCATTAATCATTGCATTGGTACTGGATTAGAACTTAGTTTTTAAAACCTGTCATTCTCTCTCTCTCTCTCTCTCTCTCTCTCTCTCTCTCTCTCTCTCTCTCTCTCTCTCTCTCTCTGTGTGTGTGTGTGTGTGTATGTGTGTGTGTGTGTGTGTGTGTGTGTGTGTGTGTTACTTTCTCCCCTTCTCTCCCTCCCTCTTCTATTGGTATTCCTCATTACTAAGTTCATTATTATATCCCAGGGTCTAGTATAGTGATCAAATTCAATAGTTTGAATAAACAACTGAATATGCAGTTAAATGTCAAACTACTGACTATATCTTCTTAAATAGGTACTACATATTACTCAATAAATTTAATTTAAAGTCATAATGTAATTTAAACTAACAAAGAAAAAGTCCCAACATTGGCCTGAAACAATTCCTATGCAGATGGTGTTTAGATATTAGATGAAAATTTAAAAAAATTTACTGTGACATTTTAGACTGTGTAAAACTTCAGCTGTGCACCAGGCTTTTACAACATACAAACTATAACAGCATGTACTAAGGCAAGTGGAAAGCAACCTCACATCATTCTGTTCCACCAGCCCACTTAACTGTGCCTCATCTTTGGCATTTCAGCAATGTTATCTTGTGCTGACAGTGAAAGTGCCCTTTATACCACTACACAGTTTCCTGGCTGCCATCCACAGTTAACAAATGGCCATGCTTTATTATGTCTGAGTCCCTGTAAGAACCAGTCATATATTGGATTTGTATCATAAAACTTTGTAATTTGGAAAAGTTAATCTAATCAGTGAAGGGTGGCATTTTAAGTTTAAACAAACTCTTGGCTGCTAACCTACTACTTGTTTTATTTTAATGTTGTTTTGAGTTACAGGTTCAGACCCAGTGGTAAAATTACTTTCCTAAGAAGAGTTTTTGTTTGTTGTTTCTTTTGCTCCAAGGTATATGCTTTCTTGCTGCATTTATTTATTTTTTTGTTTATTAAAATCTGGCATATGGAGCATCTTAGTTACTTTTCTGTTGCTGTGAAGAGAAATCATGACCAAAGCAATTTATAGAAGAAAGAATTTGTCTTAGATTCAAAAGGTGAGTTCCTGACCACCATGGTATGGAACATGGCAGCAGGCAAGCAGGCCTGGTGCTGCAGCAATAGCTGAGAGACATGTTGAGACAACTACTGTTAGGGTCCTGGAGAAGTCCTGCAAAAGACCACCATCCACATATGCAATCAACAAGAGTGTTTATTATTCCAGCATGCTGGGGCCTGCCATCATACACAAAGGCAAGATGATAAAGACCCAAAGAGGAAAGTGGGGGCTCCTTTTAAGCCTAATTAAGGGGACTGTCCAAGGAAGTTAGTTCATCTTAGATGTGATTGGCTATTGTGAGTGGTAATCACGTTAGTAACTTCTAGTTGGTTGGTGTTAGTTAAGGGTTGGTCAGGGCTACAGTTTTCCATTTTGGAACAGGTCTTGGCAAGTCCCAGGCTTTGTCCTTATTTGGTTATCATCTTAAGCTGTTTATGGCTTAGGCCACCAGGCCTCCTTGCTGTCGGGGGTGTTGGAGATTGATTGCCCTTTTTTTGTGGCTCTTCCTCAGAAACTGCTTGCTCAGTCTCAGGAAATGGAAATTGAGGCCTGATCTCTAAGAGAAGACTGAGCAGCCTGTTGCAGCATCTGCCTGGTCCTCTTACTACCACAAGGCTGAGAGAGGGCTAAGTGGAAATGGCTTGGGCTTTTGAAAACTCAAAGCCAACCCCCAGGGCACATCTCCTCAAACAAGACCATACCCCCTAATTCTTCCCAAACAGGTCCACCAACTGGCCACCAAGTATTCAAATCTATGAGCCTATTGGGGGTAATTTTATTCAACTACTACATAGAGCTGGAGAGATGGCTCAGCAGTCAAAAGCACTTACTGCTCTTGCAAAGGACCTGCGTTCAACTTCTGGCATCCATATTCCTCACTCACAACCTGTAACATCAGCATCTGTGGAATCTGAAACCTTTCTGTGGCCTCCATAGACATCTGAATACATATGCTCCCCCACACACTCACACACATGCACATACACATACATACTCACACACATACATACATACACACACACATATACACATACACACATACATACATATACATACACACATATAAACACCAAACACATACACACTGACACACCCATACATACACACACTGACACACACACACATATGTACACAAATAAAAATAAAATGAAAACATCTAAAATATATTATGAGAGCTACAGTTTTTACATTTGTAATATTTTTATGTAGGACTTAAATGAATTCTGCTAAAAAGAGTGCTATTTCCAAGAGGAAAACATTTACTGATGTTTTCTAAGTAACCATAAAAAATTAAGAAATGTTTTCAAATTAAAACTGCTAAGTTACAGTTGGGCAGTGGTGGTATACACCTTTTTAAACCCAGAACTCGGAGGCATAGGCAGGCAAATCTCTGAGTTCAAGGCCATCCTGGTCTACAGAGTGAGTTCCAGGACAGCCAGGACTACACAGAGAAACCCTGTCTCAAAAAACAAGACAAAACTTGCTATGTTAACACCATGTACAGAGCAAGTTGCACATTTGAATGAATCCTGGCTTTGTTAGTAAAATATCAATGGCTAGATACCAACTCTTATTTTAATTAAGGTTCTAAGAATGGATTTCAAACATTCTTCATGGACTTTGACTTGTGTTTATAGTTTTCATTTTATAAGACTTCATTCAAGAAATTAGTTGAATCAAATTTAATTCTATTTTAAAAGGCTTCTTTGTATTTTTTTAATTATATGTAGGTATGAGTGCCTGCATGTGGGTATGTGAGAGTAAGTGCCCATAAATGCCAGAGTCCTCAGATTCTCTGGAGCTGGAGTAATGGAGGGTTGTAAGCCTCTTGACATGGGCACTGGGAGCCAAATTCAGGTTCTTTCTCTGCAAGAGCAACAAGTGCTCTTAACCAATGACCCATCTCCTGCCCTCTTGAATTCTTTTTTAAAGGTGTGTTTTATTTATGTTATGTGTGTTTGCTTATGTGAGTTTATGTATATCATCATGAATTTGTATATCCCGTGAACTGGAGTTACACATAGTTGTAAGTCACCACGTGGATGCTGGGTACTGAACTCAGGTCCTAGAACAGTAAGTACTCCTAAGCTCTAAGTCATCTCTCCAGCACTGAATTTGAATTCTTACATATCATAACCATCAAGAATCTGAATGTCTTCTTTCATCTTTTCACATTTAGGTGTTGTCTACTGTGTGAATTTTTAGAAACTCTCATATGTTCACGCAGTTGAGATTAGTAGTTATGTGTAATTAATAGATATAATGTTTGAGTAGATTAAAAGAGAGACATTCCTCTCCCTTTATTTGTCCCTGTGGAGAAATGGATCCTTTTTAAAGCCATTGTTTTTTACATATAAAAGGTTCTAGATCAGGGTTTACAAGGTGCTGGGTAGTTTTTTGTCAACTTGACACAAGCTAGGGTTGTCTGGGACAAGGGAACCTCAACTAAGAAAAAGCTTCCATCAGATTGGCCTGCAGGCAAGCCTATGGTGTATTTTCTTGATCAATGATTGATGTGGGTGGGCCTAGATGAATTTCTAAATGGTCTTATTAAATAACAAACATGGAGCCAAATATAGGGGCAAAAGCCTTAGAGATCAGGGAAATAGTGAGAGCCACAGGCTAACCTTAACTCACCATGCCGCCATAGCTTCCTAAGAGATCTACTTCCTGTCTACCCAGGCCTTTATTGCCTTGTTGTTCTGCCCTCTCATTGGCTCTTAGCCCAGCTACCTCACTTCCTTGTCACTGCCTGTCTGTACAAACCTCCAGGTCTCTATGGTTGGTACTGGGATTAAAGGTGTGTGTCACCACACTTGGCTATTCCCTAGCGTGTCATTGAACACACAGAGACCCTGCTTGCCACATGATCAGAATAAGGGCATGTGCTACCACTGCCTGACTTTTATGTTAATGGCTTGCTATTTCCTCTGATCTCCAGGCAAACTTTATTATCATACAAATAAAATATCGCCGGGCGGTGGTGGCGCACGCCTTTAATCCCAGCACTCGGGAGGCAGAGCCAGGCGGATCTCTGTGAGTTCGAGGCCAGCCTGGGCTACCAAGTGAGTCCCAGGAAAGGCGCAAAGCTACACAGAGAAACCCTGTCTCGAAAAACCAAAAAAAAAAAAAAAAAAAAAAATATCATCACATTTCCCCTTTTTTGTCTAAATAAAGTAAAAAAGAATAAAAAAGTTATAACTAATATAAGAAAAACTATATACAATAAGTACAATAACTATATACAATATATACAAGCAATAAATACATCAACAGTGTCTAGTCCATTTGCATTTGACAAATTCAGAGAAAATATTCCATTATCTATTCTTTTTTGGTGAGTCCAAAATGTACCTAATTCACTTTCTATCCTAACTTGTATTACCAACAGAAAACTATCCTATGATGTCTTTCAAAAGTGTATAAACTCACACACTTTACACTTCTTAGTGAGATTCTTTTTTGAATTTCTTAACAAGGAAAACTGTAACTACGACTATCTAATCTTCAACTCCCTCAGAGACCCAAGAAGGAAATAATATTACCTAGTAAAACAGGAGTAAAATGTGAGTTGACAGAAACAGCCAGCTGCCTGGACAGTCATCCAAGGTTTCTCCGCAACATTGGGGCATCATCTTCAGCCTATAGGATTAGTGTATCTGACAGACTCATTTATGAAGTAGGATGTACACAAGGCCTACAGCTTGACCTCACATTCAGTGTGAGTATTTCATGTACCAGATAAACTTGAATTCCATCAGTGTCCTGTCATGATTCAGGATTTCAAATTCTGGAAATTGCTGGTGTTTTTGGAATTCGGCTGCCTATTCTTCTTGGCTTGTGGGTGGCTTCATCTCCTTTATTAAATGCCAGTCTACCATTGAGAGATTATACTCCATCAGCCTAGTTACTCTTTCAAGAATAACTATTTCAGCTACTATTCCACTGCACACCAGAAACCATCTGTCCACTGTCTGTTCAGTGGCGTTCGAAGAAAGGGGCACTGTACCTTTTCTGGATTACAAAGCCACTTTAGTGATAGTGCAATATTGTCCTGGCCTCAGAGGACACCTGTTGCCAAAGCTGCAACCACACTTGTCTTGGCAAGGATCAGCAGTCCTTTGTTTTGTGTCCTGTATGTCCATTTTGGATAGCATACTCTCAGCAGTCGATACGAGGGCACTTCGTTGCCAAGTGACTAAATTTTGCCACAATGAAAGTTAATTCCATATGCAGTTTTCTTCACTGCCCATATCTTCTCTGAAGTAGATTGGTGCTGCCAGGAGCCAACATGTCTCATAGTGATAAAAAAGAAAAAATTCTAAGTTATTAAAACATGTTAAATGCCATATTCTGTAGATTTATGAAGAGTTTGAAGATGACCTGTCTATCTAAAATATATCTCTGCTTAACCTTGAAAACATACCTAATATGACTACAAGTTCAATTGCAATGTCTAACTACTTTCATTTCTTTATATCCTAATAGTTGGTAATAATAACATTCAAGGACTAGCAAATTGTATTACATTGTTAAATGAACTGCATAATCTTGAACAAGATTAAAAATATACATATAGCATTTTCTAACACTATCAATCTCAATATATATAATTTGTATACAATATATAAAAATCCAATCCAATGTAAAGTGTTTAAAACTAGTAGTTGTCTTTTAAAAGGAGATTCGATAATCTACCTTTTAAATTATATCATATTTATAGCCTCTCTTTTTTCTTTTCAGAGTAGATTCAATAATCTTACCCTTTATTATATCATTTCTATCTCTTTCTTTTTTTTCAAACAAGAAACTTAAATCTAATCTCCTTTGTTTAGCCCTTTTCCTGATCATTAACAACAGCTGGTGACCAACCCTCCTAAACAATGACAACTATCCCACACCCAAAACCCACTGAAAGACCAAAAACCACCTGCCCCATACCACCTCTTGGAAATGTGGGCATCATGGTCTTAAAATTACTTCCTGCTATTTGTGGGCAAAGGCAGCTTTAGGGGATCCTGAAAAGAAAATTTTGGGGTTAATTGTCAAGTTCTAGGAAAGGTAGCTATATCATTTGTTGTCCAGTTTCTGCATAATGCCAAAGTTCAGGGCTTATCTCAAGTCCTTGCTCCAATAGTCTGTGAAGCTGGATCATCTCAGCTAGCCATCTTGAAATTGTTCTGAGCAGTTTGTAGTCCAAAGCTGATCTTTGGGTGATGTTTGTCAGCTTAGTGGTATTATTATTGTCCACATGGAATCGTTGTTGTGGGGGTCCATTATCTTTCTGGAGACTTCAAATTTGCTGTTTAGGCCTGGTCATAATTTCCTGCAGAAAAATGAGACTCAAACACAAAACCATTTACAGGCAGCTAAATGAAGCCTTTTTTTTTTTAGAATTAATTAGTACTCTATATGACCATTAATATTATAATGGAAGTTTAATGTATATATTAATCTTATAAATTTTGATATAAAATTTATAACTTAAGAAAAGTTTAAAGAATCAGAAATAGAACCAAAGAATTGAGATTAGTGGCAACAGAATAGTCCCTTAATTTTGATTTTTCTTCTGTCCCACATCAGAAGATGGCTTTTCTTCTGACATGATACAGAGATTTTCATTTTCCTTTTAACAACATGCTTGGGTTTAAAGAAGGAGAGAGTCATTCTCCAACTCCAAAGCCAGATTTAATTTTTAATTGAACTGGAACTACAAAAAGACCATTTGTGTTAAGTGTCTATAGAGAACAGCAGAAATAAACATTTAGGAAGACTTATGAAATTTTATATGTGATATACCAATAGGTCAAATTACTCCTTTTCTGGGGACATTTTTTTCTAGATGATTTGTCCTTTTCCTTCAGATGTCTCATTTATCCAGTGTTCTTCAGATTCCTTAGCCTTCATTCTCCTAAAAGACAAAAACAAAAACCTTCCCCAACCCTAAAAGGAGGTTCCCTTTATACAAGTTCAAATTGAACCTTTATCCATTTTGATGGTATCCACAGCTTATCTTCTCCTGTAAAAACAAAAGCAAAACCTCATCCCCAACGTAACACATACCCTGGTTTCCATTCTGAGGTCAGCACATCTGTAAAGTATATAGGCTGATTTAATTCTGTAGTTTTTTCTATTATCCAATGTCTCTCTGCAGCTGTTGTTCCTTTCTCATTAGCACTGAGAAAATTCAAAGTTAATAGAGCATTATGTAATCTATTTCTGGGGGTTTTTGTTACCCCTTTCTGTTTATTTAGCATGTCCTTTAGAGTTTGATTTGACCTTTCTATGATTGCTTGACCTGTAGGATTGTGTGGTATACCTGTAATATGCTTTATATTGTAATGAGCAAAAAAGTTTCATTTTACAAGAAATATATGCTGGAGCATTGTCAGTTATAATTTGTGCAGGTATACCCATGATGGCCATAACTTCTAGTAAATGTGTGACTACAAAATCAGCTTTTTGAGAACTCAAAGCAGTTGCCCACTGAAATACTGAATAAGTATCAATGGTGTGATGTACATATTTCAATTTTCCAAATTATGCAAAGTGAAACACATCTTTATGCAAGATTTCATTCCTCTGAGTACCCTTTGGGTTACCTCCTGCTGGTAATGGAGTCTGATTCTAAAAAGAACAAGTAGGATATTTCCTTACAATTTCCTTGGCTTGTTGCCAAGTTATGGAAAAATTCTTTTTTAAACCTTTACTTTGACATGATGTTTTTATGAAATTCTGAGGCCTCCAGCACATTTCCTATCAATAATTTATCAATCTCATCATTACCTTGTGCTAGAAGGCCTGGCAGACCTATTTGGGATCAGATGTGAGTTATTTATAAGAGATGCTTCCTAGTCCCGATTATATCTTGTAACTGATTAAATAGTGAAGTTAATTCTGACTCATCAGGGATAAATTCTGCAATCTCAACATGTAACACCACTCTTTTAGCATACTGAGAGTCAGTAACTATGTTGAGAGATTCTGAAAAACCCATTAATACCAACAGAATAGCATACAATTCTGATTTTTTAACTGAATTATAAGAACTTTGAACCACTTTACTTAAATTTTCTGATTTGTAACCTGCCTTTCCTTTTTTGTTTGCATCTGTATAAAATGTACGAGCTCAAGATATGGGTGTTTCCTGTACAATATTGAACATTCCCTGTGGGAGAATCCTCTATTGATATCTCTTAACTGGTTGAGAATTATTATAAGTAGGCACCATGAAGGCAAATCTTTCTCTTTCTGTTTCTTGTAAGGGTATTGAAAAGAATCCGTCTTTTAAACCAATAACTGTAAGAGGTCATCCTTTAGGTAACAGAGTAGGCAAAGGAATTCCAGATTGTAGAGAGCCCATTGACTGAATTACTTTGTTAATTGCTCTTAAGTCTGTTACCATTCTCCATTAACCAGATTTCTTTTTAATAACAAATACAGGAGAATTCCAAGGGCTGGTTGATTCTTCAATATGCTGAGCATTTAACTGCTCTTGTACCAGCTCTTCTAAAGCCTGCAGTTTCTCTGTTGTTAAAGACCATTGCTGAACCCATACAGGCTTGTCTTTTAACCATTTTAAAGATAGAGCTGTTTGTGTCTTTGGAAGATCAGCACTTGTTGTGCCCTGTTTTTGTACAATCTGGATGGCTGATGATGACTCTTTAGAATAATACCTCCTAATATTTCCTCAGAAACATGTGTTAGTTTGATTTGTTTCTAAGGTTGGAGGAATGTTAATCTGAGTATTCCATTGTTGTAATAGATCAGGGCCCCATAAGTTCATAGCTATATTAGCCACATATGGCTTTAATTTTCTTCTCTGTCCTTCTGAACCTATACTTTCAAGCCATCTTGCACTCTGTTTCACTAGAGATAGTGTTCCAATCCCTAACAGTTGAACATTTACCTCCTGAAGAGGCCAATTTGGATGCCAAAATTCTGGTGCAATTATTGTCACATCTGCACCCATGTCTACTAAACTTTCCAAGAAAACGTCATTTATTTGTATTTTAAATTTTGGTCTTTGTTCATTTACAGAAGTTTGCCCAAAAATTCACTTTATGGTTTCTCCTGAATTTTCTATTCTCTCTGCAACAGCTGTTCTATCACCTCAAGCAGCCTGGTTTATTCCAATAGGCATTTGGTTATTTAATTGCTCTGAGAAGGGGTTTCTTCTATGATGGCAGGAAAGGTCTGAACTGAATTTGCTGTGGGGGCCTGCATGAGGCCCCTCTGGGAGGTTCCTGAGGACAGAGGCAAAGGATTACCTGTCTGTCCCTTGTTGATCTACATTTGTTGGTCCAATGTTTACCCTTACCACACCTTCTGCATAATCCAGAAAGGAGGGGCATTCTGCTGCATTGGTCCTTGAATAAACATTCTTTCTAGGAATGCCATGTTTACACTCCATTTTTAAATGACCTTGTTTTCCACACCCAAAACATCTGACATTTTTTGTCAAAGCTTTTGAAATTACTTCTCCTATCCACATATCATCATGGTCATGAGACTCAATATTAATTGTGTCACTGAGTCAGTCCTCCAAGGGTGCAGATATTGCCTTTAATGGCCTAATTATTCTTTTGCATGCTGCATTCATGTTCTCAAAAGCCAAAGATTCAATTATTATCTGTCTAACTTCTGAATATGGTATCATTCTATTTACTGATGAAGACAACCTTTGTAAGAAATCCAGGAAAGATTCTCTAGGGCCCTGTATAACTTTTGTGAATGATTCAATTTTCTTTCCTGCTTCCTCAATTCTGTCCCATGAATTCATGGCTTCCATGCAGCATAGAATTAAGGTTTGGTTATCATGTAAACATTGTCTTTGTATATCAGCATATTTGCCTTCTCCAAGAAACTGATACTGGGAAATTTCCACACCTCTGGTTCTACACTGGTGTTTTATTGTCTTAGCCTCCTCCTTAAGCCAGGTGTGCCACTGTAATTGTGCTCTGGATTCCAGGACAACTGTTACCAATTATTTCCAGTCCCGAGGAATTACAAATTGACCACAAGTTTAACATTTGATTTACAAATGGAGAATGCATGCCATATGATAGTATAGCTTCCTTAAATCTCCTTAAAACTAACATTTCTACCAGAGTCTAATTAGCTTGTACATACCCTTGAGCAGGTAGTTCCTGTAAGGCTACCAGATAAATTAAGTTTGATTGTTTGAAAACAGGCTGTCTTTCTGTAACTATATAATTCAATCCTGTAATAATTTTACCTTTAAATTCTTCTGTCTGGGTCTGAATTTCTCTATAATTCATTTTAACAGGTCTTTCTAAAGCTTTTCTCTTGGCCCTTGAACTGACCAACCTTTTTAATACTAAAATGAAGATAATTAAACAAATAATATGCATAATTGATGTTATGTGCATCCCATCAACATTAATTATCCTCTCATTTAATTGTTCCATTTTCAGACTTCCTAATGTATTATCAAACAAGGACAAATTTCCTTACATTGTAAAAATATTTCCCATTTTTTAATGTGGGAAATTTTTTTTCTTTTTTAACTAGTTTCTCCCTTTAAGATATCTGATATCTTGGCCGGGCGGTGGTGGCGCACGCCTTTAATCCCAGCACTCGGGAGGCAGAGCCAGGCGGATCTCTGTGAGTTTGAGGCCAGCCTGGGCTACCAAGTGAGTGCCAGAAAAGGCTCAAAGCTACACAGAGAAACCCTGTCTCGAAAAACCAAAAAAAAAAAAAAAAAAAAAAAAAGATATCTGATATCTTAATTGACTTACCAAGTCTTCATAGAACAGTAGATGTCCGAGAGAATTTCAAAACAGCTACCTAGCATGGTGGCTGTCTGAAATGGGAATCGAGAGAGAGAGAGAGAGAGAGAGAGAGAGAGAGAGAGAGAACCTACTAAAAGCTAAAAACTAAAGCAAGTTCAGCCACGTGATTTGGCCTGAGCCAAGTGCTCTGTAAACCCATATATTGCTGAAATTATTTAGGCCACTCCACATAGTTAAAAGGGAGGTTTATGCCGGGCGGTGGTGGCGCACGCCTTTAATCCCAGCACTCGGGAGGCAGAGCCAGGCAGATCTCTGTGAGTTCGAGGCCAGCCTGGACTACCAAGTGAGTTCCAGGAAAGGCGCAAAGCTACACAGAGAAACCCTGTCTCGAAAAACCAAAAAAAAAAAAAAAAAAAAAAGGGAGGTTTATTTTGTGGGGTAACTTACAAGTGAAGGGATAGTTTACATGGTCTGGGAAAGGTGTGGCACAGTCCGGCAGTGTTCTCTGGAGAACTCTGCTCGGTTTACCGCCAGTGTCCAGGGTCCAGGAACCAAGAGAGCCTACTCATCCAGATCTTGGGTCCTCTCTTGGCCCTGCCTTGTAGGTGTGACAGTTACCTAAGCCTCAATGGGGGTTGGAACTTTTAGATCAAAGCTGGAATGGCTACCCACTACATCTCCCCCTTTTGTCTAAATAAGAAGGTTCTAACCTAATACAAGACTAGATACAAAGGAATGGTTACCAATTATTGTCAAGGAGTAATGAGGGATAATGACCTAGATAAGATGGAACTACAACCAATGTGAACAATATCAAGCAAGAAACACATACTAAAATCCAGAGAAGTCTAGAGCGTAGGTAAATGGCATGTTACAAAGATCATTCCAAAAGGTGTCCTATCCTAAAGAACCTGAATCTAATACTTAATATGTTCTAAGATATTATATGTATATACTAAGTTGTAACTATAACTGCTAGTCTTCAATCCAATCAAAGACCTGAGAAGGAATACAATGGTACCTGAGAAATGGAAGATGGATGCAAGCAACTTTTGGGAGTCTTGCAAGAGTAGACAGAGACAGCTGGCAGCCTGGACAGTCACCTAATGTTTCTCAGCATTGTTGGTGTATTCAAATTGGCTACAGGCCTGGAGTATCTGACAGATCATTTTCAGAAGCAGGAATTCTGAAAGACCATCTTACCCTGTCTTGGCAGAGTTTAGAGGTCACTTTTCCTTGTGTCCCGCTTGTCCAGAAGGACAGCACTCATATTGTCAGCAGTTGAGGCAAGGGCAGTTCTTTGCCCAGCAGGCCATTTTGTGCCAAGAAGAAGACAAACTTCCAAATGGAAATGTCTTAGAAGTCCATTGTTCTCTCAGGATCAAATTGGTGCTGCCAGGAGCAATTGTGTCTCACATCAACAGAATTCTAAGTTATTTAAATGTCATATTCTCAGGGTCTATGAAGTGTTTGAAGATTACCTGTCCATCCGATCTATGTATCTGTAAATCTTGAAAACCTAACTAACATAACTATAGAGATGACAAGCATAGGTGACTATAAATCTGTAAGTCTTATTTACCGAAATAACCTAAGGACTAAGGCTTCATGTAAACAAGGTAAACAGTCTATAAGCAAATGTACGGTAAAGGACGATGACTTCAAAATTGTGACAATACACAAGATATTTATAACAGAGGTAGGAATGTATAGTGTGATATGCAATATGACAATAATCTTAAATATGTATCAATATGCAGAATATCATAAAGAGAAGTAGAACATCACTTACAATATGACAGATATAAATTTACGTTTCTATCAATATACAAATATTTCCAATAAGAGTAGAAATATATGTACATTATAACCAATATAGTTCTGTATTTGTATCAATATACAAATTATCTTAAACAGGAATATAGAAATGGTTTACATTTGTATCAACATATAAGAATCCAGAACAGTGCAAATTACAGTACAAATTATCTAAGGCTGCTTTTTTACTAAATTTGTTTACTAGTATATACAATAATCTACCATATAATATCTTATACCTATCCATTCCATTTCTTCTTTTCCCTTTTTTTGAGACACTTTTTCTTTTCTTCAGGAGAATACTGAGTTTAATATTTTATTCCACCCCCAACCCTATAACCATCATCCATAACCCTGAGAAATATGAAACCTTAGGGAGAAGGGGCGTCGTTTTCTTAGAATTGCTTCCTACTGTTTAGGGGGTGATAGTATCTCTGTTGGGTACTGTGAGAAAGCTTAGATAATTGAATCTCAGTTAGACTAACTGTAGATTCCGTAGCAAGTCTTAGAGTAATGGATAAGATTGTCTGAAATTCTGGCAAGAAGTGTAGTATGATGATGATTGCCATGGCATCATTCTGGACTGGGTAGAGTTGTTGTCGTTGGGGCCCCATCTTCCTTTTGGAGACTTCAGAGATTGGTATTGGAAAAACTTATTTTTTATCAAAATGGAAAGTTTAGATTTAAAGATGACATGACATGTAAGAAAGGATTCTGAGAAATCAAGAGTAAGCATGGAGAGAATTAGAATCTTAAAGACAATGGTCCCTTTTTATTGATTTTCTTCTGTCCCACACCAGAGAGCTCTTGGCTACCCACTACACCCATAAGCAGTCCGGCCACTTGCAGCTCTAGCCCCTTGCAGCTCTGGCCACATGAATTGGATTTCTGGCTGCAAGCAGCTCCAGCTGCATGTAGCCAGATTGATTGTAGCTCTGGCCGAGCCAAGGAGCCTATAAGCTCAGGCCAGGTGGGTCTATAACCCCTGGCCTGTAAGGCCACCAATGCTTTTTAATGAATTCTTGCCACGTGGGCACCAATTGTAGGAAAATTTCTCAATGGTCTTATTAAATAAGAAACACAGAGTCAAATATAGGGCTGAAAGCTTTAGAGATCAGGGAAATAGTGAGAGCTACCAGCTAACCTTAACTCACCATGCCGACATAGCTTCCCAAGAGATCTACTTCCTGTCTACCCAGGCTTTTATTGCCTTGTTGTTCTGCTCTCTCGGCCCAGCTACCTCACTTCCTTGTCATTGCCTGTCTGTACAAACCTCCAGGTCTCTATGGTTGGTACTGGGATTAAAGGCATGTGTTACCACTCTTGGCTATTCCCTAGCGTGTTGTTGAACACACAGAGACCCTGCCTGCCATGTGATCAGATTAAGGGCATGTGCTACCACTGCCTGACTTTTATGTTAATGGCTTGCTATTTCCTCTGATCTCCAGGCAAACTTTATTAACATACAAATAAAATATCACCACATTTCAGCACAAATAAAATATCTCTACACAGCACAGTCAATTGTGGGCAGTGCCACCCCTGGGCAGGTGGTATTGGGTTGTATAAGAACACAGGCTAAGCATGCTATGAAAAACAAGTCAGTAAGCAGTCTTCCTCCATGGTCTCTGCTTCAGTTGCTGACCAGCTTGATTTCCTGCCTTGGCTTCTCTTCATGATGGACAATGATCAGGACATGTAAGCCAAACAAACCCTTTCTTCCCCAAGTTGTTTTTGGTCAGGGTCTTTATTATAGCAATAGAAAGCAAAGTAGGACACCAGGTAATTCATTCTAATTAATTCTTCTGATGCATTTCTATTTCAGTATCTTCATAACAAGCTACCTTAATTTAATTGCTTAAAAGAACACACATCTTATTTGCTCAGTGTTCTACAATCTGGACCTGGGTTGTGTGTCAGTGTTCTGTTCAGAGGCAGGCACCCTAGGATGTCTGGTCCTCTCCTCCTGTGGTCTCTTTAGGTAGTTTGCCTATCAAAGTGGCTGGACTTCTTATTCAGCAACTCAAGTTTCCCAGAATACAAAAAGCAGAAGCTGCAAAGCCTCCTTGAGGTGTGTGCTAGGAGCTTGCATTGTGTCCCTTCTGCCACATTGTATTGATCCCAGCTAATCACAAGGCCTGACCATTTTTACTGACAATATGTTCTGACTTTTCATAGGAATAATACTTATTTTTCCATTCTTTAGATCTTGTCTTTTCAGGATATATATATATATATATATATATATATATATATATATATATATATACCCTGAAATGCCATATATATATGGCATTCTCCTTGATTTATTTATATTTTTATTTGAATGCATCCTTGAAAAATGTGGGATTAAAAAGGTTGGTTCTTTGAGAAAATCAACAAGATAGACAAACCCTTATCCAAACTAACTAAAAGGCAGAGATAAAATATATAAATTGACAAAATACAAAATGAAAAGGGAGACAGGACAACAGAAAATAAGGAAATTCAGAGAATCATTAGTTCATACTTCCAAAACTTGTATGTCACAAAATTGGAAAATCCAAAAGAAATGGGCAATTTCTTCATATATACCAGCTACAAAAATTTAGTCAAGATCAGATAAACAATTTAAATAGACCTATAACCCCTAAGGAAATAGAAGCAGTCATTCAAAATCTCCCAATCAAGAAAAAAAAAAGCTCAGAGTCAGATGGTTTTAGCATAGAACTCTACCAGACTTTCAAAGAAGAGCTAATACCAATACCCCTCAAATTATTCCATAAAATAGAACCAGAAGGAACATTGCCAAATTCATTTTATGAAGCCACTGTCACCCTGATTCCCAAACCATGCAAAGACCCAACAAAGAAAGAGAATTACAGACCAATTTCACTCATGAACATTGATGCAAAAATACCCAATAAAATACCCACAAACTGAATCTAAGAACACATCAGAAAGATCATCCACCATGACCAAATAGGCTTCATCCCAGAGATGCAGGGATTGTTCAACATACAAATATCTGTGAATGTAATCCACCATATAAACAAACTGAAAGAAAGGATCCATATGATCATCTCATTAGATACTGAAAAGGCCTTTGACAAAATCGAACATCCCACCATGATAAAAGTGTTGGAGAGATCAGGGTTACAGCCTAAACATAGGATTAGGATCCTACCTACACAAATTAAAGGCAGTATACAGCAAGCCAATAGCCAACATCAAATTAAATGAAGAGAAACTCAAAGCAATTCCACTAAAATCAGGAAAAAGACTGTCCACTCTCTCTATCTCTATTCAGTATTCAATATAGTACCCAAAGTTCTAGCTAGAGCAATAAGACAACTAAAGGAGATCAAGGGGATACAAATTGGAAAGGAAGAAGTATTGATATTTGAAGATGATATGATAGTATACATGTGACCCAAAAAACTCTACCAGGGAACTCCTACAGCTGATAAACACCTTTAGTGAAGTAGCTGGATATAAGATTAACTAAAAAAAAAAAAAACCAGTAGCCCTTCTATATGATAAACAGGCTGAAAAAGAAATCAGAAAAACGTCACCCTTTACAATATCCACAAATAGTATAAAATACCTTGGTGTAACTCTTACCAGGAAAGACCTATATGGCAAGAACTTTAAGTCTTTGATGAAGATATCAGAAGATGGAAAGATCTCCCATCCTCATGGATTGGTAGGATTAACTGGTAAAAATGACCGTATTACCAAAAGTAATCTATAGATTCAATGCAATTCCCATCAAAATTCCAACATAATTCTTTACAGACCTTGAAAGGACAATACTCAGTTTCATATGGAAAAGAAAAAAACAGGATAGCTAAAACAATCCTGTACAATAAAAGAGCTTCTGGAAGTATCACCATCCCTGATTTCAATCTATACTACACAGCCATAGTAATAAAAACAGCATGGTATTAGCATAAAAAACAGACAGGTTGATCAATGGAACCAAACTGAAGACCCAGACATAAATCAACATACCTATGGACACCTGATTTTTTATTTTAAAAAAAGCCAGAAATATACAATGGGAAAAAAAGAAAGCATCTTCAAAAAATGGTGTTAGTCTAACTAGATGTCGGCATGTAGAAGAATGCAAATAGATCTATATCTATCATCCTGCACAAAATTCAAGACCAAGGGGCTCAAAGGCCTCAACATATATATTAACCAGATACACTGAATCTGACAGAAAAGAAAGTGGGGAATAGCCTTGAATGCATTGGCACAGGAGACAACCTCCTGAATGGAACATCAATTGTGCAGGCACTAAGATCAACAATTAATAAATGGGCCCTTATGAAACTGAAAAGCTTCTGTAAGGCAAAGGACATTCTCAAAAGGACAAAACGGCAGCCTACTAATGTGTTTCTGTTACCTTAGCGGCTACACATGAATCTACTGATATTTTAATTACCATTCACTCCCCACAGGCCCAAAGTCAGTGCCCTGCTCACCACTCAGGCTGTGACCTGGAGATACTTCTGGTCTAAGGCCCCAGCTCTTCTATAACTGAGATATGTAGGTTTAAAGTAAGCCTCTATAGTTCTATTTACCAACAAAGACTCGAAAGTCAAATGTGGGGATAAAATCTGCTAGTTTTATAAGTACTTGAATATTCATCATTCTTACTAGAAAAAGTATTTTATGTCAATATCTGAATATCAAATAGAATTCATAAATGTTAATAAGTATCATTTATTAATGTATTTTCCATACTTACCTATTTCTCCAAATTAGAACATGTTCTTTTGCTTGTTTTTGACGGGGTCTCATTATATCACCTTTGCTGACCTGAAATTTGCCATATAGACCAGGCTAGCCTCATACTGACTGAGCTACACCTGCCTCTACCTCCTGAGTGCTCACAGTAAAGGTGTTCACTATCATGTCAAGCAACAATCTGTCACACTGGGGAAAGCCATATGTTATTTTATTTTGTTCTGCTTTGTTTGAGACAGAGTCTCACTGTGTATCCCAGGCTTAGTCTTGAACTCATTCTATAGCACAGGCTGGCATCAAACTTGTGGCACTCCTCCTGTCTGAGTGTTGCGATTAAAGCTTATACCACCACTTTCAGCATAAAGGTATGAGTCCTAGAAATTATATATATATATATATATGGTATTATATATAATTATATATATGGTACATAATTTGAATGCTAGAAAAATATAAAATATATAATCAAAATTTAATTTACCTCTCTCTACCTTTCCTCAGTCACAAAATTCTCTCCCCTATAGGAACTATCAGAATCAATTTCTTATACATTATTCCAGAGATATGTCAAGGATATGCAAATTATTACATCCATGTCTATATTTGTTAAAAGGAGAATCAAAAGTATTTTCTTTGACAGAATTCATTCAACTCTTTGATTGTTAGCAGCAGGTGGACATTGCAAATGAGTGGAACCTCTGGTATCGGATTGAAGTGTAAAGAATTTGTGTTCAGCAATGCCAGCCATCCTGGGTGTCCCAGTGACATCAGCACAGAAGTCTTTGGCCATCATCATAATCACTCAGCCATGGCCACATATCCAGCAGAAATCTTTTCATACCCTTTCTAGTTGTCAAAAATAATTTGACAAACAACTTATGTTTTCACTAAGGCATATTGGTTTCTATTTAAAAGCATATCTAATAAGAGCTGAAGAAATGGCTTAGTGGTTAAAAGCACTGGCTGCTCTTCTAGATGACCTGGGTTTTATTCTCAGCACCACATAGTGGCCCACAACCTTCTGTAACTCCAGTCCTAGGGGATTTGACCCCCTCTTCCAGCCTTTGAAAGTATCAGACACACATGTGCATATACATATATGCAGGCAAAATACTCAGACACATATAATAAAAATATTTTTAATTTATCAATTCCATGTGTGGAACTAATTTGTTTTGATTTAGATCTTTTCATGCAAAATAAATTCTGAATCCATAATATTGAAATATGGGTAGGTAACTTACTTAAGGAATTTCTGTTGACTTTTTTTAATTGAGAAACGGTCTTATCTTGCAGCCCTGGAACTCACTATGTACAGCAGGCTGTCCTTTGCCTCCTAAGCATCAGGACATGAAGGAGTCTACCACCATGCCTGGCATTTTTTGATAGTTTCATAAAGCATAAATATTACAATATTTATATTTCCATACACAACTCTAGTTATTGTACTGATTTCACTGAAATATCTCTCATTTTTCCTAGTTCCACTTACCTGTCTGAGTTCATCAGCAGAACATGAAAAAAATTTTGTAGAATACATCTCCTTTATACATCAATATGATTCCAGGAAAACTCCCAATGAGCCCATCCGGGGAAAGGTGAGGCAGTGTTTAGAACTAATTACTTAATACTGTAGGACTGAGTAAACTTATGGGAGAACTTGTAAGCCTTTTAAGTCATACTTGTCTTTCTAAAAGTTTATCTAAGCAAAGGTAGTCATCAGTAGGTTAGTCGAAGCTACAAGTCATATAAAAACCAAGGACGGTATTGTGATTTTGAACCAAAGGGGTTTTTGTTTATATATTGAGAGCACTAGCTTAAAGCAATATTGGTAAAATTTTAGATGTTCTTATATACAGAACAGAATTCAATAGTAGTTGCTAGAATGTTTTCAACTATACAGATGTTTGTTTTCATAGTTCATTGTAAGTAATCCTTTCAGACATTTGGACACAATCATCAATTCTACAAATTGTAGTTTTATTTGCAGTCATAGCAACCTACAAAGCAAAAAATAAAATTTGATACAAATAGTTGTGTACACTCCAGTGATAGGAAAGCACAGATGCTTCCTTGACTGTCTGCTTTTTACTTCTCTGCTCTCATTTATTTTCTCTCTGTTTACAAGGCTCACCAAAACTTCTGGTGGCATCTTTAGTTTTGGACTCAAGTGACAGTCAATGGAAAGGCAGACAAATAAGTTCCTTCATCATCAGGACTTGAACTAACCCACACACTCAGCTACAGTTCATGCTTCTGTGGATAATGTCATCTTTGTTTTCCTTTCCAGAGGTATGGAACCTTTGTGCAGAGAGAAATAAAGCCACGGACTACACCATTAATTCCTAAGGGACCAGAGGTATTACTAAACACTCCAGGGTCATGTTCATCAGGACAGCCCCAAAATACAGAAAAAGAAAATTCATCAGGAGATAGAGTGACCTCACCCGGCCTGTGCTGACAGAATTCCCAAGAACTGCTGCAGACCTAAAACAGCTTATCAGAAACAGAAGGCAGTCCAGCCCAGCAGGCCCAGTGCCTGGGGTGTGGGCAAGCTCTTCTCACCAGGCATAGGCCTTTGAACCTGCTAATAATAAAGTCAGGGTGAGGACAAATTCTGGTGTATCAGATGAAAGCGTCATCCCTGGAATGTAGGCAGATTTCCCCAGTGTCATGAGGGCACTTGGTGTTGTTATCAGTAACCTCAGAACACAGAATTTACATAAATAGGGGGGAAATTAAATAATACACCTCAATTTTAAGCGGTCCAAATGAGTGATAGATTAGGAAACAGTGTATCTGTCTCTTTTATAAACAAAACAACTTAATAGAAAAACAAACTCTTAAAGGAGAGGCCCAGTTTACACAATCATTAGTTACAGCCCTGGAATCAAACTGGCTGGAATGTTGACTGTATTTCATGAAAGTTGTGTGACCTTGGCTAAGTTACTTAACCATGACCAAAAAGCAAGCTGGGGAGGAAAGGGTTTATTAGACTTACACTTCAGCATTGCTGTTCACCACTGAAGGAAGTCAGGACAGGAACTCAAGACAGGGCAGGATCCTGGAAGCAGGAGCTGATGCAGAAGCCTTGGAGGGGAGCTGCATCCTGGCTTGCTTCCCATGGCTTGCTCAGCTGAACTTCTTATAGAACCCAGAACTAGCAGCCTAGGGATGGCACCACACACTATGGGCTGGGCCTTCCCCCATTGATCACTAAATAAGAAAATGCCTTACAGCTGGATCTCATGGAGGCATTTCCTCAGCTGAGGTTCCTTCCTCTGATGACTCTAGCTTGTAACAAGTTTGCACACAAAACCAGCCAGTACAACTTCTTTAGATTTCATAAAGTTATTGAGCACGAGATTGTACACATTGATCAATATATGGTCATTGTAATCCCATCATTACTTAAATGTTCAATTTAAGGATAATTTTCTATAAATTTTAATTCTTCTTTCTTATTCTAAAACTTAGACCTCCTCTATACACAACTGGGTGATGTGGGATGTCTTTCTGTATGCTGTGAATATGTGTTGCTCTAATTGGTGGATAAATAAAGCTGCATTGGCCTATGGCAAGGCAACTTAGAGGCAGGTGGGAAATCTAAGCATATATATGGAGAAAAGAAAGGAAAGGAGAGAGAGATGCCAGCTGCCACCAAAGGAGCAGCAAGAGGCCAGCAGACTGGTAATGCCACGACCACATGGCAATTTATAAATTAATAGAAATGGGTTAAGTTACAAGAGCTAGCAAGCAAGAAGCCTGCCATAGGTCATACAATTGGTAATTAATATAAGCCTCTCAATTATTATTTTATAAGCAGCTGTGGGACCATGGGGCCAAGTGGAACTGGAGAAATCTTCCAGCTCTAATTGGCACCCAGACATGGTAGCAAGAATTTCCTCCAAAATCCTAAGAAAGCTTTTTAAAAATTTCTAAAACAGAGCTAAAAGCAGCTTCCTAAATGTGTCTCTCAGGCAAGCCATGAGCTACACTATGGTGGGTTCACAGCATGTGGGCTTGAGCTACAGCATGGAGAATTCCCACCAAGTTACACAGAGGTTTCTCCAAGCTGTGCAGCACTCTGTATAGTGGATTTAGCTTTTGCTAGTTAAAAAAAAAAAATTTGAAAAAAAGGTTTCTGGGCTACACATTTCTTGATAGAGGCATAGACCTACTGCCTCCCAGAGTCAGCAGAGAGTATGACTCCCCCAGAGCTGATGATAAAGGTACCTCTGCCATGTTGAGAAGCTGCAGTGGGTGGAGTCAGCAGCCAAGGCCACTTTTCATCCTAGCCATGCAGTTTAACAGTTTAAAATCTCTCCTGGTCAGAGAAGGATTATAGATTCACAATAAGACAGATTCAGATGGAATAAAACTCTAAACTGTTTACAATGTGTGTAAAAATGTAGGTAGACTTGGAAGAGAGAGAAAAAAGAATATATGCAGTTATATAAAGAAATAGGAATATATGCAGTTATATAAAGAAATAGATAGTTTTTAAAAATACAGTCTTTAAAGAGACAGTAAAAGTAATATAAAAATAAGCCACATAAAGATGGAAATCACACACAGAGTCTGGATTATATTGTCTTTGGAATTTTTAACTGCAGAGAGACATTTGATTGTAAAGGCTACTCAGTTAAACCAGTGTGGACATTTGAAAGCTATCTTGACTTCAAAATATGTGTCTAAGGATATGTTGCCTTGGAAAAGAGGTTCTGCTTTTGTTTCCACAGAAGATGAGAACCTATGGATTGCTTCTAGGCTAATATGGTTTGATCAACCAAAATCCCCTGAAAGGTTGATACAGCCTCACAGACTACTACAGCCATGATTTAACTACAATTCTTAATTTTCTCAGGATCCCCATAAGAATGCCAGTGCCCCCCAATTACCAGGAAGTAGTATAAGAAGCTGCACTCAAATTCCCAAAATATTGCTTATTTTCATTTATTTTTTTAATTTGGAAAATTGAAATATGTACACCATACCATTGATACTTATTCAGGATTTTAATGGGCAACTGCTTTGAGTTCTGAAAAAGCTGATTCTGTAGTCACACATTTACTAGAAGTTATGGCCATCATGGATATACTTGCACAAATTATAACTGACAATGCTCCAGCATATGTTTCTTGTAAAATGAAACATTTTTTTGCTCATTACAATATAAAGCATATTACAGGCAACACTACACAATCCTACCAGCCGAGCAGTTATAGAAAGATCAAACAGAACTCTAAAGGACATGCTAAATAAACAGAAAGGGGTAACAAAAACTCCCAGAAATAGATTACATAATGCTCTATTAACTTTGAATTTTCTCAATGCTAGTGAGAAAGGAACAACAGCTGCAGAGAGACATTGAATAATAGAAAAAACTACAGAATTAAATCAGCCTATATACTTTAAGGATGTGCTGACCTCAAAATGGAAACCAGGAGATGTGTTATGTTGGGGACGAGGTTTTGCTTTTGTTTCTACAGAAGAAGATAAGCTGTGGATACCATCAAAATGGATAAAGGTTCAATTTGAACGAGAGACCTCTTAATTAGAAGAGGTAATAGTTCATCAACCAGCATGACCATTCAATTTAAACTAATTTATACCATTAACACATGCATTTTCATTTAATCAGATATAACTTGCCAATAGGGAACCTCCCCAAAGTTAATCTTGGGGAAAGGTTTTTGTTTTTGTCTTTTAGGAGAATGAAGGCTAAGGAATCTGAAGAACACTGGACAGATTGAAACATCTGAAGAAAAATGACAAATCATCTAGAAAAAATGTCCCCAGAAAAGGAGTAAATTGGCCTATTGGTATATCACATATAAAATTTCATAAGTCTTCCTAAATGTTTATTTCTGCTCTTCTCTAAAGACACTTAACACAAATGGTCTTCTTGTAGTCCCAGTACAATTAAAAATTAAAACTGGCTTTGGAGTTGGAGAATGACTCTCTCCTTCTTTATTTTTTTTTTTTCCCTCTGTGTAGTTTTTTTTTTTTTATTTATTTTTTTTTTATTTTTTTTTAATTTATTTTAATTTATTTTGCAATACAATTCAGTTCTACATATCGGTCACGGATTTCCTTGTTCTCCCCCCTCCCGTCCCCCTCACCTTCCCCCCAACGCCCCCCCCCATTCCCATCTCCTCCAGGGCAAAGCCTTCCCCATAGACTGAGGTCAACCTGGTAGACTCAGTCCAGGTAGGTCTAGTCCCCTCCTCCCAGGCCAAGCCAAACAATCCTGCATAGGCCCCAGGTTTCAAACAGCCAACTCATGCAATGAGCACAAGATCTGGTCCCACTGCCTGGATGCCTCCCAAACAGATCAAGCCAATCAACTGTCTCACCCATTCGGAGGGCCTGATCCAGTGTGGACCCCTCAGCCATTGGTTCATAGTTCATGTGTTTCCATTCATTTGGCTATTTGTCCCTGTGCTTTATCCAACCTTGGTCTCAACAATTCTCGCTCATATAAACCCTCCTCATTCTCGCTAATTGGACTCCCAGAGATCCACCCAGGGCCTAGTCATGGATCTCTGCATCCAGATCCCTCAGTAGTTGGATGAGGTTTCTAGCACAACAATTAGGGTGTTTGGCCATCCCATCACCAGAGTAGGTCAGTTCGGGCTGTCTCTCGACCATTGCCGGCAGTCTGTTGTGTGGGTATCTTTGTGGATTTCTGTGGGCCTCTCTAGCACTTTGCTTCTTCCTGTTCTCATGTGGTCTTCATTTACCATGGTCTCCTATTCCTTGTTCTCCCTCTCTGTAGAGAAATAATCAATCAATGGGACCTTTTGAAACTGAGAAGCTTTTGTAGAGCAAAGGATACGGTCAACAAGGCAAAGCGACAGCCTACAGAATGGGAAAAGATCTTCACCAACCCCACATCTGACAGAGGACTGATATCCAGAATATATAAGGAACTCAAGAAATTAGACATCAAAATGCCCAACAGTCCAATTAAGAAATGGGCTATAGAACTAAACAGAGAATTCTCAACAGAGGAAACTCAAATGGCCGAAAGACATTTAAGGAATTGCTCATCATCCCTAATCATCAGGGAAATGCAAATCAAAACAACTCTGAGATACCACCTTACGCCTGTCAGAATGGCTAAGATCAAAAACACTGAAGACACCTTATGCTGGAGAGGATGTGGAGCTAGAGGAACTCTCCTCCACTGCTGGTGGGAATGCAAGCTTGTACAACCACTTTGGAAATCAATATGGCGCTTTCTTAGAAAATTGGGAATCAATCTCCCCCAAGATCCAGCTATACCACTCTTGGGCATATACCCAAGAAATGCTCAACCACACCATAAGAGCACTTGTTCAGCTATGTTCATATCAGCATTGTTTGTAATAGCCAGAACATGGAAACAACCCAGATGCCCTTCAACTGAAGAATGGATAAACAAAATGTGGTACATATACACAATGGAATACTACTCAGCAGAAAAAAACAATGGCATCATGAGGTTTGCAGACAAATGGATGGATCTAGAAAAAATCATCCTGAGTGAGGTAACCCAGACTCAGAAAGACAAACATGGTATGTACTCACTCATAGCAGGATACTAGACATGAAACAAGGATGAATTGTCTGCTACTCACATCACCAGGGAGGCTACCCGGAAAACAGGACCCCAAGAAAGACACAGGGATCGCCCAATGACAGAGAAATGGAATGAGATCTACATGAACAGCCTGGACATGAGTGGGGGTAATGAAAGGCGAGGGTCGAGGGAAAGAGAGCTTGGGGGAGCGGGAGATCCCAGCTGGATCTCTCCTTCTTTAAACCCAAGCATGTTGTTAAAAGAAAAATGCAAACTCTCTGTATCATGCCAGAAGAAAGAGCCATCTTCTAATATGGGACAGGAGAAAACAAAAAAAAAATTAAGGGACTATTCTATTGCTACTTATCTCAATTCTTTGAATCCATTTTGAATCTTTAAAATTTTCTTAAGGTATGAATTTTATATCAAAATTTATAAGATTAATATATATATTTTAAACTTTTGCTATGATATTAATGGTCATATAGAGTACTAAATAATTCTAGAAAAAAGGCTTCAACTAGCTGTCTAGACATGTTTTTGTGAGTCTCTATCAGTTTCCTGCAGGAAATCATGACCAGGCCTAACATCGAATTTGAAGTCTCCAGAAAGATGATGGGGTCCCACAACAATTCCATGTGGACAATAATAATACCACTAAGCTGACAAACATCACCCACAGATCAGCTTTGGACTACAAACTGCTCAGAACAATTTCCAGATGGCTAGCTGAGATGATCTAGTTTCACAGACTACTTGAACAAGGACTTGAGATAAGCCCTGAACTTTGGCATTATGCAGAGACTGGACAACAAATGATACAGCTACCTTTCCTAGAACTTGACAATTAACCCAAAATTTTCTTTTCAGAATAAAGATGCCATCACCCATAACCAGCAGAAAGCAATTTTAAGAACACGACACCCACATTCCCAAAGAGGTGGTATGGGGTGGGTGGTTTTTTTATCTTTCAGTGGGTTTTGGGTTTGGGATAATTTTCATTGTTTAGGAGGGTCAGTTACAAGTTGTTGCTGTTAATGGTTAGGAAAAGGGCTAAGCAAAGGAGACTAGATTTAAGGTTCTTGTAAAAAAAAGATATATAAAAATGATAGAGGGTAGATTATTGAATCTACTCTGACAAGTAAAGAGAAGATATAGAAATGATATAGATAAAAAGAAAAATTATTGAATCTACTTTTAAAAGACAATTACTAGTTTTAAATACTTTACATTGTATTGGATTTTTGTATATTTTATACAAATTATATATATTGAGATTGATATTGTTGGAAAATGCTGTACATATATTTCTAATCTTATTCAGGATATTGTACTTACATTGTTCATTTAACAATGTAATGCAATTTGCTAATCCTTGAAGGTTATTATTACCAACTATTAGGATATAAAGAAATGAAAATTAGTAGTTAGACATTACAATTGAACTTGTAGTCATATTAGGTATTTTTTCAAGGTCGAGCAGATATATTTTAGATAGACAGGTCATCTTCAAACCTTTTGGAGACCTACAGAATATGGCATTTAAACTGTTTTTAAAAATTGAGACTTTCTGGACAGTGAGACATGTCTGCTCCTGGCAGCACCAATTTACTTCAGAGAGGAAGATGGGCATCAAAGACACTCTATATGGAGTTTATCTTTTTCTTGGCAAAAATAGCCATTTGGGCAAGAAACTGTTCTTGCCTAGACTGCTTGATCAACTGGACATGAAGGACCCATAGGAAGGTGATCACTGAACTTTGTATGGCAAAATTGTCCTTCAGGTTCCTGCTTCACAGAGGAAAATGCCAGACATTCTACAGGACACAAAGAGAAGTGACTGAGAGACTCTAGGTCTGTGGGCTGAAGACAGATGCCCCAACTTTACAGAGGAACTTTGGATGACTGTCTAGGCTGCCAACTGTCTCTGTCTACTCTCGCAAGACTCCCAAAAGTTGCTTGCATCCTTCTCCCATTTCTTAGGTAATATTATATCCTTCTGAGGTCTTTGATGTAGTTGAAGACTAGATAGTTATAACTTCCTTAGTTATGATAAAAGACAAGTTAGATATGAAACCTTAGACTCACAAATATAGAATAGATAGGATATCTTCTTTAATTTTGCCAAATACAAATAGACTAGATATTATAAATACACTAAATATTGTAACTGTAATTCTTGCTTGATAATTGTTTTGCTATCAAGAAAAGGGGAAGTGCTGTGGATATCTGTATGCTGTGAATGTGTTGCTCTGATTGGTTAATAAATAAAGTACAGATTGGCCAGTAGCCAGGCAGGAAGTATAGGCAGGACAAAGAGAGAGGAGAATTCTGGGAGCAGTAAGGCTGAGTCAGGAGACGCTGCCAGCCACCGCCATGAGAAGCCACATGTAAGATACTGGTAAGCCACGAGCCATGTGGCAAGGTATAGATTTATAGAAATGGGTTAATTTAAGATGTAAGAACTAGACAGCAAGAAGCCCGAGCCATTAGGCCAAACAGTTTAAATAATATAAGCATGGGCTGGGACACAGGAAAACTTCAGCTACAAAAGGGGGTTAATTATAAATATAATTTCTTCCTAAAAAAGAAAAGGATATAGTATAGATATGATAGGATAAAAGGGTAGATTATTGAATCTACTTTTAAAGAGCAACAATTTGTTTAAAATGTTTTACATTGCTACGGATTTTGGTTTATTGATACAAATTTAAAGTTAATTTTGTTATACTGTATGTATATTTCTACTCTTGTTTAAGGTATTATGTTTATGCAGCTCCTTTAAAATTATAATATATAATTAAGAAATACAAATTAATAGTCATCTAGGATAATCAAACTTATAGTCATATTAGTTTTCAATTAGTTAATATTTCAATTAGGTGGGTAATCTTCAAACATTTCAAAGACCTACAGAATATGGCATTTAAAATGTTTTAAAAACTTAGACTTTCTGGACAATGAGACACGTCTGTTCCTGGCAGCACTGATTTACTTCAAAGAGAAAGATGGGCATCAAAGAAACTCCATATGGAGTTTGCTTTCCTTATGGCAAAAGTTAGCCATTTGGGCAAGAAACTGTTCTTGCCTGGACTGCTTGACAAAATGTTGTTATCAACTGGACATGCAGGACCCATGGACAAATGACCACTAAATTTTGCCAAAATAAGGTGAGATGGTCCTTCAGGTTCATGCTTTGCAGAGGAGACTGCCAGACATTCTGCAGGACACAGAGAGAAGCAACTGAGAAACTCTGGGCCTGTAGGCTGAAGATGGATGCCCCAATGTTGCAGAGGAACTTTGGGTAACTGTCCAGGCAGCCAGCTGTCTCTGTCATTCTAGAGTTTTGGAAGTTGCTTACAATGCATTTCCTGTTTACTTAGGTAATATTATATCCTTCTGGAGTCTTTAATGTAGTTGAAGACTAAATAGTTAGAATTATTATTTTCCTTGGTTAAAATAAAAGATAAATTAGATATGAAACCCTAGGCTCACAAATATAGGATAATTAGAATATTTTCTTAAATTTTGTCAAATATATAGACTAGATATTATAACTAATCCTGCTTGATAACTGTTCTATTATATGTAATTTTACTATGTTAAAGTTAAAATCTTCCTTTTTGATTAGACAGAAAAGGAGAAGTGCTGTGGGATGTCTTTCTGTATGCTGTGAATATGTGTTGCTCTGTAGCTAGAGTTTTCCTGCCCGGCCCATGGTCAGGACAAATCTCTCTCACCTGCCAGTCCCACAGCCGCTCAGACCCAACCAAGTAAACACAGAGACTTATATTGGTTACAAACTGTATGGCCGTGGCAGGCTTCTTGCTAACTGTTTTTACAGCTTAAATTAATCCATTTCTATAAATCTATACCTTGCCACATCTGACTGGTGGATATACAAATCTGCATTGGCCTATGGCAAGGCAGCTTAGAGGCAGGTGGGAAATCTAAGCATATATATACAGAGAAAAGAAAGAAGAGAAGAAAGAGATGCCAGCCACCACCAAAGGAGCAGCAAGAGGCCAGCAGACTGGTAATGTCATGACCACATGGCAACTTATAGATTAATAGAAATGGGTTAAGTTATAAGAGCTAGCTAGCAAGAAGCCTGCCATAGGTCATACAATTGGTAATTAATATAAGCCTCTGAATGATTATTTTATATGCTTCTGTGGGATTGTGGGGCCAGGCAAGACCAGAGAAATCTTCTGGCTACAACTGGGAGTGTGAAAACCAAAATCATTTGTTTAGTATAGTTGCACACACAAACACAAATTGAAGACTCCTGAGTGCTTAGGAAATGAAAGATCTCCTAAATAGTGTTTTAACTGTATCATTTACCACACTAGCTTAGTTTGGATCATTTGGTAAAATTTGCTCCTATGGTTCTTCTGATTTGTTCTGTTTGGTGTGCCATGATATACACATGTAGAATTAGGTGGGAATATGTTGTATTGTTTACGAGCAGAAGCACATGAATTTTTCTAATTCAGACAATGGTTATCTTTATTCCTCCACCTCATCTCCACTAAGAGAATTAAAATAAACTGTAAAGAGTAAGTGCCATATTTGTGTGTTGGGGATTTCTGCCTCTGTCGTGGTGGATAAAGGCTGATGATGAACCATGTTGCTGCCAAAATTTGGTATAAAAAAAAACAACCAAATATAGACAATCATAAAGGAGTAAACTCCCATGTTCCAAATTAGGAAAGGTGCTTGCTTCTGCATCAGTGTGTAATCTGACAACATTGTCAAAACACACACATTACCATGTCATTTTAACAGCTCAGTTTTAACTGCATCAGTTACCATTAGTCAAATCATCCTCAGATCCTACCTGCATATCTCAACCCCCTTCTGAAGCAATGCTGTAGTACTAAAACATTATACTGATGGTGGTCTAGCAAGCTCATAATCAAAGAAGAGCATGCAACCAAGAATGTGAGGTATCTCACTCAACAAACACTGTTAAATCAGGTCAGTAAGAACTCTGATAAAGAGAGAAAAAAGGGAAAAGTGGTAATCAGATTTGAAAAAGGACCTAAAGACTTGATTTTGAATTCACATTTGAGCAGATATGCAACTTTATAACCTCCAAAGTAAAAGGTAGAATTAAAATCTTGAAGTCAGCCTCTCAAATGGCTTGCTGCCAATACAATGCATACTCCATTCCATTCACAATGAAAACGACAGCAAGAAAGTTTGCATCTGTCTGAACTACAGATGGTGAGTAATCCAGTGAGAAAGTAGAGCCCAGGCTTGTGCCACACTCCAATATGTAACATGTAAACTCATATTTCTCATAATTCACAAAGGTAACAATCGAAATCCTACTACTGATGCTTCTGGGATGCCCAAGAAAAGCCAATGCAACACTCACCCCAGGATATTTTCATGATTCTCAAGAGAAAAAAAAAGATTAGATCACAAATAAAAAATTTACCTCTGAGCCAGGAATGGTGTCTCAAGTCTGTGATCCTAGCATTTTGGGAAGCTGAGGCAGAAGGATTACAAGTTTGAGGCAAGCCTAGGGAGACCTGCCTCAAGTACAACTCTCCCAAATAAAATTACAAATCATACAAGGAAGAAAAGCAAACCAAGCAAAAGTCTGCAAAAAAAAAAAAAAACAAAAAAAAAAAACAAAAACAATGAAAGCTTCAAAACTGGAGATAGTAGAATTAAAACACCTTGAAGATCTCTGTGTGTGCACATGTGCATGTAAGTGTGTGTGCATGTGTGTATACGTGTGTGTGTGCATGTGTGCATGTATTATGTATGTGCATGTATGGGAATATTTGTGTGCACATGTGCATCTGTACATGTGTATGTGTGTGTATACACATGAGAATGTGTGTCTGCACATGTGTTTGTGTAGTGTGATGATGATGGTGAGGATTATATACTGTATGGTAAGTAAGACACATGCTCTATCACAGAGCCCAGACCCTAAATATTCTTATCTTTCTCCCAGCTTAGGAAAGTTTGCTATATTACTTCTATCCCTTCTGTTTCCTGTCTTCTTTTTTGAAACAGCTTCTAACAGAAGTTCCAACATTTGGATCTGTCATCTATGTCACTTAACTTTCCCCCATTGTCTTTCTCATGGTACTTACCACTCAGTAATGTATAAATTCTTTTACAGTAACTTTCCGCTAACTTGTTTTCAGCCATATTCATTGTTATGTCAGGCTCTCAATTTAAACATAAAACAACATCCACTAAACCTATCGTATAGTGCAATACCTACACATGCTTCCTTAGTACACATGACTGTGTTTTAGCACCCAGAGTGTCTTATATTTGCCTCCTTAAATTTATAGAGTGAGATGTCTTACATTCTTGGTTGCATGCTCTTCTTTGATGATGTGATCTCTAGATCATCATCAGTGTAATGTTTCTGTTTACTGCTGCCTGGCTTTGGAACAGGGTTGAGATACACAGACAAGCAGAACCTGAGGATGATTTGACTAATGGCTGTTCTGACTCCAGTGGCAATCAGCAGCTTCTTATGCATAACCTACCTCTGCAACCCTACTGCGTGACTCAGTTTCTGTCATAGCTTCCGATTTCTCAACCCATTTGAGAATAGGGTAAGATGGCAGAATTTGCTATTCTGTGTACAATTATCTAGTTTTTTGAACTGAAACATGCCCCAAAGTAACACATACTTATTGTATCCATTAATCCTAGCTGATTGTCCATTAGATCAGTGGTTCTCAACTTGGGGATCAAACAACCCTTTCGCAGGGGTCACCTAAGACCACTGGAAAGCACAGATATTTACAATACTATTCATAATAGGAGCAAAATTACAGTTATGAAATAGCAATGAAAATAAGTTTATGGTTGGGGTTCACCCCAACATGAGGAACTGTATTAAGGGTTGCAGTGTTGGGAAGATTGAGAGCCACTACATCAGATCTACCACCACTTCTCTATATCCATATGTTAGGCTTTTGTTCTTTTGTAATATCCTTCAAAACTGGTTAAACATTTATTTTTTCTTATTATACCATTCCATGTTTTTTAAATTTTCTTAAAATGGATTTTATTATCTATATTTATCTACATGTACTTTTATAAACTCTAGGAGACAACAAGCACCAGATATATATAATCAATCTGCCATCTTGAATCAATCTCTAATTCTCTTTTAAGTAAATTATTTGCAAACTTAGCACACTGCCCATTAGTAAATAACATATTCTCTGACATGGACCTCATCGTCGACTGACAAACACCACTGAAGATTTTTTAAATGGTCTTTCCGACCCGGAGAGTATGTTTTCCTGAAAGGCGAAAAACTGGAGTAAATAGCCCAATAGTGGGTTCTTGCTGTCATAGGCTAGATTGGTTCTTAATCTTTTCAAATATGAGATCTTTTTGCATTAAGAAAGAAAAATTTATGATTCCTTACAAAAGTAGTAATTGAACTTTCAGGATCCACTGTTTGGGAAATGGAAAATTATAAAAAATGATGATTTCCAGGTTCCACAGTTTACTAAAGTCACAATTGCGTCTCAGGATAAATGTTGTCATTGCACAGAGTGTTTGAATTTTTCTACTTAATTTCCTAACCAGGTTCTTTCATGGGTTGATAAACTTTATTGGAATGTAGTGTTTTTTTCAATTACCCCAAACCAAAATCAAACCCACGATGTTTCTTATAACTTAATATTTTAAGATGCCATAATGAATATATGACTGTTTTCAACTCTAAGATTGTTATTAGCACTAATGTAAATTTGTATGTTAAGACATTTTTAAATCTATTAATTCATGTAATCCTTACAGTAATCTTATCTAGGTAGACAAAGGATAATGGTCCAATTCTACAGAAGGTCAGAAAACACAAGCAATTTCTCCAACTGAATTGTTAGAAGCAACAGAGCTAGCCTGGAACCAGAATTTCTCAATGAGCTGTGCATTAATTTCCAGAGGTCAACCTTCAGGATAGTGCTGCCTTCTTACAAATAAAAAGCTAAGGACAGTGTAAAAATTACCAAAGCAACTAATTACAAGACTTCTGAGAGACTGGATTTTACTGCTCTGGGAATTTAGAACCCTTTTAGACTTCTTAATTTTGATTGGCTTAACTGAAGCAGCAGTATCTTCATCAGTATCCTATTGCTGTGAAGAGACAATGTGGCCAAGGCAACACTTATAAAAGAAAGCATTTAGTTGGAGGCTTGTTAACAGTTTCAGAGGGTTAGTCCTTTATGATGGTGGGAAGAAGACAGGCATGGCACTGGAAGGAGTAGTTGAGAACTTCACATCCTGATCCACAGAAAGAGAGAGACTGGGCCTGGCCTGGCATGGGCTTTTGAAACCTCAAAGCCCACACCTACCTACACCTACACCATAGTGACATACCTCCTCCAACAATGACACATCTACTCCAATAAGATCATGCTTCCTAATCCTTCAACGGGGGACTAAGCATACAAATACATACGAGCCTATAGGGGATATTCAAACCACCCTGGGGAGGAACTCATCATTCCGAACACACATAGATGCTGTGGAAAATACAGTAAAAGCATTTTAAATATGCAAATAAGCATTAGAGCAAAATAGACAATACTGAAAGCATAAACATCAAATATAAAGAACAACACTCCAAGAATTCTCACCTATAAAGAAAGAATCACTGTGTCAGGAGACTTTTCATCCACATCAAGAGATGCAAAGACAATGGAATAATGCCAAAAATTAGACAATAAAAGCCAGCACCAAAATCGCATGCATGAATGAGGGTGAGGTATGAACATCTGGAGTGACATCAAGCATATCTATAAGACAACTGAGCAAAGCACCGCCAGACTACTTTGCATGTTTTATTTACTAGTCCCTCAACAACCGGGTGAAATAGATACTGTCCACACTATAGTCTCAGGAAAGGTGAAACTAGGGTGTAGAGTGATTTGGTCAAGGTCACACAGCTAGTGTGTGGCCAGTTGGGATTCAGGCCCAAATGGAATAATCTAGAGTCTATAGTTATTTACTATGCTACCCCACCTCCATGACCAAGTCTCCACTTAAGCAACCACCCTAGGACGACATTTAAAAGACAGAAATTAAATTTTTAAAAGCAGGGACTGGAGAGATGGTTAAGTGATTAAGAGCACCATCTGCTCTTCCAGAGGACTCAGGTTCGATTCCCAGCACCCACATGGCAACTAACAACTGTCTATAACTCTTAAGATCTGACACCCTCACACAGACATATATGCAGGCAAAATGCCAATGCACATAAAACAAAAATAATTATTTTTAAAAGTAAATAAATTTTTAAAAAGTAGGATACAGCAGAAAAATAAGGGAGATTTATCAGGAAATCATATTTATTAACTTGTGTATTATCTATGAAAATATTATTTTATGAAACAATTCTCATAATAGATTCTAAGTTCCTGCCCCCACTGTAATGTCATCTTTCTTGACCAGTTAACGGATGTTGGTCCCACCAAAATATTTGGTAATCATTCTGTTGAAATGTCTCCCAAAATCTGGAAATTATTGGACCTATTACATAAAAAGTTTTCTAAAAGTAGATTTGCAAGATAAATTAATAAGAATCATATAAAAATATGTATTTGTTGAAATAGAGTACCTTATTGTGATTTGTTATTCATAATATAAGAGAGACAGGCTGCATAAAGCCATTAGGGGGCTGTGTTTGGGCCCCACAAAGGCATGCTGTAAATCAACATAAGAAAGGAGAATGAAAAACTTCCCACCAGAGACCATTGCCAACCCATTAAGATTTGTGGAGATCGTGCTTTTAGATTAATAAGATAAAATAGAATGATTTGCAATATTTTGTGCAGGAAAACAGCCCAGGACTGTTCTGTGTCCATCAAAGTCGAAGATGGAGTTTGCATGAGGAATAAAACATTTTACTTGCAATAATTTCTTTATGATAAAGGTTTCTTCCAACTACTCTGTAAATGGAAAATCCTAATACAAACTATCCCTTAATATCCACCAGGGTAGGTCCTTAAACTCCCATGAATGACAAAACCTACAGAGAGTATGCCTTTTAGAAAATGGCAGTGTTTGTATGCACCTTATGCACACCATTCTGTGTATTTAAGACTTTAAACTACTAATAATGACTAACAAAATGCAAGGGATTTGCAAATAGTTGTCATATTGTGTTGTTTAGGAAACAAGAAAGCAGTCTGTATAAGTTCAGGACAGGTGCAATTTTTAAAGTATTTTTGATTCATTCAGCTAGATCCATCAGATACAGAGTACTCAGAGCAGAGAGGACAACTGTATTTTACTAGTAAGTAACTTTTTGCATCAACTCTGCACTAGAAAGAGATGTTCCCAAAGTGGACTCCAGAGATCCTGACTTCATTTCACAATCCTAAGCAAAGTTATAACTGAACAAAGTATCCGTGTGTAGAATATTAATTTTAGAAATGAAGTTAATTGCATTTCCACACTCAATTCTTTGTTAAATCATCTTAATTTAAGGGTATTTGGTTTGCTTTTGCTTTTGTTTCTTTTTGTTGTTGTTGCTGTTCTGTGGTTTGTTTGTTTGTTTGTTGTTGTTTGGGGGGTTTTGTTTTTGGTTTGGTTTGGTTTGGTTTTTGTTTTTTCGAGAAAGGGTTTCTCTATGTAGCCCTAGCTGCCCTGGAACTCCCTCTGTAGACCATGCTGGTCTTAAACTCACAGAGACTGGCCTGCTCTGCCTCCTGAGTGCATGGGCCACCACCACCCAGCTGCTTCTGTCTATTAATAGTAGAAGCAACAGCAGCTTATGTGTTCTGATGTGGTAGGAACTGAAAATGATGGAAAGATGTTGTTAAGAGACTCGTAGTTCACTTGAGAGTGCCTTACCTAGTCTGTGCTGTCCTGTATGCAATTTGTGTACAATAATCCTTAACCATCTCCAAATCAGAAACAAAGAGAAAAGCCCTGTCCAGTGTCTGTCTGCTATCAGAGTTTCTTCCACCCTGTTTCAGTCTGAGGCTGTTTAGCCCTAGTACATGCTTCTGCAGAAAAAGATTGGCCTTCCTGAAAAAGAAGTCTGAACATTTTTCTTGGCTCATATGAGATAACTTCCTCCTCCTCCTTTTCCTCTTCCTCCTCTTCTTTTATTTTCTGGAGACAGAGCCTAGTGTAGCCTAGGCTAGCTTTAAAAGTGACTACATGGCCAAGGATGACCTTGAACTCCTGATTCCTATGCTTCTACCGCATGAGTGCTAGATTTATAGACATGCATCACCATACTTGACTTCTGCGAAATAACTTCTAAAATCTTGGAATATCCTTCTAGGTGAAAGTGTCTTTGTGCCTTCTATGGTGGTTTACACCTTTAGTCCTAAAACTCAGAGGCATGGGGATTTCTGTGAATTCTACGCTAGCCTGGTCTACATAGTGAGTTCAAGGACAGCTAGGGTTAAGTGGAGAGACCCTGTCTCAAAAAAGGGGGAAGCACAGCTGATAGTCCATAGTAATATGGAGGCTCTTGGGCCACACAGTGTTAGCTTGGCCTGGGGGTGCCCTGGAGACTAAAGTCAGCTGCACAGGTGAACAGCCATGTGTGTTTCTGTGATGTTCCATGCCTGTTGTCAGCGTGGTTCTCACACAATTCCACTGGAGAAGGAACTGGGACCCTTCCCATATCCTCCTCTGCTGTCTGGTCCTTGTACTGTCATAAGCTATAGCTGTCGGTTGGAGTTTTAGTGAGTCTGGGTCTTTTTAACAAATGGGGGTAGTCAGGGAGATCTCAAACCTTAATTGGGGCCTTAGGCATCATGCATGCAGAGTACACCTGGTCATACGAAACTTCAGCCATCACACTCGACCACAAAACAATACCCTTTTCATAGTAAGCATTCATGTCTTCAGTTTATAAAAACTAGCATAGGCAATATATGTTAGGTGTGTGTGTGTGTGTGTGTGTGTGTGTGTGTGTGTGTGTGTGTGTGTGTGTGTATGTATATATGTATGCATGTAACATCAGTTGCCTGAACTTGTAGACATTTGACATCTATCATCTAACTGTAACCCCTTCTTAGGTAACTAACACATTTTCTGAGAATCACTGGGAATGCAGCTTAGACCTAGTACAACCAAACACTAAAAAATACAGTTTAGACATCATGGCATCCATAGAGCAGATCCTGTCTATGTAAACACTGGTTTCTACTTCATAAAGCAAGAACAATATAGTCTGTTGAAGTCATGATTGACAACAAGGACTAAGAAGATAAAAGGCAGTTGATTTGTGCTCTGAAACAGCTACATATCTACCTAATTAAGTTATTTTAATGAGGACAAAAATATCCTGTTAATGTGGGATAAAATGACTACTCCTTGATAAACAGTGTGTACTTACTGTTTTCTAAGAAATATTTTATCTTTGCTTAAAATAGTGAAATCTTTATGCTCCTTTACTCCTGATTGTTTTTCACTATATTTTAAAGAAATGAGACAGAGAATTTGAGGACACCCAATATTCTGTGACCTTCCCACAAATACATAGGTGCATTGATTTGCACATAAATACATATACCACAATGCACATATCACACACAAATACACACAGACAGATGCAGACACACACAGAGAGTGAGAGAGAACTGAAATATCATTTACTGTAGAGAGTATGGTATATAAGAAAGGGGCATTTCAGGAAGGCATGTTTCACAGTCAAGGGTCAAGTTATTTGAGAGTAAAACACATGGGAGGTCAAGTGAAAATTCTAGTGTCAAATGTTGAATGCATCCCTATTAGTTGTTATTTGGGGAAGCCTCAGAGGCCCCCCAGACAATGTAAACTATTGCTGTTGCTCTTAGAGGCCCATCAGAACTAGATGGTAAGACTGTATTGCTGAGGTCAGCATGCACTTTGGTTGCAGGACATAAAGAAATAAAGCTGAAATTGAGCTAGATGTTTCCTCCCTTTGGAATAGCTTTTATAGTGCTTGATGGTACTAAGAAAGAAGCTCTGGGTAAGTCATCAACAGTCTTACCCAGCAGTGAGCCTTGCATGTTATGATGGCAAGATGTGCTCACTACTGTAATAGTGGCGTGACAGTTATGGAGGAAAACAACTACTTTCTGACTGGATTTGAGGCCTACTCCACAGGAGGGAATTCATGCCTGATACAGTAAATACAGTCAAAAGTCCATGGCTAGGAAGGTCATAGCCCCCTGGGGAATAATCTAATATTGCTAGACTGTTAAATGGACATGGTGTCAAGCTTCTTTCTAAATATTTATGTATACACCCATAAACAAGTGCTATTCTTTGATCAGAGAAGTTTGTTTTTTGCAGTAACTATGGTGAATGCAGGGACTCATGGCTGCTCAAGGTGCTGAGAACAAGTTGCTATTTAGTGCTTAGTCCTAAATAGGACACCTATATCATCCCCCATCCCCACAAGGTTAAGGAAACCATAGAAGAAGGAGGTAGAAATAATATAAAAGTTGGCTGATGGAGAAGAAGAGCTATCTATGATGGGAGGAGGGCCATTTTCTGAGAATGACATGACTGTGGCAATCATGAATCCATAGTGTGGAGGACCCATTCCCACTTTTTACCCCAGGGTACTCCTGAGGGATAAGATAATTAGATAGAAATATAGAGGGGAGAGAAACAGGTAGAAACACAGGATAGCCTCAGGAGGGCCTGGATCCTTAACCACCAACCCAGAACTTTTTTCAAAAGGCTTTTTGTAACAATGCCAAGGGGTGAGGCAAACGACCTCCCCCTTGCTAGATACAACCAAGTGCAGACCCTTCCAAATACCTGGTACCCAGGCCCGTGGTCCAATCATCCTCTTAAGCAGCCCCGCTGATAGAGCAACCTCAGCTCTCACTAGGAAACCTCTGTGGGCTCCCACACCATAGCAGCTGTGGTTGCTTGCACTGGGCCAGTGGCAGGCTGGGCCTGTCAACATTCAGTCATGACAGAATAGAGTCTCATGCTCTCCCTAAGGAACTTTATTATTGGCTGTTGTTGATGGCTTCTGAGAGAGGGTCATTGTCTTCAGTGGTGTAGTCACTGCTTATCTCTCTGTGCTCCAGTAGATAGCTTTATGCCCACGCTCACATGGACTGCTCTGGTTAAACTCAATGGGTAGCAACAAAATAAAACAAAAAGTTATGAAAGTGAGAGGGGGACTTGTAGGAAAGAGGATGGGTTAATGACGATGGGAGGGGGACAAGTGAGAAAGGGGAGGTATGATTAGAATGCAGTACATACACATATAAAATTGTCAAAGATTAAATTTAATCTTACAAAGATAATTGGAAAGGTAACACATGATGTGGAACAATCTTTGTATACTGTAAATATGTATTGCTCTCATTGTTAATAAAAAGCTGATTGGCCGATGGCTAGGCAGGATTTTCAAGGCAGAGAGAATGCTGGGAAGAAGGAGAGCAAAGTAAGGAGTCGACAGACAGACAGAAAGGAAGCAGGACAGGCAGGAGAGGTAAAAAGCCATGAGCCTCAGAACAGCATATACATTAATAGAAATGGGTTAATTTAAGTTGCAAGAGCTAGTAATAAGCCTGGGCTATTGGCTGAGCATTAATAATTAATAATAAGTCTCTGAGTGGTTATTTGGAAAGCTGAAGGAACAGAGCTGATAGCAGTCTGATGAAAACTTTGCTTACAAACACACACAAATCCCAAACCAAAACACAAGTGGTGCTAACCTCAGCTATCTGCTATTGCCTAGACAATGGGTAATGAAGTCACTATTTTAGTACTCAGAAAAAAATGTGACCACATGGACAGTCCTGAGATTTGATGCAGAGACTTGTTGACAGAATAGAGAGATAGGAAAGTAGACTTTATATAAGAGAAACAGATGATTAGGAAGATGCATACTTGAGTGTATTTTATATACTGAGGATGGTGCCATGCTGGAGGGCAGAAGCAGACAAGAGGTGGACAAGGTGCAAACTCACCTGATAACTGGGAGACTTCTTGATTTGACCATTACTCAGCCTTCCCTCAGTCGAAAGACTACTGATATCAAGGAATTCTGTTTTCACTGAAGGAGAGCCAGATAAAATTTCTGGGGAATTTTAGTTTTGGGGCAGTGATTCTCAACATGTGAGTCTTGACCCCTTTGTCAACCCTCTATCTCCAAAAATATTTACATTACAATTCATGATAGTAGCAAATTTACACTTATGAGGTAGCATCAAAAATAATTTTATGCTTGGGGGTCACCACAATGTGAGGACTGTATTAAAGGGTCTCAGTATTAGGAAGGTTGAGAACCACTGCTTTGGTGACTGAATTTTAAGAAAAGACTTTTTGTTAGTGTGGAGATCACTGGCTGAGTGTGGCAGCAGAAGGAATTCCAGCAGCACTTACAGGCAGCCTGGTAAGCCTTGGACACAGAATAGAGACAAATATGTTATAAGAGGGACACAGACAAGCAGACATTCTGATGCACATGAACATTGATCTTGCTTGTTGATGAAGGAGGAGCTCCAAAGAGCGTGGCAGAATGTTATAGACATGAAGGAAGTATTGAGGTGTGGGCATCAGATGTGGGAATGGGATGATGAAAGGGCATAAACATGCCTGGCATGTTTGGGGAAAAATAGGTAACTCTGGGTAGGGCACAAAACAAAGGGCTAGCAGTATGGGTGGCTGGAGAGAGGGCATCCAGCTGTGAAGCTGTGGAATCCTAACAACCAGCCTTTAGAGACTTCAAAGTAAGATTGAGACTGATTGGGCTTAGGTGCATCTGGAAAAACCAAAGCCAGTTACATCATGGAGAATGGATTGGGTCCAGGAAAGTGAGATCCCCTGGGAAACCATTGTCTGGATGGTGAACATCTGAACTCAGTAAGGCAGGCAATGGGTGTGGAAAACAAGGAGTGAATGGAGAACTACAACTTGGATCATGACTGGTGGTGGGGTGTGAAAATTTCTGATCCCTTGGAAGACCTAAGATGGCCCTAGCTGGAAGGGAGAGCAGAGCTGTAGGGGGAGGTACATGGCAAGTTGAGGCAATTCTGGCTTGGGACATTATAAGCATATCAGGTATCTATCACAGTAAAATAAATAACCCCAAATACAAAGGCAAACAACCCCCACTTTATTAGCTGTGAGATGGCATGTCTTCATCCTATGTGAAGCTTCAGTGTAAAGATGAGGGGTGACTAGGTGGTTAGATCTGGACAATGGGCTACAGGAGCCACTAGTGTGCCTACGCCTAGGTGGGCAAGATGAGAAGGCTGAACTGAATGAGAACTACGAGGTGAGATGCCCACACGTGGCCTTTCCATCCCAGCAGCCTCAGGGGAGTAAATTCCCACAGAAGTCTGTAGGAACATGTACTGAAAGTGTGCAAAGTGACCTCTTATGACCTGGCCTTAGAAGTCTCAAATTGTTGTTTCTGACTTTCTTTGTTTGTCTAAATAGTCACAAAGCTTGCAAGATTCAAAGGGTGGGCCCAAAGACTCCATCATTCAATAGAAGTGTCAGAAGGCTCGAGGCAATGTTTTCAAACTGCCACCGAATGTAACACTGTGAAAGAGGGCAGCTAGGAGATACTAAGACTCCAGGTCTCCAGAGCTGGGCATTAGGTCAAAGAGGGAGGAGCCTGAGGCAAATGCAGACACTGGATTCTGCAGACATTGCCTTTGTGATGGGGTCATGGGTAGCTGAGTTCTCTGTTCCTCTTACCCACTGTCCCATCTTAACAAGTACAATGATAAGCTACTTCAAAGATCGGTGAGGATTTTGTTAAGACATGTAAGGATTCTACTACAGTGCCAGACATTGTCCCATTGAATATACTTCAGCAATTACTGTTTACAAAGCACTTCCACACACATTATCTCATTTATTTCTCACCAGATACATCTGTTATAGCTGTTCAAATTACCATCATGTAACAGATGAAGAACTGTGACCCTGAGCGGTCAGGTAACACTTTGAATGTCACACAGCTAGAAACTGGTAGAGTGGAGACTCAGAAACTTGCTTTTCTGCTTCCACAGAGTCAACTCTTCCCATAGCTATGCAGCTGCTCCCCAAATAGGAGCATGCTTGAGATCAGTCCTTTGCTCATCCACACTGTGGGACCAGCCTCCCGGCAAAGGCACTGTGTTGCTGGCATTTATATTGTTCTCCTAGGAGATGCCACTGAAGCTGCCTCCACCTCACCTACCATGGGCATGTCTGAAATGTATTAGATGTAACAGCAGGTATGTGCCTGCAGGCACCCAACCTCTGTGCTTGAAATATAGGGACTGCCGCTCTTGTTCTGGAATGTAAGGAGTGGGTAAGGCCTTTTCTCCATGGCTAAGAAGAACATGAGACAGCCATTCCCTTGAAAACTGCAAGAGAACATACCAGGCCCAGCTGTGCCTGCCCAGGACAGCTGCTAGGACTGCTGAATAAAAACAGCCATGACTTTTCCTGTGACCAAAAAAGCTCTTGCTTCCTGGGAGTTCTGTCTATGTCTACCCTCCCCATCTCAGCCTGCCTCCTTTTTCTATTCAGGGTAGGGGGGTTCAAAATCAGACAAAGAAATATTCAAACAGTGACATGTTACTTCTTGCTTCCTGAACAGTCTAAAACACTGACATGTCTCTGGGAATATTTGTCTACTGACCCATCAGACCCTGCACATGCCCGCCAAGGGGCAGCATGTCTTCTGCTCCCCATTAAAGGTCACCCTCCAGGCTCTGAGGAATTTCTCCTGAATCATGAAGAAGGAAGAGATCAAATTCCTGTCATAACACACTTCAGAAAGCAAGGAGTAGTTAGAAATTTCCATTCATCTGAGGGATCTTTGAAAATCCTGCCTTGGGTGGAGTGACATTTTCCACCAATGACGACAGTAAAGCTGGCAGGCGGCCCTGGGTGGAGCCGAGAGAACCAAGCACACTGTCCCTCTGGGGTCCGTGTCTCAAGACTTTCAGGAAGTTCCTGAGAACAGCAGGAACTCTGTCCTGGCTTGGGGATCACCCCACCCCCAGGCTTCCTTCGCAACAATACCACAACAGGACTTTGTTCTAGAAGGAGCCCAGTGGGGCCTCTTCACCTTGCCACAACTCTGGGCAGAACTTCTCACAGACTGGAGTTTCCAACAAGTTTACTTGACACCTGCTCAGTGCAGAACTAGAGGGATAGGAGTTTTGGATGTTAAAACCAAATCCATCCTATTAATTGCACACCAACAGAACTGCACTTCCGATTTACTAGTTTTTACATATTTTAATCACCAAAATGACTAATAACCACAATACAACTTAAAAGGAATTGTCAAAGCATTTTTTAATTCACAATGCATAATTTCCACAATACCCTCTTCCCCTTATGAAAATATAATTTCAATTTTGTAAAAATGTAGCTGGCAATATAGATACACAATAAAGAAGTATGGATCTACTGTTCTGTGCTGTGGTGAAGTCACCAACTGTGCTTGAAATAAGATGAAAGAATATCACATTAATTATTTTAAACTAGGGTCATCCTCCATGGCTCTCAATAACTCCAGCATCATTTTCTGAATGCTATGATGAGAAACATCAGCATGACCCTGATGCACAAGCTACCCAGGAGCCTAAGAATGCAAATATTACACTAGAAAAGCAGAAAACAAATGCATTTAGTGTGCTTTTCCTTTCCTTCAAAACACTGTTTCACCAGAACTAAGGAGTTATTGCTATTATTTAAATAACCACTTAAATTTGCTGATTAAAATTTGCATGGAGGAACTGGTGACATGTCACAACCCATTTCACAAAACTGTCCTCTGACCTCCACACATGTGTTGTGGCAAGTTAGGGCCCACAGACACACACACACACACACACACACACACACACACACACACACACACACACTAATAGTAAATTAAAACTTTTCCATAAGATCCTGACTGCAAAGACAGAATAATTAAATTCCATGTCTTCTGACTTGCAAATCAAACAGGCAAAAGCACCTTGTCCTAAGTGCTGTCATTTTTACTTCAGATTCCATTTTACCTGGAGGGTGAAACAAAGTTCAGGTTCCCAAACCCTGTGAGAGCTAGGAAATTTCCAAAGGCTGACCCACCTCCTCCCTAAACCATAAAACAGTCAGTATGCACCTTTAGTTCTCTAGAAACATCATGGCTGTTCCTAACAACAGAAGGAACAAAAGAATCTAATTGGTTAGACTGAAAAGCTTGCGTTGTATGTCAGTTGACAGTGATGGAACACTTGAGGAAAACCCTTAATCTTTGATTTCTGATTGGTGAAAATTGTAACTGTTATTGGCAACAAATGTTTGTGGGTTTTATGCTTAAATATTTGCTTCACCTGGCATTTGAGGTCACGGTTCAGCTCCTGAGTCTGATGGGTCAGCACCGACTTTCCTTCTTCTGTTGTGCTGTCCTACATTAAACCTTGCTTTGCAGTAACCTCTTGTGTCTGCTTGGGTTGATTCAGAGCCTCAGACCACAGCAACACCCTTTCAAATCAACCGCCTTTTATCTTTCTTAGTCCTTGTTGTCAATCATAACTTCAACAGAGATACTATATCATTCTTGTTTTATGAAGTAGAAACCAATGTTTACATAGACAGGATCTGCTCTATGGATGCCCGACTGTCTAAACTGTACTTTTTAGCATTTGGTTGTACTAGGTCCAAGCTGCATTCCCAGTGATTCTCAGAAAATGTGTTAGTTACCTAAGAAGGGGTTACAGTTAGATGATAGATGTCAAATGTCTGCAAGTGCAGGCAACTGATGTTACACACACACACAGAGAGTGTGTGTGTACCTAACATGTGTACATCCTGGGTTCAATCCTGAGTGCTGGAACAAGAAAAAGAGGAGGAGGAGCAGGAGGAGAAGTAGTAGTAGTAGTAACCAGTAGAACAAACCAGGTATTCACATTTTTGTCTCTTTAGACCATGCTATATATATCATTTCATTTTAAATCTGCATCAGAAAAAAATGTGACATAAGCCTAAGCTTGACTGTAGTCACCTTTCAAACATATAGCATGCAACAGACTATTTTACATCATTTGATTGCATTTCTTTACTTCTATATTTTCATTCTCCCTTAACCAAAATCGCCTTACCTTTCCCCTTGTCTCCTGTTGTTCAGCTTTCTATGGCCCCACATTGGAATGCTAAAATGTTGTCGGTTGTGTTTTACTCTTTTGACTCTTCGGTCTTTGGCACTTTTGGGGGCCTGCCACCCAGCTCCCAAATAAATCACACACAGAGAGACTTATTATTATTTATAAATTTCCAGCCTTAGCTTGGCTTGTAGCTTGCCAGCTTTTCTTAAATTGTCCCAGCTACCTTTTGCCTCTGGACTTTTTCCTGTTCTTACTTCTGTATATCTTACTCTGTGGCTGGCTGTGTGCCTGGATGATTGGCTGCTGGTGTCCTCTTCTCCTTGTTCTCTTGCCCTTTCTTCTTTTGCTCCCAGATTTCTCCTCCTATTGACTCTCTCTACCTGCCAACCCCACCTATCCTTTCTCCTGCCTTGCTATTGGCCATCCAGCTCTTTATTAGACCATCAGGTGTTTTAGACAGGCAAAGTAACACAGCTTCACAGTATTAAACAAATGCAACATTAAAAAAATGCAGCACAGCTTTGCGTCATTAAACAAATGTTCCACAGCATAAACAAATGTAACAACATGTCTTAATATTCTACAATATCCCCCCATTCCTTCCTTCCATTTATTTTCACTGTACATTTTTAAATTTTTTATTTTATGTGCATGGTTGTTTTGCATGTATATTTGTGTGTCACATGTGTGTCTGATGGGTCAGCACCGACTTTCCTTCTTCTTTTGTGCTGTCCTACATTAAACTTACACATTACACATGGAGGCTAGAATAGGGCACTGAATCCCCCTGAACTGGAGTCACACATGATTGTGAGTCAACATGTAGGGGCTGGGAACTGAACCTGAATCTCTCAAAGAACAGCGGAGTCTCTTCACTGCTGAGCCATCTCTCAGCAGCACCTATACTATGATTTAATTGAAAATGTTTTCTATACATTTAGCATGAAATTATTCCTCTATATTCATGATTTGTAAATTTGTCAATTTTTCCCAGTGTCGCACAGCTCTTGAGTGTCTGTTTTCCCTTTCCTACTGGTTTATATTGTCATTGTCCAATTCCTCTACCTTGCCTTTAAGCCCTGGTAGTCTATCCTCCCCTTGATTTACTCTATTAGTGAAGCGTTCCGTAGAACTCTTTATTTGATTTATTGAATATTAAATTCCAATACTTCAGGGTTCTTTTTTAGGAGTTTTCTTTATTGAACACTACTTTCATGATCTGTATTGACTTCCTTATTTCAATCAGTTTTTTATCTTCTCTTGGAATACACTGGGAAATATATTGTGTCATCATTTATTTGAACTTTATTTGATCATTCTTTTGAATTCTTTGCCTGACATTTTATCTAATTTACTCTCTTGGGAGGTTGTGCTGGCTAGTTGTATGTTTACTTGATGCAGGCTATAGTCATCTGAGGGAGGAACCTTCAGTTGATAGATTGCCTTCATAAGATTGGGCTGTAGGCAAGCCTGGAAAGCATTTTCTTAATTAATGATGTGCACACAGCCCATTGTGGGTGGTGCCACCCCTGAACTGAACAAGTCACAAGGGGCAAGCCAGTAAGCAGCACTCCTCCATGGCCTCTGCATCAGCTCTGACTCCAGGTTCATGCCCTGCTTGAGTTCCTGACCTGACTTCCTTTGATGAGGAGCAGTGATGTGGAAGTGTAAGCAAACAAACCCCTTCTATCCCATGTTGCTTTTAGTCATAGTGTTTCATCACAGCAACAGAAACCCTAACTAATACTGGGGTCATTACTATGGAGTAGTAATTTTTGGAGGAGTCATAGTGCATGCCTTGATTTTTCCATGTTTCTTGTGTTTCTGTGTTGGGACTTCTGTACCTGGGCTTAGGTCATTGGTTATATCTCCTTTCAGTGAAGGGTTTGCAATGTTTAGGATATGGTGTTGTGCAGTATCCACTAGAAAAAACTACTTGGACATGGGTTTAAGCCAGTAGAAAGTCTTTATTAGCCAGCCAGAAACTACACTGGATGTTTGGGATCCCAGTGTAATGCCAAGCCTTCCTCAGGATGAGCTTTTAAGCACAAAAACCATATCCTGAGTTGACATACCTCAGTTAACAAGAACAGTTAGCCAGAAGCAGAATGACAGAAGCCAAAAGACAAGGTTCATACATTTAGAGATGTTCCTATAACTGTGGACTTTGATGGATTAGGTCTTTGTTTTCATTTTGGCAGGTGTGCTGTCTATGGGCTGACGTCCATCATGAAGTCAGCTGTGCTTAGATCTGGGGGCCTATGATAGTCATAGAGTGAAGGTATTGTTTTCCTACCCTAGACAAGCGTTGGAGGCATGAGGCTCTTCTCTAAGAATGGAGTACTCTCTGCAAAAACAATCACTATCGAATTGAAGACTCACTATGAAAAGGCAATAAGAGGTGAGTGACTTGTTTCATACCCAGGGAGGCCTGCCCTTAGGTCCCATCCCTGGGCCCCAGCCATTCCCGGGGAAGACCCGCCCAACTTGGCCCCAGTTGCTGGCCAGTGGGCAGGGCTCCTGTGGGAAGGTTCCCCTTCTCCAAGACCCCCCAAAGGACCCTGCAATCTACATGCACTGCTCCCACACCCATCTGCCCGAGACTCCCACCACTTCCTGAGGAGTGTAACCCCCAGCTCTCATCTGGCCCAGAGAGCTCCCATCCAGCCCAGAGAGCTCCCATCTGGCCCAGAGAGCTCCCATCCAGCCCAGAGAAAGAGAGAGCTCTCATTGAACAAAGAGCCCTCATTGGACCAAGAGTAAACTCAGGAGACAGGGACTCTGCCAGCCCTGATTAGACCAAGAGTGGATTTCTGAGAAGTAGAATCTGCCACCTTTCATTGGACCAAGAGAGGCTTCCTGAAACACAGAATCTGTCAGCTCTGACTGGACCAAGAGCCCTGATAAGACCAAGAAAAAATTCATGAGTTACCGAATCAACTAGCTTGGGTTGACCCAAGAGCAGCTCGCTGAGACACAGAAGCTGCCTGTTCCAATCAGACCAAGAGCTAAGATTAGACCCAGAAGGGCCCCCTGAGACACAGACACAACAAACACAGAGTGGACCAACAGCAACTCGCTCAGACACAGGCACCTCTCATACCTATTAGACAAGGAGATAGGCAGATGTCAAGGCAGAAGTACATACAACAACATAAAGAGCAATACAGCATCACCAGAACCTAGCCCTCCTCCAACAGCAAGACCTGTGTTCACATCACAGGGCAGAAGAAGCAGAAGAAAGCAACCTTAAGAATAGCATCATGAAGATGCTAGAAGCCTTTCAAGAAAAAAAATCAGAAATGAAATTGAGGAAAAAATAAACAAAAAAGTGGAGGAAATCAATAAAGAAAATGAGAAAAAGTCAAACAAAAAATGGGAAGAAATCTATAAAGACCTAGAGGAAAAGACAAAAAAGTGGAAGAAAACAATATATAAACCCTTAAAGAAAAAGCAGTGAAAGAGGTGAGGGAAACAGTCCAAGACCTGAAAAGGGAAATGGAAACAATGAAGAAGACACAAACAGAGGGAACGCTGGAAATAGAAAATCTGAGTAAATGAACAGGAAACACAGATGCAAGCATAACCAACAGAATACAAGAGATGGAAGATAGAATCTCTGGTGTAGAGGATACTGCTGTGAGATGTTCTGTATGTCAAATGTGTTGCTCTGATTGGTCAATAAATAAAACACTGATTGGCCATTGGCTAGGCAGGAAGTATAGGTGGGACGAGGAGGAGAATAGAGCTGGGAAGTGGAAGGCTGAGTCAGAGAGACACTGCCAGCCGTCATCAGGACAAGGAAGATGTAAAGTACCGGTAAGCCACAAGCCACGTGGCAAGGTATAGATTAATGGAAATGGATTAATTTAAGCTGTAAGAACAGTTAGCAAGAAGCCTGCCATGGCCATACAGTTTATAACCAATATAAGTCTCTGTGTTTACTTGGTCAGGTTTGAGTGGCTGTGGGACTGGCGGGTGTCAGAGATTTGTCCTGACTGTGGGCAAGGCAGGAAAACTCTAGCAACAAATGGCGCCCAACGTGGGGCTCGAACCCACGACCCTGAGATTAAGAGTCTCATGCTCTACCAACTGAGCTAGCCAGCGCCGTTTCAGGCTTAGAAGGCTTCAGTTCAAAGCAATAGGCTCAAGCTAATATAAAAAAAAATAAGCCACATAAAGATGGCTACCACACAAAGAATCTGGATTATGTTCTCTTTGATATTCGTAACTAAAGAAAAACATTTGATTACAAAAGCTGTTGAGTTATGCCAAAATATATATTTTAAAGGTACCTTGACTTCAAAATTTGGATATAAGGATATGTTGCTTTGGAAAGGAGGCTCTGCTTTTGTTTCCACAGAAAGCCAGAGTCTATGGATTTGTTCCAGATTAAGACACATCAGGTTTGACCTGCCAAGACCACCTGAAAGGTCTCCAATGACACCATGGCCCAGATGATCCAACATCCAGAATCATTTCAAGGCAACTGGCTCAGACGATACACCCTCATGGACTATTTCATAATCCTAAAATTTTCTTTGTGTCCCCATAAGATACAGCACCCCCCTCCAGCAGAAAGTAGTAAGAAAAGCTACGCCCAAATTCCCAAATTATATGTAACTTTACTTTAAGGTTAAAACCTTCCTTTTTGAAAATAAAAAGGGGGGGAAGTGCTGTGAGATGTTCTGTATGTCAAATGTGTTGCTCTGATTGGTCAATAAATAAAACACTGATTGGCCATTGGCTAGGCAGGAAGTATAGGTGGGACGAGGAGGAGAATAGAACTGGGAAGTGGAAGGCTGAGTCAGAGAGACACTGCCAGCCACCATCAGGACAAGGAAGATGTAAAGTACCGGTAAGCCACAAGCCACGTGGCAAGGTATAGATTAATGGAAATGGATTAATTTAAGCTGTAAGAACAGTTAGCAAGAAGCCTGCCACGGCCATACAGTTTATAACCAATATAAGTCTCTGTGTTTACTTGGTCGGGTTTGAGTGGCTGTGGGACTGGCGGGTGTCAGAGATTTGTCCTGACTGTGGGCAAGGCAGAAAAACTCTAGCAACAGGATACAATAGAGGAAATGGATTTGTCAGTCAAAGAAAACACCAAAGCCAAAATAGTCATAACACAAAATGTCCAAGAAATCTGGGACACCATGAAAAAACCAAACCTAAGAATAATAGGGATAGAGGAAGGAGAAAAATACCAACTCAAAGGCACAGAAAATATATTCAACAAGATCATAGAAGCAAACCTTCCCAACTTAAAGAAGGAAATGCCTATGAAGATACAAGAAGCCTATAGAACACCAAACAGACTAGACCCCCCAAAGAAGTCCCCTCGCCACATAATAATTAAACAACTAAATGTACAGAATAAAGAAAGAATATTAAGAGCAGCAAAGGAAAAAGGCCAAGAGACTTATAAAGGCAAACCCATCAGAATAACACCCGATTTCTCAATGGAGACTTTGAAAGTCAGAAGGACCTGGACAGATGTAATGCAGACGCTAAGAGACCATGGATACCAGCCTAGACTAATATACCCAGCAAAACTTTCAATCATCATAGATGGAGTGAACAAGACATTCCAAGACAAAACCAGATTTAAACAATACTTATCCACAAACCCAACCCTATAGAAAGCACTAGAAGGAAAATTCCAACCTAAGGAAGTCAGATACACCCACAAAAACACAGGCAACAGATAACACCACAGCAGTAAACCCCAAAGAAGAGAAGTACACAACACTACCACCAAAAGATAACAGGAATGAACAATCACTGGTCATTAATATCCCTTAATATCAATGGACTTAATTCACCTATAAAAAGACACAGGCTAACAGAATGGATACAGAAGCAGGACCCATCTTTCTGCTGCATACAAGAAACATACCTCAAATTCAAAGATAGACACTACCTAACAATAAAAGGCTGGGGAAAGACTTTCCAATCAAATGGTCTTAAGAAGCAAGCTGGTGTAGCCATCCTAATATCCAGCAAAATAGACCAAACTAAAATCAATCAAATGAGATCAAGCAGGGCATTACATACTCATCACAGGAAAGATCCAACAAGATCAAGTTTCAATTCTGAACATTTATGCCCCAAACACAAGGGCAACCACATATGTAAAAGAAACATTACTAAAGCTTAAATCACATATAAAACCCCACATATTAATAGTGGGAGACTTCAACACCTCACTCTCACCACTGGACAGATATGCCAAGTCAAAACTTAACAGAGAAATAAAGGACTTAACTGATGTTATGACTCAAATGGACTTAATCAATATTTACAGAACATTCCATCCTAACAAAAAAGAATATACCTTCTTCTCAGCACCCCATGGAACCTTCTCTAAAATTGACCACATACTTGGCCACAAAGCAAATATCAACAGATACAAAAAAATTGGAATAACCTCCTGTGTTCTATCAGAACACCATGGTTTAAAGTTAAATTTCAACAACAGCAAAAACTACTGAAAGCCTACAATCTCATGGAAACTGAATAATGTTCAACTGAATCACCAATGGGTCAATGAAGAAATAAAGAAATTAAAGACTTCCTAGAGATCAATGAAAATTAATATACCACATACCCAAACTTATGGGACACTATGAAAGCAGTGCTAAGAGGAAAATTCATAGCACTAAATGCCCACATAAAAAAGTTGGAGAAATCTCACACTAGTGACTTAACAGCACACCTGAAAGCTCTAGAACAAGAAGAAGCAAAGTCACCCAGGAGGAATAGATGCCAGGAAATAAATTGAGAGCTGAAATCAATAAAATAGAAACAAAGAGAACAATACAAAGAATCAATTAAACAAAGAGTTGGTTCTTTGAGAAAATCTACAAGATAGACAAGCCCTTATCCAAACTAACCAAAAGGCAGAGAGAGAGCATCCAAATTAGCAAAATCAGAAATGAAAAGGAGACATAACTAACACTGAAGAAATCCAGAGATTCATCAGGTCATACTTCAAAAACCTCTACTCCACAAAACTGGAAAATCTAAAAGAAATGGATAATTTTCTGGATAGGTACCACACACCTAACTTAAATCAAGACCAGATAAACTATTTAAATAGTCCAATAACCCCTAAGGAAATAGAATCAGGCATTAAAATCTCCCAACCAAAAAAAAAAAAAAAAAAAAAAAAGCCCAGGACCAGATGGTTTCAGCTTAGATTTTCTACCAGACCTTCAAAGAAGAGTTAATACCAATACTCTTTAAATTGTTCCACACAATAGAAACAGAAGGAACATTACCAAACTCCTTCTATGAGGCTACAATTACCCTGATTCCTAAACCAAACAAGGATACAACAAAGGAAGAGAACTACAGACCGATCTCCCTCATGACCATTGATGCAAAAATACTCAATAAAATACTGGCAAAGAGACTCCAAGAACACATCAAAACAATTATCCACCATGATCAAGTAGGCTTCATCCCAAGGATGCAAGGGTGGTTCAACATACAAAAGTCCATCAATGTAATACACCGTATAAACAAACTGAAAGAAAAAAACCACATGATCATGTCACTAGATGCTGAAAAGGCATTTGACAAAATCCAACACCCCTTCATGATAAAGGTCTTGGAGAGATCAGGAATACAGGGAACATTCCTAAACACAATAAAGGCAATTTACAGCAAGCCAACAGCCAACATCAAAGTAAATGAAGAGAAACTCAAAGTGATTCCACTAAAATCAGGAATGAAGCAAGGCTGTCCGCTCTCCCCATACTTATTCAATATAGTACTTGAAGTTCTAACCAGAGCAATAAGACAACATAAGGAGATCAAGGGGATACAAATTGGAAAGGAAGAAGTCAAGCTTTCGCTATTTGCAGATGACATGATAGTATACATAAGTGACCCCAAAAATTCGACCAAGGAACTTATGCAGCTTATAAACACCTTCAGCAATGTAGCAGGATACAAGATTAACTCAAAAAAATCAGTAGCCCTCCTCTATACAATTGACAAACAGGCTGAAAAGGAAATCAGAGATACATCACCCTTCACAACAGCCACAAATGATATAAAATACCTTGGGGTAACTCTAAGAAAGCAAAGGATCTGTATGACAAGAACTTTAAGTCCCTGAAAAAAGAAATTGAAGATGTCAGAAAATGGAAAGCTCTCCCATGCTCATGGATAGGCAGGATTAACATAGTAAAAATGGCAATCTTACCAAAAGCAATCTACAGATTCAATGCAATCCCCATCAAAATCCCAACACAATTCTTCACAGACCTGGAAAGAATAATACTCAACTTCATCTGGAAAAACAAAAAACCCAGGATAGCCAAAAGAATCCTGTACAATAAAACAACCTCTGGAGGCATCACAATCCCTGACTTCAAGCTCTACTTTAGAGCTACAGTAATAAAAACAGCTTGGTACTGGCATAAAAACCAACATGTGGACCAATGGAATCGAATTGAAGACCCTGACATCAACTCTCACACCTATGAACACATAATTTTTGACAAGCCAAAAGTGTACAATGGAAAAAAGAAAGCATCTTCAACAAATGGTGCTGGCATAACTGTATGTCAACATGTAGAAGGCTGCAAATAGATCCATATCTGTCACCGTGCACAAAACTTAAGTCCAAGTGGATCAAAGACCTCAACATAAATCCAGTTACTCTGAACCTAATAGAACAGAAAGTAGGAAGTAGTCTTAAACACATTGGAACTAGAGATCACTTCCTAAATATAACACCAGTAGCACAGACACTGAGAGAAACAATTAATAAATGGGACCTCTTGAAACTGAGAAGCTTTTGTAGAGCAAAGGACACAGTCAACAAGACAAAGTGACAGCCTACAGAATGGGAAAAGGTCTTCACCAACCCCCCACATCTGACAGAGGGCTGATATCCAGAATATATAAAGAACTCAAGAAATTAGACATCAAAATGCCCAACAACAGTCCAATTAAGAAATGGGCTATAGAACTAAACAGAGAATTCTCAACAGGGGAAGCTCAAATGGCTGAAAGACATTTAAGGAATTGCTCAACATCCCTAATCATCAGGGAAATGCAAATCAAAATGATTCTGAGATACCACCTTACACCTGTCAGAATGGCTAAGATCAAAAACACTGAAGACACCATATGCTGGAGAGGATGTGGAGCAAAGGGGAACACTCCTACACTGTTGGTGGGCATGCAAACTTGTACGGCCGCTTTGGAAATCAATATGGCGCTTTCTTAGAAAATTGGGAATCAATCTCCCCCAAGACCCAGCTATTCCACTCCTGGGCATACACCTAAGGAATGCTTAATCATACCACAAGGGCACATGCTCATCTATGTTCAGAGCAGAATTGTTTGTAATAGCCAGAACATGGAAACAACCCAGATGCCCTTCAACTGAAGAATAGATAAATAAAATGTGGTACATATACACAATGGAATACTACTCAGCAGAGAAAAACAATGACATCATGAGGTTTGCAGGCAAATGGATAGATCTAGAAAAAAATCATCCTGAGTGAGGTGATCCAGACTCAGAAAGACAAACATGGTATGTACTCACTCATAGGAGGATACTAGATACAAAGCAAAGGATGACTACACTGCTACTCACAACTCCAGGGAGGCTACCTAGTAAAGAGGACCCTAAGAAAGACACAGGGATCACCCAAGGACAGAGAAATGGATGAGGTCTACTTGAGCAAACTGGACGGGGCGGAGGGAAATGAAGGGCAAGGGTTGAGGGAAAGAGAGCTTAGGGAAGCGGGAGATCCCAGCTGGATCAAGAACAGAGAGGGAGAACAAGAAAAGAGATACCATGATAAATGAAGACCCCATGGGAATAGGAAGAAACAAAGTGCTAGAGAGGTCCCCAGAAATCCACAAAGATACCTCCACTGTAGACTACTGGCAATTGTTGAGAGAAAGCCCGAACTGACCTACTCTGGTGATCAGAAGGCCAAACACCCTAACTGTCATGATAGAACTGTCATCCAGTGACTGATGGAAGCAGATGCAGAGATACACAGCCAAGCCCCAGGTGGAGCTCCAGGAGTCTAATCGGCAAGAGAGAGGAGGGATTATATGAGCAAGAGATATTGAGACCATGATTGGAAAAAACACAGGGACAAGTAGCCAAACTAGTGGAAACACATGAACTATGAACCAATAGCTGAGGAGCCCCCAACTGGATCAGGCCCTCTGGATAAGTGAGATAGTCAATTAGCTTGAACTATTTAGGAGGCCCCCATGCAGTAGGACTGGGACCTGTCCTTAGTGCATGAGCTGGCTTTTTGGAACCTAGGGCCTATGCTGGGACACTTTGCTCAGCCTAGGTGAAGGGAGGAAGGGACTGGACCTGCCTTAACTGAATCTACCAGGCTGAGCTGAATCCCCAGGGGAGTCCTTGCCTTGGAGGAGGTGGGGATGGGGGGTGAGTTGGGGGAGGGTGGGGTCTGGGGTGGGAGGAGAGAGGACAGGGGAATCTGTGGCTGATATGCAAAATTAAATTAATTATAAAATTTAAAAAAAGAAAAGGCAATAATATTCAATTAAAAACATGGAAAAAAGGAAATTACTGACCAATCTCCCTAATGAACATGGCTGCAAAAATTCTCAATTAAATACTTGTAAAACAGACTCAAGAACATATCAAAAATGTCATTCACCGTGATCAAGTTAACTTCATGCCAGAGATGCAAGGATGGTTCAAGATATGCAAATCAATAAATGTAATACATCACATAATGCACTCAAGAGCTGAAATCATATATTCATCTCAATAGACACAGAAAAGGGTTTTGACAAAATCCAATATCCTTTCCTGATAAAAGCCTTGAAATATACCAGGAATAAAAGGAACATATCTCAACATAATAAAGCTCCATATCACCACCCTAGACTACATTATAGTAAATATAAAAAAATTCAAGGTATTTCCATTAAAACCAAAAACAAGACAAAGGTTCTTCTTATCCAATGGAATACTTGAAGTTTTAGCTAGAGCAGTAAGGCAACAGAAAAAAATCAAAGGCCATAAATAGGAAAGAAAGACGTTAAAGTTCATATTCTTTTGCAGATATGATTCTATATGCAAGAAACCCTAAAGATTCCACTAGAAAAGTCTTAAAACTGATAAACTCTTTCAGCAAAAATAAACAAGGTATGAAATTTGCATGTAAAAATCAGTAGTCTTCTGATATACTAACAACAAACATGGTAAGAAATAAAGCAGGGAGACAATTCCACTCATGCCTGCAACAAGTATGCCCTTTTCTACAGGGGATTGGGAGATGGTTCCATTGATAAAGTGACTGCTACAAAACATGAGAACACCCATGTAAAAGCCAGTCCCATTGGCATGTATCTGTCATCCCCGTACTGTGAGGGTGAGAGGTGGATGGGGCAGAGCCAGTCAGAGCTGCAGATTGGCAAGCAGAGGACATGCATGTGGACACAGTGGGAAAAACACCCAGCTCCTGCAGGTTGTCCTCTGACTGCCACACAAACACTGTGCAAAGAGCTTACATGCTCATGAAATTGAAAGAATTCATATTACAAAATAACTACCCTTCTAAAAGAAATCTATGGATTTAGTACAATCTCTGTCAAAATTCCAGATCCATTCTTCAAAAACAGGCAAAAAATCTTTAAATTCATATGGAGCACAAAAGATCACAGATAGCTAAAGCAATCCTGACAAAAAAAAAAAAGAACAGTGTTGGAAATATCACCATACCTGATTTCGATTTGTACTACAGAGCTACAGTAGCAAAAAAGCTAGTGTTGGTACAAAAACAGACATGTAGATCAATGGAGCAGGACAGAGGGCCCAGAGAAAAACCCACACAGCCATAAGTCACTTGATTTTTGACTAAGATGTTAAAATATATGAAGAAAATCATAGTATGCAAATAAGTCGGTTTCAGAAAGAGAAGTATTTTACGTTTTCTGACATTTCTATCAGGTGTAGTGGCACAGGTCTATAATCCCAACACTCAGGCATCTAAAACGAAGGGTCACAAATTCAAAGTCAGCCTTGGTTACACAGCAACTCTCAGGCCAGTCAAAGCTACATGGCAAAACCTGTCTCAACTTTAAAATAACATTGTTCATACACAGTATTGGTAGGGATGAGGGAGAATAATTTGCTGTAATCCAGAAGCAACCTTTCAGAAGGGCAATGCTATAATAATTGTCAGCTTTGTAAATTCACTCTACCATTTGCTCTATTTCTATTTATAGAAATAACTACAAGTAATCAGTGAGATCTTTTAAGGACTCCACTTGCTATGTTACATAAAGTGCAAATAATTGAAGAAAACTTCAATGTTCTGTAGCAGGGAACTCAAAATGTCTCATGATATAATTTGAATACTGTATATTCAAAACAAAGCTAGATCTTTGCTCCAATTTTGTTTAATTTTTTTACAGTGACTTGGATTTATTTAATACCTTTACATTTTAAGAAACCAAGAAATCTGCTGTATGTTTGCCTCTCTTGTGTATGAAATGACTTCATAAACAAAACTTGAATAATGACAATATTAAGAGACATGATAACAAGAAAGACGGAAAACTATAGGCAACTAATGACTGCTGAGAGAGAGAAAATGAGCCACTCCCAGGGATGAGCTCTCTGATTAGTTATCCAATACAAAGCAATCAGCCCCCAAATCATGACACATGACAAAATAGCCTCATTAGGATGTATTTACATATTTGTCTGAGTGTGTCTGTGTGTGTGTGTGTGTGTGTGTGTGTGTGTGTGTGTGTGTAACAATAATGCAAAAGAGACTATCAATTTGAGAGTGGGGAACATGAGAGGCTTTGGAGGGAAGAGTTATAGGAGGAGCTAGAGGAAAGAAAGAGAAGAGGGAAGTGATGAAATGATATTTTAACTAAAATGTAAATAAATAAAAAATTGAATAAGAAAAATTATACTCAAAGAAATTCCAGCTTTATTCCCATGATCAACCCATAGTATTATATTTAGGAGGCATATTACAGTCTGGCTTGCCTGTAATCCAACTTACTGAGGAGGCTGAGCCAGGCAACTCACAAGTACAAGGCTAGTCTAGCAGCACAGCGAGACCTTGTCTTAAAGGGGAAAAAAACTGAAATTTTATATTTATCTTGAAACCACAATTTCACCTTATGGTCTCTTTGCTTACCTGACATTCACTTCTGACTCTCTCAATTACTGTGTCTGACTCACTTCTCATTTACAGATAACTATTCTCATGGATAAATTTGGCCTGCAGTGGTGATTGCCCAAAATAAAACAGTATATGCTCACCAGGGAAAGGGCTGGCAGTCCCCAGAATAACACAGAGTGAAAGAAAGCCAGGCAGACTTACCCTCTGCCACCTTACAGTGACTGTATGCTTACATATCCCCCAGCCAGGCCTGCCACTGCTTAGCCATTTGCAGTGAGGCCCAGGAAACTGGAATATTCTAGAAGAAGCATTACTCACACCCAGGGCTTGTGTCAGATTGCTTTTTCTTGGGGACAAAGGCACTGCTTCCAGGACCACCATGAGGCACACACAAGGGTCTCCACACAGGAATTTGGTGAGAGGCCCAGTAAGCCTCCTGTCTTTACTACTCAACCTCCATTCAACACTCTCCATTTTCCAGACATCCACTCTCCTAGCCAAGTCTCTAATGAGAGGATAGACTCTTGGGCTTATAGAAGATAATTCATTAGACCTTTTGATATGTTTATTTCCTTATAAAGGAAACTTATGACAATGCCCACCTTCAGACTGTCTGTGGTATGTTGATAAATGTCTGGGGGTTTTGTTTTTGTTTTTTGAGTTTGGGTTGGTTGGTTGGTTGGTTTTCTGAGACAGGATTTCTCTGTGTAGCCCTGGCTATCCTGGATCTCTGTAGACCAGGTTGGCCTGGAATTCAGCTCCTCCTGCCTCTGCCTCCTGAGTGCTGGGATTAAAGGTGTATGCTACCACCACCTCGCAAATGTTTTAAAAACCAGCTCCCATAAAGAATATCACCCTGGTATGTAATGCTTGAAAATTCTGATAGAGTTACAATCTCACGGCTGATTTCAAGCTACAAAAATACATCACTGGGTATCAGTTTGGAAGGGATGCACATAAGTATAATAATAAAGTATTTCTACCTCAAGGGCAGAGATAATAAAGTATAGTGAAAAGTAGTAACATATTACTAATATGGATGCCATTTGCTTTTGGCATAATTTAATCTTAATTTATATAATTTAATTTCTAATAATAGCCAGATTTTATGACAAACTCAGAAAATTTTGGAAAATTTAACAACTGACTCCTGCAAGCCAGTAGAGCCTGACTCCAGCACTCCAGAGATCACTATATTGCAAGATGCTATACATGTATTTTCCCAAGTGTCCTGGTTGGTTTTGTTGTCAACTTGACCCACCTGGAAAGAGGCCCCTAGGTTGATGAATTGCCTCAATGGGATTGGCTGGTGGGCATGCCTGTGAGGCATTTTGTTTTATTGCTAGTAGGTTTGGGATGGCCAAGCCCATTGTGGGCAATGCCATCTGTGGGAAGAGACCAGGGCTGTAGGAGAAAGGTAAGCTGAGCATGAGCCTTGGAAATGAGCCAGAGAACAGCGATCCCCCGTGGTCTCTCTCACCTCCCCCTCAAGATTCCTGCTTTGGCTTTCTTTGTATGATAACCTATAAGCCAATTAAGCCCTTTCCTCCCCATTCTGGTTTTGGTCAGTATTTTATCAGAGAAAGCAACTAAACATTCATAGCAGAGCGGGATATTGCAGTGACAGACCTGGACATGTTGGTTTAGGGGAGGGTTCTTGGAAACGTTTGGAATGCTGGACTGGAGAAGCCACTGAGTGCTCAGAGCTTAATGAGCTGTGGGAACCTGGAAGAATGCTGAGAGCAGAACAGACAGAAGAAACCTGCTTTGTAAAGTTTCAGACGGAAGTTTGAGAATCTCTCAGACTCCCATTTGTGTGATATTTTAAATGAAGAATCTGTTGGTTTTGGTCAGATGGGCCTGAAGAATCAGCTGTGGGTAACAACAGACCAGCACCACTGAAGTGAAACCTTTGCTTTACTGAAACAGTTGATGCTGGTCAGCTAAAGCTAAGAAATCCCCTACGATGAATAAGACACAAATTGCTAAGGTGAAGTCTCCTGGAACGTATCTCCTCAAGGTCAACACACAGAGCCTGTGGCCCAGGGGAACCAAAGCTTCACAAGAAGCTGGCAGTTGATGTGGCAAATAATGGGTAAGAGTCCCCCACATGGTGCTGAAGGAATGAAAGAGTCGTAGATAGAGGTTGAGGCTTGGCACCCTGAGAGATCAGAAGTCACTGGTGAAGGCAAAGCCCTAGCTGCAGCAACAACCCCATGATATTGGAAATGCCAAGGGTGGTAGTAGTTATGGAATGGAGTCAGCTTAAGCCTAGAGACAAGCTCTGTGTGTGTGTGTGCATGTCAGAATCACAAAGATGGGACTGTGATTCCAGATGGACTGGAGTCCAGAAACTCGTGGGTGAGTTCCAGATGTTACACATTGAGCTGTTTATACTGTTGAATTTTGGGTTTGTTTTAATCTGATTCTAACTGTACTCTGATTCTTTCCTCTTGGAATAAAAAGAATGTAACTTAACTTGGATTTTATGGTAGCCCACAGTTAAGAATCTTTGCATTTTTATTTTTTTAAGATTTATTTTTATGTGTATGGGTATTTTCCCTGAATGTACCACTTGTATGCAGTGCTCACAGATGTCAGAAGAGGGTGTTAGATTGCCCCAGACCTGGAGTTATAGATAGTTCTGAACCACCATGTAGGTACTTGGAATTGAACCGGGGTCCTCTGCTAGAGCAGCAAGTGTACTTAACAACTAAGCTATCTCCCCAGCCCCAAGTCTTTAGAGTTTTAAAGGGAATTTGGACTCTTAAATCACTGGAATTTTAAAAAGATTGTGGGACTTTCTGAAAGTTGAACCATGTTGTGATGTGAGTGTGAGATCTTGAGAACAAACAAAAAAGGAAAAGTTACAACTTTTGGTGCTGTTTTTGCATCAAGTTGACAAGTGTGAAGTGTCCTACTTAGTTTTTATTGTCAACTTGACACATTTGGGGAAATGAAATCAACTGACAGCTGGCCTTTGGGCACTTTTGTGGAACATTTCTTGATTGACGGTTGATGTAATCCCCAGCCTGCTGCAGGCAGTGCCATCCCTGTATAGATGGTCCTGGGCTGTAGAAGAAAGGTACTGAGCATTACCCTGGGAGCAAGCCATTACCCTGGGAAGCAAACACCTCCATGGTGTCTGCTTCAGCTCCCATTTCCAGGTTTCTGCTGTAGCTGGAGAGTTTTCTCTCCGGGCTCTGCCAAGCCCCAGCAGTCCGACAGCCCACTTATAAAATAAACACACAGATGCTTATATTATTTAAACTCTTTGGCCTAATGGCTCAGGCTTCTAGCTATCTAGTTCTTACATCTTAAATTAATCCATTTCTATAAATCTATACCTTGCCATGTGGCTCGTGGCTTACCGGCATCTTCACATGCTGCATGTGAAGATGCACCATGTCACGGTGGCAGCCGGTAGTGTCTCCCTCCGCCTTCCTGTTCTCTCAATTCTCCCCTCTGTTAGTCCCGCCTATACTTCCTGCCTGGCCACTGGCCAATCAGTGTTTTATTTATTGACCAATCAGAGCAACACATTTGACATACAGACCATCCCACAGTACTTCTGCCTTGAATTCCCGCCCTGACTTTCCTCAATTACTTTTAAACCAAATACACCCAAAGTTGCTTTTGGTCATTAGAATTTTGGAATTCTAAGTAGAACAAGGAAAACCAGGATCACTACTTAACAGGATCCCAGTTCTCCCAGTGTTACGGACAGCACATAGGCATGTTTGTGCAGCATCTGTAGAATCTGTACTCATACTTCCTTGGGTTTAGAGCAGAAGCTACACAGTATATAGTATAAGAGGAAAGCCGTGGATACACACATTAGATAGACAACAGCTACATCAGTTTCTAACTGGGTCTGTACTGATATATAACTGGCCTTTAACAAGTTGGCCTTTTATTAATTTATTTATTTTAAAAATATTTATTTATTGAGACAATATCTTACTTTGTAGCCAAAGCTGGCCTCAAATTCTCAGCAATTCACCTCCCTCAGCTTCCTAAGTATTGGGATTATAGGCATGAGCTACCAGGCCTGCCTTGGTCCTTCATTTAATAATAGTTGTTGCCTACTGAATCATTGTAAAAAGCAAAAGGAATAAAGCAGACAGCAAATATACTTAAACAGAAAGAACCTATTTAAAGAGACTGTTAGAGTTTGACATATCAGAACCCAATTGGCTAGACCCAGCCCTCCCTCCCTTTTAATTGACCCAGAAATCAGAATGGACAGACATTAATCATCCTAGTGTCTTGCAGTTATCTATAGTTTAACCCTTTCAATTTGAGTTACCAGGGTTGGGCATAAGTGTCAACAGAAAGAATTGTCCTGGGTTAGTGGAGATAGTATCACCAAGGCATTCTCAGGGAAAATCCCATCCCAACATTTCTTTCCAGCCTCCACAGCTTATTCGGGGTGTGGGGTCTTTACTAGAACTAGTTCAAAAGAAATTTAAAGTATTTTTATAAAGTACTGATGTGTGTGTATGGTTGGGTGCCCCACAGATCAGAAGAGGTATCAAATCTCCTGGAACTGGCCGGGCGGTGGTGGCGCACGCCTTTAATCCCAGCACTCGGGAGGCAGAGCCAGGCAGATCTCTGTGAGTTCGAGGCCAGCCTGGGCTACCAAGTGAGTTCCAGGAAAAGGAGCAAAGCTACACAGAGAAACCCTGTCTCGAAAAAAAAAAAATCTCCTGGAACTGAAGTTACAGGCAGTTGTGTGTCACACAGTATGGATGCTAAGATCTGAACTCCAGTCCTCTGCAAAAGCAGCAAATTTTCTAAACCACTGACCATGAAAATAACATTTTTAAACAGGAAAACTACTAGAGTACTTTGAATTTCTTCCCTAACTGATGAAATCATATGCTTTTTACATAATGAAGGACTTTTTTAAACCAAAATTTTGTTATAAAGATGCATTTGGGAAAATACACAGGTACTTTTTTAACTCATCTAGAAAAGGAACACAGGTACCCTCTCACTCCCTTACACTTGACAAAGTACAGAGGTACCAATCTGAACCACAAAAACAACTGAAGAATAAATTGCAATTCACAAAAACGTTTTGAAAAAGACACAGTAAATGAAAGGAGGAAGCTGGAAGGCCTCCTCTTCTCTGCACATGCAAGGCAAGCTCCTTATCAGGTCCTAGCTACTTCCCAAAGGCTCCAGCAAGCCTTCTGGACCCACATCTCTGGAATCCCCATACTGTAAAGCTCAACTCCATGTGAGTCTGCACCTCCATCATGCTCTGTGCTGCTGTCCCCCACAGAGGTTTACAGTGTGTATTCTAACCTCTCCTGGTTTTGAGGACATGAACTATGAATTTTTGTCTCATAAAAGTACTCCATGAATGAAAAAAGAATAGACCAGTAAGGCTACAATGAAGTAAATAAACTCTAGATACAGGCAAACAGCTTTGAGGACCTTGATTTCTTCAGCTGGTCTACAAGAAAATTGCATTGATGCAACTTAAATAAAAGCCTTTTACTATTGATGTTCTCTACCAGCTTGGGCATCGTGACTGATATCTATGGAAAACAGCCTGGCTGCTCCCAAACACAGCTCCTCATCCACATAAGACAATAAGAGCCAAGGAAAGAAGGATGCCTGGCATTCACTTTATGTTATGGAATAATCTTTTTTGTACACTGTGAAGATATGTCTTTGCCAAGGCACCTTCTGGTTGGTTTAATAAAAGAGCTGACTGGCTAGTAGCTAGGCAGGAGGTATAGGCAGGACAGCCAGACAGAGGACACTGTGGGGAAGAAGGGCAGAGTCTCAGGAGTCACGAGAGACACAGAGAGAAGCCAGATGAACATGCTGTGTTGAAAGAAGGTACCACCACATGGCAGAGAGTAGATAAGAAATATGCATTAAATAAAATATAAGAGTTAGCTAGTAACCAGCCTGAGCTATCAGCTGAGCATTTATAATTAATAATAAGTCTCTAAATGGTTATTTCAGAGCTGCTGCTGGGACACAGAGAAATTCTGCCTACAACTTCAGGCTGCATTCTTTGACTTCTGCTTCTTCACATTCTAGGGCAGTGTCCCCTCATAGGCAGCTATTGGCCACCCTGATAGGTCACCTATGACTCTACTCAAATATAAGGATTTCTGGGCTCTAGTGTGCACTTTGGAGCAGATTCCTGGGATGAATTAAGGTATGTGCCTCCAATGGGAGTCTTACATACTAAAGATTCTTACATCTAAAGTTTGAAAAGAGAAGAAAAAGAAGGGCAATAAATATATTCTGTGTCTCCTATATGCCAGGTTCTTGTGTTTGTATTACTTAGTTTGATTTTCACAGAACCATTAAGGGTTTTTAGTGATGAGTCTCAGACACTAATATGACAATGAGCAAATCACCAAAAGCCCTACAATGAATTACAACTGAGCCTGGATTTTACAGCAAGTGCATCTAACCTCAGGGCTGAGTCGTCGTTCCCCCCCCCCCCCCCCGCCCCCATCAAGTTCCTGCCCAGTGTCTGTCTATTGGCATGCTTTCAAGAGTCCACATTTCAGCTGGTAATTTCTCATTTTGACCCCAAGTGACCTCTAAGGTATTATGTCACAACTCATTTGGCACAAAAGTAAGAGCTCAGAAAGCTCCTGAGAATTGTGTTCTCAGAGCCCAGAACAGTGCTTATACCCTCTCTTCCAGGGTGTGAATTGGAGTTATGTATCTCTCTCTCTCTCTCTCTCTCTCTCTCTCTCTCACACACACACACACACACACACACACACACACACACACACACACACACATACACGTTACACCTGTGCCTCACCTGGCACTCTGTACAGACAGGCGCTACCATGGAAACCAGCACACATAATGAATACATAGCTGCTCTCCTCTTTCCTTGGTAGATATTTTCAAGTAAGTGTTTCTTTGCAACTTTGTTTTTAGCCTTCTGTTTCCTTGACTACAGATTGAGAGTGATGAAAAGTCTCTGGATACCTTTGAGTAGAACTGTCTCAGTGGGCTTAGTGGCTGAATGACTGTATTCCTAGCCCTGAGTCAGCCCATTGTATTCATTCTATCATTCATCTTCAGCATTGGAACCTCAGAATATATTTGCATAAACTACCACCTGACACAAGCCCCTAGCTCTCTGCCTTCAAACCCTGTTTCTCCATCCCTCTGCTTGCACCCTCCCTCTGCAGCCTTTGTTCAGCTCTGTGACATCTCCAACCTGTGTACCTGTGTTCATGCTAGTTCCACCAGGGTTCTGATTCTTCACCAGTTCCCTCACCATAGCTACTTCCACTTACTGAGGCTTAATTTGACCAACCACCCCAAGCATTTTACCTGTTTTCTCAAAGCCACCTAACACCCTGAAAAGGGAACATAACTCTGATGAGAAAATGGAGACTGAGAAACTCTAAGTAAATTGCCAAAAGGTATATAAAACCAGTGAGGAGCAAGGTTATGCTTTGTGCTGTTAGCTATGCATACTTCAGAGGCATTGCCAACCCTGGCTTGATGGCTTTATGAAACCAACTTAGCCTTTCTGCTCTCTCAATTTACAAAGCACGCCCCATCTCAGAGCTCTACCTGATTTAACATGTGACTTTATACCAGGGTACTGTATACCCATGATCCCTTGAGGGGTATTGCTGTTTTCTAGATGACACCTTGAGGAAAGAAGCCAAAGGGACTATTTCCTACTTCATTCTGGGCAGAGAAACAACAACCATTTATTGACTCCTTGAAGTTTATGAACTCCCATCCTAGAGGTCTTCATGTCTTCTGACTTCTTAGAACTCACTCAGAGAAAATATTAATTGTTGTTTTTATTAGTAAGGAGACTGAGGCCCAGAGAGAGAAAATAACTTCCTCCATATTAAGTGGTTGAAAATTAACTTAAGAAAGTTAATTTTATTTCAAAGAACAAATTGAAAAACAATATAAGTTCCTTTTTTCTTTTAACCATTCCTCTAAATATCAGTACCATTTGTATAATCAATTCAACACTATATTGTAAACTGTTATGCTGTCATCAATATCCAATCAACTGAGACAGTACAGTAAGATGTTTACTAATTAAAATTATTGATAATGTCACCATTGTAAAATGTGCCTTAGAGAGCAATCTTAATGAAGAAATAATTTAAAAAAGCAACCACTTCTATACACAATTCCTGGTAGGCCCAGCACATCCTCAAATACTGTATTTTACCACTGTCCTGATTAATCTCAATTGTCAACTTGATCAGATCTAGAATTGCCCTGGAAATAGGCCTCTGGGCATGCCTATGGAGAATTATCTAAATTTGGTTCACTGAAATAGAAAGATCTTTTTATGCATTCTTAAATCTCAATCCATCCCCTGGATTGAGATTTAAGAATGCATAAAAAGGAAGTAAACTTCCCAAAATGAACATGCCTTCATCACTCTCTGTTTTTTCCCTTTATTTCTTTTTTAAATTTTTCCAACATAATATTTTTATTGAGTATTTGGGAATTTCACAATATGTACTCTGATCACATTAACTTCCCAGTCCTCCCAGGCTCAAACACACTCCCAACCTTGTGACCTCCCCTGCCCAAAAAAAGAGGAAATAAAAAAAAAAGTCCAATTAGTGCTGCCCATATATCCACTGGGGCATGGTCAAATTCCCAGAAAACTGAATCCTTCCCCACCCATAACCCCAAGAGAAGTCATCAGTTGTAGAGGGCTACACTTCAGCATTCTTATCACAATTCAATGGCTTTCTGTCTAGGCTGTTTCTTTTGGGGGAAGTGAGGGAAGGGGTTGTCACAGAAGCCTTCTATGTCCCTCTTTCTCAACGGTGAGTCTACAGTCATAGATACAATGCAAAAGTAGCTTCCTGTCCTTTACAGTCCATTGGAGAATGGATCATGGACTTCCAGATGGTCTCTAGTGACAGCATGGACCATACACATACACATGTTCTCTGGCATCAGCATGTGCCACCAACATCACCATAACACAGTCTCCCATGGCAGTACAGACCATGGACATCAACCTGGATTTAGGCGGCAGCACAGACTACAGACATCCACAAGGCCTTCGGCAGTAACACTAGCCATAGACATCAACATGACCCCCATCAGCATCAGGAACAGGAACCCCAACATAGCCCTTTGTGGCAGCATGGACCAAGGACATCAACATGGCCTCAGGTGGCTGCACAGGCCGCTTATATCAATATGGCCCTCAATGGCAGCATGGCCCATAGATATCCAAATGGCCTTTGGTGGTAACACTGACCATGGACATTAGCATAACCCCCATCTGCAGCAGAACTAGGTACCCAAATATAGCCCTAGGAAGTAGTATGGACCACAGGCATCAACATGGCCCCTGGTAGCAGCTTGGCCCATGGATGTCAACATGGATTCAGGCAGCAGAATAGACAGCAGACATCTGCATGGCCCTCAGTGGCAACACTGGTCACAGATATCAATACTTCCCTGGTTGCAGCAGTACCACAGACCCAACCATTGTCCCCTGTGGTAGCACAGGCCACTCACATGGCCCACAGTGGGGCAACCCGGATCATGGACACTAATATGGCCACCATTATGTCTCATCACTCTGTTCCTCTTCTTTCCCACCTCTCTATCATATATTAATTCATCATAGTGACACTGGAAAGTGCAGTGTGTCACACATTTTATATATATATATATATCCCAAACAGCTTTACATACAAATATTCATTACAATGAATCATTAGCCTGGTTCAAGGTTTCTAGCTTCTGAAACACAAATACTGGACCATTGCCAACACTCCTCTTGGATATCCTGCTGTTGCCCAGAATCAGGCTGATTCTGCAGTTAGGCAGGGCATCCAGGGGGTGATGTCTGCTGCCCTGAGGATCAATGGGCTCAACCTTTGTGCTTGTAGCCTGCAGGCAGCACTAAACTCTCTGTGTCCCAGTAGGGCAAGCAGCACAGTTGCAGCTGCATAGGACCAACTCTATTCAGTAGTGGCAATTCTGCAGGATTGGCTCCTCCATATACTCCAGCAGCTCGTAAATGGAGTATATGTTGTGGTAGACAGACTCAAAGCACTAGATCTGGGCCTGGATAGTAGCCACTCTCTGCTTCTTGACTACATATAATTAGCCCTGCTGCCTGGACTCCCTGATAAGAAGGACTGTACTTGGAACTGTGAGTCAAAAGAAGCCCTCCCTCCCTTAAGTTGCTTTTGTCAGAATGTTTTTATCATAGCAAAATAGAGAAAAGAGACTTTGATGCTACAGGCATCTCATGTTTCCCACTTCCACATCCTTCTGTTTATGTTTTCCCACACAAAACGCAGCCTCCCTACCTGTTCTGCTTGCAGAACTATCAGTGTTCTGATGTCACTACTTCCAGCATGTCTTCTCTTCCCTTCTTCCTCTCTGTGACAGCTACCCATGCACACTAATAAGCATTCAGATGATTTCTATGCAGTATTTATTTGCTTCTCCTTGCTATGATAACAAATAAACCACTTCTGAGTATTGGTGAAAGTATTAAGGCAACTCTACATAGTTAAAAGGGAGGTTTATTTTGTGGGGTAACTTACAAGTGAAGGGATAGGTTACAGGGTCCAGGAAAGGTGTAGTTCAGTCCAGCAGTGTTCTCTGGAGAACTCTGCTCGGTCTACCTCCAGCATCCAGGATCCAGGAACCAAGAGAGCCAGCACATCCAGATCTTAAGGGCTCCCTCTCAGCCCTGCCTCGTAGGTGTGACAGTTACTGGAAGCCTCAATGGGGGTGGTACTTCCAGGTCAAAGGTGGAACCACTACCCACTACATCTCCCCCTTTTGTCTAAATAAGAAAGTTCTAACCTAATACAAAACTATATACAGTAGTAAAGATTATCAAATATTGTCCAGGATGAATAAGGGATAATGACCTAGACAAGATGGAACTACAACCAACGTGAACAATATCAAATAAGAGACACATACCAAGATCCAGAGAAGTCTGGAGCATGCATAGATGGCACGTTACAGAGATCATTCCAAATGGTGCCCTATCCTGAAGAACCTGAATCTAATACTTAATATGTTATAGCTAAGATAGAAGATTGTAACTGTAACTGTTGAGTCTTCAATCCCATCAAAGACCTGAGAAGGGATATAATAATACCTGAGAAAGAAGGACTTAAGCAACTTTCGGGAGTCTTGCCAGAGTAGACTGAGACAGCTGGCAGCCTGGACAGTCACCTAATGTTTCTCAGCATCGTTGGTGCATTCAAATTGGCTACAGGCCTAGAGTATCTGACAGATCATTTTCAGAAGCAGGAATTCTGAAAGACCATCTTACCCTCTCTTGGCAGAGTTCAGTAGTCGCTTTTCCTTGTGTCCCGCTTGTCCAGAAAAGAGAGCATTCATACTGTCAGCAGTTGAAGCAAGGGCAGTTCTTTGCCCAGCAGGCCATTTTGTGCCAAGAAAAAGACAAACTTCCAAATGGAAATGTCTTAGAAGCCCAAAATTCTCTCAGGATCAAATTGGTGCTGCCAGGAGCAATTGTGTCTCATGTCAACATGTGAGGAGCTTCATCTAATTAAACATGTGTTGATTTATGCCAGTAGAATATAGACAGAAGTGATATTTGCCATTCCTTGGCTAGAGTGGTTTGAAAAATGCCCACACATTCTATGATGTCATTCCCTAAAAAAAAAAAAAAAAAAAAAAAAAAAAAAAAAGTAGAAATGTATTGACCTCCTCTTGTGTGAGAGTTAGATTGATTGAAAGATTCTCTTCTGATGGTCAAACATGGCAGATGTGGTCACATATAACTTCTATGATTGGGTCATAAAAGGCTGGAACATCAACTTTCCTGGACTCCAAACTGACTCTGAAGGATACTAACTACCATGTTGTAGGAACAATAAATCAGCTTCAATGGAGAGGACCATGTGTCAAGAATTTAGCTGACAAACTGTACCTATGTTTGGGAGCCAGCTTAGGATAGGACCTGCAGACTCATTCAGTCCTTCAAAGTGACTGTAGACTGGCAAACCTTGATCTTAGTCTAATGGGAAATGCAAAGCCAGAACCACCTAGCTATCCTGTTCTTAATTCCTAACTCACAGAAACAATGAACTAATATTTACTGTTTTCAGTATACCAGCAGATTAACTATAGATTCATGAATAACTAATACATAGGCTAAGCTATAAAGTAATACATGTAATATTTCAGCAAATTCATGTTTATAAGCCTTGAAATGAATGCTACTAAACTCTTGAAAGGCACGAGGGAAGAAGCCAATATCCCTTAGTTACTTGGACATGAGATCCTAGAAAGCCACTCCATTACAGACTTGGGACTTGCATGTCACTTGCTCATGTTTCCTCTGTGTAATATAGCCTCCTTTTACCTCCCAACATATTTAGTGTTCTTTATTACATATAATCATTTGAAGAAGAGTCTTTTTAAAACTCTAGTCTTCTTTTCTTATATAGATTTCAGATTAGTAAACAAAATTAGTGAAACATAAGATCCTGGTAGTATATGCGAGCATGCCTCAGGCAGTGCTCACATTCACCCTGTGTACTAGATACTATTGTCATCCTGAGTTTTGGGATACAGACTCTGGGTTAGAAGGAGGTTCAGTTGATTCAGGCCCAGAGAAGGCCAAGCAGCTGCATGTTCTGATACATGAAGTCTCAGCCATTCTGCTGTGCTATGAGAACACCTCTCAGTCACTCCCACAATGGCATGCCATTGTTGTTTAATTAATGTCTGTTTCTGCATAACTGAATGAACGAACAGCAACAAAAGGGAAAATGTCACAAAAGTTCACAGTTAATAATTTTTTTTTAAATCCAGTTGTCCTAAAATAGTTTTGTCCTCATACAAATGACCCTTTTTAGTTGTGTGCATCTGAACTTTAGGGTATCAGTGCCTAGAACAAATAAAGGGATTCTTTCACTGGATGAAAAGCATGCTTAGAAAATAGTAAAAAAAAAAAAAAAAAAAAAAAAAACACTTCTTCATTGCATCTACACTTTTAGATCAGAAGCCTCAAGTGCTTTGGGACATCAAACAAATTTAGGACTTCTGTGAATAGACAGCTCATTAAGGAAAGCTGCAGAAACCCACCAGCACCTTGTAAGGACAGAGTACAGATGGGTGCTGGGGTCGCTAGAAACCTGTATCCATTCACAAGGGCCTGCCTGGGGAACCTCAGCATGGTGACAAAGGGTGAATTGTTCCTCCAGAACAACAGGCCATGCAGGGAGAGAGCGGCTGCCTGTGTGCCCAGGGAAAAGGCCCTAAATGAGTCTCTGGCACAGACACAACAGGTCAGCCTTGACAAAGATGGGGACAGAGCTTTCTGCCAAAGAACTTGTCTCAGCTGGCTTGCTTTTGAGTTCAAACTCTATCATACTCAAACTAAAAACAGCTAAATTTCCAAAATATTCAGCCAAGTGCACCCTGGGAAAAAGCAGAGCTCTTAGTGAAAGCAAAGGGCTTCCTTTCTGATCCGCTTGGAACTAGCATTAGGCTCAAGCCATCTGTTTCCACATCAAGTTCACCCTATGATTTCAGTTCTCCTGAAGGGAAGCTTGAGTTTTCTGTACTAAAAACATTTTTTTCTTCCTTCAAGTGAAGTGTTAACAACAGTTAGCTTTTGAGGAAACTGGTGATTGGAACCAGAGCAACACATATTGCCCATTCTTATCTTCCTACACAAATTAGTTTTTTTACCATGCTGATGTATTTATTCTCTCTGTCTCTCTGTCTTTCTGTCTCTCTCTCTCTCTCTCTCTCTCTCTCTCTCTCTCTCTCTCTTCCTCTCTCCCTCTCTCTCTCCTTCTCTTTCTCTCTCTCTCACTCTCTCTCTCTCTCTCTGTCGTGTGTGTGTGTGTGTGTGTGTGTGTGTGTGTGTGTGTGTGTGTGTGTGTGTGTGCGCACACATATGGAGGTCAAAACACTTTATGGAGTCAGCCCTCACCTTCTACCTTTATGTGGGTTCTTGGGATTGAACTCAGGTAATCTGGCTTGTGTAGCAAGTGTTTTGACCTGCATAGCCATCTTGTCAACCCTATTTTATTTTTTTATTGCAGTTATGGGGGAGAGGTAGTGTGCATGAGCATACCATGGTACACATGCAGAGGACAACTTCAGAAATTTGGTCTCATTCCACCATATGGGTCCCAGGGATCAAACTGAGATCACTAGCCTTGGCAATAAGTCCATTTACCCAAAAGGCATCTCAACAACTCTAATTAATTTCAAACATCGGATTTCATGAAGGTGGAGATTGTGGCTATTTAAGTCTTTTGCTTTTGTATTATTCTGTTTCAAAAGAAATCAAATATTATGTTTGGAAACTCTAATAACTAGAAATCTCTGCTCCAAAATAACAACTATTGTTCACATAAACAAAAGCCTTACCTCTCAGGGGAAAGGCCAGTCTCTTCAGTGTGTGCTCCTTATAGTAGAATGTTAACAGAAACAAACACACACATCACATCACATCACAAAATGAGTTACTTTTTCCCATTAATATTGTTTAAAATAACTTACCCATGTTTTATTTATATTTGTTTTTATTTTCTGCAGTGCTGAGAATTGAAGCCAGGGCTTCACTCGTGCTAGGCAAGCACAGACTATTGACTTAAATCCAGCCATGTTACTCTTTTATGTGAGTATAAAAATTGGTTTCTGAGGGATATCCCCTCTCTACCCAGAGGATATATGACAGTATCTAAAAACATTTATCAAAACTGGGCATGGGGAAAGGTTCCTGCTGATGGATATGTATATGTATACATGGTACAGGCCAGAATGCTACTCAACATCCTTCAGTAGATGAGAGCCTGCAAACAAGTGACTGACTATCTGGCCCAAACATCACTAGTGCTATTGATGTGCATAGGCACCATTATTCAAATGTCCTGACCCTTTCTGACATAGAAATTTGCCTGAAAGTCATGCTCACAGTTAGGGAAGGAATGAGATCTTAATTGCTTGACTGACACATCACACGTGGGCTGAGATTAGCCAGAGCTCAGGCAGTGTTTATGTCCATTCTTCCTGCATATGCAATCTACTTAATAAATGCTGTGAGGTGAAATAAAATAAAAACCTGATTCTTTCTTTTTCATTTATTTCATAAATATTTGTTGAATATCTGCTGTACTATCAGGTAGACAGACAAATTGTTCTGCCAAGCATGGTGGTGCATGACTTTAATCCTAGCACCTGGGAAACAGAAAAAAGTGAATCTCTGTGAATTCGAGGCCGGCCTGGTTTACATAGTGAGTTTCAAAATGCCAGAGCTACATAGGGAGACCCTGTCTCAAAAAACAAAAAGAAACAAAACCTCACAAAGACAAATGGTTATTTAAACATGAGCATTGTTGTCTTAGTCAGAAAGAACAGTGCCTGGGTTATTTCTAAATGTCACAATCAATATTTTGGCCAGGAAATGCTATTAAAACACTAAAAGGAAACAAGAATAAAACTGGAATGTCTAGGCACCTTACAAATTAAACACGCATATAATTAATTCTCTATGGACAAGCATAGACTTCAACACCAATTCAAAGGACTAGAAAGAGACTTAACGAGTGAGAATCCAGACTGTGAATATGGGTGGTGGCAGCTTCTGGAACGTCATCTTTAAACTTTCTGACTGGCTCCTATCCTGATGATCTGCCTCAGAACAGGAGGTTCTCCGGGACTTCCCTCTGGGGCAAGAATAGCCGGAAGGAAGGACGTGACTGTGTCATCCCTGGGGACTGAACTTGGCTCTTCAACTTGAACAGAGTCACTGGGAAAGGTCCTGACCTGTCCCTGCCCACTTAGTCATGAATCCATTCATTTTTAATTCCCTCATCAAAGTAAGACCGTGACAATATCTTTACTTGAAGAAATTTTACCAGGCCTGGTTGTTCAGGCCTGTAATTCCAGCTAGTTTGGGAGGCTAATGCAGGAAGGTCACAAGTTCAGAAGTATCTGAGCAACTAGTTAGATATTGTCTCAAAATAAAGTGTAAAGGAAGGCTGGTGGTTCAGCTTGGGTGTAGCAGACAGGGATGGGGGACCTTAGTAAGATCAGTGCTCTCAGGACTTCTAATACTTGCAGCATTATAACATATGAACATGTAGACTAGTGAATTAAACTCTTTGAATACAATACAAAAGCAGTCCTTGCACTTTTTCACAAGCCTCTGGCTAATTGTCATTCCCAACAGGAGCAGGTCTTCCTTCTTGAACTTAGCAGAAATATCACTGTAAGTACTTGATAACAGCTTCCTTTGTTTATAATTCAGAAATATCACTTCCAATAAAAAAATGTCATTTTTCATAACAACAGGAGAGCTGTGGCACCTTCCTGGTGCTAGGTAACAGAGTGTGTGTCACCACACCCAGCACATAAGATGAATGATTTTTTTAATTGAAAATCAATTTTTTATACATACATTCTGACTTCAATTTCCCCTCCTCCTCCTCCTGCTCCTCCTCCTCCTCCTCCTCCTCCTTCTGCTCCTCCTCCTCCTCCTCCTCCTTCTCCTCCCAGTCCCTCCCCACCTCTCCCCACATCCAGATCCATACCCTTTCCATCTCTTGTTAGAAAACTAACAGGTATCTAAGGAAAAATAATAGAATAAAATAAGATAAAACAAAACAAATTGGAATAGGATGAAACAACCAAATCAGAAAAAGAGCCGAAGAAAAAGCACAAGAAATGTATATAGATGCAGAGGCACACATATTCATACACAGGAATCCCATAAAAACATAAAACCAGAAGCACTTACATATGCAAAGGTCCTGTAAGGGAAAAAAAAAGCCTTCGTTTAGCATTGTGATACAAGAACTTCCAAAAATGACCTTGAGTTCATTTTGTGTAGGGCATCTACTTCTGAACATGCAGCCTATTCTTAAGAGTGATTTGTATCCTCACTGAGACTCTCTTAAAGAAAACTTACTTTTGATTTGCAAGTGGCTATCAATTGGAGATAGCTTCTGGGTTAGAAATGGGGCACGTCTCTACTTTCCATCTCAATGCTGGAACTCCATCTGGTGAAGATCTATGGCGGCCCTGTGCATGGTACCACAGTCTCTGTGAGTTCTTAAGTGCACCAGAGCCCTCTTGTATGTAGAAAGCCTCCATCCCCTTTGGTTCTTACATCTTTCTGCCTCCTCTTCTCTTGGGTTCACTGAGCCCCAAGGGGAGGGGCTTGATGGAGACATCCCTTTTAGGACTGATTATTCTACAGTCTCTCACTCTCTGCATGATATCTGACTATGGGTCTCTGTATTTGTTTCCATTTGCTGCAAGAGGAAGCTTATGATGATGGCTGAGCAAGGCATTGATTTATAAGTATAGCAGAATGTCATTAGGAGTCATTTATTGCTACATTCCTCTAGCATAGTGGTTCTCAACCTGTGGGTCACGAATCATGTGACTGTTGTGGAATAATCCTTTTGTACACTATAAAGATTTGTCACTTGCTTTAATGAAACACTGCCAGTAGCCAGACAGGAAGTGTAGGCAGGGTGACCAAACTAAGAATGCTGGGAAGTGAAAGGGCAGAGTCAAGGAGTTGCCAGTCAGACACAGAGGAAGTAAGATGAGCATGCCGCACTGAGAAAAGGTAGCAAACCACGTGGCTAATAAGATTATGGGTTAATTTAAGTATAAGAGCTAGTCAGTAATAAGCGTGAGCTACCAACCAAGCATTTATAAGTAATATAAGCCTCCAAATCAATTATTTAAGAAGTGACTGCTGGGTATTTGGGAACAGGCAGGCAGGAGAGAAACTTCTGCCTACATGTGGCACCCAAACATTTGGCAAGAATTGCCACATAATACTTGAGAAAGCTTAAAAAAAGGGATTCTAAACACAAAAAAAACAGAGTCAAACACAGCTTCTTGGTAACTGTCTTTTCTCCAGTAGGCTTTGTTTGCTGGCAGTGAGCAGAGGCATGGCTCCTTTAAGAGATGGCTTCCTGACTCAGCATTAGCAGCAAAACCCATGTGGTGCTTTTAAGAGGCTCTGCTATGAAACACTTAAATGGAGTTTATGAGTATATCATGCTACTCGGTGGCAGTGTGGACCCAAAAACTTCTTAGAGTTGGAGCAGTAAACATGGCTTTCAGAGTTGGCAGTAAAGGTGTCTCTGCCATGAGACTAGCTTCTCAAGGAACCAAGGATTGGGACAGAGCCAGCTGCCAAGGCTGCAGCTTTAGTCCTAGCCGTGCCTGATTACCAGCTTAAATGCCCATCTGGTCAGAAAAAAATAAAGATATACAGTAAAGACAGGTTAAAACAAAAACAAAAAAAACCTCTAAGTGGGTTACAGTGTGTTTAAAAATATGTGTAGGCTTGGGAGAGTAAAGAGAGGGTACAGATAGTCATAAAAAAGAAATACATAGTTTTAAAATAATAAAGTCCTCAAAAAGGGAGTAAAGTAATATAAAAAAAGCCACATAAAGATGGAAAATACACACAGAGTCAGGACACTGTATGTTATTGTGTTGTCTTTGAATTGTTTGACTGCTGAGGAAGGAGCAACAGCTGCTGAGAGACATTTGATTATAAATGTTGCTGGATTAATCCAACCTATATATTTTAAAAATGCCTTGACTTCAAAATTTAAGTCAAAAGTTACTTTGACGAAGAGGTTATGCTTTTTATTTCTGTGGAAATGAGAGGCTGTGGATTCATTCTATGTTAAGAAAAATCAGATTTGATCAAGGAAGACCCCCTGGAAAATCTCTAATGAGAACAGATGGCCCAGATGATCCAATGTTTCAGAGTGTCTCTGTTGCAGTTTCCTCTGAGTTCAGCTTCCAGAAAGGTTTCAAGGCTGCTGGCTGAGATGATCCAGCCTCACAGACTACTCCAGTCAGGACTTGACCATAGTCCTAAATTTTCTCAAGGTCCCCATAAGATTAACAGTGCATCCAATCAAAAGGAAGTAGCCTAGAAAACTACACTCACATTCCCAAAAAAATGGGTTATGGATGTTTGTCTTTGTTTAGGGGGTTTGGTTACAAATTGTTATTGGTCATACTCAATCTCTTTCTAAAAGAAGAAAGGGGCATGTAATATAGAAATGATGAGGGGAAAGAGTAGATTATTAAATCTACTTTAATAAAAAAACTGTTAACCTTATACATTTTATATCAGTATAGATTTTAGTTTATTGATACAAATTTAAAGTTAATTTTGTTATTCTGTATGTATCTTTCTACTCTTGTTTAGGGTATTATGCTTATGCAGCTCATTTAAAAATGTAATATATAATTAAGAAATACAGACTAATAGTCATCTATAATAGCAAACCTATAGTCTTATTATGTATTTTTTCAAGGTCAAACAGATATATTTCAGATAGACAGACAATCTTCAAACACTTCAAAGACCTACAGAATATGGCATTTAAAATGTTTTAAGAACTTAGACTTTTCTTGACAGTGAGACGGGTCTGCTTCTGGCAGCACCAATTACTTCAGAGAGGATGATAGACATTGAAGAAACTCCATATGGAGTTTGTTTTCTTTATGGCAAAAGCTAGTCTTGTGGGCAAAGAAAGTGTCCTTGCTTCAATTGCTGGCAATATGCTATACAAATTGGACAAGCAGGACACAAAAGAAAGTGACTGCAGAACTTTGCCAAGACAAGGTGGGACAGTCCTTCAAAAATCCTGCTTCACAGATAAATGTGTCAGCTATATTAGGCCTGTAGGCCGAAGGTGGATGCCCCAATGTTGCAGAGGAATTTTGGGTGACTGTCCAGGCAGCCTGATGTTCTTGCCATTAGGTAATATTACATCCTTCTGGGGTCTTGGATGGAATTGAAGACTAGATAGTTATAGTTTGCATTAGTTATAATAAAAGATAAATTAAATACAAAACTTTAGACTCACCAAGATAAGATAGATAATTAAGTATTTTCTCTAACTTTGCCAAATGCAAATGGATCACATAGTGTTACTATAATTGTTACTTAATAACTGTTTTGTTGTATATAATCTTACTATGTTAAATTTAAAACCTTTGGGGCTGGAGAGATGGCTCAGTGGTTAAGAGCATTGACTGCTCTTCCAGAGGACCCAGGTTCAATTCCCAGCACCCACAGGGCAGCTCACAACTGTCTGTAACTCCAGTTCCAGAGGATCCTTACACAGACATACATGCAGACAAAATACCAATGCACATAAAATAAAAATAAATAAATTAAAAAATTTAAAACCTTCCCTTTTAATTAGACAAAAAGAGGGAAATGCTGTGGAATAATCCTCTTGTATGCTGTAAAGATTTGTCACTTAAAATTGGTTTAATAAAACACTGATTGGCTGGTAGCTGGGCAGGAATTTAGGTGGGAAAGACAAACTGATAATGATGGAAAGAAGAAAGGTGGAGTCCAGGAGTCGTCAGCCAGATGCAGAGGAAGCAAGATGAGAATGCCGCACTGAGAAAAGGTACCAAGCTACGTGGCTAAACATAGATAAGAATTATGGGTTAACTTAAGTGTAAGAGCTAGTCAGTAATAAGCCTGAGGTACCAGCTGAGCACTTATAAATAATATTAAGCCTCTGAGTAAATTATTTAAGAAGTAGCTGCTGGGTATTTGGGAACAGGCAGGTGGAAGAGACACTTCCACCTACATTTGGCAAACCTATATTTCTAAAAATATTTATATTATGATTCATAACAGTAGCAATTATGAAGTCATAACAAAAATATATTATAGTTGGGGGTCACCACAACATGAGGAACTATATTAAAGGGTTGCCACATTAGGAAGTTTGAGAACCACTGCTTTAAAACAGTACCATTTGGTTTTCCCCTCAGTCCCTGGCCTATCTAGTCTCAGGTTCTTGGCCACACAAGCTGGTTATGAGTTCCAGCTCATAGAATCAGATATTGGTTGGTTACTCCCACAAGAGGTCCCTGGTTTGCCCTGTCTCCTATTCTCCACAGTCTTAGATTAGTCCCCACCTCCAATTTCACATGTGACCCAAGTCTCAGATACTGTTCAAAGTCTAGTATTGTCTATTTTGAGATTTGAGGTCTGAGGAAATAGCCAGATGTGTTGGGGTCATAGGAGTAGGGATAGGGTCCAGAAGCAACTGAAGAGTTCAGGATACAAGAGCTACTCAGGTCCAAGGGCTTTAGCTAGAATCATAAAAATCACAGGAATGCAGCATACCATCTGCCTAGCAGTGTTCAGCCTGGGCCAGTCACATTGAGTGTTCAGAACCCCTGGTCCTATGCCATCAATCAAAATGAGACAACTTCCACTAAGAGCTGAAACTTTGGGCAAGCCTGCTAGCTTTAAATTATACCCATGTCAGTTTGAGCTATGGAATGAGTTAAACTCAGCATGCACCTCGACTCTGACTCACTCCAGTTTCTTAGAACAAAGAAAATACCAGAAGTTATGCACAAGCAGCCTGGTATACTCCACACTCAGAATTTCCTTTTGGAAAAGGTTTAATGCTCATCCTTTCTTAAAGCACATATATTGAACTTTTTATTTACTAAACAATGGATTTACAATATTCTAGGGAGTATCTTATGTTCCTTACAAACATTATTTTGTGTATCTATTTATGTGCACAAGTACATTTATAAGAAACTGCATGGTAAGAGGTTGCAAACATCTTAACATTTTTAGTGTCTTTGTGACTTTATTTATTTAATATTTTAAAATAATATGAAGTTAGTATGTTCTAGTTTAAGAAAGTGAAAAGTTTTATAAAGAGAATATGAGTGCTTTTGGAGTGCTCCTTCCAAATCCTTCCTGACAAGGTAACTCTAATGTTCATCACTGTGTGGGGCCTTTGGAGAGGGCCCTAGAAACACCTTAAGAGAAGCCTGACTAAAAACAAACTGATAAAGATAAACAGAAGGTAAAGACTAATATCTTTTGAGAAAAGCAAATAATTAAGAAATGAAGGGAACAAGCATGGAAAGATTTGAGTCCTCTTACAGAAGGGTAAATAGCATAGTTGTATTTGAAATTTTAAATTAATGCTGCCAAGGTAGAAATGATGAGGAACCAGCCAAAGGTCTTAGGGGCACTGTAGAGGGAACAATGTGAAAATTAAGGCTGTTCATAACTCATCAGTGGATTTTTAGTGTTATAGGAAAATAGCAAACCCTATGGGTTCATTTCGATACACATTTCAAGAATTTGTTCACAAGTCCTTGGGAAGCAGTCCAGTTACTTCTTGCTCTTTAGCTGCAGGTGGCATCTGCACATCCAGCAGATGCAAAAAGGACAGCTTTGCCCTTCCCTGGAGAGAAGGGCCCATGTTTGCCCTTCCCTGGAGAGAGAGGTCCATGTTTGCCCTTACCTGGAGAGAGGTCCATGTTTGCCCTTCCCTGAGAGAGAAGTCCATGTTTGCCCTTCACTGGGGAGAGAGGGGTCCACGTTTGCCCTTCCCTGGAGAGAGGTTCATGTTTGCCCTTCACTGGAGAGGGGTCCATGTTTGCCCTTCCCTGGAGAGAGGGGTCCAGTGGCCTGTCCACTGAGACTTCACATCTTCAAAGAACCTATGCTCTCCCAGGGTGCTTCCTTGAGATTGTTAGCCGCAACTTCCAGAAGCCTTCTAAGCTGGGAAATCTCCCAGGTTTCCTGGAGAATGGGGGCAAGGCTGGCCACCACTAAAGGAGCCCTTCATCACTAAGGCTTTGTGGGATCAACATGTAGCACACACAGTAAGGAATAGTGTGAGTAGATGGATTCACTGGAGACTATGAGAAAAGAGAAATAAAGACAGAAGAACACTACTAAGTCCTGCAGGGCCACCACTGTAACCCCAAATAAAATAAGGCCCCACTCACCACCCTCCCAGCTGCAAAAATTTTGCAAATTGACAATCTTTCTCTCCTAAGAATACCAAAAAAAAAAAACAAACAAACAAAAAAAAAAACCATTACCCAGGGGTAGGAGCAGGAAAATGGACTCCTAGCTTATTGACCTTAGCATGGCATCTGATTTGAAAGGGGTTTGGATCCTGGAGTCTTAAAACACGCATGTTAATGGTTATTTCATATAAACACAAAGCTTTCTTAACTTTGTCTCAGAGCTTAATTATTCCAAGGACGAGCTGATGTCTTCCCCCCAGTACTCTGGGATACTGTGTCCTGAACCCTGGGCCTCTCAAATAGAACACAAGAGATTTATTCACACATACTTAGCCCTTTTAAAGTTATGAGACAGGATCTCTCTGAATTGCCCAGGTTGCTCTTGTATTCACTTTGTAGCTCAGGCAGGCCTTGATTTTGTAATCTTTCTTCAGGCTTCCCAAACAAATAGGATCACAAGTATGTGCCCATATGCCTAGCCATGTGTCTTGATTTAAACTTCTAAGTTTGAAAAATAGTTGTGGGGTGTTATTAAGGGGGTGTTGACCTAATTCAGTCTGTGCTAAGTTGCACGTTAGAGTGATGTGGGAGCTTTAAAATGCTAATAATTGTAGCCCACCGCAGAAATTCCAATGGGATTGTCCTGGGGTGAGGGCAGAATATCCTATCACTTTTAGAAGTTCCTCCAAAGGACTTAAATGCACAAAGAGACCTAAGAAACAAGAGTGTAAGAAATTGACTTTAATCACTAGGATCCAGTACAGTGAAACTCCTAGGCCACAGAAGCAAGCACAAACTGGCCTAGACTGATCCTTCCACAGCTTAGTAAATACAGACATACCAGGTGGGAAAGTGTGATACACTTTCTAAACATGGCTCCCAATACTAATTTATAAGCCATGTGGGTTAATAAACCACAGCAAGGGCATATCAGGAAAGGCAATAAATGAGAAAAAGTCAACTATTAGAACAGTAGGTAATAAGACTATCTCAGTGACATTAGCATAGACATTTAAGGTAAGAGTAAGAGGTTTATCTTAAAAGAATGGATGTGAGAAAAAAGGACAAAATGAGGAGAGAGAAAGAGTGATTAACGGAGGAATTTGTGTTGGAGAGATGGCTCCGCTGATAACGGTGCTTCCCACCAAGCCAGACACCTAAGTTTCATCCATGGGACCCAAAGGATGTAAAGGAGAGAACTGACTCCTGAAAGTTGTCCTCAGACTTCCACATGTGCACTGGCATATGTATGGGAACACACATAAATGAGACAGAAAGTTCACAAAATTATCGTTGAGTTCATTTTGTATTGGCCAACTGTTCCTGGGCATGTAGCCTACCCTAAAGTATGGTTAATATGCCTAAGGTGACTCACTGGAGAAAACTGGTTTTTCCTTTGCCAGCCATTGTCAGTTGCAGATAGTTTCTTGGTTAGGGATAGAAGCCTGTGTCCACTTCCCTGTCTCAGTATTAGGACCCTATCGGGCTCGAACTGATGCAGGTCTTGTGAATGCTGCCACCATCTCTGAGTTCATATGTGTATGAGTCCTGTTGTGTCTGGAAGACACTCTTTCCTTGAAGTCATCCACCACCTCTGGCTTGTAACAGTCTTTTCTCCTCCTCTTCTGCATAGATCCCTGACCTTGAGGGGAGGGCTTTGATGAAAACATCTCATTTAGGACTGAGTGTTCCAAAGTCTCTCACTGTCTGTACATTCTCCAATTGTAGGTCTCTGTGTTTGTTCCCATCTACTGCAAGAAAAACCCACACCTTGAGATTTGCCATGGTCTTCTGCTTTACATCCTCTGAACTATCCTGTCAATTGTACTGCACCATCATATGATGCTGTTAACCATCCACTGTCTCCTTACCACTGGAGTACAGCACCCTCTGGTACACATCCCTAGCTTGGGTATAGCCTTCCCTGGTCCCAGGACAATTGTTTCCCTCTAACTCTTGATCAATGTCAGCTTCAGCTGGCTGCATTCCTCACAATCCTGGAACACCAGCTGTAACTCTAGGTTCCTGTACAGTTTGGCATCTCTTTGGATCCATTTAATGGTTTCTGTATAATGCTTCATAGAGTGGGGATAGTCCCCTTTTGGGAAGCATTTGTTGCCCATATTTGTCTCCTCCAATGCCAAGTCAGAGTTGGTGTAGGCCAGCTACTCTTGCTCCTTCAGGAATTTTTCTGCCTGCTGGCCTTTTGTGAGCCTATTTGGGGTTCAGTTCTATGTCAGAGACTTATGGAAATGACAGTATCTTTGTATTTTTCTTCTTTGAAATAGGAAGTGCCAATTTGGGCACCTTTGGAAATCTGTTAGTAGTCTTCTTGATCCTCTCTGCCCATTGCAATGGTCTCACAAACTCCAGGAATTTGTTGTGGTCGTCCTTTTCAAAGTGCACAGCTGCTTGACTGGTTCTCAGTCATGCTGGCACATCCCAGTTCCTTGGCCCTGTCATGATGCTTCAAGACTATGTCAAAGTCTTTCTCCCCATAGGCATCATTCCCCAACTCTTTCAGTACCTGTTTTTTTATTCTCTGGAAGATCTTCTATTGGCTCTGCTTGATCTCCTTGCTGGGAGAAGATGGAAGAAGGGCAGGTGGCAGCCTCTTCTTCTTTATCCATATTTCCCAAGGAGGACACTGAGTGTGGTCATGATTGAGGATCTTGTTGTTTTGTGTCCAGATTTCATAGCATGTTTTGTCATTGCTGTCAGTTTCTGGTACATTGGTCACTTAGCACTGCCCTGGGATCAGTCTCCAACTTCTGATATAAATTAGGCATGTTGAAAGGATTTGCTATCTTACAGGCTTTTATATACTGCTTCTCTGCCTTTACTACTGAGGTGTCAAAATAGCTGCAGTGGAGAAACCAGCTGCTGGTGACCAAGATCCATTCACTGATGGAGACAGAACCTTCTGGGATCCCAGGTGACCGATCCCAGGGACCACCACATCAGGCTCCTAATACATCACCAACATCCATTTATTAGCTCCCCTTTGGAATATGGAAAAGAGCAAATGTGACTGCTAGAGTAATGCACAAACCCTGGAGTAAGGGAATCTGTTTACATAGTTGGTGCTTTATGTGGGAATTACTTAATTGAAGTGTATTTAACCTACATTCAATGTGTACCAAACACTCTGGATTCTATGAAAGTTCGAGTTCTGAACCAAAAATGAGCAAGCAACGAGAAAATCTAAAATAATTAAGAATCCAGAACCAACGTGGGCATCTACTGGATGAGGAAACTAAAGTGAGGGAGGGAATGGGGCTTCTGTAGCTTTACCATGCGGAGCCCAGAGCTGGGGTTCTCTGCTGCTCATACTGTGTTGGAAGACCTGGGCTGCCCTGAACTCCTGTTATGGACAGAGGGAACATCCTCAGGGATAGTATTAGAAAAGATCGACACAGTTTACCTCCTTTTAGCCTGTGGTTGTATTTTTACCTCTGGATTTAAAAATCTGCAGAAACTAAACTATTAAACATTTAGGTAACATTTTAGGTAATCAGTTTATTTGAATAGTCTCAACTTGTTGAAGCAATATAAGAAAATGGCTTTATGTACATATTAAGTCACTTCCTTCAACAATGTCCTGTCAGATCACCCCTTCCTAGCCCTTAGTATTAGTTCAAGCAGATTTGGTGTCTCTTGGGTCACTTGTAGTTACTGCAAGTTGCTATAAATTAATCTTATAAGGGATTCATTGCTCTTTCCCCCAAAGCAGGCTTGGAGGGTATTTGGCACCTGTGTCGGATCTAGTTCTCATGGCCAAACCCTGTTATAGTGAGCTACAAAAGTTACAGGAGGCTGAGGAGACTTAAGTGTATGGCTCATAGCCTTCTGTTTGACTGAGGATTGCCAGTACCACACTGGCTTATGATTCCTTCTGAAATTGGAAGTCTCTGTCAATATTAGGCCTCCAAGTAGCTATATAGTACCTGGAACAATTAGAAATCAGTGTCCCCAAAGGAATTTTCTAAAGACCTTGTCTTCATTTCTCCCACAGCATCCACAGGTATCGGGCAGGTACTTCTTCAGTTCTTCTTAAGGGGTTTGCCAGGGAAAAGGATGCTATATAGCCTGTTATAGTCTTGGTTTTTTACCCTGAGATAAATCTGTTCTACTCTAGTCAAGACTGATCAATGAATTCCAATGAATAATTGATTATATCTGCATTAAGACTCTTTAGTGATGAGGTAGGAGAAAAAGGAAAAAGAGAAATAGGTCTTACTAATCCAGGTGGTAATGTCAAAAAGGAGAAGTGGTCAGACACTTATTCACAGAAATGTTGTTCTCCTAGCCTATGGGGAGGAAAGAAGACATGTCTTTTCTAATCAGAAATCCGTTTTTCCCCTAAGAAAGAGAATCACAAATCAGTTACATCTGGAGGCAAGGTGGTCCCTCACCTGACTATGCCCAGACCCCCCAACTTCCATCTGTCTTTGGGTGGTGAGCCTGTGCTAGACTGACCTGTGTTATAGGGCTCCAATTTACTAAGGTCACTGTGAGTACTCTGTCCTGGAGAGAAAGCTATCCTGAAAAAGGCCATCATTCACATAAAGCACCAGACTGCTTTGGCTCTTTGGGCCTGTTCAAAGGCCTTTCACACTCGCCGCAGTTCACTTCTGTTCCATTTAGGAACCCTAAGTAGCTAAGGCCCCATTCTTTGTGACCTGTTATATAATTTCGGTTCTCAGTGTCAATATCTCTGATAGAAACTGATTTAAGCTATATAGGTCTTGAGATAATCTGTGGGATACTTTAAGCACTATAGTACATGCATTAAAGCAATTTCAACACTTTTTGTTGCTGAGCTGTTCAAATATTGATGTATTCTGCATTCTGAAGATGCTTCTAGTTCACATCACAGCACTGAAATACAGTCCATCCAAGTGGCACTTATTCCTTTCTACCAAACACAGAAAATAACATTTTGAGGGTAATGCAGTTATCCAGGGAGACATTGTCTTTCTTTACAGTCCAGTTTTTTCATCAATTAAATAAAGCATTTCTTTCTTTTTCCCCTTTAGCTTTTTTCATAACATTAATTCCCCTTTCAAACATTCTTTGCACGTATATCATTCAGACTAACATTTTTCTTCCTTTAAAATATTGTGAAAACTAAAATACAATACTTCCTACATTTCTACTTCCTCAGAGTCTAAGAAGCACTCCTAGTTTTGCCCAGAATGAATTTCTTTCTGAAATCCATAGAGGAAGGGATGGACAATCTTCTCAGACAGGAAACACTGAAATATTTATAACATGAGCAGGTCAAGGATAAGTGCATTTGGGGGTGATCGTATGCATGCAATTAGCAAAATGCATAAGCTAATGAGGTATAGAAAAAGTGACAGTTCTTAATGATATGAGCCTAAGTAGATATCTTCCAATGTGAAATTTTTCAGAATGTCTGTCATTAGCAGTTATCACCATGGTAGCTTTAAAAAACTGTCACTGGTTCATTCTGCCCATCTGGACATGACTCAAGGTGCTGGCTTCCTTTAGAGAAAGTTATAGGAGTCAAAAGATGTGAGAGAGTCCTAAGAATTCCAGGAACCCAGTGGGCATGATGGCATGTGCCTGGAATCCCAGAACTCAGGAAGCTGAGGCAGGAGAATATCAAGTTACATACCAGAGTGAACTACATAGTGAAACCATGTCTAGAAACAAAAACAAATTCTAGGAACTCTCTGAGAACTCGATCTCTGCTCCTCCCCCAAGCTGCTAAGAATAGAATGACTATCACAGGCCATGGTCCAAAACATCACCCTTCCCCCTTGGTTCATGTGGCAGAGGTACTTTCTTCAGGGACACTGAGAAAGAACCAGGATTGCTGAGCTAGCCTCTCCGGGGTGTTGGAGAATCCTCAGCGGCCCAGGTTTTCTCCGGAGTGCCTTCCCACTTCTCACTCCAGCCGTGTTAGTGAACACCTAGTCTCTACCGCTGATGTTGTCACTGCCATTGCTGATGGAGACCCTCCGGCAAGCCTCTTCCTTCCCTGAGGAGGACTCATGTATGACTAACATTTCTAGCTTTGCCCAAATTGTCTATTAATTTTCTCTTTGCTGGGCTTTTACTTTAAAAAAAAGTTGTGTTTTTTGTATATTTGTTTTGTTTTCTTTTGTTTTTTTGTTGTTGTTTTGTTTTTCTTTCTTTCTTTTTTTGTTTTTTGTTTTTTTGCCAGGCAGTGGTGGTGCGCGCCTTTAATCCCAGCACTGGGGAGGCAGAAGCAGGCAGATCTCTGTGAATTCGAGGCCAGCCTGGTCTACAGAGTGAGCTCTAAGTCAGCCAGGGCTACACAGTGAAACCCTGTTTTGAAAAAAAAAAAAAAAGTTTTTCTTATTTTTTTAACTTTTTAATGATGCATATTGTATATGTCTGTCTGATGTGAGAAGAGGGTATCAATCCCCTGGAACTAGAGTTACAGGCAGCTGACATGGGTGCTGGGAACTAAACTTTGGTCTTGTGTGAAAATAAGTATTCTTAACTGCTGGGCCATCTCTTCAGGCCCCAAACTTTCAGCTTTCACATGTTCCATCTCAGACTCTCTGTTAAATAAGTTAAAGTGTCTGATTTCCTGTCATCATGAATAAGTCTGACTTATTAACTTATCAGTTAACCTTATTCTTTCTTTTCTTTGGTAGATGTTGGTTAGCTAGGCTGAGACTACATTTCCCATAATTCTCTTTCTTGCCCAACTGGCTTACTTAGAAGAGAAATAATATAGTCATATTACTTTTATCCTGACAAGGTTGGTGCAGACATAGGGTACTCTTGCCACTCACACATGCCATTGCTGAGATGGGCTCCACTGGAAATGATGAGAGAGCATTCCAGCTACCACCACTTGTAGCATGAATCTTAAAGAGTCTTATTAATAAAATCAAACCCAGGGCCAGGTATTGGGGTGAATGCTGGAAGATCAGAGAAACAGAACAAGCCACAGCTGCCTCACCTAGCCAGTTCCTCAAGTGATCCTGTTTCCTCAGACTGGAAGCTTCTGAGTCCTCATCCAGAATCAATCTCAGCTAAACTGTGCTGCTTAAAGCCTAAAAGCTTAACCAGCCAAATGCTTCTAGTTTCTGGTCTTTACGCCTTATATATCTTTCTGCCTTCTACCATCACTCCCTGGGATTAAAGGCTCACTTCTTGGGATTAAAGGCAAGTGTCACCATGCCTGGCTGTTTCCAGTGTGGCCTTGAACTCACAGAGATCCAGAGGGATTTCTGCCTCTGGAATGCTAGGATTAAAGGCATGTGCTACCACTGCCTATCCTCTATGTTTAATATTGTGGCTGTTCTCTGACCCCAGATAAGTTTATTAGGCTGCACAATATTTTGGGGAACACAGAGGATATAGCTACCTTTCCTAGAATTTGACAATTAACCCAAAAGAAAAAGAAAAAGGAAAAAGAGAATATAGATATGAGGTAGATCATTGAGTATACTCTGAGAAAAAAAATAAAGAAATAATAAGATAAATGGGTAGATAATTAAATCTACTCTAAGAAGAAAAAGGGGAAGATGTAAAAATGACAAAATGTAGATTATTGAATTTATTATGAAAAGAAAATATAGATATGATAGGATAAATAGTAACAACATGTTTAAAAATGTTTTACTTTGTTGTGGATTTTAGTTTATTGATACAAATTTAGAGTTGATTTTGTTATACTGTATATATATTTCTATTCTCATTTGAGGTATTATGTTTATGTATCTCATTTAGATTGTGATGGATAATTAAGAAATACAGATTAACAATTAGTCTTCTATGATAGTCAAACTTATAGTCATGTTAAGTTTTCTAGGTATACATAGATATAATTCAATTAGGTAGGTAATCTTCAAACACTTCAAAGACCTACAGAATATGGCATTTAAAATGTTTTAAAAATTTAGACTTTCTGGACAATAAGACATGTCTGCTCCTGGCAGCACCGATTTACTTCAGAAAGGAGGATGAACATCGAAGACACTCTATATGGAGTTTATCATCACCTTGGCAAAAATAGCCATTTGGGCAAGAAACTGTTCTTGCCTGGACTGCTTGATCACTTGGACATGCAAGACCCATAGAAAGGTGACCACTGAACTTTGTATGGCAAAATGGTCCTTCAGGTTCCTGCTTCACAGAGGAAACTGCCAGACATTTTACAGGACACAGAGAGAAATGACTGAGAGACTCTAGGCCTGTGGGTTGAAAACAGATGCCCCAACTTTACAAAGGAACATTAGGTGACTGTCCAGGGTGCCATCTGTCTCTGTCTACCCTGCAAGACTCCTGAAAGTTGCTTGCATCCTTCTCCTGTTTCTCAGGTAATAGTATATCCTTCTGCGGTCTTTGATGTAGTTGAGCACTGGGTGGTCAAAACTCTCAGCTTTGTTTTAAGTTCTCTGAATAAGTTAATGGAGCACTGGGTGGTCAGAATATTACCCAGCTGCCAGCCCTCCAGAACTGAGTAGTTCTAGATTGTTCCTCAGTTATGATAAAAGATAAGTTAGATATGAAACCTTAGACTCACAAATATGAGAGATAGGATATCTTCTTTAATTTTGCCAAATACAAATAGACTAGATATTATAAATAGACTAGATATTGTAACTGTAATTCTTGCTAGATAACTGTTTTGTCATATGTAATTTTACTATATGAAAGTTAAAACCTTCCATCTTTAAAAAAAAAGAAAAGGGGAAGTGCTGTGGATATCGCTCTGTATAAATAAAATGCTGATTGGCCAGTAGCCAGGCAGGAAGTATAGGCAGGACAAGCAGAGAAGAGAATTCTGGGAAGTGGAAGGCTGAGGCAGAGAGACACTGCCAGCTGCCGTGATAAGAAGCAACATGTTAAGATACCGGTAAGCCACGAGCTATGTGGCAACTTATAGATTAATAGAAATGGGTTAATTTAAGATATAAGAACAGTTAGCAAGAAGCCTGCCACGGCCATACAGTTTGTAAGCAATATAAAAGTCTCTGTGTGTCTACTTGGTTGGGTCTGAGCGGCTGTGGGACTGGCAGGTAAGAGAGATTTGTCCTGACTGTGGGCCGGGCAGGAAAACTCTAGCTACAACCACTCTTCTCCATCAGTGTTTGTGATTTTGGAGCAAATTTTCCTCCCCTCTGTGGGAGGCAATGGCCAGCTTCTTCCAAAAGACAGCTGCACCACAGAAGTGAGAGGTTTTTAGGAACACAAGAATCTGTGGTGAGGTCCCACCACCACCCCTTCTTCCCCCTCACCTTCATATGCTCTAGTATGGCTGTGCTTCCTCCACTTTATACACATTGTAACCCTAACTTACTGACTTCAAGCTCCAGCTTCAGAGGCAGTCTTGTCAACCAATCCACTCCCACACTTATATAATGTTAGATCTATTATCAGAGAAGCTCTTCTACTGCTGATAAAATTCCGATGGATGCACAGACTTCCCTTGGTTGACTATATTTTGTGAAATTCAGCAAAGAGAATTTAAGCTACAACTAATAAGGTCAGGATGCCTCAGCCTCACTTGGATGGAAAAATCCCCAGATGCATTTAACCTATGGAGTTGAGTCAAAAGTCTAGGATGTGGACCAACAGTCTGTCCTAATGTGCAGAGAACTCTCAGCTTTGTTTTAAGTTCTCTGAATAAGTTAATGGAGCACTGGGTGGTCAGAATATTACCCAGCTGCCAGCCCTCCAGAACTGAGTAGTTCAGGCACACAGAAGTACTCTGGTCTGCCCAGCCAGTCTTTCACCACATGATAAGGCATATTAGAACAGGCCTCTCCATGGGGTGGGAGGGGTACGACAGTGATTCCATGATGCAGCCAACTGGGGAGAGCTAAATGGATTCTCCTACATGGGTGGGTCTGTTGATCTTTTAAAGAATGTGTTTTCAATTATGAGAATTATCCAGAAACCACAAAAATACAATTTGGTTACATGCATTCTTATAAAGAGAGCTGATGAGTTCTGGAACACAGTTAAGGAAGTTCTTTGTGTTAAACTTTTTCTGTTTTCTTTTCCTTTTTTTTTTTCTTTTGAGAGTTTCTTTTGGATAAAAGTTAGGTATATAGGTCATGACTTCTATGGAGCCTAAATAACCACAAACATGGACAACAAGATCACCTCCCGATCACAGCTGCTGACAGTGGACACTGCCAAGCTCTTCCTGTGAGAAGGAAAGGATATTTTCAGAAAACTGTTTTCATTCTTCTGGAGTTTATTTTGCACTCAATCCAAGAATGAAGACCTAATTATTTTGTTAGCTCAAAATATCAATACTTGAAGGAATTTTGAAGCAGTCCCCACAGACCTGGCTAAATTCTGCCGGGTTCAGAGAGAGTAATCAGTCAAGGCAGGTCTACAAGTGATCGGTGCCACTGAGAAAGGGCCATGGAAGTGAAAGACTAACATTGCTCAACTAAAGGACGTTAAGTCTCTTGATGTAATCTTCACAGTGAATTTTACTAATTTGCATCATTGGAGCTTTGAGCAACCCAAAGCCATGTTGGTTGAGGCACAGGGCTTCATGTATACAGGGATATTAGAATGTTCACAAATACAGCCAGTCTTTTTTACCAACTGAGCCCAACAAAAACTAGAACATATGTGTATGACACTTTGAGGTATGTTTTCCACGACTTGAAGATATTGTGATCTCAACTAACAGGGTTAGTTAGAAGAGGTTTCTAACTAACACTGTTTTCCCAAAAAGCTTCATGAAGATCTTAGAGGCCACTCACCACTCTGTCCCTCAGTTCCCAGCCAGTCAGAGCATCCAAACCAACAAAAGTCATCATAGAGTTGACGCATGGTGGCACTTCTCCCCGTACTGCCATCAGATATTACCATATGGATCAGTATCATGGATCATTCCTACCATTCACATGTTGGTTTGGTCGATGACATAGTGCTAGTTGACCCTCAGATTAAAAATGAAAACAGGAGAGTGCACTCTACGATGGATTTCAGTGAGTCCTAGGTCTGGCCTGGGTGGTACTCATGGAAAAAATAGAATATGTGGGATTTAATAGAGTCCATTTATAACAAGCTATTTTGTTATCAACTTCTCCAACCTTCAAGGCAATCCATTCCATTCTCTCAAATTCAATAACTCATTATCATCTTCAAAATCAGATTTGTACTGAACAGATTGAAGCTGAGTTGAAGAACACTAGATCAATAAAGAAATCACATTCTCACCCCCTAGGTAGTGTATCCTCACATCCCAGACAGCTCAAACTTACATACTTGAGTAATAAATGAAAGAAAGTTGGAGGCTGCAAGGAGAATGAAAAGCAGCACCAAAACAAAATATTTGGCTTCCTGAGGCATACATACTTGAAAAAGATTACAAGTCAAAGAAGGTGGATCTTTGTTTTATTTTAATTAGAAATATTAAGTAATATTTTTGTACCGAGAAATATCAGCAAATTCAGGGAAACTTGCAGCAAATAAGTACTTACTGACTTAGTGATTTTTCACTCTCTTCTTTTAAAGGAGAGAGTGAAAAATCACTCTCTTATGATATCTCTTATGATATCATCTCTTATGATATCATCTATATGTGTTGTGATAGTTATTCACTTTGTGGTTTCTTTATCCTTGGACAACACTATATGCTAACATTTTTGTCTGACTATATCAGTTAGTATGCATTAAGATGCAAGTATTAGAAAACATAATGAAGGGTCAAACCATAAATACATTTGTGTATGTGGTTATTAAAAGGTCTTGGGGTTCCTTCAATGAGTGGGTAATACCATCAAGTACTAAGGTTCTATCATTTCAGCTGTTCCTTCTCAAAGAATTAATTATGCTACAAGATGGCTGGCACAACATCTAGACACAGTCTTCAAGGTAAAAAGGCAGAACAAAAGAGATATGGACAGAACTGATTCTCCTCTGTGGCTGGGAAGATGCTCAGTTGGTGAAATGCTTGCCACCTATGTGGACCTGAGTTTGGATCTCTAGCACCCATGAGGGCATGTGCTCATAATCTCAACACCCTGGAAGTGGAGACAGGAGAATTCCTGGGACTTGCTAACCAGCCAGACTAGCAGTGAGCTCTAGGGTCAATGAGAGACTCCATCTTTCCCAAAAGTGATGTGAAAAGAAAATTGAAAAAGATACCTAATGTAGACTCTGGCCTGCACACACACATACATACACATACCACACATACATATCCTCTTCTTAGATCTTACCTCATTATGAGGAGAGAATTGTCTGTTTTTCACAACATTCCAACAGGTTTTCCCCTTGAAGCCTGACCAGGATTTGGTCCTTTAGCAACAACTGGCTCCCAAGGGGGCTAGGAAATCTTCAAAGCATCTCAACACTTTGTGTTTGAGACAAGCAAAGAAGGCTTTTGAAAACGCCTATTGAGTAAGCTACAAACATCATCTACAGAGAATATGCTCTTAAAGAATGACAATTGTATACTTTGTTGTCTGTGTAACATAACAAAAACATAAAATACTAACAGTAAGTATATTCAAATAGTATTATGAAAAAAAATCACCTTTCCATGTACTATGATGTCTTTTCTAAGGATTATTTTCCAGTCAATGTACATAGTATCCATAAATATTTCTTACCTTTTTTATGTTGTTTTCCCATTTAATATTATATTATACTCATTTTCCTATTTTTACGTATTGCCAGTAATTATAATTTAATGGAAATATTTTTTAAGATTTGTAGTCATAATTTACTTAGCCACTTCCATATTATTGAACCCATAGACTCTATGGCACAAGAGGATTCCCTACTTCTGGTTACAGTGGTTGATACAGTAATACCAGGTTTATGGAATTATAATTTTTATAATATAACGTTTTATACTTTTATTTATAATTTTATGCTAGTAGAATTATTTCAAGTGCAAAAAAATGCTATGAGTATGTTTATCATTTCTAAAATACTAGTGTACATCCAGGATGGATAGCAGTTTATAATATTGATGGTGATAAGTACACAGTAGCACACCAAATTACAGCTGTATTGATACAGTGGTGCACTTTAGCTAATTTGTATTTTCTGATGTACCAGCCATAAAATGTGATGTTGTGTTTTGCACAGTGTGAGATTCATAGTGTCGTGCATTATAATCATTCAATAATGATGGAATTAGCTTTCTTCATGACTCTGGTGAGCTTCGTTTCATTTCTAGCTCTCATTTCAGGCTGTTGCTTAGTGGTGTTCCAACAATAAGCACTCTTTTTTAGAAATGTTTGAAAGCAATCACAACATCTTAGAGCTAAAAATAAAAATAAAAAATAAAAAAATGAGAAAGTGCTCCATTCTCTTCAGGAGACAGGTAAGTAAGATAATTCCAGTGACTTCTCAAGGTCTTTCATCAAATTAGTGCCTGAACTCAGGTGGGACCCTGTTTGTCCCAATGCTGAGTCCTTTCCTATTGGTTACAGTAAAACCTATTGTTCAAGTGGAAGCTCCACCTCAGCCCTCTTTCTCTCTCTCTCTCTCTCTCTCTCCAAACCATACCTCATCTCAGAAGACCCACAAAATGGCAGTTTCTCCCCCAGAGATGCACAAAACCACTCCTACAGGGTACTTAAACTGCCCCCCAACAGAGAACAGACACATGGTTTTCAGTCTCTCCTCTCGGTCTCCTCTCCTCTCTGGGGGCTGGAAAATCACCCAAGAGCACTTTACTCATTAAATCTGGACTTTTAATTCTTAATATGATCTGATTTGGTTTGATTTGGATTACTGCATCAGTGGAGAGGCTCAATATCGGAGTATGGAAATTTTCATCTGGTATGTTGTTCAGGAGGTCTGATTTTTCCCATCAGCCATGGGTTATGTGGTGGGAAAACACCCCTCTCCCCTACACATGCTCTCTGCCACACTAGATTGGCTTTTGGCACGGTAAGTTGTCCTTTCCAAGTCATTGCCTTAGAGGCCCAGGGCCTCCTCCGATTTGGGGGTTGTCCTGCCAAAGACTCAGCCACACCAGGCCCCTGACCATTACTGGAGCAAAGTTCCACCTTTGTTCCGTGGGACCCCTTCAGCTCAAGGGCATATCCCACACACCCCTTTCTCTGACCCAAAGCCTAATAGCAGTGGACATGTTGCATTAGACTTCAAGTCCCAGCACAGACTTGTGAAAACAGGCAGCTGCCTGACTCTTAAGCCAGATCCCCAAACACCCTTGGGGTGTCTTTTACAAAATCTATTCAAATTAGGGCTATCTGATACCATATGTCCTGTGTTATGAATTATTATGTGGGGGGATCCGGAGGGTGTCTGATGCATACAGGGAAACATACTGGCATGCTGGGCAGGTGCAGCAGTGGACTGATGGACGACTCACTCCATGCAGGCATGGTGGCAGGGTGCCGAGTGGACAATCACAACCCAGAGGCTGCATCCACATGGAAATGGTTTATTATAATAAAGGATAAAGAGAAAGATAGGAAAAGACAGAAAGGAGAGGGAAGGAAGCGGAAGAGAGAGAAAAGGGGCGGAGTTTTTTCTTAAAAAGAGACTTTTATGTCAGGACACAGGGTGGTGCCAAGAGGCAGAATCAGAATATTAACATCCTGAATACCTGATTTCTCTGTGCACTAAGGCCTGGCCACAATACACTCTTAATAACCAATCAAGATGGCCACTGGCGGGAACTTTTGTTGGGTTTATTTTTTTCTTTTCTTTCAAGACAGGGTTTCTCTGTTTAACAGTTCTGGCTGTCCTGGAACTTGCTTTGTAGACCAGGCTGGCGTCGATCCACCTGCCTCTGCTTCCCAAGTGCTGGGATTAAAGGCATGCATCACCACCACCCAGTTTGGAGGGAACTTTTGAATTTACTATCTTCCATGATCTTGAAAATTTTTTCAGCATAGAGATAAGTGGACAGAACTGCCCTACACCCACAGTTTTTCTGTTCTGTGTTCCTACCCTCCCTTCAACAGCCAATGTCCCACAGCTCAGGTTTTGTTGGCTAGGGTCCCACCTGTCTGGGAACCGGGACCCAGAACATTCTGCCCTGACCATGCTGTTGGAGACACTGACCCCTCCCCCACTCCCCCAACTCTGCCTACCCATCCCCCTCCTGCGCTGCCACAGTTCCATTCAGTAGCCAACATTCCTCACATTCCTCCCTCAATCCGCCCCTCCTCCCTTTTTCACCCTCCAGGACAAATGTCAATGACCAAATTCTTCCTCCTTACCCGACTTCCTCTCCTCTTCTCCCTCCCATGGCCCCTCCCTGTCCTTCAATGTCACAACCCACACCCCGTGCCCTTCCACACACTGGCCTAACCACGCCCCCCAGACCTTTTTTTCTCACACCCAGTCTTGGCAGACTCCTGCCCACTTCTGCCCTCTCCAAGAGGTAGCTGGAATCAATGGAATTGTTTGTGCCCATGCCCCCTTCTCCCTCTAGCAGCTCTCACAGATAGAAAAACAGTTAGGTTCCTTCTCTGCTAATCCTTCTGTTTATATCAAGGAGTTTCATTATCTTTCCCAAGCATATGATCTGACCTCCACATCATCCAGGCCTCCACTCTCATGCCTGAGGATTGAGGTTGAGTTCAGGCAGCAGCTACACAGAATGCAGACCAGACCCACCTAGTGGACAATACAGTCCCTGTGGGTGACATGTTGGTGCCAGCTACAGAGCCCTACTGGACCTATGAACCACGTCAAATGGCTGCCAGAGGCAAGACGTCATAGTCTGCTGCCTCCTCCATGGTATGGAGGTCTTGGACAAAGTTGTTAATTTTGATAAGGTCTGAGAGATTACGCAGTGAGCTGACAAAATCTGGCCATTTTTCTAAATCGATTATAAGAGACCATGGTTCAGTATACCCTCCTTGACCCAGCCTTCCCAGCGGGAGCCATGGCCACCCATTTCATTTCTCAGTCAGTGCCAGATATTAGAAAGAAATTAAAAAGGCTGAGGACAGTCCCCAAATCCCAGGAATTGGTGAAAATGGCTTCTAAGGCGTTTAACACCAGAGAAGAGGCAGCTGAGTCTTTCTGATAGGCTTGGCTACAGCAGAAGGCTTGGCTCCAAGCCCACACATTGGCAGCTGCCCTGAGACTATCAGTGCCCCCACAAAGAAGATAAGGGAAGTTGACCACAAGGCTCCACCCCACCAGAGCTCAGCCCAAGTCAACTCTGCCAGGAGCCTGCTTCAAATGCAGCCACTGGTCACAGTACTGCCCTGACCCTCAGCTGCCAAGGAGTCATGCCCATCTGCTGACAGCCTGGACACTGGAAATCGGGATGCCCCTTGGCATGCTTGTCCTTTTTGCCACACCATGGAGATCCAACCTCACCAACACCAGCATCTGAGACTCATTCAGCCTTCAAACTCCTCAGCCTGGTGGACAACTGATACAGCCTGGACTTGATAACTCCCATCGCCCTCTCTGAGCCTAGGGTGATTGAAGGGTTCACAACACGCCCCCACGGTCGGGCGTGTTTGCATATGCCCGGCAGACACTTCCGCCAAGCCAGTTCCAGGTCAAGATAGCCATTTCCGGGTCAAGGCGTCTCGCGTGACCAGGATCCGTGACGTGGCATGGCTGCATAGGCGCGCAGCATAGCCATGTGATCTACGCACTTGCGTGGAGTAGTGACGTCGACCTGTGCACGCCCAGCCTTTAAAATCCAGGGCCATGTTCCCAGTTCTTCTTCTTCTCCACACATGTGTTTTCTACAGGCCTGTGCACTCTCTGTCCCTTTGTCTTTAATAAAACCCTTACTAGTGGATTCTGTCATGATTTGTGACATTTCCTTGCAGGGTAAGGGCACAGGGTCACCAATTAACTAACATTTGGTGTTGAAAACCGAGCGGGTGCTTCCGGGCTCCCTGAGCCTGGAAACTCGTAAACTGAGGACTGCTTTACACAAACTGGAGACTCTGCTCCATACTCGACAGACTGCTCTCCATTCGCCTGACCGCATCCAAACTCCATCCAATACCGCTTTCTCCGATTGGTGAGTTCCCCCACTTTTCGGCCAGCGCAAGCGGTTTCACCTCACAAGTATTCTTGAGACGGGAAACCCCCGGCCGCGGTCTTCATTGAATATGGTCGGCCCCTATCGCAGGCCCAAAATTTCTAGCCATCTCCCACGTCTGCAGCCTGAGATATTTCTCGCGTTGGGACCACCGCAGTTGGGTGCATCCTGGGGGCCACGTGAGGGCCGACACGTTCGAAGCGGCAAAGGCTGTCCGGATTCCCGGGGAATCCTTGCCTCACGTGGCGGGGCCCCTGCTTCCCTGGCTGACGAGCCGAGAAGCAGCCTGTGCCCGGTATCTGTCCTTGGCCTTGGGGACGCCTGGGGCCTTGGCTCCGGATCACGTTTCTTTTTTTATTTTTCTGCCTCTCCGATGCAGACATGGGAAACAAGGCTTCCAACCCTGTTAGTCCTTCCTCTCCGTTAGGCTGTCTTGTTGAAGCATTAAAACCTCTCAGTTTAATGCCTTACATAAAGATTCCTGAGCTAACTCGTCTATGTTCTAAAAAATGGCCAAAGTATGCTTTAGAAAACAACAAAAAATGGCCGCCGAGCGGCTCCTTAGATCCCGATATTTTACGGGAGTTCTCTAATTTCTGTAAGCGTGCAGGCAAATGGAAAGAGTTGCTTTCTTCTTTCTCAGTGCTAAACTGTCTCTTCTAGATTCCTTCTCTCTTGCTCATATGCTCTTAGCTATGCCTAAACTGGAAGATTCTCTGACTTCAGAATCTCTGACTCTAGATCCTGCTAACGAACCTCCAGTTAAAGTTCATGTTCCATTCTCTCTACCAGAACTCTCTCAGATAGAAAGTAAGCTGGGTTCTTATACTTCTAATTCTGCTTCCTTTATTAAACAGTTTCAATATATAACTCAATCTTTCATGATATATTCATGATACTTTCTAATAACTTACTTCCTGAGGAGCGCAGGCGGGTATGGGAGCAGGCTAGGACCCATGCAGACGAAATTCATCAAACTAACCTTTCACACCCTCCAGGAGCTGAGGCGGTTCTTGACCAAGAACCATACTGGGACTATAACACCCTGGGTGGCTGTCTCACCAGAGATAGGTTTATTACCTGTCTCCTGACAGGTCTCCATAAGGCTGCCCTAAAACCAGTAAACTATGAAAAACTAAAAATGGTAATTCAAGATAAGGACGAAAATCCGTCTCACTTCTTAGAGCGGCTCACCAAAGCTCTACTTCAGTTCACTAGCTTAGACCCAGAGAGCCCTGAGGGCAGGCAGCTGCTAATGACCCACTTTGTCTCACAGAGCTTCCCTGACATTAGGGATGAACTTAAACGTTTGGAGAACCGCCCTCTAACTCCACAGGCAGATAATGCTGGCAATAGCATTTAAGGTGTACCATGGTAGAGATGAAAAAGCCCATAAAAAGAGCTGCCAGATGCTGGCAAGCACCGTCCAACTGGCTCCCTGAAAGCCGTCCAGTCCCTGTTTCAAGTGTGGGAGAGAAGGCCATTGGGCCCAGGCTTGCACCACTGGCCCACGAAGGGCACCGACAAAGCATTGTCTAAAGTGTTACCAAAAGGGTCACTGGTCACAGTCAAAGCTGACTGTCCTAATGTCCCAAGTGACATAGGAATGCCAGACGAAGACCACCCTCCAGCTGACTTTCTAGGCTTGGCCTACAGCAAGGACTGACGCTGCCTGGTTTCTGCCCCAGCCACTCCCATCTCACACAGGGAACCAAGGGTAATAATAAAAGTCAATGGGCGCCCCATCTCGTTCCTTTTGGACACCGGAGCTACCTACTCTGTCCTGAGAGAGTTTTGGGGGCCCACCTCTCCTGCTCATCTCCCTATTGTAGGGGTTGGGGGACAGCCTTATCTACCTCATCAGACACCACCACTCAATTGTATTTTCAGAGGCATCCCTCTCACACACACATTCTTAGTGGTGCCAAGCTGCCCTGTACCTTTAATGGGGAGGGATCTCCTAGCTAAGGTAGGAGCATCCATTTCTTTCGTTCCACACATTCGTCTCATCCCAGATGCACCAGCAGCTCCTCTCCTCTTTCTCCTAGCCACTCACTCTACAGACTCCAAATATGCTTTTCATATCCTCCTGTCCCACGCTGCTATTTGGAGGGAACATGGCCGTCTCACAGCAAAAGGGGGATCCATATCTAATTCAGGCCAAATAATGACCATGCTGGAGGCTTCCCACCTCCCCAGGGCTATAGGAATTGTCCACTGCCGGTCTCATCAGACCGATAGCTCCATCATCTCTAAGGGAAACAACCGGGCTGACCAGGCAGCCAGAACAGCGGCCCTCCAGGGCCAAGTCTCACCTCACCCACCACAGGGAATCCATACTGTACAGCCTACACCCTCACAGGGAACTCCAGACACTAGACAAATTCTGTCCTATCTACACCAGCTCTTTCATCCTAATAATCTTGCTCTGTCTCAATTTGTAAAAGCTCACCTACAGCCCACCTCTGAGGACTTACAGTTCTTAAGAACTATTACTGCCTCTTGTGAGATCTGCCAAAAAACAGATCCCAATACCAAGTACAGGAGTCAGCCTTTTCCCACCCATCAGGCTAGAGATTCCCTTCAAGGGACTGACTGGCAGCTCGATTTTATTTTTCATATCCCACACCGCCCTCAATCCTCAAAAAAGGTGGAGCGTACCAACCGGTCTTTAAAAACTATTCTTACTAAGATGTCACAGCAACTTCATCTCGACTGGGTAAGATTATTGCCTCTAGCTCTCCTTAGGCTCAGGGCTCTCCCTAAAAAGCCTCTTTCAATCTCTCCATTTGAACTAATGTATGGAAGGCCAGTTCTAACACCAGGTCTTTTATCCAAACCTCCAACTATTCCAGATAGCCTGTTAACTCCTCTTTTATGTCACCTAAGGTCTATTCTATGGAGCTATGCAGACTGTTCATTACCTCAGCCGTGTGACAATAATTGTCCACCTCCAATACACATTGGGGATCAGGTTCTTCTCTTCCCTCCAGGCCAGCACCCTTCACCCCTTTCCCCTAAGTGGCAGGGACCCTTCAAGGTCATTCTTGTAACCCCCACAGCTGCTAAACTCAAGGGCTTTCCTCACTGGGTCCACCTGTCTCATCTAAAACCATCCAGGCAGTAAGGAATAATGTAATACAACAATCTATCATTGTTCAATACTCAGCAACTGATCACCTGCGTTTCCTAAATGCTAACCTAATAAGGGAAACAGGTGCCTTAAATAAACTACCTCTAATAAGGCTTGTCTCAGATAAAAATTAAGCAGAGTACTAAGGCCAGATCTACCTCAGGTAAATGTCACATGTCTCTATCTGGGCAGGCCAGATCTACCTCAGACAAATGCCAACTCCAAAATAAAATAATAATGATTTTTTTCTCTCTAAGCTTTTTCTATGTCAACAGTAGCTTGTCAAACAGAAGGTTCCCAGCCACAGCACAGAAGGTTCCCAGCCACAGCACGGATGGACAGCTGCAGAATGAGGGGACAGTAGAACATCATTCCAGGACCTCCCCCCATCATCCCAGGACTTGACAAGATACCCTCTCATCCCCCCGCCCCAGAGCCAACCAACGCCCACTATTCAGCTGGAAGCAGTCTTTGAGAGAAACGTCGCCCCCATACCCAGTCAACCACAATTTTTTCTTTTTTTAAAAGGAAAGAATCAGGGATGAAGGGTTCACAACACGCCCCCATGGTTGGGCATGTTTGCATATGCCCGGTGGACACTTCCACCTTGCCAGTTCCAGATCAGGATAGCTATTTCCAGGTCAGGGCATCTCACGTGACCAGGATGCCTGGCGGACCTGGACACTTCCGCCAAGTCAGTTCCAGGTCAAGATAGCCATTTCCGGGTCAAGGCGTCTCGCGTGACCAGGATCCGTGATGTGGCATGGCTACGTAGGTGCGCAGCATAGCCATGTGATCTATGCGCTTGTGTGGAGTAGTGATGTCGACCTGTGCACGCCCAGCCTTTAAAATCCAGCGCCATGTTCCCAGTTCTTCTTCTTCTCCACATACGTGTTTCCTACAGGCCTGTGCACTCTCTGTCCCTTTGTCTTTAATAAAACTCTTACTAGCAGATTCTGTCGTGTTTTGTGACATTTCCTTGCAGGGTAGGGGCACAGCACTGCCAATTAACTAACAGTGATGGTGCAAGTAGTGGGTAAGTTCGTTAACTTTCTATTGGACATGGGAGCTACCTATTCTGTTTTAACCTCTCACTCAGGTCCCACAGTTCCCCCGACAATTTCTGTCACAGAAATGGATGAGACCCTCCTCCTTCCCACTGAAGACCCTATCACTTCCCTGCATTCTTGTGTTGTGCCCACTTGCAGGACAATTCTTCTCACGCTCTTTTCTAGTCATGCCTGCTTGCTCCGCACCTCTGCTTGGTTGTGATATTCTCAGCCACTTTGGGGCCACACTCACCTTGGCCCCCATACCCTCTCCTTATTCCCACCTTCTCCCCTTAATAGTCTCACAGATTCCTACCCCAGACTGTCCTATCCCTACCCTCCCTTATCCAGTAGATCCCCAAGTATACCTCCACTCCAGTAGTGGCTACTCACCACCAGCCAGTTCTAATTTGCCTTAAGGACCCCTCCTCCTTCCCTTCAAGACCCAGGTTTCCTATTTCTGAAACTGATCACCAAGGCCTTAAGCCTATTATCACCCACCTTTTAGCTCAAGGACTTTTAATTCCTCTCAACTTACCCATTCTTCCTGTGTGCAAGCCCTCCAGGGCTTTCCATTTAGTTCAAGACCTCTGCCTCATTAATGAGGCAGTTATTTCAACACACCCAGTGGCTAACAACCCATAAAACCTCCTGTCTAACATTCCTCCTGATACCTCTCACTGTAAGATGAATTGCTAAATAATTTTATTAATAAAAAACCCAGAGCCAGATATTGGGGTGAAAACTGAGAGGTCAGAGAAATAGAACAAGCCACAGCCAACCTCATCTTACCAACTCTTCAGCCTCCAGAGAGAGCTACTTCCTGTATACTCATGCCTATATACCTTTCTGTGCCCTGCCATTTCACTTCCTCTCTCCACCCAACTACATCATTTTCTCTTTCTGCCCAGCTCTATCATTTCCTGTCTGTCTGTACAGACCTCCAGACCTCTGTGGTTAACTAGTGTTGGGATTAAAGGCATGTGCCACCACATCTGGCTCTGTTCCCAGTGTTGCCTTGAACTCACAGAGATCCAGGATGAATCTCTGCCTCCCGATTGCTAGGATTAAAGGCATGTGCTACAACTGCCTGACCTCTATGTTTAATATAGTGGCTGGCTTTATCTTCTTATCCCCAGATAAGCTTTATTGGGTGCACAAATAAAATATTACCACATCCTACTTTACTGTCCTGGACTGGAAAGATGCCTTCTTTACTGTTCCTCTACACCCTGACTCCTGACTCATGCTTCCTCTTTGCCTTCACCCTAACACCCAGTCCTCCGGACAGCTTACATAGACTGTTCTCCCACAGGGCTTTCAGGAGAGACCTCATATCTTTGAGCCTTAGCTCAGGATCTTTCCACCTTTGACCCTGGTGCTAACACACTCCTTCAACATGTAGATGACCTCCTTTTCCGCAACCCTGCCTCTGTCCCAACAGGCCACCTCTTCGCTCCTGAACCACCTTGGTTCCCTGGGATATCATGTTTCCCCATCTAAGGCTCATCTATGCTCTACCACTGTGGTGTATTTGGGTGTTCAACTCAGCTCAGGGTCTAAGACCCTCACCTCTGACAGGGTTCAAGCCCTGCGGGATTTACAGCCCCTGACCACTGCAGATCAGAGTCTCTCATTTTTGGGTCTGATCTTCCATCACTGTATCCCTAACTCTGCCATTATGGCCAAGCCCCAATACCAGGCAGCCAGAGAGAATCCCAAGGGGCCCCTCATCCACCGGGCCACTGTCCACCATCACTACTCTTTACTGTGAGATGCCCTTCTAATGGTCTTCCAGACTCCTCCTGACCTTATTATCACCTTTATACAGATGAAAGATCAGGAGTGGCCACTGGAGTTCTGTTGGGCCTTTGAACCAGGCCATCACATTTCTGTCCAAACAACTACACCCCACTGCCTGCTGATGGCAGCCATGCTTGAAAGCCCTAGCAGCAGCAGCTGAACTCATGCAGAAGGCTCTTAAGATCACCCTGTTCTAGTCAATCCATCCACCACCTCTCAGACCTTCTGAGACATTCTTCTCTCCCTCCTTGGACCCTCACAACTCCAAGTCCTTCACTTACTGTTTCTAGAAAACCTTCAAATTACCTTAGCCTCCAGCCCTGCTCTAAACCCTGTAACTCTCCTTCCTGTCTCTTCCTTCTCTGGTGTTTCTTCTCCTGCCCAGAAGCTATGGAAGCCTTACTCTCACCCTGGCTTGGTCTCCTAGACCAACCCCTTACAAACCCCCAACTCACCCTGTTTTTTGATGGAAGTTCTCTTATAGACAGATCAGGAAATGGCTAGGTGGTATATACAGTGGTCACTTCCACTAAAACAGTTGAAGCAACCTGCCTGCCAATGGAGACCTCTTCACAGAAGGCCAAATTAATCACCTTGACTAGAACACTCCAGATAGCCAAAGGTCAATGGGCTAACATCTATACTGATTCTAAATATGCCTTTTCAATAACCCATACCCATTCTGTCCTTTGGAGGGAAAGGGACTGCCTCACTACTGGGGGCATCCCCATAGTTAATGAACCCCTTATAGCCAAGCTCTTGGAGGCCCTCCAGCTCCCTGCAGAAGTAGCCATAATTCATTGTTGGGGATGCCAGTCCTCCAAGGACCCAGTAGCCTTAGGCAATGCTAGAACTAACTCAGTAGCCTGGGGACTGGCCTCCAGCTCCTCTGGATCAACAGAACATATTTTGTTTTTGACACCTTTTATCAGCCTTGTTATCAACCAGAAGAGAAGGATGAACTCCTGAAAAAAGGGGCCATGCAGATAAACGATGGATTGGTCTACTTAAATAACCACCTCATCCTTCCTCAAGACCATGCCTGGACATCCATTAGACCTTACACATAGGCTCCAAAGCCTTGTTCCATTTCTTAGGGCTCCTCTTTGACCCCACCCATCTTTGAGCTTGTATTTTACAGGTTCACTCCTCTTGCTAGATGTGTGCCAAGTCCAATCACAGGGGCCCCTCTAGATATATCAGCCTCTGCACCAGCTTCTGTACCAGCTTCACGGACACCAACCAGGCAAGGATTAGAAGGTTGATTTCACTCACATTCCCACCCATAAAAACTGCCATTGTCTCCTAACTTTTATTGACACCTTTATAGGATAGATAGCCTTTACTATCTGAAAAGAAACAGAAAATGTGGTGGCTCAAGTACTCCTGGACCACATCACCCCTCGATTTGGCCTGTCACAGACTATACAAATGGGCAATGGGGTAGCCTTCACTTCCAGAGTCATGGAGTTCATGTCAAAAGCTCTCAACATTTCCTGGAAGCTCCACATCCCCTACCATCCACAATCCAGGAAAGGAGAAGGCCAATGGACTCATCAAACAACAGCTCACCAAACTCTCCATTTAACTCAAGTTATCTTGGTCCTTCCCATTGCCCTTACCCACCTCCAGGCCACCCCACTCTCTCCTACAGGTCTGAGCACTTTTGAGCTCCTGTATGGAAGGACCTTCCTCCTCAATCATCACCTCCCAGCCCAATCTCCTCCACTGGCTGGGTACCTCCCCTACCTCTCCCTTCTGAGGTCCCTTCTCTGTTCACATGCTGACAGTTATCTCCCTGTCCCCATACCAACAGACCCAATTGCCCTTGAGCCTGCCCCACTTTCCCAGGCATACCAAGTACTCCTCAAACAGCTAGCTCCTAAGTCTCTCAAGCCCCAGTGGACAGTACCCTACACTGTGGTCCTCACCACCCCTTTGGCTGCCAAGCTCGTGGGACATCCATGCTGGCACCATCTCTTCAGGCTCAAGAGGGCATCTATTCAGAATACATGGCCTGTCCAGCAGTGGGACTCTCCACCCTCCAGTTTTCCAAGATGTCTCAATGAAGGGCCAATCTGATTACTCTTCCCATAGATAGCCCATTCATAGGGCAGGTGTTAACAATCTTTTTTTTTCTAGCAACTTTCCTCCTCTGCTTCCTCAAGAACAGAGGCCTGAGGTCTCCAGGATGGCAGTTAACCAGATGCTTCTTCACCCACACCTCCCGCTGAGTGTGAGCCCACTGACTCCTGACTCCCCCTTCTCATGTTGTTCCACCTCCGCATCCCTCCCCCATCTTTTTCACTCCAACTCTGCCTCATCTAGAAGACCCACCAAGAGAGGCACAAGACTACTCCTACAGGGTACTTAAACTGCCCCACACGCACACCAGAGAATGGACACATGGCTTTTTCGGTTTCTTCTCCCTGTCTCCTCTCTGGGGGCTGAGAAATCATCTGGAAGCACTTTACTCATTAAACCTGGACTTTTAATTCTTAATTCTGTCTGATTGGGTTTGATTTGGATTACTGCATCAGTGGAGAGGCTTGATATCGGGATACAGAAACTTTTCACTTATGATTAGGCACCTGTGTTTTCCGTGTCAGGAAATTTTTTTCAAATAACTTAAGCTTGTTCCTTCTAACCACCAGAACTTCAGAGCATCATGTTTGTTAATGTCTCCTGTAGCTAGAGTTTTCCTGCCTGGCCCACAGTCAGGACAAATCTTTGTCACCTGCCAGTCCCATAGCCGCTCAGACCCAACCAAGTAAACACAGAGACTTATATTGCTTACAAACTGTATGGCCATGGCAGGCTTCTTGCTAACTGTTCTTATAGCTTAAATTAATCCATTTCCATAAATCTATACCTTGCCATGTGGCTCGTGACTTACCGGCATCTTCACATGCTGCTTGTCCTGGTGGCGGCTGGCAGTGACTCCTTCTGCCTTCCTGTTCTTTCTTTTCTCCTCTCTGTTAGTCCCACCTATACTTCCTGCCTAGCCACTGGCCAATCAGTGTTTTATTTATTGACCAATCAGAGCAACACATTTGCCATACAGAACATCCCACAGCACTTCCCCCCTTTTTTTTTTCAAAAAGGAAGGTTTTAACCTTAACAAAGTAAAATTACATATAATTTGGGAATTTGGGCATAGCTTCTCTTACTACTTCCTGCTGGAGGGGGGCGCTGTATCTTATGGAGACACAAAGAAAATTTTAGGATTATGAAATAGTCCATGAGGCTGCATTGTCTGAGCCAGTTGCCTTCAAACCATTCTGGATGTTTAATCATCTGGGCCATGGTGTCATCAGAGACCTTTCAGGGGGTCTTGGCTGGTCAAACCTGATGTATCTTAATCTGGAACAAATCCATAGCCTCTTGCTTTCTGTGGGAACAAAAGCAGAGACTCTTTTCCAAAGCAACACATCCTTACATCCAAATTTTGAAGTCAAGGTATCTTTAAAATATACATATTGGTTTAACTCAACATCTTTTACAATCAAATGTTTTTCTGCGGTTAAAAATCCCAAAGACGCCGGGCGGTGGTGGCGCACGCCTTTAATCCCAGCACTTGGGAGGCAGAGCCAGGCGGATCTCTGTGAGTTCGAGGCCAGCCTGGGCTACCAAGTGAGTTCCAGGAGAGGCGCAAAGCTACACAGAGAAACCCTGTCTCGAAAAAAAAAAAAAACCAAAAAAAAAAAAAAAAAATCCCAAAGACAACACAATCCAGATTCTCTGTGTAATATTCATCTTTATGTGGCTTATTTTTTATATTAATTTTATTGTCTCTTTAAAAACTTTATTTTTTAAAACTATGTATTTGTTTATATAACTGTATATATCATCTTTTCTGTCTCTTTCAAGCCTACGTATATTTTACACACATTGTAAACTATTACATCTGAATCTGTCTTATTGTGAATCTATTGCTTTAAACTGTAGCATTTGTAAGACTGAAATGGGGCTATGGCTGCTGGCTCCACCCACCTCAGCTTCCCAACATGGTGGTAGTACGTTTACCGCCAGCTCTGGGAGCTATCGTGAGTCTACGCTTTTATCCAAGCAGCGTGTAGCCCAGAAACCTCTTTTTTGTTTTGTACTAGCAAAGGCTAAATCCACCACGCAGTTTAATGTGCCACTTGCAGAGGCCTCATTCCTGCCATAAGGCAGGTCGAGCGCGCACCCTAGGAACCCACCAGTAGCTCAAACTGGCAGGCTGCCGCTCATTTGAGAGAGACAATTAGGAAGCTGTTTTTAGCTCCATTTTAGAATCTTTTCTCAGGTTTTAGGTGGAAACTCTTGCCCCACGTTGGGCGCCATTTTTAGCTAGAGTTTTCCTGCCTTGCCCACAGTCAGGACATCTTTGTCACCTGCCAGTCCCACAGCCGCTCAGACCCAACCAAGTAAACACAGAGACTTATATTGCTTACAAACTGTATGGCCATGGCAGGCTTCTTGCTAACTGTTCTTATAGCTTAAATTAATCCATTTCCATAAATCTATACCTTGCCACGTGGCTTGTGGCTTACCGGCATCTTCACATGCTACTTGTCCTGGTGGCGGCTGGCAGTGACTCCTTCTGCCTTCCTGTTCTTTCTTTTCTCCTCTCTGTTAGTCCCACCTATACTTCCTGCCTAGCCACTGGCCAATCAGTGTTTTATTTATTGACCAATCAGAGCAACACATTTGCCATACAGAACATCCCACAGCAGTCTCCCACGGTTCATGGGCCAAACACATCTGCACAATGGAGTCATCCTAGTCTAGAGGGTTTGAAACACTTAAAGTTTGCTTTTCTTGCTTGATTTTTTAAGCATTTTTTTAAGTGTTGAGCAGTCCCTTGAACTTGTAAGTAAGTTTCATGATCACATTATAATGTTAAACCTGTCCTTATGTTTTCTGGGAGGACAAAAGTCCATGGAGTTAAGAACAAGTATGTGATTCTGCATCTAAAGGGCATTCAGTCTTTTGAACACACACTCATTTGTATTATATAAATATGTAGAATTGTGAAGGTATTATTAAGGGGATTTCAATAGGCAGTGCAAATCTGTGGATCATGACTTGATATAAATTAACTGGTGGTATTTTTCCTTTGGGTCTTCAGTATCCACATGGAGTTATTGAAATAATTTTTATATGACTGCATTTTTCTATAGAGAAATTCTGACCATTGCTTTATTAAATTCCCAAATACTCCTTTGAGAGAATCATATACATTATTTGTATTTTAGAGATAAGGAAGCCAGCACCCTAGAATGGTAAATGTGTCCTGATAACATATATGAACAGGAACAAGATCCTTTTCTGCCTTTTCCTACTCACCAGTCAATCTTTGAATCTCATCCAAGATTCTGAATTTAGTCCTCTGTATTTTCATCTGTTCCAGGAATAAACACTGCCAGAAGATAAAGCCCACTGATTCCTGGTGCTCAACACCCACCATCAACTTTCCCCATCACTAGTGACCACAGGCTCATCCTTTACCTGTCTCTAAGGTCATGTGGTGTCTGTTGTTACAACAGTGGATCTATCACATTTCACTCTAGGATAGCTCTTAATACATTATCAGTCACTTAAAATCCATCAGATTCTTGTTTGAGCAGCTCAGCTGTGCATCTCTAGAGAATAAAGTAGCAAGAAGCAGGCAGTAAAGGATTTTGTCATTTCTTAGCCATATTTTGGTACCTATTTGTGAGGAGAAATGCTGTTCAATGCTGGGTATATGAACTTTCCCAGAAAAATAACTGACATCTAGGTAATTACAAGGTAGTTGAAAGGACTGAGGAGGTAGCACGTGTGAAGTGCTCAGCAAAGGATCTTGATGAAGGAAAATGTTGGTAGTTGTTATTGTCAGTGTAAAATTAGATGGAAGAGTGTGGAGAGAGCCAATGGCCATAGTATTTATTACACTATACATAAAGCTCACTGTTTAGTTTAGGAGGTGACTGTCATCTCTCCCATTCCACAGATTAAAACAGTAGCAGGCTTGAGATGGAATAAATGTTTCGTCAATTTTATCAAACTTACCTGTTCATTCATCTACCAAGTACTTGCAAAGCCTCATTTCTAGAAGCTGAATTAGGCAAAGAGGAAAACAAGACACATCTAGTCCCTGCCATCATGGGATTTACAATCTAGAGAGAGCTAGAGATAGATGAAATGTAAAGGTTGTGATGTCCCAAAGCCATTTAAATGTCCATTTAAAGAGAAATCCACCCTTGCCAGACATCATAGTATGTACCTGCAATCAAGAATTTCTCCTTTGAAGCCAACCTGGCCTATATAGTCAGACCATATATCAAAAACCAAGGGCTGGGGATGGAACTCAATGGTAGAATGCTTGGCTAGCATGCACAAGGCCCTATGTTCTATCCTTTGCAGAACTAAATGAATAAATGCCTGTCATATTCAGGTGATAAGAGAAAGATCATTTACTGAACAGTGCATGGGGAAAGGGGCAAATGATAGAGTTTACAGTTCACAATCATGGAATTCATGTTCCCCACAGACATCTCTATTCTCTCTACCACAGCCCTTGACCTTTTCATCCCACCCTGCTGGACCCTCTGCTTTTCTGATTAGGGACAGGCTTCTAGCCAAAGAGCTTGCCTTCAGACTACTTCATGGTTCTTCCTTTTATGTAGAACACTTAGCCTTATATCTCACGAATTTAAAAGTTTCTCTCATTAGCAATATACTTGCTTTTAGAAGATGACTAGGGGATTATAAATCAATATCCTTCATTGATACCACATGTAAAAAACAGTTCTATTGTAGTTTGAGTCTCTGTGTTTGAGGAATACAAAGAAAGGACTTCTAACCGGACTTCTGGCAGTAGGATAGGCATCTAAAGTATGATGTGTATCACAGTTGCCTCCTCAACATCCTTTATTCAGCTGTTGATAACTATCCTAATTTGGTGGCAGAAGTGGAAGGGAGGGATATTCATTCCTTCTACATGAAACCTGTATGTTGTGGGAGAAAAGATTCTATTGTCCTAGCTCAAGCCTAAGTGAGATAGTAAAGTCATTCATCCTCCCAGCCACCAGCATTACTAAATTAGGGTGAGCAAGGATATAAACAAATCCAATGAGACTGAAAAACATGCTGTGTGAATGGGGAAGGTGACAGGGTCAGGGCAGTGGTTGTTTTTTGTTTCGTTTTGTTTTGTTTTCAATTTCTTCTCTCAGATATTACATCCTGACTACAGTTTCCCCTCTCTCTTCTCTTCCCAATCCCTCTCCCCAACCTTACCTTTCCCCCCAGATCTACTCCTCTCTATTTCCCTTCAGAAAAGGTCAGGCTTCCCAAGCATATCAACCACATTTGGCATATGAAGTTGCTATAAGACTAAGCACATGTTAAGGCTGGACAAGGCAACCCAGTAAGAGGAAAAGGGTCCCAAAGACAGGCAAAAGAGTCAGAGGCAGCCCCTGCTTCCACTGTTAGGAGTGCCACAAGAACATCAAGCTACACAACCATAACATATATATGCAGAGGACCTAGGTCAGTCCCATGCAGGCTCCCAGATCGTCGGTTCAGTCTCTGTGAGTCCCTGTGAGCCCTAATTAGTTGATTATGTGGATTTTCTTGTGGTATCCTAGGGCAGCAGTTCTCAACTTGCCTAACACTTTGACTCTTTAATATAGTTCCTCATGCTGTGGTGATCCCCAACCATAACATTATTTTTGTTGCTACTTCATAACTGTAATTTGGCTACTATTATGAATTATAAATATCTCATATGCAGGATATCTGATATGAGACCCCTATGAAAGGGTCTTTGGACCCCCAAGGGCTCGTGATTCACAGGTTGAGAACCACTTTCTTCTGATTAGCCATCTGATCACCTTGAGGACTGCCCCACCGCAGCAGAATGGTCATGATACCTAAAGGAAACAGGAGCCCTCTGGTCTAGTAGAGCGGCTGAATCAGTCTTAGTACATGGAGCCTTTTGTACCGGAAGAACTGCAGCTTCAGGTATCTGCTACTTGCAACCTGACCTAACAAATGTAGACGGTGAGATGCAATCTGTGACTGCTCTGGGCAGCCGAGTGCCAGGACAACAGGTACAGACCTTCGTTTGGAATGCTTTGATTTTAAGATAACAGTTAAATACCAGGTAATTTTTACATGACCTTGACTGTAGCTAGATAACACAATGAGGAAAATGATCTGACTAACCCCCTCAAAGTTTCCAAACTTAGAATGAGTAGGAACTATATAACGTTCCATATACATATATATATATGTGTGTGTGTGTGTGTGTGTGTGTGTGTGTACATATATATTATAAAAACTATATAAGTTTTTAAAACAATCTTCAAATCTGTATTCAAACACTTAAGAAATCATTCAAGAGGGACCAGCCAACTGCCCCTTCTCCTGCCCCCTCACCAAGAAAATAGCCCCCGGTGACACCAGTGAAAACCGGAGACATAAACCCACCCTACACCGATTGGGAACAGGAAAGGCCCTATCTCCGGACTGGGCAGACAAGGTCCCTAGGCCCTAAGCCCAGGGGGCACATCCTGTGCCCTTCTCCCAAGCCATTAGAACCCTAGGGACTGCCCAACTGCCCCTTCCCCCACCCCCTGGCCAAGAAAACAGCTCCAGTGACTACTGGAGACATAAGCCCACCCTGTACCGATTGGGAACAGAAAACAGGTACCACTCTGCACTGATTGGGAATAGCTGCTCCCTGAGACAGAGCCCACTGGTGCTCACTGGACTAAGATCTGCTCCCTGAGACACAGAATCCATCAGCACAGATTGGACAAAGAGCCCAGATTAGACCAAGAGCTCCCATTAGAGCAAGAGTATCAACTGGACCAAAAGAGGCTCCCTCAGACACAGACACCACTTGCATGGAGTGGAGGAAGAGATGGGTAGACGCCAGTGCAAAAATACAGTCAACAACATAAAGACCAATATGACACCAACAGAACCTAGTGGTGATACACCAGCAAGACCTGAACACCCCAAAGCAGAAGACCAGATGAAAGAGACCTTAAAAATGACTTTAAGAAGATGATAGAAGTTTTTAAAGAGGAAATGAAAACTACCCTTAAAGAATTTGAAAAGACAAACAAAAAAATTGGAAGAAATCAATAAATCCTTTAAAGAAAGTCAAGAAAAAGCAATTAAACAGGTAAATGAAAAAGTGAAAGATTTGAAAACTGAAATAGAGGCAATAAAGAAGACACAAACTGACACCTATACTGTTGGTAGGAATGCAAACTTGTACAGCCACTTTTGGAAATCAGTATGATGGTTTCTCAGAAAATTGGGAATCAATCTTCCTCAAGACCCAGCTATACCACTCTTGGGCATATACCCAAGGAATGCTCAATCATACCGCAAGGGCACATGCTCAACTATGTTCATAGCAGCATTATTTGTAATAGCCAGAATCTGGAAACAATCTAGATGTCCCTTAACTGAAGAATGGATAAAGAAAATGTGGTACATACACATAATGAAATACTACTCAGCAGAGAAAAGCAATGATATCATGAGGTTTGCAGGCAAATGGATGAAACTAGAAAATATCATCCTGAGTAAAGTAACCCAGACTCAGAAGAAACTCAGGTCAAAAGCAAAGAAAATATTTTCAACGAAGTCATAGAAGAAAATTTCCTTAACCTAAAGAAGGAGATGCCTGTCAAGTACAAGAAGCAGCATACAGAACACACGTGGGATGACTCATCCCTAGCAGGCTTAAGGCCCAGCCAAGTAAAAAAGACACTTTCTGAGAGTCAACCTGGGTCTGCCTAAGGGCCTTAAAAACAGCAGCTGAAGCATGATCTGGAGATGACCTGGACCAATAAGAGACAGCCATGTCACACCAGCTGATGCATATTCATCAGACCTCCCCCCCAGGGATGGGTGGAAGGTATATAAGGCTTGTCTCTAACTGAATAAACTGAGCTTGTTGTTTCAACATTCTCCCAGAGTCTGTGTGCTATTGACTCTGTGCCTACTTGGCCCCCTTCCCCAAAGGGAACAACAGAAAGAGAAAGGACCCTGCTACACACACACACACACACACACACACACACCACAAATGGGACAGGAATCAACACTGCTCATTGATATCTCTCAACATCAATGGTCTCAATTCCCCAATAAAAAGACACAGACTGACAGAATAGGTGTGAAAACAGGAGCCATCCTTCTTCTGCATCCAAGAAACATACCTGAACATCAAGAATAGAAAACACCTCAGAGAAAAAAGATGGAAAAGGATATTGCAAGGAAATGAACCTAAGAAACAAGTTGTTGTAGCCATTTTAATATCTGACAAAATATCAAACCAAACTAATCAGAAGAAATAGGGAAGGACACTACATACTCATAAACAGAAAAACCCACCAAGATGACATTTTAGTTCTCAATGTCTATGGCCCTAACACAAGGGCACCCAAGTTTGGAGAAGAAACACTACTACATCTTAAATCACATATTGATCCTCACACACTGATGCTGGAAGACTTCAATACCCCACTCTCCAATATACAGATCATCCAGACAAAAGCTAAACAGAGAAGTGTGGGAGCTAATTGAAATTATAAAGACAAAAGCTAAACAGAGAAGTGTGGGAGCTAATTGAAATTATAAACCAAATGGCCCTAACAGATATTTACCGATCATTTCACCTCAAAACAAAGAATATATTTTTGTCCCAACACCTCATGGAATTTTCTCTAAAATTAACCACATATTCAGACACAAAGTAAGTATCAACAGATACAAGAAAATTGAAATAACACCCTTCATTCCTATCAGACCACCATAGATTAAAGCTGGATATCAACAATAATAGAAACAACAGAAAGCTTACAAACTCATGGAAACTGAATGAAAAATGGGTCAAAGCTGTCTAGCTCGAACTGTTTGGGGGATGCCCGGGTAGGAGGATTGGGATCCATCCCTGGTGCTTGGGCAGGCTTTTGGAAGCCTGGTGCCTGTGATGTGGCACCTTGAGGAGCATTGGTGCAGTGGGGAGGGGCTTGGACTTGCCTCGGCTAGGTGTGCTGGGCTCTGCCAACTCCCCATGGGAGACTGCGATTTGGAGGATGTGGGGATGGGGGGATGGCTTGGGAGGGAGGGCTGAGGGTGGGAGGAAGGAGGAGGTGGGATCTGTGGGTGGTATGTAGGGTGAGTAGAAAATTTCTTAATTAAAAAAAATCAAAAAAAAAAAGAAAGAAAGAAAGAAAGAAAGAAAAGGAGTCCAGCTGTAGGTCCTCCTAATACTTACACATGTTTGTTATCACAGTCATCTCTAACTCTGAGCAATGTAATTTGCAGAATTTTTGCTTTACAGGCTCCAGAGTAGATGTTAGTCTTTAACTTTAGCTTAGTTGTCTAATACTTTACAAATAAAATAAGATTTGCCCAAGAAAAAAAAGAAAGAAAGAAAAATGGGTTAAGACACAAATTAAGAAAGAAATCAAAGATTTTCTAGAATTGAATGAAAATGGATATACAGGATACCCTGTGGTGAAATATTGTGTACCCTAATAAACTTACCTGAAAGATCAGAGAAGCAGAACAGCTAGCCACTAGTTCTTACCTCTACAAAATCCTCAGCCTAAAGAGAGTGAGTTCCTGTTTCCTCATGCCTTATATACCTTTCTCTGCCCTGCTGTATTACTTTCTGGGATTAAAGGTGTGTGTGCTTCCCAAGCAAAGGCATGAGATCTCAAGTGCTGGGATTAAAGGTGTGTGCCACCACTGCCTGGCTCAGTTTCTCTCCTATACTGGATCAATCTCATGTAGCCCATCATGGCCTTGAACTCACAGAGATCCAGATAGATCTCTGCCTTCCGAGTGACAGGATTAAAGGTATGTGCCACAACTGCCTTACCTCTATGTCTAATCTAGTGGCTGGCTCTGTCCTCTGATCCTCAGGCAAGTTTATTAGGGTACACAGTGTATCACCACAATACCCAAAATTATGGGATACAATGAAGGTGGTTCTAAAAGAGGCAAGTTCGTAGCACTAAGTGCCTACATGAAAATACTGGAGAGATACTAATGACCTAACAGAAGATCTGAAATCTCCAGAACAAAAAAGAAGAAGTAGTCAGCAATAAATAATCAAACTTATGGCTGAAATCAACAAAACGGAAACAGCAACAAAAACAATACAAAAAATCAATGAAACAGATAGTTGGATCTTTGAAAAAAATCAGTAAGAGTGACAAATCCTTATCCAAATTAACTAAAAGGTGGAGAGAGAAGATCCAAATTAACATAAAAAGGGGGACCTAGCAAGGAAAGTCCCAAAAAATCCTAAGGACATACTTTTAAAACCTATACTCCACAAAATTGGAAAATCTAAACGAAATGGATAATTTTCTCAATACATACCACTTACTAATGTTAAATCAAGATGAGATAAACAATTTAAATAGACTTGTAACCCCTAAGGAAATAGAACCAGTCATTAAAATCTCCCAACCAAAAGTAGCCCAGGGCCAGACAGTTTTAGTGCAGAATTCTACCAGACTTTCAAAGAAGAGTTAATGCCAAAGCTCCTCAAAATAGTTCACAAAATAGAAAACAGAAGAAATAATGCCCAATTCATTTTATGAGTCTACAGTTACCCTGTTACCCAAACCACAAAAAGACTCCAGAAAGAAAGAGAGTTAAAGACCAATTTTTCTTATGAACATAGATGCAAAAATTCTCAACAAAATACTTGCAAACCAAATCAAATAACACATCAAAAAGATCATCCACCATGATCAAATAGGCTTCATCCCAGAGATGCATGGATGGTTCCATGCAATATATGAAAATCAATAAATGTAATCTACAACAAAATGAAAGACAAAAAAACACATCATCATCTCATTAGATGCAGAGAAGGCCTTTAAAACAATCCAACACTCCATGATAAAAGCCCTGAAAAGATCATGGGTATAGGGGACATACTTCAATATTATAAAATATGGGCAGTTTACAGCAAGCCCATAGCCAACATCAACTTAAATGGAGAAGAACTCAAAGCAATTCCACTAAAATCAGGAACAATATAAGACTGTCCACTCTCTTCATACCTATTCAATATAGTACTTGAAGTCTTAGCTAGAGCAATAAGATAACTGAAGGAGATCTAGAGGATATAAATTGGAAAGGATGAAGTCAAAGTATCTTTATGTGTAGATGATATAACAGTATACATAAGTAACCCCAAAAACTCCACCAGGAAACTCCTACAGCTGATAAACACATTCAACAAAGTAGCTGGACACAAAATTACCTTACAAAAATCAGTAACTAAAGTATTCTAAATAATCAAAGAACTGCTGGAGGTATCATTGCCCCCAATTTCAAGTTGTTCTACAATTCTATAGTAATAAAAATAGCATGGTATGTAGCAATAAAAGCAGACACAATGATCAATGGACTCACGGACCCAGACATAAATCTACACACCTATGGACACCTGATTTTTTATAAAGAAACCAGAAATACATACTGTAAAAAAGGCAGCACCTTCAACAAATTGTGCTGGTCAAACTGGATAGATGCATGTAGAAGAATACAAATCGATCCATACTTATCCGCCTGCACAAAACTCAACTCCAAATGGATCAAGAACCTCAACATAAGGCTAGATACACTGAAACTGATAGAAGAAAAAGTGGGAAACAGCCCTGAATGCATTGGCACAGGAAAATACTTTCTGAACAGAATTCCATTAACACAGGAACTAAGATGAACAATTAATAAATGGGACCTTATGAAACTGAAAAACTTCTGCAAAGGTACCATCATTGGGACTACAGAATAGGAAAAGAATTTTACCAACTACACATTTGATAGAGTGCTAATATCTAAATGATATTAGAGAAACTAGATATCAGGAAAACCAATAACCCAATTAAAATGGGGCACAGAACTAAACAGAATTCTCAATAGAGAAAACTCAAATGGCTGAGAAACACTTAAAGAAATGTTCAGCATTAATCACCTTAGTCATCAGGGAATGCAAATCAAAACTACTTTGAATTTTCATCTTACATCTGTCAGAACAGCTAAGATCAACAAAACAAGTAACAGCTTATGCTGGCAAGGCTATGGAGTAAGAGGAACACTCATCCATCGGTGGTAGGAGTGCAAACTTATACAGCCACTATGGAAATCAGTGTGGTGGTTTCTCAAAAATATGGGGATTGATCTACCTCAAGATCCAGCTACACCACTCTTGGGCATATGCTCAAAGGACACTTCATCCTACTATAGCAACATTTGCTCAACTGTGTTTATTGTTGCACTATTCATAATAGCCAGAAATTGGAAACAACTTAAATGTCTGTCAATAGATGAATAGATAAAGAAAATGTGATCTGTTTATACAATGGTATATTTGCATATAATTATCATTCAGCTGTCAAAATGTCATGAAATTTTCAGGCAAATGGAGTAAATTAGAAAAAAAAATCATCCTAAGTAAGGTATCCCAGACCCAGAAAGATAAATATGGTATTTATTCACTTATATGTGAATGTTAGCTGTTATAATGTTAGCTACAATCCATATAAACATAGAGGGTAGAAATAGAGTAAGGAACTAGAGGACACAGATGGATCTCATTAGGAAAGGGAAATATAATAGACATTTATGGATAGATGGGGGGCATCTGGAATGGGAGGATTGAGTTGGAAGGGTGAGGTTAAAGGGGTATAGTGAGAGGGAATATGGGGAGAGACAGCTAAAATTAAGGGGCATTTGAGGGAAGTATGGAAACCTAATACAGTAGAAACCTCCTAATATATTTTCATATATGAAGATGAGCTAAATGAAATTGCCAAATAATGAGGGAGACAGGGTCCCAACTGGCCAATTCTTGTCACCAAATGAAGCTTCCAGTACTGGGATTGGTTTATATCTAATTGAGCTGTTGGCAAAAGAGGCATTTTTGGGAATCCACCCCCAAATACCCAGGCGGTTGTGGCTGCTCTCCACAAACTGGCACCAAGGCCCCATTGCTGAAGACAATACTTACACAATTCACTGAACATGGAGATACTGAGCTAGTCCCTACATAAAGCCTTCACCCCTATGTTACAGAGTCTTTGTTATAGGAAGGTACATTGCACCCTATCAAAAGAGAAACATAAACACCAAGCCAGACACAAACCCTTTATCTACAACAGTGTACTACCTGCAAGACATGCTAGAGCAATGATGGTACAACACTTATAGGAGTGTCCAACCAACAAATGATCTAACTTAAAGCCCACCCTACAAGATGAAACCCATACCCAACACTGCTTGGATAACCAAGAACCTGAGACTAGATAGCTGAAGAACCTAGGGCAAAACCAAATAATACTGACCTTACAAAAGAAAGAAAGAAAGAAAGAAAGAAAGAAAGAAAGAAAGAAAGAAAGAAAGAAAGAAAGAAAGAAAGAAAGAAAGAAAGAAAGAAAGAAAGAAAGAAAGAAAGAAAGAAAGAAAGAAAGAAAGAAAGAAAGAGAGAGGGGGAGGGAGGGAGGGAGGGAGGAAGGAAAATGAAAGAAAAAGAAGAAAAAGAAACAAAAATGTAGTGATAAAATGACTCCTAGTGATTGATGATATTCTGCTCTACTCATGGATCAGTGCCTTGTTCAGCCATCATCAGAGAAGCTTCCTCCTGTGTTAGGTCTCAAAGAAACCCAGGACAAATGGCTAACTGGAGTGCCTATTAACATATCAAAATGGACCCTGGCCTGCCAGGGTCATGAGTACAGAGTCCTGGGTCCTCAACACTTCTCATCCCTGCCCCCTGCCCTAAACCTCTCCAGCCCCTGAGCTTCACTTCACTTCCCTTAGCTTCTCTTTCCTATAAAAATCTCAGCCATTTTGGCTGTGTTCTCTTGATCTCTTGGCTCCTCTCTTTTCCTCTCCCACTCTACCCTTCTCTCTCTCTTCTCATGGCCTGGTTTAATCTGCTTGCCATGTTCAGTCTGGACTCTTCCAGATGCCTCTAGGTGTTCTCTCCCTCAATAAAAGCTTCTTCTCAACCATTCCCAGGCCATGTCCTCATTTTCATTCTTCCTGCATCAGATGGGAAGAAATGTAGAGACTCAGATCCAGATATTATGCAGAGAGTGAGAGATCTTGGAACATTCAGCCCTATATGGGATGTCTCCATCAAATCCCTCACCTCAGATCTCAGGGAACCCCAATGAAGAGAAGGTAGAAACAATTTAAGAGCCAGAGGGGGTGGTGAACACCAAGAAAAAAAGACCTTCTAAATCAGCATGAGCAAAGCTCATATGAACTCACAGAGACTGAAGAAGCATGCACAGGACCTGAGCAGATCTTCAGCAGGTACTCTGCACTTATATTATAGCTTCCAGGTTTTTTTTTTTATGGGATTCCTGAGTGTGCAAAAAAGTAGGTCTCTGACTCTTGTCCCTTCTCTTGGGATTTCTGTTTTCTTTCTGTTAGTTTGTCCAATTTCAATGTGATAGGTTTTGTTTTATCATATTTTATTTTGTTGTATTTTTTAAAGAGAATAAATAAATATGAATGAATGAATGAATGAATGAATGAATGAATGTAAACCTAGCCACTAAGGTAAAGGTTAACAACAGAACTGTCATTTATACCTGCTGGGGATGGAGAATCAGTTTTCTTCACTGGAATGGCATTATATATCAACCACTCCAGGGCAAATGTCATGTCCAAGAGTAGGTGACAAACAAGTAATGAACTCCACAGTTTGTGTGTGTTGTGTGCATGTGCATTTTTATTTTGTTACAGTTTTGGTGGGTTTGTTTTTGTTTGCTTGTTTTTATTTTGTTTTGTTTTGTTTTCATTTTCTTTTTGGGTATTGTTCTATTTTGTTTTCTAAGTTTTGGGGGTTAGTTGTCGTATTAGGTTTGGGGTTTGTTTTATAAAAAAGAACTTAATGTTGGATAGTAGGGTAGAGGAGGGATCTGGACATACTTGGAGGAGGGAAAGAATATGATCAAATATATTCAAATTTAAAAATTGTTTTAAATAAAACTTTTTTAAAAAAAGAAAATATGTATACCAAAATAACAGGCTATAGGATAGCAAATAAAATGTAAAGGGAGCAAGTTAAAAAGATGGCTCAATGGTTAAAATCATTAACTGCTTTTGCAGAGGATCCAGGTTTAGTTCCCAGCACCTACATGGTGCTCACAACTGCCTATAATTCCAGTTCTAGAGGATTCAACATCCATTTCTGACCTCTGTGGGCTCCTGCATGAATGTGGTACAAATACTACACTCAAGCACACACATATGCAAAATAACTAAATATTTTTAAAGCTAAAAGGAGCTTATTCAAAATATATTGGTTATATTTTAGTTACCTCATCAGTTTGGTGGACAAATAGTCAAAGAATATGAAATTTCCATGAGGAGAAATGGAAACACTTCAGATGTCCCACTCTAGTAGTAATCGAAGAAATGCAAATCAAATTACTCTTAAAATATCATTTGACATCTGCTTAATTTGCACCTGGCCAGGTGACAGGAACATGGTCCACTCATTCATTTCAGCCGGCACTACAAATTTGTACCACTTTTGAGAAAACAATATGGCAAGTACAGAGGAACATTTGTGCCCTCTGGCCCAGTAATTTAATTCTTGCAATTAGTCCCGAGGGGAGTAATTCCACAGACACAGAGACATTGTGCTGTTCTTCGGACTCTCCACAATTCAATCAAATCAAATTAACATGCATTTTATACCTTCTGTCTGCCAGACAGAGGCAACAAGGAACCAGAAATTAATAAGACACAGTATCTGACCTCAGGGGGCCTCAAATTCTGGCAAAGGAGTCAGGTAGGTAAACATATTACAAAATGGAGTTGTAAGTCTAGTAGTAGAAACTATCTGAAGAGCTGTATTGCTTAATGGGACTATTGGGATGGGTGAGTGGAGAGCAGGCAGCATTCAGGACGACTTAGATGCTGGTATGGCAGTGCACACCTTTATCCCTCTAGTCCCACTAGTTAGGAGGCAGAGACAGGTGAATATCTATGAGTTCAAGGTCAGTGTGGCCTACATAGCAAGTTCCAGGCCAGCCAGGGCTACATAGAGTCCCTATCTCAAAAGAAAAAAATCAAAAAGGAAAGAAAGAAAAAGACAGACAGGCTTAGCTTACAAGGTAAACTATATGGCACAGTTTGGGCAAGGGACAGTAGTCCAGTCCTGTAGGATACAGATTCCAAAAAGAGGTTTATAGAAACCAGTGTAGAGTAAGAGTCAATGAACCACCCCCACCCCACCCCCACCCCACCCCCACCCTACCCCCACCCCGCCCCCGACCCTGAAACCAGATCAACCAAAGAAACCCACCCTGGCCCTGAAAGAAACACACTTTAGCCCTGAAACCAGAACCAAAAAAAACATACCCTGACTTGAGGCCAGAGGCAAAGAAACACACTTTGGCCCCAAAACCAGACCTAAATCTGCCCCTACCAACTGAACACAAAACCAACCAATCCCTGAGCAGGAAAACCAAACAATCCCTGAGCACAAAATCTAGCCAATCTGAGCTTGTCCTAGCTCTAGATCAAAATCTGACCAATTCTCTCCCGAAAATCTTCTCCTTGGAAAAACTCTGCCCCTAAGAAACCCCATATAAGTCCCTCTGCCTGATCAGTTGGCAGCTGCCCTTCTCTACCCTGGCAGAGGCAGCCACTCTCCTGGATTCCTCCTTCCCAAATAAGTCTCTTGAAAGAGTTTTGGGTAAAGATCTTCTTTCTACATGAGCAGAATCTCTGCTGGGCAGTTCCCTTAGGGGAGCAGAGCAGAAGCAACTGAGTCCTCTGCTGGAAAACACCCCTGGGAGCCGAGCAGAAGTAACTTTTTGCCAAAGCCCATGGAGATTGCTACGTTTCTGCAGGGATTTCTCCCTTAGCAGAGTAAAGCAGAAGTAACATCTTGGGCAGGAGCTGAGAAGAAACAGTTTTCCGCTGGGAAACTCCCTTAGGGAGGTGGACAGAGCTCAGCAGTAACCGCTCTCTCTCAGAGAGGAGCAGGATTGCCACATCCTGCTGGGAGACCATCCCCTACAGGACCCCAGGTCCAGGATACCTCCCTTCACAGCTGTAGGTAGAGCCTGACTTCCCAACAAGTGAGGGTACCTTTTCCTTTGGAGCCGTAACACTTGCCTCCAAGATTTGTGGATGAAAACAGAACTTTATTGCTCTTGTTGACATCAATAATAAAAATGGAGCATTAATTCATGGTCAACACTGGAGACACACGCTCATGAATTCTGGAGCACAGTGGACCATTATCCCACTATAAAAATGGAAACTATGAAACTATGTGAAGACACTGAAATACCAACAATCTGCAGGAGAGCTGTCCATACAGCCATTCCACTGTGCCAATAAAGCAACAATCTAGGATGGAGTCAGCGATTGGCTGACCTGGATTAGCCATATAAGATTCTTGGAGGATTTTGCAGGGTGGCTAGAGAGGGCAGGAGGAGACTTGGGAGGAGTTCCAGGGGAATTTCCTGTGCAAGAGGGTACAGAGAACATGGAGAGAGGGCGGCCAATTGCCCTACTTCCCTTGGATTCTTTAGGTCTTTATTTCAATTTCTGACTCCCAAGTTTTTATTATGCTAGAATAAATTAGGTAGGTAATCATTTCCTCTAGCAGCTACACAGGACATCTGGGGGAAAGTGACTGATCCTGACCATACTGAGCGTCAATCCAAAATTCAACATTTTTTTTTAAGTTTAAAACTCCTTTTATTGAAATATAATTGACATATTATGAAATTCAACCCATTAAATGTACAAGTCAGTGGTTTTAGTATAGTCACAACATTGTACTACTGTTTCTAGAATATTCTCAACACCTCAGAAAGAAATATATTAGTACTTACTCCCAATTGCTCTCAGCCTTTGACAACCAGAGTCTCCTTCCTGTTTCTAAATAATTCAGTTTCTCCTCCCCAACTCTCAGCCTGGCAAAGCAGGACCAACACCCTATTCACTGCTCCCACCTCTGTGGGGACACTGACCCTCCCCAAAGTACAGCTGGCTGAATGCTAGTTATCACCCGACATAAAGGTACCGACCTAACAAAGAGAATTAAACAGACTCTGGTAAAACTAGAGAATTTGCCCAGGAGACCAAGTAGCTTGCTTGATGGAGCCACCAGGGCCTGCCTACACCTCTTGAGCCCTTCCTTCTCCCGTGGAAGCTTCCTTCTCCACTCCCTCGAAGACATGGCCAGTGGGAAGCACAGGGAGGAAGCATGGACATGGCAGGAGACACCTAGTTTGCCTGTCACATAAAGGAAATTTGGTGTTGCATTTCATTTTTCCACTGGGAAACTGGAAGAAAGCCTTGTTGGTGTGGTGGCAGGTCTCTGGCTGCCTTCACCAAGCTCGTTATCTGTTTTCCTTATCAGTCTTATTTTTGAGACCCTATTTTTTCCCTTTCCTGGGGACATTAAGCTGTAGCTCTCTGTGGAAACAACCAGGCATGATTTTTCTTATATTGTGTACCTGCTATGTATTTCTGACTAGCTGAGGAGGGCACTCTATTTCACGATGAGGTCTGGCCTCTATATGACACACATTCTCTTCACCAGCCTCAGTGTTACAAACCTCACTGTTAAGTTTTTTGCACCCTGATAGGCCTCTCCGCAGCAATCCAAATCAGACCAAATTAGTCCGTTTAATGGGTAAAGCATTCCCAGGTGAGAGGAGATGGGGACGAGAGAACCACGTGTCTGTTTTCTGGGGTGCAGCTTGTACACCCTGTGGGAGTGGTCTTGAGCCTCTCTGGGGGAGGAGCTGTGTTTGGCAGGCTTTGAAGGGGCGGGTTTAGGGAAAGAGATGGGGGAGGGGAGTTGAGGTGGATCTTCCACCAGAACACTCACTTCACTCCTTATGAACCAACTCAGCAAAGAGTCATTCCAAGTCCCTCAGTACACTGCTCAGCAAGGATGAGGAGGGAACATAACGTGTCACTGATCCTGCAGCCACAGAGAAACTCAGTGAGGTCTTAGAAGACACTACCAGCAATCAGGATACCTAGGTTTAGGTTAACGTCTCTAATTCTGTCTCCTCATTGATAAGGTGAAGTTGTCATAGAAAGAAGGAACAGCAGCAAGTCCTTCTAGATTTCAATTCCATAGCTCTTCTAAATTAGGAACAGGAGAACTAGTCTCCATATTTCTTAGATGTCTCTATCAAGGTCCTGGTGAAAGGGAAGGGAATAGGCCTGAAAAGGAAGAAGACAAGAGATGAGAAAGGGCAGAAGGGAAGGGAGGAGAATGGGGCAAGTGGTAGGACAGGAAGAGGAGAGAGCAGGCTAGGAAGGATAGCACAAGGGACAAAGAGCATTGGGAGTCCTGGGGCTGGGGCTAAGTGACACAGCACTCGATTCTACTTGTGAGGCCCTAGGTTCTAGCACTACTCCTGAAAAGGGGCGGGAAGGCCCAGATGAGAGATGGAAGGAAACAGGGTAGGAGGAAAGAAAGAGACAGATGGCCAGGAGAGGCTAAGAAGGGAATTGAGGGAGAATAGGAGGGAGGCAGGAGGGAGAAGACTGGAAAGAAGAGAAGAGAACCAGCGTTTCTAATGCCCGCTACACAGCACTGCAGTCACCATCAAGGCAGGCCTCTTTGCTCTTCTATGCAGAATGGAACATTTGAGACTCCTCTGGGCTTTCTTGTGGTATAAACATTTCCCTGCTCCCTCAAGTGACTTGGATGCAGCAAGACTTAAGACAAACCAGCTAGTTATTTGCCCAAAGTCTTACACTAGTTAGTCATGATGCTTGCTCAAGTTCACAGCCAGGCATACCAAGGTCTACACAGGTGTTCCTTCTGCCCTCTTGCTAAGAAAACAAAGTGAGAAGTTTTCAGTGTAGATACTTTCCATAGATGTAACAAAAAGTGGTCCAAAAAAGCCTATTCATGACATCCACCCACTAAAGAAAAGAGATTAAAAACCAGAGGGAGGGAAGGGCAGGTTGTGTTAAGCAAAACTGATCAGTAAGTGAGCAGAGTAAAGTCTCAGGCATTCCCAGCACAGGCCTTTGCTGTGATGAACACTTCTTCCACACAGGCCTGGCAGCAATTCTTACTTCCTTATTTTGTTCATAGTGATGTGGAGTTAGCAGACAATGCCTTACATTTTGTAATATGTTCACAATCTCTAAAGTATTTTCATCTTCACCATTTCTCTTGGCTCTAATAATAATGAAAATAGGTAGTGACTCGAAGATTTTGGAGTCAGATGAGCCTGTCTGATGGCCTCCCCTGCACTTAGGAATTTTATGACCATCATCTATTTAATAAACCATTCCAAACCATAATTGTCACTTCTGTAAGATAAAGTTAATAAAATGGTGTGCCTCAAAAGGTCAGTAAACCTTCAATGAGATAATACACACTGTTCTGCTCAGCATATATAAACACAAGATGTGCTACTCAGTGTCATACATACATGTGAGCAGTGTCAGAAAAACCTCCTGACATTTGAAAATAGACCGAAAAGATTGTGGGATCTTTTTTCAGTGCAATATTGTACCTGATTTTCTGTTGACTTTCCAATTCTGCAGGTGTAGAGGTTGGTCTGAATTGTTTTCTCCAGTAATGATGCAAATCATTTCTATTCAAGAGAGCAAATAAGCACAAGGATTAATTCATTGTCATCTTGGAAAGTGCCCACTTTTTACTCTGATACATCTTATTTACTTGCTAAATCATACAAACCACATATATACATAATCACAATTATTCTTTGGACAAGTTTTTAAATCTTAGTGTTCCCTCAATAAATAAAATCTTTACTATATATTCACATTACATTGGTCTGAGCTATGACTTCACCCTTTCAAAAATTATGTTGATGTATCAGACAGGTCATTTACTTGAGATACTCTGGAACATAGATTTTAGCCCGGAGTTCAGAGCAGGACTTAGTTATCTCAGACTCAAGTCTAATATCTTTATCTTATGCTTCTGTCCCAGTAGTACACAAAAGTGGGATAATGACAGTGAGGACATAATATAAAAGACCAGACGGTGAAACTCTTCAGGCCATCTTCACCAAGCATCACTCAGTCAAAAAGAAATGAGGGAAACATCACAGGAATCTGCTTTCCAAATGTTCTGCTGCTCTCTCTAAGTATGTTCTTTATATCCTTAAAAGAATATGGAACATTCTTGAAAAACAGCACAGATCTCAAAAAGAAGTGGGGTGGGGAATCTGACCATAATCAAAGCTATTTTATGCAAAACAAATTTAATCTACATTTATTAGGTAAGTGGAGATTGGATTGAATCTGTGCTGGAATTTGAGCAGACTCAGGGTCTCACAAAACATATTTTCTTTTCTCTGTATTCAGGGAAACAAAACAGACTTTCAGATTCAAATGGTGATTCAAAGGAAGGCCTGTGGTGAAGGGCTGAACTGATGGTTACCTTCCAGGTGGGAGAGTAACTAAACCATGCAGAGCTCATTCCTGGGGCCCCGGAAGAAAGAGCTGCAGCAGGCAGAGCTCTGAGCCTACCTGAGCAATGAAGTGGTGCTGTAGTTTAGTTTAAACTAGGCAATGCCCGGATAAAGTGAAGGGCCCACCTTTGCTTCTCCTGCAACTAACATCATCAAAATTAATGAAAAGAACTTTTGTATTAAAAAAAATCTACCGGGGGCTGGAGAGATGGCTCAGCGGTTAAGAGCACTGGCTGCTCTTCCAGAGGTCATGAGTTCAATTCCAAGTACCCACATGGCGGCTCACAACCATCTATAATGAGATCTGATTCTCTCTTCTGGTGTCCCTGAAGATAGGTCCCTCATATACAATAAATACATTAAAAAAAAAAAAAATCTACCAAAACTGCATTTTGGCACAGTTGGCCCCTCATGTTTGGAATATTCATCTTTTAACCCCTCTGGATTTCTCCCTGTCTCCAGTGGTTCCTTCTCAGTTTCTTTTGCTGATTGTTCCTCCTTTATTCCTCAGTGGTTGAATGTTAGGTTCACACAGTTAGACAACTCTTGGCCCTATCTCTTTACAGGGCCGTGAATTATCTAACTTAAATGTCATTCATGGACTGATGCTTTCCAAATTTTATCTACATCCTCAATGCTGATACAACTAGCTGTAGATGCAAGATGTCCACATGGATATCAATGATCAACTTAAATTTCAGAACAGAAATTTTAATTCTGTTCCCTATTCCAATCCATGTTCCCTGAAAAGCCAAATTCTACTTTAAGGCCTTTATACGTGCTGTTCTCTGGGCCTGGAATGCTATTCTCACAATCTAAATAACAATGCCTCATAGTCACTCAGATTTCAGTTCAAACATCACTTTTTTCCTGAAGTTATCCCAACCTCCAACTGAAGTGGCCTCTCCCTCCCTGGGCACCACCCCAAGTCATTCTGGTCACCAAGAAGACAACCTGGAAACTGTCCCATAACCTCATGTTATAAGTTTGAAAACTCACTATCTGTCAACATCCATACCCTGAACAAATTTTTTATTGAATGCATATGTTCATGTTCACATGTGTCTGTGGGTCTGTTTCCCGAAAATCCTTGGAGTAATTATCACAAGAAAACATCCATGATAACTGGGCTGGAAGAACAAACCAGTTCAGGCATGACCTTGAATTTTAAATTGATTTGGAGTAAATCCCATTTGGATACAAGGGAGGGAAAGAAAGTAGTGGGAGGGTATTATAAGCAAACAAATGAACACAAGGAGGTAAGTTTCATTTCATTTCTAGACTTTGAGATTTCAATAATCCCCAAATGTCCAGAAAAACTGGTATTAGAGGAATCATCTATTTTTACTTTGCTAAGTAAAGACAGTATGTGGAAGGTTTATCATCGTCATCATATCATCATGTTACAGAACAAAGAATATTTAGCTTCCAAAAAGTAAAAGAGGCATAAACTTCATTTTTTAAAAAAATTGAATAAATTTTGTTTTCAAAACTCTTTTGTTGTCCTTATGCCTTTCCTTGTGCTGGAATGTCACCTTGACAATGGGGGAATCACTGCCTTCAGTTACTGGTTCAAGGTCAAAACATAATCCTGGCGAGTTTCCCAAGATTCAACTTCTCAATATTTTGTCTGCATCCAACTGAAGCTTTCTGCTACCGTTATCTCATATAGTAACCAATTATACAGCCAGGCAGGTAAAAAATAGGCGATATATCTGAAATAAATTAATGTGTACGGTGTATTAAAGAAGACACTGATGGGTCAGCAGTGTGAAAAGCTTTGTAACAGCTATTGAAAGCACTGGCTGTGTCACACAGATCATGATGGCAGCTTCTCTCATTTTACTAGGAATTATTTTTAAATAAACATTTTAAAGAGTAAGATTAAAAAGGGACAACAGCAAGAGACAACTGAAAAAAAGACTTTCATGTACTGGAGAAACTAAAACTTAAAGCAAGTGAGGCAGATGATGGCAAGCATTATTTACTGCCAAACTGATTTATTTGTGAATAACACCCACATGAGAATGAGAAGATATTTTGAAAAATAGAAATGTGAATAATTTCCTCAGATGTCTCCCTTATTTGCAAAGAGGCAAAGTGGCTCCTAGAGAATATGCATAATTCAATTCATAATGATGAGAAAGAAAATTTGTAAAGGGAGGAAAGGAAGATTCTGGGCGAAGGGGCATCTGAAAGAAGCTGGATGCCTATTAAATACCATTGTAAGAAATGAATAATTTCGGCCCCAGTGAGGAGCACAGGTGACTGTAGTCATACTTACAAGCAAATAACGACAGGGACTAAGTATTGTGGTCATTTCATTGAAGCATTGGCTCCTGTACAGCAACAAGGGTTGACTAGATAAGCAAAAAACAGTAAGGGAATCACAAAGGTCCTCATTTGGAAGATAACTCTGCAGGGAGCATCTACAACTCTACTCAGAAAGTAGATTAGCAGCTATTCTCATTCCCCTGCCCTGATAGATGATGTTGGGGGATATTCCATCACACTGTGAACCCAAAGTTTTCATTTGCACTAATTAAATAAAATTAACCTTGGGTCAGGAGGCTGCATTAGTAATGAATTGACAGAAAGTGATCATAGAGCATCAGAGGGCACCCGGGAGAGATAGAGAGACACAGGAAGTAGCAGGGAGGGGTTTGGAGTGGCACAGGTTTTTCTGGCTTAGCAAAGTGGAAGCGGGTCTTTCCATGATGTCAGCAAGGAGAGAAGGTTAGCTACTTGCGACCTAGCCTCTCTGAGACAGCAGGTTTTTACCCAAGCCTTTGAATCTTGAGTCTTATTTAGAAATAGAATGATAGAGATTTAGTTAAAGCTACCTTTAATGGCAGTGACAGAGCCGGTGCCTTCGGAACAGAATTCCTGCCAGGCTGTGGCCTGAGTTGCCAGGCCAATGCTAGAGAAGTAGGCAGGTAACTGCAGATTCGCAATTACTGCCTGAAATAGCAGTAGATTAACTGAGCCGAAGTTAAAACAAGATGATGGAAGTGAGTCAGCTCATATGCCTTAAGTCATGGGGGTATCGAGCAAGCTGCTGAACTGCAGTCAGGAAGTGAGGCTGTTCAGTGAGTTGATGCTTCAGGCCTCTGAAGGGATGAAAGCGACAGTAATGCCAGGAGATAAATTTGAATTCCCGAAAAGCCCAAATTATTCTTTGTACTTCTCTCTCTTTTTCTTTCTTCCTTCCTTCCTTCCCGCCTTTCTTTCCTCATCAATACTTTGGTTTTATTTTAACATAGCGATAAGAAAAATAAATATATTTAAAGACTAGAAAACACTACTGAAGGTTTTGGAAAGATATAGCCAGAATGGGGCCAAGGAGCAGAAACAACCAAAAAGAAAAAAAATAAGAAAATGGGAATGGAGTTGAGTAGTAGGAACATTAGGGTGTCTTAGCTCTTGGGCTGCCTGGCCGGGACCTGGGATCTACACTCCCTTGCAGTTTACAAACCAGGCCCTCTCCAGTGCGGCTGTGGTGCTTGCAGGCTCTACTAGCCTCACATATCCTTGACTCCCGGGCCGGGTGCAGCATTAGTGGATCTGTGGCCGGGAGGGGGCAGGAATTAGCACCTGGTACCCTGACTGTACCCAAGGCTTCATCGGTTGTTGGCCTCAAGGTCTCTTCCGTGGCTGAGGACCCCACCTAGCGGCTGTGACTCATTGATACCCCATGTCCTCCATTCCCACACCGCCCCAGACGCCTGGCACGAAATTCGCACTCGTTGGTGCCACAGATTCACACGTAGCCACTCTCACTCCACCACGGACCACAAGAGTTGGCAGCAGTCCAGCATTTGATCGTGCTTCCATCTGTCAACGTCTCTTCTCCCACCCTATGATCTTGACGGAGTGAGTCCCACGTCTGCAGTACTGCTCCAGCCTCCCTTGGCTTACATGTGTGTGACTGTAGATGCCACTCTGGTACAAGACGTCCTCATGTACTTCCACGAGTGCTTGAATGGGACCATTCTCCATTAGCTTCTCATCAGAGCCCAAGCGGTAAGCAGGTGTGACATGGTAGATGCCTTTAGAATCAACCTAACTATTGGAGCAGTGGGAAATGGCCTAGCTTGGTTTTGCTCACGGCGCTGGAATGGGTAACCATTGTAAGACACCACCCCTTGGCACCGCAGGTACCACCGATGCACCTACCTCAGCAGCCCTGCTGGTGGTGGGTATCACAGAAGAGCAGGTTCTGTGGCGATAGAATGGATGTCATGTGTCCCAAAGAATGGATGGAGACCTGGTCAGATGCAACACCTGCTATGGGGAGAGCTCAGGGGCCTGCAGTTGCCCTGGTAGTACTTACCCTTGGCCCAGCACCGTGTAACGCCCTCACGCCTGGTCATGCCCCAGAAGGCACTATGGTTCCCAGCCTGTCACTCATAGTTGCCCCAGATTGATGGCATTAATTGTGTCCAGGTCCACTAGACATGGTTGCCCTTTCTCCTGGCAGGTGCATCGATTGCAGCTGCCTCAGTGGGTTCTGACGACTGGTAGGTGCGACCCCCATGCATGCAACCCAAATGCCAGCCATAACATTCCTGTGCCCTTTGTCACTCAGATGAGTTGGAACTTGCACATGGTGCATGCATTGAAGGACCTTGAGGAAGAAACTGAAGCCCAGGGAAGGTAAGCAACTTGTTAAGATAGCACAGTATTTTCAGATGGCAGCCTGTACTTATTTCTAATAGGCATTTTTTTTTCATTTAAAATATTTACTGTATCTGTGATTTAGAAATAGATGGGGGGGGCTTGTTTTTGTTTTCAGACAGAGTTTCCCTCTGTGGCTTTGGCAGGGCTAGAGGTTGCTATGCAATGACTCACCTGTCTCTGCCTCCAGAGTGCTGGGATTAAAGGTATGCACCACCAGGTCCTGTTAGAATTAGATTTTAAAACAGTATCTTGATGCAACAGGCTGGGACAAATGGCTAACTGAGGTGCCTATTTAACATATCAAAGCAGTTACTAGCCTCAGTCTCCCTTGGTCCCTGCTCACCAGTACCTGTTATAGTCATCCTAGCTGGCATAACCCACCCCCTACTCTCAACTCTCCAGCCCCTGAGCTTCCCTTTCCTTACCCCAGCGTCTCTGACTCCAGTATAACCCAGCCTTTTTGGTGTCTTCTTGGTCCTCTTGGTCTCTTGGTGCGTTTGGTTCCCAGGTGTTCTCTTTGCTCCTCTCTCTTCTCTTCCTCTCTCATCACCCCACCTCCACCCCCACTCATGACCCGGTCCACTCTGCCAGCCTGGTTCACTTTGGACCCTTCCAGATGCCTCTGGTTGTTCTCTCTCTCATATCTACAATAAACCCTCTCCTCAACCATACCTAGGAGCAGTCATGTCCTCATGTTTTCATTTATTTGGTGCCAAAACCACAGGATTGGCATATATGATCTCCCTTCTAAGAACTCACGAGGCCACTCGGAACTAAGCTGCTGTTTGACTCTGGTATACATGGATCCTTTGTTCCTGCTGGCTTCTGCCACCCATCAAATTGTAGAGTCTGACTCTACACCATGTGCTTCCCACCATGTGCTCTAACCATTCCTCTCCTACTCCGACTCTGTGTCTTTCTAGCTTCTGGAACCTACTCTGTCCTCCGGGGCCTCGTGTGTCCCCACATGGCCCCACGTGGCATAAGTACACTTACCCCTTCCCTTTGTCCACCTCTTCAGCTGCTTTCTCCTCTTCTCTTGTACCTTCCCTCCCCTAGGGGCTGCAGTCCCCCAGCCTCCTCAAGCCTTTGCAGGCTTCTGTAACCCTGCCCTTTCTGTCTCTTAACTCCATCCTGGAAGTCAAGCAGCTTCTTTTGCCCTCCTGATCCTATAACTGTGACCCTTTTCCCCACCGCCCCCTCAGAGATGCCTGCTCTGTCTCTTCCTTGAGCTCTCCTGGGCCTCTCTTCCCTCAGGAGAAGTTCCTATATTTTGCTATCCTGTTCCCTCTCAGCTTACTACTGAAGTCCTGCAGCTTCTCAATGCTCTCCTGGACTTCTCTCTGTCTCTCAGATCCCTCCAGATGGCCCTGCAGCTTCTCCATGCCCACCTGGACTTTTCTCTGTCTCTCAGCTCCCTCCAGATGGCCCTGCAGCTTCTCCATGCCCACCTGGACTTCTCTCTCTGTCTCTCAGCTCCCTCCAGATGGCCCTGCAGCTTCTCCATGCCCACCTGGACTTCTCTCTGTCTCTCAGCTCCCCCTTGGAGCTTATCGGAACTCTCTCCATGGAGTTTGTTTTGCAACCCTTTCTCCTTCCCTCCTCAGACTCAGTGATTTCATTAAAGCTCTACTGTAGTAGAATTCTCTTACTACAAATGGCTTGGCCTCAGTACAGCTCAATGGGCAAAGATGGCCCACTTGATTTCAGATTTTCTCATATGCTAACAACTTCTGCCACCGCACAAACAAATGGCCACGGAACCTCTTAGACCTAAGCCTTTTCTGATCTCCACTTCTAAGTCTCTCATCTCTAAGAGTTCTACTTTCAACTCTTAAAAAAAAACCCTTATCTCAGCCGGGCGGTGGTGGCGCACGCCTTTAATCCCAGCACTGGGGAGGCAGAGCCAGGCGGATCTCTGTGAGTTCGAGGCCAGCCTGGGCTACCAAGTGAGTTCCAGGAAAGGCGCAAAGCTACACAGAGAAACCCTGTCTCGAAAAAACCAAAAAAAAAAAAAACAAAAAAAAAAAAACCCTTATCTCTACAACTTCCCTGCTCTCAAAAAATCTATTAGAACTATGCTGTAAATATCTCATGATTTGTAAGTTCATTGGGTATGATTAAAAAATCTGTAACAATTGGGCGTGATGGCACACTTCCTTAATCCCAGCACATGGGAAGTAGAGGCAGGCAGAGCTCTGTGAGTTCAAGGCCAGCCTAGTCTACAGTGAGTTCCAGGACAGCCAGAGCTGTTACACAGAGAAACCCTGTCTTGAAAAACAAAAAAAGGAAACAAGAAAATCTGTAATAAAATTTAGCTTAAAACTTATAATAAAAGGATTATAATTTAAAAAGCTATACATGGGTAATCTTAATTTGCTACAACATTCTATATATGATTCAACTCTTGTTTAGAATATATTATATATGTAACTTGGGTTCAACTCTTATTTAAAAAGTAGATGTACTTTTAAAAAGATACTTTTAAGTAACAACCATGTGATTCACCTCCATCTTGGCAGATGACCTCACTCGGATGGCTGCAAACCTGTGGCTGGCAGCCATCTTTATTGAGATTAAAAAGAATCCACACAACAGGGATAAAGCTGTAAAATCTTAATCTTCTAAAAGCTACTCACTTGTTGTAAACTGCTAAAGATAATTAAGACATGCAAGTTAATGCACAGTTACCTTATAAATGATCAATTCTACAACCCTAGGAATTTCTTAATCCAAAATGTTTTGGAGATCTGCTGTTGCTTCCTTAGTGTAAAGGGAGATACACTGATAAGCCAAGGGCTCGGTAGGACTGAGAAGTTTTATAATTGTTGCTTTGGCTGGTTTATACCACATAGTCATCTTAACCAAGACGGTGGTGAGGTTACATTGTATGTACTCTTATGTACTGCTCCAAGGTGTGGTTGAGGAGGCTTATTGTAGATATGAGGGAGAGCACAGTCAGAGGCATCTGGAAGGGTCCAGATGAACTGGGCCATGAGAGAAGGGGGCGGCAAGAGAGGAAGAGAAGAAAGGAGGAGCAAAGAGGGTACCTGGGAACCAGGAGAGCCAAGAGACCACATAGCCAAAATAGCTGAGTTGAGGGAAGGAAAGTGAAGCTGAAGGACTGGAGATGCTTAGGGTAGGGGGCAGGGTATGCCAGCCTGGATGACTCTGTAACAGGTACTTGCAATGCTAAGAGATGCTGGGAGAACCTGGCAGCCAGCATCTGCTTCAATATGTTAAATATGCACCCCAGTTAGCATTTGTCTCAGGTTTCTTTGAGACCTAATGGCAGTCATATATCTTCCTCTTAATTAAGACAAGCAAAGATTCTTCTTGACCAGAGAACTTTGCCTAACACAATAGTTCTGGAAACAGAAAATAAAATGGCCCCTGATACTCTCAATTTCTCTGGTTCCAACAGTCAGAGTCAGGGATAGGTTAAGCACCTGTGTGTTTAACTGGAGATACTATCCCTAAAGAGAAGAAAATAGAACTCAACTCAACTGGATTGAGTTCTAATAAAAAGGTGACAAAGGCTCTAGACATTGTTGCAAGACTCAGTTCAGTTCAATTCCATCTGTCACTCACCGGAAGAAGCTCTGTGAAGAGGCAAAGGAAGCCAGGGACTTGGTCCTGCCTGTCCCTGCAGCTAACTGCATATCTGTGGTGGCAGTTTTCTGATTTAATCTCCTTGGCTGGTTAATTAGGGTATTGACCATCTGCAAAGTCTTCACCAGTTTCAATATAATACAATTTGACATTTATGCCTAAATCTGGGTTATTGAACTGCAAGTTTGAATAGCCAGCAATAACTGGCTGCAGGTCATTCAGTTGTTCAAATGACCAATACAACTAGGTTAAAATCATGTGCTGATTATTCCAGAATCTTGATCATTTACTGGTTTAACCATGAGTCAGTCCTTTTGATTGATTTAAATACATTTGAAAATGCTATAGTTAGTTTGGGGCTGGAGAGATGTCTCTTAAGAAAGTAAGCCTGCCGGGCGGTGGTGGTGCATGCCTTTAATCCCAGCACTCGGGAGGCAGAGCCAGGCGGATCTCTGTGAGTTCGAGGCCAGCCTGAACTGCCGAGTGAGTTCCAGGAAAGGCGCAAAGCTACACAGAGAAACACTGTCTCGAAAAACCAAAAAAAAAAAAAAAAAAAAGAAAGTAAGCCTAACCCTCCTTGAGCAGTTGTGTTCCATCATATAATCTGGCTGCTTTACAGCTATCTTGACTAGTACCACATGGTTATTTTGAAAATTCTCCTCCACTCGTGTGTCTGATGCCTTGCTTTTTCATATTTGCAACTCCATCTCTGTCCAGTCTTCAAAGGTTAGTTTCTCAGTGTTTCCTCTCAGACCTTTCCCTGTAATTATATTTGTTGTCCTTGGAGGATTTCATTCTCATCTACAACAGTATAGTGGTAAATACTTACCAAACTGCTTTGGATGGTGGCAAGGAGGGCTGACTTGTAGTGTATGCTGATGTCTGTGGTGTGCATATTTTCATGCAGCCAATAGCAGGCTACCAAACACTGACCATGGAGTAGGGAAAAGATCTAGCTAGCTCTAGCATGCCACCTAATCTGTCATTTCCACTGCCATCTACATGCTGACATCCATCTGTTGATATTCCCATGCCAGCAACAGAAGCAGCAGCAAGATGAGAAGGCAGAGGCCAAACACAATGAACTTGTAGCTCAACTAGGGGATACTGTAAAACAGGACACTGGAAAGAGCAGCTTCCAGCGTTATTATCCTATAGTAACAAGTGTGCTAGGGAAGACTAACCATATGTTATGTTTCTTGGGGCCTCGGTATACTCGCGGATTACACTTCAATATTTTGGTTATCTAAAAAGAACCTTATGCCCTCAAACTGACTCATTCTGTATTCTCTGAATCTCCACATACAGTCAGTCACAAAGCACTACCAGTTCTGTCTCCCAATTTTTTCTTGAATTCATCTTTTCATGTTCATAGCCATTCACTCCCTCACTGCAGGCCCTCATTCGGTCTCAATTGCTTTGCTTGGAGAATCTCTCAACCAATGCCCTTGACCCTGTCACATTCCTAATCAGTTTATGCACTGCCTTGTTACAGAGCAATTGTCAAACAGAAAGTTACTTCAGTTGCTCTTTTCCTAAAAATCCTTCAGAATAAAATCCAGATTCCTAGCCGGGCGGTGGTGGCACACGCCTTTAATCCCAGCACTCGGGAGGCAGAGCCAGGCGGATCTCTGTGAGTTCGAGGCCAGCCTGGTCTACAGAGTGAGATCCAGGAAAAAGGCGCAAAGCTACACAGAGAAACCCTGTCTCGAAAAACCAAAAACCAAAAAAAAAAAAAAGAAAAAAAAATCCAGATTCCTTAGGGCAGCACAGATGCTCCTTCATGGTCTACCTGTTAACTCTTTTCTAGGCGAGGTTATCTAGAGATCAAAGGATGACTTGGATATCCCTACCTTCTTCTCCACCTTATATAGTTTCAAACTTTCATGCCTTTCTTCCATTATGATGCTCACTTCTGGTTTTTGTCTTCAGTTTGTGGAGTTTTTTTTTAAGGAAAGAGTTGGCGCTAATCAAACCAAGGGTCTCAAGTGCTCTACCCCTGTGATATGCCCCGTCTCCTCTTCCATATCTGATGGTTTCTTCCTACTATCTTCTCCCTCATCTCCTCCTTACATGTTATTTTTCTCCACTTTAGTCCTCAGAACTCTTTTTATTTTATTGTTTAAAAGATGTATTTATTTGTAACCATGTGTATGGGAGAGCATGGATTCCAGAGGTATCTGACCTGGAACTCAGCCAACTGATATGGTGCTGGGCATCAAATTCAGGTCCTCTGGAAGAACAATATATGTTCTTAGCCACTGATCCGCTTCTCCATCCCAGAACTCTCTTTTTTAAGGTCGCATATTTCTGTTTTATTCTTCTCCCTAAAGTTGAATTATGCTTTTGCTTCCAGATCAGACTAATCTTTGCAATACCTGCACAAATATCTCTTCTCTGTCTTAAGCTCTGAAGTTGATCAGATTCTCATCTCTGCATACATCTGTATCTCAGTTTGTGTCTCCAATTATCTTACAGAGTCTTGTAGCAGTTACCTAAGTCTGCCTGAAGTAGTAGCTTAATACAGCAGTCATTTATTGTTTGTTGCTCACAAGTCTGCAGGGTAGTGGGAATTGCTACTGACCTGATCTGGATTCAGTAGTTCTTGGCTGGGCTCACTTATATGGACATGAGTTAGGACAACTGGGGCACCTAGGAAGCTGGCTAGTTTTATGACAACTTGACACAGCCAGAGTCATCTGAAAGGAGGGAGCCTCGATGGAGAAAATGTCTTCATAAGATCAGTTCTAGGTAAGCCTGTAGGGCATTTTCTTAATTAGTGATTGATGTGGGTCAGCAGTCCATTGTGGGTGAGGCCATCACTAGGCAGATGGTCCTGGTTTCTATAAAAAAAAAAAAGTAGGCTGAGCATGAGGAACAAGCCAGTAAGCAGCACCCCTCCATGGCCTCTGTATCAGCTCCTGCCTGCAGGTTCCTTCCCTACTTGAGTTCCTGCCCTCACTGTTGTTGATGATAAACTGTTATATGGAAGTGTGAGTGAAATAAACCCTTTCCTCCTCTTGCTTTTGGTCATGGTGTTTCATCACAGCAATAGTAACCCGAAGACACTGGGTATAAATGATCTCACCCTCTCTGATAAACTAGTCCTGGTTTATTCAGATGACAGGTAGGAAGAGCTCCAAATGAGAAAGCAGAAATAAGTCAAAGCCTCTTGAGTCCTAGGATTAAAATTAATATACCACATCACTTCTACTACATTCTATTGGCCAGAAGTCACAGAGCCAGCTCAAGATGCAGTGATATATACCACTTCTTAATGGAAAAGCTTAAAATTCACATTCTAAGAGATGTGGCTATTGAAGGGCTATTGTAGTCACTGTTGCATGTAGTGGGTAGCCATTCCAGCTTTGATCTGGAAGTTCCAACCCACATTGAGGCTTCAGCAACTGTCACGCCTACAAGGCGGGGCCAAGGGAGGACCCTAGAGACCCGAGATGGAGATGGGTGAGCGCTCTCTCTGTTCCTGGACCCTAGACGGTGGAGGTTGACCGAGCAGAGTTCCAGAGAACACCGCTGGACTGCGATACACCTTCCCTAGACCCCGCGACCTACCTATACCTTCATTTGTAAGTTACCCACTAAATAAATCTTCCTTTTAGCTATGTGGAGTGGCCTTAATAATTTCGCCAATAGTTTCAGTCTACCACATAAGCAAACCTAGAGACCTCCACAATAATAGTAGATGGTGGTGATGTTAACAATAGTAATTATAATGATGGCAGGTTATGTTTGACAAATATTTAACATATACTTGCCCCAAGCTAATGTCAGGGAAAAGACAGATCTTGCTTTGTGTTCAAAGCTTTATCATAATCATCTTACTTATTTTGTACACATCAGTTTCCATTGACATCTCTTTTCCTGGTTTATACACATCTATCTCATCTTCTGGGCTTCACAAAGTGAGAACTCTGGTATATTTTCCTCTTCTCATAAGAATATCAGCCCTACTGTATTAGGACTCTGTCCTAATGACCTCATCTAGCCTTACTGAGGCTCTCTCTTCAAATATAGTCACATTGGAGGTTGGAGCTCCACATATGATTGTGAATAAGAGTTGGCTATTGTAGTGGTTTGAATGAGAACCCCCCTCTCCCACTGCCATAGGCTCATATATCTGAATGCTTGGTCCCTAGTTGGTGGAACTGTTTGGAAAGGGTCAGGAGATGTGACTTTGTTAAGGACATATATCATTGAGGGTGAGCTTTGAAGTTTCAAAAGCCCAGGCTATTCCTAGTTAGGTCAATAACTCACTCTCCCTGCCTCATGCTATGGATCAAATGTAAACTCTCAGCTACTGGTCCAGCGTCATGCCTGCCTGCTGCCATGATACCTGCCCTAATGGTCATAGACTAAGCCTCTGAACTTTAAACAAGTACCAAATAAAATGCTCTTTTCTAAGTTTCCTTGGTCATGATGTCTCTTGACAGCAATAGAAAAGTAATTAAAACAGATGTGGACACAATTTAGTTTCTAATAACTGCACACACACACACACACACACACACACACACACACACACACACACACACACACAGAATAGCTAGCATTTTTTAAAAGCCAATATTAAGTGTGGAAAACTGGAAGGACAAGAATTCTTGTATACTGATACTGAGGCCTTAAATTAGTACTACCACTTTATAAAACCATTACATTGCAGAGTCTCATAAAGCTGAATTCATGCTTAGCCTATGACCAGCATATTTGGCTTCTAGGAATTTTATCTATCTAACAGAAATTCATATGTACCTTCTCTAAAGGACATGTATTAGCACATCCACAACTATTCATAATTGGAAAGAACTCAAATGTTTGTTCATAAAAAGGATATATAAATTATGACATATTCATATACTAGGATATTATACAACTATGAGGTTGAATGAACTCCATCTCCTTCCCAGTGTCAGCAGGAATACAATTCATAAGCATAATGCTGACTGATGGAAGCCAGGAACAATTCTAATTAGAGTTCAAAAGCAGGCAAAACAAATCTCTAGTGTTAGAAGTCAGGCAGTGAACACTCGAGAGGGAAGCAGTGCCTGGAAGGAGACAGGAGGGAGCCTCGAGGACACTGGTTATGTATGCTATGAGCTGGTTTCTGGCTACACAGCTGTGTTTAGTTCATGAACATTCATTGAGCTGAATACTTACGTGCATGTTTCAGCACATATTTTATACTTCAATAAAGTTTTCTTTAAAAATATTCTATAGACTCCACATTGTTCTAGAACAATATTCCAATGCTTCTCCCTGGTCTAAGGCCCTTTATAACCTGGTCCCAAACCCCCCTTTCCAGCACCATTCCTGCTAACTCTGGCCAAGTCTCAGCACAAGCAAGCCATCACTAATACCTACAGTGCACCATGTTCTTCATAGTCCGCTGATTCCATCTCTCATAGCCTGAGTACTCTCCCCACTTTAGCTAGTTGGTTAACTCTGTTTCTGAGTACTCTCCCCCACTCTATCTAGTTGGTTAACTCTGTTTCTGAATACTCTCCCCCACTCTATCTAGTTGGTCAGCTCTGTTTTAAATGGTAAAAAGCAGGTTGAGCATCAGGATTCTCTACCAGGATCTACCAGGAAATTTTTCCTCAGTGCACACAATTCTGGGCAATTACTGTTCTGTTTCTCCTAACAGCCTGTGTATACTTGCCCTTAATCCATTGCAATGTTATTGTTGGTCCAAGAGCAAAGTGTCATGAAAGCAAAGACTGTATCTTTTATCTTTGTATATGTAACATAGAAGACAACATCCTGCACATAGCAAATGCCCAATATATGACCAGAATATGAAAAGTAACAAGGTTAATGACATTTAGCTTATAGCCAGGTACAGCCAACCTTTTGACACTGTACCATGGTGTTGTCATATACAAAGTTCAGACACTACTAAACTGCACAACCAAGTTCAAAAGAAAAAAAGAAGTTGTAATGTTTTGAGAAATTTATGATGGGGGTGTGCATTTGCAAGTATCCTTGTCTACACAAAGCCCAGGGCCGTCAGTTGAACACACTGCAAGGACATTTTAGTTCTGTTACAAAATTTGTCTTTAGCCAGTTTTGTAAGAAAAGTGTGTGTGTGTGTGTGTGTGTGTGTGTGTGTGTGTGTGTGTGTGTGTGTGTGGTGGTGTGTGTTTTAATGGAAACTAGTTGGGTACAGTGTCCCACACTTATAATCCCGTAACTTGGGAGGTGAAGGCAGGTCGGAGAACCAGAAGAGTTTAAGGTCATTTGGGGCCACATAGTAAATTGGAGGTTAAAGCCAGGCTGTAATACATGAGATCATACCCGAAAGGAAAAAGAAAGAAAGAAAGAAAAGAGTGAGAGAAAAAAAATCTGGCAGTACAGACCACAGATTTACTTTACAATGAGCATTTTGTTCCCCCATAAACTCATATATCAGAGAAATCAAATACACATTTCCACATTTCTTAAAGTGTATAATAGTGACATTGCCCATTCCCTAAAGACTTGTTGCAGAATGATTGTATTCCTCTGGAATACGGGTGAAGTGTTACTGTTCCTACTTGGCTACAAACTCATGACATTCCTCTAACATCTAGATTGGCTGTGTTTCTTGGTTATATGCCAGAAATTCCTCAGATATCCCAGTCTAGGATTTATGGACTGAGAGGTTTATGATATTTCAGAGGGCAGAACTGGCTATTGTTTTTGCATAATTGACAAATGGAGTAAATGCAGTGTAAGTCGTGACCCAGCTCAGAGGCTGAAAAGTGAGCCGGGTGGAAAATAGTAATATTCTAGCCTATGCCAAACAGCCTCAGCACAGGACCAAGCTGTGGTCATGATGGCTTCTACACAATATTTCTTCTTTGTAGGGAGCCAGAAAAGACTGTGATGATGGCAGGTAGGATGAGAAGAATTTTGTCTTGATGATTTTCTGTCATCGAGGCTACATGATCAGCAGAAGCACAGGTGTGAAGCCTGACCTAGGATGCTTGTTATCCAGAGGTGAGGCAGTGGTGAAGTAGTTGTGATAAAAAATAAGTACATACACTAATAAGTACATGCTATGTGTCGAGACGGACTAGGCCCTCTTCAGAGTGCAGACCCACTTCCATGTGATAGAGGTCTTCTCTTACCACAGGAAAGGTTGGGGCTTATTTTACACCCATTCCCTCCAGTCACAGCTGATTAAACAGAACATGGACACCTGACTCAAGTCAATCAGATGGTTGGGCTGCCTGGGTAGCCACTGGGAATGTAAAGGAGTAGAAGAAGTGGTGTTGAGAAAGTGAAGGAGAGACTGAGAGGAAGAGGGGCATGAAGGGAGGGAGGCAAGGAAAGAGAAGAGTGATAGAGAGAAGAGGGGGAGAGAGGGGAGCCCATACATGGGTAGGGGGATGGAAGGAAGAAAGACCGGTTCTTGACCACTCCCCTTTTCTAGTTCCAAGCCCTTGGCTAAGATCTGATCATTCTCTGTCCACGTCTAGCGTTTTGTTTCTGCTGGTCTGGATGGTTTCTAGGGTGAAGAAACAGGACTGCAAAGCTCTGGTATTCAGACAGACAGGATGTCTCTCTTTACTTCCCCTGTGCCACAACATTGGCATCTGAGGAGGACAGAGTGAGTTGTAAGTTAGTGAGACTGGATACAGAGGCCCCAGCACTACCACAACCTGGATCAGTGGCCGGTGCCTTCTGTTCCTCAGCAGTGAACACTGGGGGCTTGGAGGGTGTTGGTCAGTGGGAGTGTTGATTTGGTTCTTTAAAAATGCAAGTTTGCCACTGTGAATGATGACATTTGAACATCAACAAATATAAAATTTAGCCCATGGAACATTTTAATTATGATAGATAACACAGGAAATTGTATTTATGTATGGAAACTAAATTTAGAAGCTTGGACAGATTGACAGGATCTTTCCTAAATCCATGTAAATAGCCCATGCCAGGTGCTAGGAAGTGGCTTCAGAGACAGAAGCTGACCATGTAGGCAGGTCCCTCATTACCCTAAAATTTTGTGGAAGAAAGGGCTTTACTCTGGGTCAGCTCATTTTTAAGAAGTGTTCATTTTCAAGGCTAAAGAATTAACAGTTTTTGAAAGAATCATTTCAGGACGGCTCCTATTCTCTGCTCCCTTTGTGTCTGTAAACAAGGAAAGGGTGTGGCCTGACTTGGATCTGTTCTGATAGTGTTTGTGCAGCCAAGGCAGACCCAGTGGGAAAGAGGAAGTGTGTGGGTGGGAGAAGGGAAATCTCTCAGGCTCCCTCCCCTCACACACCCTGCCCCCACTTTTAGAGTTCCTTACTTTCCATAGTCTCACTCACTCTATTCACTTCAGATCTCCTGAAAACTGTGAGCAGTGACTCAGACAGGGTGATGGTGAAGGAGTTTTCTGGAGCAAGGATGTTGGACTTGGGAGATGGGAAAAGCCTTTACTCTCACCCCGTACCCTCTGAAGAGGTTCTTCGTTATGATCCCCTGGGGCACCCACTACTCTGACCCTTGTGAAGACTTGAACAAAGAACATCACCCTAGAGCACATATCTCCCCTTCAAGACTGATGGTCCAGGTCAGAGACCAGAATTCCCTGTGTAATGACAATGAGCCCTAAGTTCATATTCCCAAAGATGTGTGTACCCACTGGATTCAGGGATAACCTAGGGTCAGCTGTTTGCAGAGACCATGTACAGTGTGGATGCTACTGCTGCAGTACCCAAAAGCAAGACTCAGGAGAGAAGCCAAATGAGCCAGGGCCGGGGCCTGACTCTCCAAGTTCATTGCCTCTTTATGGTTTACACTGAAGAATCTGAAAATTCTTTTAAATTGGATTTCCAGGCTGTTACAAAAGTTTATCTGTCAATGTAGAACTCAGGACACATTTAAATATTAGCTTCATATTTATCTTTTGCATATGTATGCTTATGGACTATGGCTTTGACTGAGGCCCCAAATGTCAAAGGTAGGCAATACCACCACATCACACAGTGTGAACTTGGATAAGTACTTGTATATCTGAAACTCCCCCCGTTTTTCTGCCCGAAAACTGAGAAAAATCACAATAATACTTATCACAAGCATTGGAACTACCTGTGATTACTGTCTTGTGCCCTTGGGCCAGGATTTCTTTGTGCCTTCGCTTTCTCATTTGTCTGATGGAAGGATTCTAATGGCATCTGTCTCCAAGTGTTGTCATCAATAATGTAATAGCCTTATGGCAGCATCTGGCACACAATAAATTGTACATGTTAGGTGTTAGAACCCTCCTCCCAGTACTCATGACCCCCTAGCTGGAAACAGCATAATAAGGAAATAAGCAGAAGCCAGCGGTAGGCCTCAGGAACGGAGTTGTGCAGCAGAAAGAGCTGTCCTTGTGTCAAGGCTCAGACCACTTCAGATATTTACAGAATTAACATTTCAAGTTAATTCCCAAACCCAGCCCAGTCCTAAGAGGCTGCCTAGCAGGGAGGCAGAAAATCCTCTGCAGAAACTCCTTGGGTCTCAGGATAGAAGCCAGTAGCATATGGAAACAGCATATGCAGTGATTAGGTCCCGGCCCACCACCTCTGCCGTGTTGGAGCCTGAGATCTGACTCGTAGTCCAGACTCATCCTGTGATTACAAATCAACCCTGGCCTTCACAGGAAGCATGGGGCCTGTTCCTGCTTCCAACTGCAACTGTTACTTTAGCCAAATGTAATCTGATGAATATAAACTAAGAGTTCTGTCCTGGGATAACCTCGATTCTTGTCTGTAAAGAGCTTTGAGATCCACTCAGGAAGGTGAAAAAAAAACAAAAAACAAAAAAAAAAACCCTTACTTTTCTGGTCAGGGACTTGATGGGGGAAGAGAGTGAAGAGACCCAAATGAGTTTCTGCAGAGGTTTTTCTGCATGCCTGTTAGGCGGCCTCTTAGGACTGGGCTGGGTTTGGGAATTAACTTGAAATGTTAATTCTGTAAATATCTGAAGTGGTCTGAGCTTTTATGCAAGGACAGGTCTTTTTACTACGCAACTTGGTCTCTGAGGATTAACGCTGGCTTCTGCTCAGCACCAGAAGTCCATTTCTGGGGTTCACCATCTGCAGCTTAGACCCCAGAAGGGAGCCGCTGGCCAAACTGGTAAGCCCCCAGATCCTCATCTACAGCCACAACATTGTCTCCTCAAGAACCTACTGCAGGCAGGCTCTTCTTCCATCTCTGTTCTGTAGACACATTCCGTCTCAGAAACCTTCTGTTCCTTAGTCATATTGACGCATAAGAAGAGCATGTGATATTATGTCATTCTACGATATTTTCACTTTAAACACTGTTAAGGAAGCACTAAGCTAAGGAGAATAGCGTCTCCCTGTGCAGTTTCTGACAGCCGTCAGAATTTGGAGAAGCTTTTTGTCAGTGTGGTTCTCAGAACCGACAGGCACCTCCCAGGGTCCCTCTCCAGTGTCCCTCTCATCTCGGAACACATTCACTCAGCCCAGTGTTGTCCAGCCTGTGCTTCCACAAGTTTAGATACATCACTGTTTTCCGGCTGTTTGTACAGCCATTTCCCAGAGCTCACGAGCAATCAACAGCAATCAAATCCCAGTGGCAACTGTTTCTATCAAAGCCTTTACATTAGAGTTTCCTTCTGCTTATAGCCAACAGCCTTGTGCTCTGGGGTCATCATGAAATAATGCCCAGCCACTTTTGAATTTGGGAGCTTCTGGATGCATGCATGGTTTATATACCAGGAACGGCACCATTCCAACCCACATGCTCTCTTTTCTAAGGTCCTATTTGGCGTAGAACATAAGTGTGTGGATTGGTTTTCACATTGTGCTCCCCAAGTCCAGAAATAAATCATGAGCATCTTTATGACATTTCTCAAAGGAAGTAGTTGCTGTGTGTGACTGGTAACAAGAGTTTTTTCAAGAGTTAAACATCTGAGCTATTTAAATTCCTCTGCAAAGTATGAAAAGCAAATTAAGTAATCAAAGCAAAAGCACTCAAATCAGAAGAATGAGGAGTGTGGTAGCTCTGTGTGCCTAGGGGGTTGGGAGCAACAACAAATCTGACTGTCAAAACTCAGCCCAAATCTCCAGCTTACACAGAGATTTAGAAAATTTCAAAAGGCCCTCATACAGCTTTTGGGCTGGGTGGAATATACCTGCAGTGTAATCAAGTTAGTGTGAACGGGCATGCTGTTTGCTGGGTAGTGCAGGGTGAGTGTGTGAGTCCAGGGTGTGGGACAGAGTGTGGTAGGCATCTGGGTGTGCCTGTGAAACAGCTGAACTATTTTCTAAACTTTCTGTTTATGAAGGCAGATTAGTTGGACAGCTATAATATGGCATGATTGTCAGTGTGTTTCATCCATGAGAACCAATTTAAACGAGTGAAGCAGTGGCACAATAAACCACATTCTATGCTGTATCTTCTCTGCTCAGAAGAAATCGAAGGTACTGTTAGTTTACACCCCATGAAGGCAAAGTTTTGATTCTACCCTAAATGTACCTTTGCTTGTTTGCATAGCTGTTTCCTGTTTTCACTTATTGGGATATTTCAGCTGTATCTTAACAAATTGAGTGGAAATGGGAGTTTCTGTCCCAACCAAGGCAGATTAGCTTGCTTTATAACAGCCTTGAAGCAGATTTACTATGAGCACTTGAAAATTAGAGGGAGCTAGGCATGGAGGTATACCCCTATAACTATAGCACTTAGGAGACTAAAGCAAGGAATCTTAGATCTGTTCAGCCTGGGAGTGGTGGTGGTGTTTCTAGTCTGTCGAGTATCTTCTATTGGGGAAACCTGCAGAAGGAAAGAACACCAATGGTGGAACAAAATTAATGTTGCTGTATTATATAGCAGCTGTAACAGTTGTGAGCTGACATTTCTGTTTCCTTTTACAAAGGAACACTGTATATAGTCTGGGCATGGTGTTCCACACCTATAATTCTAGCACATGGGTGGTGGAGGCAGAAGGATCAGGAATTCAAAGGCTTTGTAGTGAGTTTGAGGCCCTGTTTCAAAACAAAACATAAAAACAAATATCACAAGTATTTTTTGTTTGAATATAATTTAAGCTTGAGTAGTCAAACTTTAAAGATCTGAGACTATTCATCGGCTTAAAAAGACTTAACCTATCTCGGCCTAGCTCGAGTGTGTTGTTGATTTTATACTTTATAATATATCCAGAGAGTGTTAAATTCCTTTGTCTTTGTTGTATTTGTTTCTCTACTTCCTATATCTTGGCTATGTTTGGCACAGGTGTATATGGTTATCTTATTTGCACTCTTATGGAACACGGACATAAATAAAATCAAAGTCTGAGGAAATCTAATTCTTTCAAGACAACATATGAAAATACATTATCACAAACAATGTATTGTAGTTTTCTCACAAATATAGCTCTAGGGTATCAAAATTATCAAAGGCCTTTTCCTCCTGTAAGGAAGTCAATATACTTAACAAGAAAGAATTTCATCACATTTAGACCTGAGGAGTGAGGGGCAGCACTCGGAGGAGGCTAGAAAGTTAAATCATGTGACATAGCTTGAGCTGGTGGTGATGTACCTTGTGCATCCAGTTACTAATCTTTAATCTTTGTACCAGGCACAGAGCCAGCACATCCAGTTAACCAGGATAAATGATTAAGGGGCATCATGTAAAAATTGCTGAATATAATTCACTATAACCAAATACACAAATCTCTGGAGTCAACTACCTTTTTTCAAAAAGATTTATTTCATTTTATTTTATGTTTATGAGTGTTTTACCTATGTGTATATCTGTGTACTACATGCTTGCCTGGTATCCACATAGGCTAGAAGAGAGCATTGGGTCCCCTGCAGCTGGAGTTACAGAGCGCTATGAGGAACCATGTGGTTGCTGGGAACTGAACCCAGGTCCTCGGCAGAGCAGCCAGTGCTCTGAACTGCTGAGCCACCTCTCCAGTTCTGAAGCCAAATCTTGGTCAGATGAGCTGTAATGATAAGATCCAAACTGTGAGAAAGAACACAACACAAAATACAAACAAAAGAATCTTTGGAGAAGATTTCTATAGATTGAACTTGGGCCCACTGTGACTCTAACACGGCTGCCACTGAGAAGTCATGAGTAAGTAAAGTGTGTGTAAGCACATAATATATTTTACTGTTACAAGGAGGTTGAAATCCAGCAGGTGCTCTGGTCCCGTTTCCTATGTAGGAGGGTCAAAGAGCAGGTCTGAATATGGCTTTTCCCAAGTTTGAGATATTCTTTAAAACATGTTTCACAAGATGTTTGGGCTTCAATTAATTGGATATAATAATAATTACCATCACAGAAAAGAAATGGATAATTTCTGTAATATAAAAGTGAGTCTTATAAATCAATAAGAGAAAGGCATAAATACTCCAGGAAAATAGACAAAAGATACAGACAGGTCAGGAAAAGGAACAAAGAACAGGAAATAGATGTATAAAGATACACTCCACCTCAGTCAGAGTTTAAAAAGTCAAGTTCAAATGATGATGAGATAGTAATTTTCACTTCCATTTGGCACAGGTTCAAAAGAATAGAAAGAGCCGAGAAACGACCTAGCAGATAAAGACACCAGCCACCAAGCCATTCAATCCCAGAATCCACATGGTGGGAGGAGAGGCCTGCAAGCTGTCCTCTGACTTCCACACTTCCATCATGGAACATGCATTCCTCTACATAGAACCACACACAAAATAAATAAAGTAAAAATAAATCTTTAAAAAGCAAGAGAGAGTAGAAAGAAGCCAGGCATGGTGGCACATGCTTGTGATCTCAGCACTTGGGAGGTAGAGGCAGGAGGATCAGGAGTTCAAGACCATCCTCAGATACATAGTAGGTGTCTTAAAGAGAACAAAAAGTAAAAACAAGATATGAAGGTGAAGAGAGCCCAAGGTACAATGTTAGCAAAGGGTTATTTTCATGTATTATGGGGCTAACTGTTTTGTAATCGATATCTATTAAAGTTGATCACTATGCTGTACTTAACTGATGTAAGCTAGAGAAAAGTATACAAAGATGAGTGTATATGGGTCATGGTCGCCTCGTAAATCCTAATAGTATACAGAAAACAAACCATTAGAAGGCTGTGATAGAGTGTGCAGGCTTGCAGAAAGTGTTCCAAGATACAGCAACAACTAAAAAGAGCAAATAACCAAGATAACACAGAAATAATTTAATTTCTGTTTCACAAAACGGGAAAAATCTAAGGGTGTATACACTGAAATGTGAGTATTTGGGGAGGGTAGCATTTTGGAGTACCTTCCATATATATCCTATGCATTTCTTTAATATTGAATCATGTATTAATGTTAAAATAGGACAATGTTAAAAATAATAACATAAACATGTTAAGAAAATGGTCATATGGTTTTCTTGTCAAAGATGTTAAATCTGAATCTAAATAGTCATCTAAATCTATATTCATTAATATTCTCTAAGATGAACAATATGGAGTTCTAAAATTTATTTTTGGGACTGGCGAGATGGTTCAACAGCTAAGAGCACTTGCTGCTCTTCCAGAGGCCTGGAATTCAGTTTCCAGCACTTATGTCAGTCAGCTCACAACTGTCTGTAACTCCAGTTCTAGGGGATCAGATGCTTCTGGCTTCCACAGGCACCTGTACCCACATACAGGTACACACACAGCTACACACAAAATGGTACTAAAAACTCTTTTAAAAATAATTCAATTTGCTGGTCATGATGACACATGCCTTTTATCCCAGCACTTGAGAGGCAGACAGATCTGAGAGTTTGAGGCCAGCCTGGTCTATAAAGTGAGTTCTAGGACAGCCAGGGCTGTGTACAGAGTCCCTATCTTAATAGATAGATAGATGATAGATAGACAGACAGATTGATAAAATTTACCATTAAGTATAAAAATTGGGAACACTATTATAGATTAAAAATAACTAAAGAATTAAGTGAACTTTGCTTAAATTCTCAGTGCAAAATCGCAAAAAAGCATTTTGTAAATGATTTTACTGGGACACAACTGCACTGGTAAATATGACAGGATAGCATTCTAGGATGGAAGATTTGGGAAATACTAATATAGGAAATTCTCCTTTAACTGAACTGTTTTGCACCTCTCCTAGCAGGATTTATGTTATTTAACTTTGATTATTTATAGGAGAGGAAGACTGTTTCCTATCAGGGCTAGGGTTCTGAATTATAGTGGTGCTTGTTGAGGGCTATCAATGATTCATTTATAGAATAACTTATCTGGTTTATAGATTTCAAACTAGTGCCTAAAAGTCAACCAGGATTTATTATAAAGCTGGGAAAGTTATGAGCTGGAGGGGATGTTAAAAATCCTATAGGATTACCCCTATCATGTTACAGATGTGCAGGGAACATGGACATGCAAGGTGACTTACACACAATTAACCAGGAGAATCGGTTTGAGGATTCTTGCCACTACATTCAGAATTCTTACCATAAGTCATTAAGATTTGTTTTACCCTTGCTGAGCATCAAAAATGAACCAGACTTCTCAACTGACTTGCCCAAAGAGAGTCACTTTCTGCACAGAAAGAGGCTAAACACTGAAGAGGAATTACATGATAATCTCAAGGGACAAAGGGCCTCCAACTCCAGTACTTGTAATCATGCAGGCTGTCTGCCCAGTGCAAGCAGAACCAAGACATGGCCTTTGCTTGACTTTTTTGTTACATAAGAAAGCACTGGGAGTTAGAGCCAACATTTTTTTCAGGGGAAAAAAAAAAGCAAACAACTAACAAAAAATTGTTAAGTCCTTTATTCACTTAATAAACATTTCTAGCTTATCTGGTGGAATGATGAATTAAATCCATCAGTCAATGTATTCATTACAAAATGTGTGTATCTTGCCTGGATTAAAGACTCCAGATTGGCACAGCCCCCATTTAAAATGGCCCTCTGAGAAGAGTCTTGTACAGGCATTATTCACTCTGTCCCTGATGCTCTGAGGGGATGTGCATCTTGTGCCTTTACTCTGCCCTGGTTAGTTTTTCTGTCAACTTGAACAAGCTAGAGTCATTTGAGAAGAAGGAATCTCAATTGAGGAAATGCCTCAACCAGGATGTTTTGTGAGCAAGCCTGTGGGGGTATTTTCTTGATTAATGATTGACATAGGAGGGCCCCAGCATACTGTGGGCAGTGCCACCCACGTACAGGTGGTTCTGGGTGGTGTAAGAATGCAGGGTAGGAGAGGCAGGCGGATCTCTGTGAGTTTGAGGCCAGCCTGGTCTACAGAGTGAGATCCAGGAAAGGCGCAAAGCTACACGGAGAAACCCTGTCTCAAAAAACCAAAAAAAAAAAAAAAAAAAAAAAAAAAAAAAAGAATGCAGGGTAGGCAAACCATGGGGAACAAACTAGTAAGCAGCATCCCCCATTGCTGTGGGATGTTCTGTATGTCAAATGTGTTGCTGATTAGTCAATAATTAAAACACTGATTGGCCATTGGCTAGGCAGGAAGTGTAGGCGGGACAAGGAGGAGAATAAAGCTGGGAAGTGGAAGGCTGAGTCAGAGAGACACTGCCAGCCGCCAAGATGAGAAACAGCATGTGAAGATGCCGGTAAGCCACGAGCCATGTGGCAAGGTATAGATTTATAAAAATGGATTAATTTAAGCTGAAAGAACAGTTAGCAAGAAGCCTGCCATGGCCATACAGTTTGAAACCAATACAAGTCTCTGTGTTTACTTGGTCGGGTCTGACGGCTGTGGGACTGGCAGGTGAGAGAGATTTGTCCTGACTGTGGGCCAGGCAGGCAAACTCTACCTACAAATGGCGTCCAACGTGGTGGCAAGAGTTTCCACCTAAAAACCTGAGAAAAGATTCTAAAACGGAGCTAAAAACAGTTCCTAATTGTCTCTCTCAAATGAGCGGCAGCTGCTGGTTTGAGCTACTGGTGGGTTCCTAGCGTGCGTGCTCGACCTGCCTATGGCGGGAATGAGGCCTTTGCAAGTGGCACTTTGAGCTGCATAGTGGATTTAGCCTTTGCTGGTGCAGAGCAAAAGGGGAGGTTTCTGGGCTACACGCTGCTTGGCTAAAAGCATAGACCCACGATAGCTCCCAGAGCTGGCGGTAAACCATGGCCATGTTGGGAAGCTGAGGTGGGTGGAGCCAGCAGCCACAGCTGCTGCAGTTTAAGGCAATAGATTCACAATAAGACAGATTCAGATGTAATAGTTTACAATGTGTGTAAAAGATACGTAGGCTTGAAAGAGACAAAAAAGATGATATATAGAGTTATAGAAATAAATACATAGTTTTAAAAAATAAAGTCTTTAAAGAGACAGTAAAGGTAGTATAAAAAATAAGCCACGTAAAAATGGATATTACACAGAGAATCTGCATTGTGTTGTCTTTGGGACTTTTAACTGCAGAAAAATATTTGATTGTAAAAGCTGTTGAGTTATGCCAAAATGTATATTTTAAAGGTGCCTTGACTTCAAAATTTGGATATAAGGATATGTTACTTTGGAAAGGAGACTCTGCTTTTGTTCCCACAGAAAGCCAAAGGCTATGGATTTGTTCCAGATTAAGATACATCAGGTTTGACCAGCCAAGACCCCCTGAAAGGTCTCCGATGACACCATGGCCCAGATGATCCAACATCCAGAATGGTTTGAAGGCAACTGGCTCAGACGATACACCCTCATGGACTTTTCCATGATCCTAAAATTTTCTTTGTATCCCCATAAGATACAGCGCCCCCCTCCAGCAGGAAGTAGTAAGAGAAGCTACGCCCAAATTCCCAAATTATATGTAATTTTACTTTGTTAAGGTTAAAACCTTCCTTTTTTTTTTTTAAAAAAAAGGGGGGAAGTGCTGTGGGATGTTCTGTATGTCAAATGTGTTGCTGATTAGTCAATAATTAAAACACTGATTGGCCATTGGCTAGGCAGGAAGTGTAGGCGGGACAAGGAGGAGAATAAAGCTGGGAAGTGGAAGGCTGAGTCAGAGAGACACTGCCAGCCGCCAAGATGAGAAACAGCATGTGAAGATGCCGGTAAGCCACGAGCCATGTGGCAAGGTATAGATTTATAAAAATGGATTAATTTAAGCTGAAAGAACAGTTAGCAAGAAGCCTGCCATGGCCATACAGTTTGAAACCAATACAAGTCTCTGTGTTTACTTGGTCGGGTCTGACGGCTGTGGGACTGGCAGGTGAGAGAGATTTGTACTGACTGTGGGCCAGGCAGGAAAACTCTACCTACACCCCATAGCCTCTGCTTCAGTCCCTGCCTCCAGGCTTCTGTCATGACTTCCCTCAGTGATGGACTGTGATGCAGAGGTAGAAGATGAAATAAACCTTTTCCTCCCCACATTGCTTTTGGTCATGGTGTTTTATCATAGCAATAGAAACTCCAACTAAGACACTTGGTTTCCTTGCAATTAATTGAAAGCAGAAAGAGTTTTGCTTGTCAGGAAGAATTTGTCTCTGTTAATTGGAAATAATATTAGAGACTTTCAGGATTTCAATCATGTAAGCATCTCTCTATGCTGAGGCAGTAGAGGGAGAGATATGTAATCAACAGAATGGTTCCAAAATGAAGCAAATTGAATTCTAATTGGTTGGGGATCCCTGGGTGAGGTCATGGTGCTCAAATTTGGGGAAGGGTATGTAATGTTAGCTCAGCTCAGATACGTTAATGCTTAAGTCTCAAGGGAATGAAATGCAGAAACTCAGTGCTAGTTTGACTCTGGACTGTCTTCTGAAGATTATTTGCTAAAGGCTTGGTCACCAACCTAGGAGATGGGATTTAAGGGAGGGAAGTTAGGTTGTTGGAGTATGCTCTTTAAGGAGATACTGGGATCCTGTTCTCTCCTCTGTGTTCCAGCTATCAAGAAATGAGCAGCTTTGTTCTATCATGTGCCCCCACATAATGATGTCCTGTCTTACCATAGGCCTTAGAACAAGGAAACCAGCTGACGATGAGTTGAAAGCCCTGGAACTGTGAGCTGAAATAAAAATGTCCACCTTTTAAGAAGTTTGTCTCAGGTACCTTTTAGCAATAGAAACCTGACTAACAAACTGTGCCCTGGTTATATGTGGGACTGTGAGGACACAGGAGCCGGGTGGGCACAGGAAACCAACTAGCTACAGTTATATTCCAGGTAGGAAGCCTGAGAATGTTGGCTGGCCAACAGGGTGAGGGAGAAAGGGTGAACCCCAAGGGTGCTCCAGAGCCTTCTCAGAGAGAAAGGTAGAAAGTAGGGTCCAGCTCGCAATGCCGGTATGTCTGGCCCAAAACTCAACCACAGTGACTCAAGCTACAGTATATGCTGCATACCGGCTCTCTGTGATCTTCTTTACTTTGGCTATAGACTATTTGAAAACTACCATCCTTTGCCAGCAAATGGCCAGTGCCGTCCATGTGCTTCATTTTGGTTATCATGGAGGACGCTTCCTCAAGGAGTTTATAGTTTTGGAATCTTAAGAAACTCCAGAGGAAATCCAGCTTTATTCAGAGTCAAAAGGCTAGAAGAGTGTAAGGCAAAGCTTAGTTAAGTGTTCAGCGATGTGTTACAGATTGAAAGTGACTCATGGTTGCAGGGGCGGGGAGGGGCAGGGATGGGGGAAGGAGGGGGAGGAGGAGAGAAGGGAGGTCCCTGAAATGGTGGGGGCATGCTGGAAAGGTAGAGAAGTGTCAACACACTCTCTTTCTCAAAACAGTGGAACCTGAGCCTCTTTTCCTTGAAGAGGATTTGAAGAAATGGGGAAGCCATCTCATGAACTGTATGAACAAAGGTAGAAACTTATGGATGACCCAGGTCAGCTTGGGAAACAGTAAATGAGAAAACTTATGGATGATCAACAGTGTTTTCCATTTTTCAGATTACTTACTCAGATTGTATCCTGAGCAAGAACAATTTCCTGTGGTTTATAAATAGGCCCTGGCTATTTTAGTAAACTGCTGTGTTGATGACCCTTCGTGCAATGTTCCATGGAGACTTCAGGTTTCCAGGAGGCAGAAGAAAATGTGTAAATATATGAGAAATGATCCAGAACATGAAGCCCCACCAATAAAAGCCATTGCAAAGTTTGTGAGGAAGGTCTGTCATAACCAGGTACTCATCGTCCCCACCCTTCCTACTTCCTCCTGGTTACTTTGTGGAATACCCAAGGCCTTGGGACAGAATAGACTAGAAGTAGGGATAAGTACAAGAGCTGAGCTCATTTGCCTGAACTCACAGAGAGAGTGGTGCCAGGATTACAATTCAGCTTTCAAAGTTCTTTCAATCCATGCTCAAACACAGAATTTCTATCTACATCCATAACTTAAGAAACCAACAGAACTGCAAAGAACTGAAATTCCCACATTTTCTAGGATGGGAGCCTTTTTGCTATGGCTGAGGATCCCTATTGCCTACACTTGAGGAACATTCCAAACCATTTATACACATTAGCTGGTGTAGTACAGAAAGGAGATATTTCTCTCCGTAGTTAAGGGGTCAAGTTAAAATAGATCTGTGTTTTGTTTGCAATTGGCACTAGGCTCAGTTTTTCTGAACTCTTGTGTCTTCCAGTCCATTCACCAACATTTGAGTGGCTACGTATTGTTCATTATGGCCTCAGAAAGATTTTAAATGAATAAGCATATTTTATTTGTATGTTTCTTTTGGGTTCCTGCTAATGTAGATGTAAAGCAAAAAGGAACTGATGATATCATACCTCCCAATCTTTTGTTTGTTTGTTTGTTTTTTGTTTGTTTTTTCGAGACAGGGTTTCTCTGTGTAGCTTTGTGCCTGCCGAGTGCTGGGATTAAAGGTATGTGCCACCACCGCCCGGCTATACCTCCCAATCTTTTTTTTTTTAATTTTTTTTTTATTTTGCAATACAATTCAGTTCTACATATCAGACATGGATTCCCTTGTTCTTCCCCCTATTGCCCCCCTCACCTTCCCCCAGCCCACCCCCCATTCCCACCTCCTCCAGGGCAAAGCCTCCCCCGCGGACTGAGATCAGTCCAGGTAGGTCCAGTCCCCTCCTCCCAGGCCGAGCCAAGCGATCCTGCATAGGCCCCAGGTTTCAAACAGCCAACTCATGCAATGAGCACAGGACCCGGTCCCACTGCCTGGATGCCTCCCGAACAGATCAAGCCAATCAACTGTCTCACCCATTCAGGAGGCCTGATCCAGTTGGTGACCCCTCAGCCATTGGTTCATAGTTCATGTGTTTCCATTTGTTTGGCTATTTGTCCCTGTGCTTTATCCAACCTTGGTCTCAACAATTCTCACTCATATAAACCCTCCTCATTCTCGCTAATTGGACTCCCAGAGATCCACCCGGGGCTTAGCCATGGATCTCTGCATCCAGATACCTCAGTAGTTGGATGGGGTTTCTAGCACGACAATTAGGGTGTTTGGCCATCCCATCACCAGAGTAGTTCAGTTCGGGCTGTCAGCAGTCTGTTGTGGAGGTATCTTTGTGGATTTCTGTGGGTCTCTCTAGCACTTTGCTTCTTCCTATTCTCATGTGGTCTTCATTTACCATGGTCTCCTATTCCTTGTTCTCCCTCTCTGTTGTTATTCCAGCTAGGATCTCCCGCTCCCCCAAGCTCTCTTTCCCTCGACCCTCACCCTTCATTACCTCCATTCATGTCCAGGCTGTCCATGTAGATCTCTTCCATTTCTCCGTCATTGGGCGATCCCCACCTCCCAATCTTAAACATTAAAAAAAGAGGAGAGGAGGCCCATCATTCACTCACAGATTTGGGTGAATTAAAACTAATAACAATTAAAACAGCAGCAAAGTAATGCAAAAACCCTGCTAGGAAAACATCCACCAACCAATCCTGTTACCTGAAGAAATCACTGTCAAACATCCTCAGACTGTGCAGGAATCCTTCTGTGAGTTGTGCCTAAGACCTCTCTAAATGAGAAGGGTGTTAGCAGCCCTATTCCCTTACAGTTGGGTCAGTCTGTGTCACAATTAAACCACCACCAATAGTGTCTCTGACCATTCCCACAGTCCTTCCAAACGCCTGAAATTTCTAAATACCCCTGAGGTTGAAATGGAAGCTCCACCTAATTTATTGAATGTAACGGCACCTGCTTTAAAATGTCTTTTCATAGCAGAAATTTAGCTAAAGAGTATGATCTGCATGTGTCGATAAGTTTTTTTAGTGAAAAAAGTTTTTTTAATCCTTTTTTATTGATAAAAGTTTTACTTGGTTTAGTCGCACCACACATGTAAGTTTTATATTCACAGGGACTTCCAGATGAAAAGGATGAAGCATTCTTTGTAGACACTCTTTTATATGGATAAGATTGCAACATTGGATTGTATGTTAAACCACCTGATAACTAGAAGCTAAGTCCATGGGGAAAAAAATAAGTTAATGGACATTGAGGAGGCTGATATGTCCTATATCATCATCTTCTTCTTCTTCTTCTTCTTCTTCTTCTTCTTCTTCTTCTTCTTCTTCTTCTTCTTCTTCTTCTTCTTCTTCTTTCTGTCTCCAATATCATTAACTTCAAGATATGAAAAAAACTAGAACAGAAATATTGTGGTTCCTGCTCTGAAAATCAATCAGGTCTTCCCATTTTGATATTTAAAAAACAAAACAAAATAAACAAAAATCACACGAACATATACAAAGACCCAAACCAAAACCAAACCAAGACAGAAAGTATCACTTCCCTGAGATATGGAAGTTGGAGTGGCTTTTCTTCTGTGCAGCCCACAAGAAAAAAATTCAGGTGTCTTCTGCCCTGGGCATTTGCATGTATGTGTGCAGTGTGAGACAGAGTGAGGGTGGGCAGGATACACCTTCCTGCCTTTCTCCAGTATAGCCTGGGAGGGCTTCCCAGAGGGGCTCCCTTCCCAGAGCTACCTCCTGAGTCACCTAGAACAAAAAGGAAGAAGGGATTGGGCTAAGTTATTTTAGAAATGGAAGATGAAACATATACCTCTTAGTTGATTCTTTTAATGAATTTTTAAAATTTACATATGAAGTAGTGAGTTTCATCATGACATTTTCATACACGTATGTCATTGTCCTTTGTTCATGTTCAGTCTCCACCCCCTTTTCTCCCTCTCTCCCTCCTCTCCCTCCTACTGGTTCCCTTTCTCCCCTCATGAAACCTCTTTATGCTTTCATGTCACACACACACACACACACACACACACACACACACACACACACACACGCATTTGCTTATTACATATATGCTTATTTATGAGTATATTTGAAGTCATAGCCCAGAGAGAGGAAAACAAGCAATATTTTGTCTTTTTTTCTCAACTATTGCCCCATCTTGTTACCCCCTCTCTCCCCTCCCTTTGAACTCCTTAACCCTCCTCCCCTATGTGGCCCCCTCTACTTTTATACTATACATACTGTTTGGCATATATGCTTGCTGCTTTCTAAGATGGACTCACTTAGGCTGGCCTCAACCTCGCTATGTGTTCCAGATTAACCTTGAGTGCTCACTCTCCCTGTCTCAGTGGCCTGAGTCCTGGGATTACCGGTGTGTGCCCCCATGCCCAGCTGGGTTCCTATTCCTTCATTTTATTTTTTGAGATTATAATTTAATTGCAACATTTCTTCCTTCCCTTTCCTCCCTCTAAGTTCTCCCATATATCCCTCCCTACTCTCCTTCAAATTCATGGCCTCTTTTTCAGTGTCCTTGCAGCCACCTATCTATCTATCTATCTATCTATCTATCTATCTATCTATCTATCTATCTATCTGTATTTCTTTTTTAAACTTATTTATTTTTGTTTTATGTACATTAGTGTTTTGCCTGAATGTACCTCTGTATGAGGATGTTGGATCTCCTAGAACAGGAGTTATAGACAGGTGTGAGCTGCCATGTGGGTGCTGGGAATTGAACCCAGGTCCTCTGGAAGAGCAGCCAGTGTTCTTAACCTCTGAGCCATCTCTCCAGCCCACACACGTATTTCTAAACATAATCTGTTCAGTCCATATAATGCTATCTGAATGTATTTTTTCAGGGCTCACCCTTTGGCACTGGACAGCAAGTTGGTGTACTCTTCCTTGGGGAAGATGCCCTCTCCCATTTCCAGCTTTCCTCAGTTGTCTATGGTTCTTTGTGTAGGTGTAGGGTTGAGGCCTCATGGGCTTTTCTCCCTAAAGTTGGCATGTTCATTGGGATCATCCTTATTTAGCTCATGTTTGGGTAGCCATATTGGTGAGCCTTTATGGGTGTATCTTCTGATATTACTAAGAGATAATGCTCCCTCTTCTGAAATGTTCCCTGAGTTTTAGCTGCAGGAGTGCTTTGTAGATGTATCCATTAGGACTGGACTCCACAACTCTGCATTTTGATTGGTTATCATTTTCTGTAGTGGTCTCCATCTGTTACAAAGAAAAATTTCCTTGATGAAAAGTGGAGATTACACTTATTTGTGAGCATCAGGGCAAACGTTTATAGATTATTGTCTGAGATTATGGTGGTTTAGTAAATTAGTCATTGTAGATTCAATAACCATGATTTTACTACCACTGAATTTGTTAGCTAGGTTTCCAGTACCAGGCCTGGTCTCTCTCTTGTTGAGCAAGTCTTAAATCCAATTAGAGAGCTGTTGGTTACCACCAGGCATGTGTGTGGCTGCTGCTCTGTGGCAGGGTCCTTGCTGTTGTTCCCTTTGGGGAGGGGGCGAGTAGGTGCAGAGTCAATGACACAGACTCCAGGAGAATGTCAAAACAACAAGCTCAGTTTATTCAGGAAGAGACAAGCCTTAGATACCCTCCACCCCACCCTGGGGGAAAGTCTGATGAATATGCATCTGCTGGTGTGACATGGCTGCCTCTCATTGGTCCAGGTCATCTCCAGATCATGTCTCAGCTGCTGTTGCTAAGGCCATTAGACAGACCCAGGTTGGCTCTCAGAAAGTGTCTTTTTACTGGTTTGGGCCGGCTGCCCTCTGGCCTTTAGGGATGAGTCATCCCACACTGCACCC